>NC_092356.1:74275644-74901644 GCF_963676685.1 Mytilus edulis | reverse complement strand
CTATCCTATTTCTCATCGTCAAAATACTATACAAATTCTATGTTCCCTACAAATGGATATAAATTGCAGATAATTGGTATCCTGGTTGAAATGAAATTACTGTAACAATAATGCAAAGGTTTTAAAATGCCTTTGACTCACTCTGTTCTGAGATTTAGCCTTATCCTTTTTCTCACTTATGCTAATTTGTAACATTACATTCAGATTTTACTTTTTCTAAAACTTATTTTTACCCTTTACCATGTCCTGAGACTTATGCTTATCCTCAACCTTTTACATTATCTTCTAACTTATAATCATCCTCATACTAATACTTAACCTTTTATCCTGTGACTTATAGATATCCTTAAATTGATTTGCAAATTCATATTTAACATTCAAAATATCTTCATACCAATAGGTATCATTAATTATATTTAAAAACATTGCCCTGCGGCTATTTATCAAACTTGTACTTCTCTATTACATTATCTTCAGACTAAAAAGTGTCTTCCAATTTATTATCATACTTGTCTTTAACAATATCAGAAATCTCATTACCAATATTTGTTTGACAATAAAAAAATATCAAAATCATAACCCGCTCTCAGTTTTGTTCTGAACTTTGTATTTAAAAACCCATCTAATTATATGCACCTTTACAAAGTCAGACATTGCGTTGTCCTAAATTTAATACTACTTCGAATATCCAATTGTTGTCTCTTTGATACATTACTCATTTGCTGTATTTTCCTGGCCATAACACTATCATTTGATTTAAGCTTTCCTTTTTTCTTATCTTATAACCGTATACAATACAAACAATATACCAAATCCCTAGACTAATACAAATAAATGGTCCTGAACAAAGCGATGGTTCACATACTGCATTACCAGAAAACTGGCAAAAAATCTAGTATCCTATTTCGAAAACTTTAACTTCGGATTATGATATAAATCATATGATTTACCTTCTGTGTTGTTAATTTCCCTGCGCATTTGTTTTAGAATAAGGATGAGATATTCCTAAATATATATATGGCACATCACGTCATCATTAAATGACATTCAAGTGAAGAGTAGGAAAATTTCTTTAACCCTAATTCTAACCTTAAACTCTAACTCTAATCCAAACTCGAACCTATATCCTAAACCTAACCCAAACCACGCCTTATTCTAATCACGTGACTATATTTTGACATTGACGAGTTGGCGCAGCAAATGGCCTCGCAAATGTCTTATAACCCTAACCCTAACCCTAACCCTAACCTTAACCCTAACCTTAACCCTAACCTTAACCCTAACCTTAACCCTAACCTTAACCCTAACCCTAACCTTAACCCTAACCTTAACCCTAACCCTAACCCTAACCTTAACCCTGACCCTAACCCAAACACTAACCCTAACCCAAACCCCAAATGTGTTAAAATTGTTGTTTTGGAGGCCTTACTCCATCTCGGAAAGGGTAAGTCTAGGAGGGTAACCGATTGGATTTTCGTATTAAGTTTTTTCACAAACTTCTCAAAAATCACAATTTTGGAGGGATGGGGGGTCGGGTTATGGTTTTTGGTACATTTCAAAGTCGATCTTTTCAATATTTCAACATGATCCTATGCTTCGATCGGCTTGCCGTTAAAAAATCGGCCCCATAAGGGGCAGTACTTTTTGACAATTAAGCTTGTAGTGAAGACCGCAAGTCTTTATCTGTTGTAGTTTAGGAGTTGGGGTTAACTCGGGGTTAGGCTTTACTCTCCCATAAACGTTTCTTCAGTGAGGTCGGAGGGTGCGGCCGTACATTTCAGTGATACCAATACGTTTTCATTCTCTAGATTGCTTCTCTATCTTTTAGGAACAGTTAACTTTATAAAAATATCTCTATTCAAATCCATTCTACATCTGTTTGAAGATTGAAGTCAAAGGCACTTTTCATACTCTGGACTTAAATTTTTTGAAATTTTTGACGCATGCGCAGTCACAAAAAAGGGCAGACATGCGCAGAAGAGAGAAAGGGCACCTCACTTACCCTCGCCAAAGTACACTACCCTAACCCTAACCCTAACCCTAACCATAACCCTAACCCTAACCTAACCCTAACCCTAACCCTAACCCTAACCCTAACCCTAACCCTAACCCTAACCCTAAAGCCTAACCCTAACCCTAACCCTAACCCTAACCCTAACCCTAACCCTAACCCTAACCTAACCCTAACCCTAACCCTAACCCTAACCCTAATCCCTAACCCTAACCCTAACCCTAACCCTAACCCTAACCCTAACCCTAACCTAACCCTAACCCTAACCCTAACCCTAACCCAAACCCTAACCCTAACCCTAACCCTAACCCTAACCCTAACCCTAACCCTAACCCTAACCCTAACCCTAACCCTAACCCTAACCCTAACTCCTTACCCTAACCCTAACCCGTAGCAAAATCAATACTGCATAATCATGATAATGTAAAAATTATAAAAGGTTTGAGGCATACCTTATGATGGATCACAAGTAAACAATTTAAGTTCAGTATCCCAAGTTTGATTTATATTCAAACGCAACAAACAATCAAATTAGATAAACAGCAACTAACAAAAGCCACTACAAACATTGAAAAATAAGCATGTGCCATGGTGGTCCAACTCATCATGTTACATACATTAGAGCATTGTTCATAAAATACTGATTGATAGAAAACAAAATTGAAATCTAAAGAACTAATATATACGACTACCATCATTTTTAGAGGTCACCAGTTTGCGACAAAATTTAATAAAAGTAAGGTCAGTTAACATGGTTAAGCATGTCATTCATGTTTAGAAAAATCCAGTATTCATGACAGCCAATGAGACAACTCTTTACAAGAGACCAAATGACACAGAATTGAACAACAAGTGAACTATAGGTTAATGTACGACCTTCAACAATGAACACAGCCCATACCAGTAAGTCAGCTTTAAGGCCTCGAGATGCCAACAAAAAAAAACAATATAAACAAGAAAACTAACTGCCTAATTCATTTACCAAACAATGAACAAAAAACAAATATGTTACACACGGCAACCACTGAAATACAGGCTCCTGACTTGAGAAAGTCATAAACATACATAATGTGGTGGGGTTAAACATGTTTTTGGGATTTAAATCATAACCCGGGTCAATGGTGTAACAGTACAACATAAGAACGAACTATAAAAATCCTATGTTTGTACATTATACATATAGTATTGTGTGAAAAGTATTAACTTACCTACAACTTACCTATATATCCAATTAGGAGAAAATATAAAATCGGCGCAAATGAAAAAATGAAATCGGCGCAAATGAAAGAATGAAATTTTTCAAAATCGGCGCAAATGTCATACAACCAAATTAACAAAACAACTTTGAGATAATCTATTTGAAAATTATTTACCTTCTCATAATAATGTCTCTTACCCAAAAACAAAAAGTTAAAGAAATGCTTACCCTCTAAAACATGGATCATGTTTAAAATATCATATGACCATAAAAATATTATCAAATTTTGTTGTAATGAATATTTCTTATATTTCTATTTTATTTAATATAGAAATAATGAACTGCCTAAATTTTATTTAGCGTTAGTCCTAAAGACAATCTTAAACATAATATGTTAAACAATGTTAAGACAATCTTAAACATAATATGTCAAACAATGTTGAATGCAGATCAGTCTATCTACAATAATAAACAATTTTAATTTAAGAAAATGAATTTGAGAAACACCTTTTTATTAGAAAAAGGCAGGCATTGTAAATGTGAGCAGTTACATGTATATATGAAAATAATATTCATTTATTTTTCCAAAAAATAGACTTAATATAAAAAATAACTTAAATTGATTAAAAATTATTTAAAAGGTATAATATTAAAACTAACAGTCATGAGACAATTATTTTTTTATTGAGCTTTTTATTCACCTAGTTTTATTATTTCATTTTATTAAATTTGACAAACACATACATGCATATTTTTCCTGAGACACCTGACCTGTTAGTTATATAATTTTAACACTTCAATGCATTCAATATTTCCTTTTATCCTTGACTAGTTTTTGATTAATACCTTGTGTTTTAAAAATGCAACAGGGACATATAGGGCCACCATGGTGAACATATTTTTTTATGGCCACCAATAATAAAATAAGGTCACAGGTAGTACTGTAGCAACCCAAAAATTTATCTTCACAAATTTAAAATCTACCTCTCTGATGGATAGTCATGTCATTGGCAATCTTACAAATGTTCCACACAGTGCTATATAATTTACATTTTCATTTTTTAATATGTTGCATTTACCATGTTGATTATATACATTTTGTAGAAAAGATATAAAGGAATCAAACGAGAACAAGTACATGATGTTTTTGACATATTTATTATATATACAACATCAATTCTCAAATTACAATAATTTTGCTTAGAATTGATACATGTACTTAGAAACAAGATTCTAACCATGCCCATGGAAAAAAAACCAAAAAGTTTCTGATCAAATGTCTACATTTATAAATTATGTTTTTTTTTCGAGAATAACTTGTACATTTTATATATTAAAACATTGATAGTTTGACAGTATGCACCTTTAGTTCCAATACCCCAACTATTAACATCTTATCTAGATTAGTATGTTTTGACAGAATTTTGTTTATAGACACATAAGAAAAATGTATAATATGCAGAATACTTGTCTTTAAGTTTTTAATTGGAAAAAACTTTCATGCAGATCTAGACTTATATGATGCTATGACACACACATGGATTTCTTGTATTTGCAAGGCTTTTAATACAGCTACTAAACCACTCAACGTTCCCTCTCACACGGAACGAAAACGGAACGAACACGCGAATGGAATGAAATGCGAACGATCGAGTTAAATCAGTAAGAATCGTCTTTCTACACTCATTTCATTCATAGAAGTCAAATCGTGTTTTCCGCTCACAGTCGTGTGTGAACGAAACGAACGAAACGAACGAACGAAACGATCAGTATGTTCCGTGTAAACAAACATGTTCCGTTCAGAAAAGATACTATCTCACATGATAGGTTGTTTGGCGATTATGCTAGTTTTCAAATTTCCAAATGAAACAAATAAATATACTTAAATTAATCGGTATATACTACTCATTATATTTATTTATGAATAGTTTTATTCATTACATTTCGTTATTGCATTGAAAATAAAAGTAATAAGTCTGAAATTAATGTATAAAAAGACAAGTAACATACAAAAATATTTAAATTATGAAAGGCTAACAAGATCAATCTAAATATTAAAATACTTTCTCTTTTTTTGCCGGCTTGTTACACGAGTTCTTAAGAAAAAATGCATATTACTTATATACAAAAATGTACGCGAACATTCTTTATTTCATTATTCACATCTATTATTAAAGTTGTCATTTTTCTATTTATTTTGCTTAGGGATCTTCATATTAGTTAGTGAAATATACATCGTAAAAGACGTGGACAAATTTAAAGAGTATTACAAAAACATAATTTAGTGAAAGGCGCTCTCCCTGGTTAAAATAAATAGAAATTATTATTCAGTCAAACCTGATTAAACCAGACCCTGAATAAACCGGTTTCCTGTCCATTTCGGCCGAAAATGAATGTCCCATATTTTTTCCATTCAAAGTCTTTGTTAAAATACCCTTTATAAACCGGACACTGTGTATTCCGAATTCCGGTCTAATTATGAAGTCCCAATACTCTTAAAAACGTTAATTATTACCTGGCTAAACCGGTTTGTCTAATTAATTTCAATGATCGATATGCAATCAAAAAATATTTGATAATCAATTAGTCAGGTGTCAAACTGTGAACCTACAATCTAACAGTAGTGAGCTGTATTATTTATTAAAAAAATATAATCGTGTCTAATAAATGAAAAGACACATCGAATATATCTCGGATTGAACTTACGTTTTAACTTGGATAAACAAATTAAAATCGCGGAGTTAGAAATTCACATCGTGATTACGAAATCCTGGGTTCCCTGTAGTGAACCCCTAAACAAATGACCTTGATAATGAAACACACCCGGATGACAACAATCAATGGATAGGGTACACTGTACGACAACGTTTCGAAAGTGATGAAATTACGTCTGATAATATTCTGGCTTTTTAATCGGCCATTCCAACATTTCAAATTATTGATCATGGTAGTAAATCGAAACTCTTGTCTTACAATCCAAACAACGCGAGCATTATGATGCAAATGCAAACAATGAAAAACGAAGTGAAAGTATTTTGATTTATCAGATATAATTTACAATCAGAGAGAACTTTTACATACAAGTCATTTACTTCCGGTCAAAACGGAAACCTGAATAAACCGGCTCACTGTCCAAACCGACCCTTTTTCATAGTCCCGTAGCTGGCCGGTTTATGCAGGTTTTACTGTATTCGTGGTCATGGGAATTGGTAATATATCTAGAACCAATTCCGTTAACATTTTGGATATAGTTTCTTAAACTGTTCGTAAAAACCGTTCTCACGGTCGTAGAACAAATCGCAATCAAAGAAAATTTCGGGCCAATCATACCAATATGTCGGACCTAATTTCTATTTAAAAAAAACAACGGCAGACATTATCTGTTAACAAAACTCTGTTCGTTACCGGTTAATAAGTTAAATAAAATTTTGGAGAATTGCAACACAATTTCATATAGCAGTCCTACATGTAAGTATGAAATTGTTCAAATTATTATGGCATATTGTTATTCTAAATTATTTCCCAAAGTTGATCGCCCTGAAGATCATAAAAAACATTTTATTAAAATTAAGTATGTCAATAAAGGCTTTGATTTTGTAAATATTGCCGGTATATTTAACGACCATTCTGTTAAAGAACAAATTCCGGGTTATTTTGACAGTACTGAGCTACCTCTTATTTGTTATATTTACAAGAAATCTACCCGGAAATTTGTGTTTAATTATAGTCAATTGTGTAAAGATGTTAATATCAGTGAAAATACACCTACTTCATGTAATTGCAGTAATTCCGCATATATTTATGGACACATTTCCCATGTTATAACAGGAGATCTTAACATCGTTCAAGACCGAGAGTTAAAATAAAGGACCTAAATATCGTCCTCCGTCAATTATTAATTGGAATGAGTGTCGTATTATCATCCACGACTCACTCCATACTTACTGTATGAAATGGATAAAACGGGAAAAAGCTGACAACAAATCTTTGGACTCTTTTTTTAATTCAGTAATGAAGATAGTTGATATACGTATTCAACATTTTAAAGAACATTTTACTATTAACAATAACCACAATAAACCTATTTCTCGTATCAAACATAAACTAAAAGAACTAGTCAAGGAATTTGTTTTTGTCCCGGCCTATAAAGCTGCTAATAATATTATTATTGTTTGACGTAAATTTTACATTGAGGTTCTGAAAAAGGAAATCACCAATTCACCAACATTCCAACTGACTCCATTTTCAGAAAACGAAATCTGTAACAAACATAAACTTTTAGCCACCGCTTTACTAGCAGAGCCAAATACAGTGAAAGTCCCAACTGTGTATTGGCTTCCGAAGCTACACAAAACCCCTTACAAATATAGATTTATTTCGTCTTCAAGCCATTGTTCAACTACTAAATTGTCTATTCTTCTTACCAGCACACTTGGTACAATTAAAAACCTTATAATAAATTGTTCAAATAAGGCCTTCGAAAATAGTGGAATAAATTACTTTTGAAGTGTCAAGAACTCGTTGGAAGTACTTGATAAATTGCATGCTCATATTGGTGATTTTGAATCTGTTCAAAGTTTTGATTTTTCTACCCTGTATACCACATTGCCTCACATTCTCATTAAGAAAAAATTCACACACCTAATTAAATGGACATTCAAAAAATCAGAATGTGAATATATATGTTCAAACTCTTTTAGGTCATTTTAAGTAGCAATAAACAAAAAAACTAAGGTAATTGGACATGCTTTGATACTATATATGCCCTTGAATTTTTACTAGATAACATTTTTGTTCGCTTTGGGGATTCCGTATATCGTCAGATTATCGGAATTCCAATGGGGACTAACTGTGCACCACTTATTGCGGACCTCTTTTTGTATTGTTATGAGTTACAATTTATGACAAAAATAAGCAAAGACCCATCAAAACAACATCTGCTAAACACATTTAATAATACTTTTAGATATTTGGATGATATTTTGGCTCTCAATAATGACGACTTCAGTATGTATATTAATGAAATGTATCCTGCTGAACTTACTTTAAATAAAGCTAATACTAATAATGACCACTGCCCTTTCTTCGATCTTGATATCTATATCACTAACGGAAAGCTGAATACTAAAATTTATGATAAAAGGGATGATTTTTCATTTCCTATCGTTAATTATCCGTTTTTAGATGGTTACGTTCCCTTGTCATTATCTTACGGTGTTTATATATCTCAACTTGTACGATTCGCTCGTGTTTGTAACAATGTTTTAGATTTTAACGAGAGAAATTTATGTATTACTGAAAAATTATTACACCAGGGTTTTCGAGATCACAAACTAGTCAAAACTTTTACTAAATTTTATCATCGGTATAAAGTCATCATTCGTAAATATAGCTCAACATGCAGACTTTTTATACGTTCAGGTATTTCACATCCAATTTTTTATGGAAATATTCTTTATAAAGCACAAAGGTGTCAGTATTCACCTCAGAAACTTACAAAACCTTTAAATAGACTGATTAAGAAGGGATATAATTATGATACTGTTGTCAAGTCATTAAAGATTGCATATTTTGGCGTTAATATTGAGTCACTGATAAGGTCTTTGCGTCAGAACTAAAGGCATTTATTCTAAAAACAGTTATTGGCATGACACGGGTTATGTTCTTCTCATATATGTTATGATGGTATGATACTAAACCCCTAAAGGGAAGGATTGTGCCTGATGTTCATATGATGAAATCATAATCTTTCAGTCAGTTTAATTGAAGTCTGGAGCTGGCATGTCAGTTAACTGCTAGTAGTCTGTTGTTATTTATGTATTATTGTCATTTTGTTTATTTTCTTTGGTTACATCTTCTGACATCAGACTCGGACTTCTCTTGAACTGAATTTTAATGGGCGTATTGTTATGCGTTTATTTTTCTACAGTGGTTAGAGGTATAGGGGGAGGGTTGAGATCTCACAAACATGTTTAACCCCGCCGCATTTTTGCGCCTGTCCCAAGTCAGGAGCCTCTGGCCTTTGTTAGTCTTGTATTATTTTAATTTTAGTTTCTTGTGTACAATTTGGAAATTAGTATGGCGTTCATTATCACTGAACTAGTATATATTTGTTTAGGGGCCAGCTGAAGGACGCCTCCGGGTGCGGGAATTTCTCGCTACATTGAAGACCTGTTGGTGACCTTCTGCTGTTGTTTTTTATTTGGTCGGGTTGTTGTCTCTTTGACACATTCCCCATTTCCATTCTCAATTTTAACTGTTTAACATTCAATATGTGGGGAAAACAAATACAAAAATCTTTTGTAAGGCAAACATATTTTTCAGGTAAACAGACAGAAATTCACAGGACTGATAAAGTTCCAGATATAGTAAGACAAAAAGTCATAGGACAGAACGTCCATTCTCAATTTTACACATAATTTGTTGACAATTGTGTGAATATACGAGACAAAGATCTTGACATATTTTTGTAACAAATATTTAAAGCAAAATTTAATCAGAAAAAAGATATATTTCTTGGCAGAATGAAGCCATTTTAATATCAAATCAATTTGACGTTTTATTTTCATAACAATTATTTGATCATAATTGATATTTTTGAATAAATTTGAATTACAAAGTTGAATCACATATATAATAGTTTTTTTTCTTTAAATTAATGTTTTCATGTTCAAACAAAAATAATTTCAAAATTGAATTGTGATTTGTGTCTGTAACTTTTTGTTTTCCTGCATTTTTTTTTTTATGTAAATCTGGTCTAAATTTTGAGTATTTAATGATATATATATTAAAGATATTGTATTACAGAATGCAGGTAAGTTGTCACAAAATGGAATTAACTACCTAAATGGTGTATCCGAATTTGGTGTAAAAAATCTTTAATTCAACTTCAAAATAGATAATTATAATACTATATTTACTGAACCCGAATTCATGACCATGTAAATGGGATTTTATATTAGGTAATAATCAGGATGTTAACACTGAAATGGTAATTAGCAGGACTTCTTATATACATGTTATATGTAATAAACAGAGATTTATAAGACACAACACTAACAGTTTAGTGCCTTGAGGGGTGACTATTAAAATGTCATAAGTATTAAAGAAGATCGTATAATAATGTTCACATGTTTCAAATGTCCTTTTCAAATTGTGGATGAATTAATAATTTAATTTAATTAAAAATTATGAAAAATATGAAACACCAGGATATAATTGTATTCTAGTATTTTGAATATATATATAGACGTACTTATAAATATAATTATTTTCTGTGACTGTATCTTACATTAATTTGTAGGATCTTTTACTATAGATAATTGAGCTGATCTGAAACAATAACATCTCCATGCCTTATATATCATGTACTGTAGTACGACGCTAGATTAAAAACTGACGAGGAATGGTAACACACGGCCACCGAAAGCTTTATAATTGTGAAGCCCAGGTGGTCGTGTGGTCTAGCGGGACGGCTACAGTGCAGGCGATTTGGTGACACGATATCTCAGTAGCATGGGTTCGATCCCGGCGTGGGAACAATAAAATTGCGAAAGCAAATTTACAGATCTTACATTGTTGGGTTGATGTTTAGACGAGTTGTATATATGAATAGTAGTCAACTATTTTCCCCACTAACGATACATGTACACAATACATTACAGATGGGTGCACTCCTAACCTGTACAGCAAGTTAACTTGATAACCAGTCATTTGGACTGATCAAAGTTAACCTGTGACCGAATATAGGACTGCTCTGACCAGTCCTAGGACCAAAATCTAGTTAACTTGAAAAGCGGACTTGGTCCTAGGACTGTTTTTATGTCTGCCAAAAAGTTAACTTGGAAACAGGTCCGCTATTGATATAAGTTAACTTCGAACCAGTCCTGTCATAAGTTAACATAAGTTAACTTCGAAACCAGTCCTGTCATAAAGTTAACATAAGTTAACATGGAAACCGGTCCTGCCACAAAGTTAACTTCTGCTTGGACAAATCCGATCAAAACCAGACCTGTTCCCAAGTTAACTTTTGACTGGTCTGCTCAACACTAAGTTAACTTGTAACCAGCACCGCTCTTCGTTGATTTAAAAGAAAATCGTTTTAATATCTTTGTTTCGTGGTATAAACATCGAAAATAAAGTAATTTGAAAATTAATACTTCCGTTTTATGAACAGGATTAAATACAAATATTTGAAAATAAGTACGCACAGAACGTAACACAAATTTATCTGTGATCTGACAATCTATCTATTATAAAAACGATCTCGATTACAATGATAGCAGGCACTGAATACATATATATTCCGAGATGAAATTCAATCATATTATGTATATTTTTGAAAAGAAGTATATTTGATGTTAGGTGTATACGTCCTTGTTAGTTATACTTCCTTGAACTATGCAGCCACAATCAGCAATAGTTTAATTCATTAAAATAATGACTACACATTTTTGATTGCCTAAATTAAGGGTGCCAGCATGTCCTCTTTTTACTCAAAATATTGATACGTTACAAAATTTCAGTAGTTTTGATGCCTCCAGTTGACTTGTACAACAAAATTATTTGACCACATCCACCAAAACTGACCATATATGCACTTTAATCTGTAAATCTATATCCCCGCATAGTAAATCAGCCATATTTTTTTATGTCAGGATTCAATGTGTAATACAATCATGACAATGGACAGCAAAATTGCAATATAATAACAAAAAAAGTTGGTTCGCATAAATTAACGATACCAGCATGTCCTCATTTTATTCAAAATATTGATACGTAACAAAATTTCAGTAGTTTTGATACCTCCAGCTGACTTGTACAACACAATTATTTGACCGCATTACCAAAACTGACCATATGTGAACTTTAAATTGTAAATATATATACCAGCATAGTAAATCAGCCTTATTTTTAATGTCAGGATTCAATGTATAATACAATAATGACAATGGACAGCAATATTGCAATATAATAACAACAAATTTTTGTTCGCCTAAATTAAGGGTGCCAGCATGTCCTCTTTTTACTCAAAATACTGATACGTAACAAAATTTCAGTAGTTTTGATGCCTCCAGTTGACTTGTACAACAAAATTATTTGACTGCATCCACCAAAACTGACCATATATGCACTTTAATTTGTAAATCTATATACCCGCATAGTAAATCAGCCATATTTTTTATGTCAGGATTTAATGTATAATACAATCATGACAATGGACAGCAATATTGCAATATAATAACAACAAATTTTTGTTCGCATAAATTTAGGATACCAGCATGTCCTCATTTTATTCAAAATATTGATACGTAACAAAATTTCAGTAGTTTTGATACCTCCAGTTGACTTGTACAACAAAATTATTTGACTGCATCCACCAAAACTGACCGTATGTGCACTTTAATTTGTAATTTTATATACACTAGTAACCCGAATTTAGCTTGAACGGACAAAAACGTGTTAACGCTATTTAAATGAGATTAATTGTTATTTGATAAAAATTGATAAAAATTAAAAAATATTTTTACTTCATTTCAATTCATTTCAATTCATTTTAACGCCAGTCAAATAGATTTCTTTGCGGTGAATCAATTGAAATCAAGTTGCTGGTAATGTACGTCCAACTATTAGGCCACGCCCCCGTTAAACTATTTCAAACAGGCATCAATTCGTTTTAAACATCGTTGAGACCCGAGCTTTGTACAGGTAAATCACTCAAGCAAGACAAACTTTATTTATTTATCGGGTTTTTTTTTCATCCAATTTTATCGAATTCAGTTAAATGTGTGTATTCTTAGTAAAGTCGCATGCTTCACAATTGTTAACAAATGAATGAACAATAGATGTGACATTTTTAAAAGAAATTTAAATAAAAACATTAAAATATTGATGCACGGTTTAAAAAATGTGATTCTGTTGAAAATAAAATAGTAAACTTGCAAACTTTCAATTCATTTGTTCTCATCGAGGTCCGCGTTCATGTTTCAATGCGATACGTAACATGAAAGTCCAATATGTTACAAATGTATAGACTCTACGATGTCCGAGTTCTGTCCGAAATAAATAATTGATAGCACTTATAAGACATAATGTTGGAATATTTGTCTTTTGTTGAAGTCGACACGTCTCCCTTTAGATGGCTTTCGGTTATTTCCGTAGTTCGGTTGCTGTCTCATTGGCGTATATCTTACATCTCCTTTTTTTTCGTGCATCACTTACTTATCATGTGCACTGATGGCTGAAAAAAATCTGATCATATACCTCGATAGCACTGCCTGTCACGTTTCTTTTGCATCAAATAGAGCGGTTTGATTTGGATTTGAATGGGTTTTACTAAACGTCTAGTGGCAAATATTTCACCCATAATACAGCCATTATGTCAGTGGCACATCTGACGAAAATTCAAACCACAGATTACAAATTGCGTTTTTTTTCTGAAGTTTATTAACGAATGATATGCTGCCTTATACTCTAATATCAGTTACCCATTCGTGAACGTAATGGACGTATGATGAATGAAGTTCCATGTTTTATCTTTTATATAAAATTTAAAAGGTTCAACCGGGTTGAATTATTACATTTACAAAAAAACATCATTTTATTTTTAAAATAAATTCAACAACAATATAAGTATATTTTGAAAATTTAATTGACAGTTTATATTGACCATTATATACATATAAAGACCGATGTCGATAACTCCATTGATCTTTTTTATCGTTATATTTTTAGCACGAAATAAATACAGGAGTTAATCATATCATAGAAAAAATATCAAACAACGTTAGTTAAGACACGATGGATAAAATCTAATGGTTTATATTTCAGTTTCGAATCAGATTTTTTTAGGCACAAGTGCTACTACTCATTTTGATAAACAGTGAGACGCTTACTTGTAATTCGGAATTGACGAATAAACGTAGCGAAATTACCGTACTTATAGATTATACTTTTGTTTTCCATCTTAATTGTATTGTCATTTTAGGGACCGTTATAGCTTGCTGTTCAATGAGGACCAAAGCTCCGTGTTGAGGCCGTACTTTTGACCTCTAATTAAATTATACCATGTGACTTGACGGAGAGTTGTTTCATTGGCACACATACCACATCTTCTTATTTATATTAAACGGGAGCAGTTTATTACATTTTCATTTAGATAAAAAAAAATATAAAAATTCAGTGAATCAAATGAATTTGTAGCATATTGTTACATTCAAAAGTATTTAATTTTGATTGATAGTATACATTATTTTTATTGCATTGGTCCACAAATAATGCCCAGTGTCAAATATTACACATCGATGACCACTTAGATTAGTTACTCTAATTAAACTCATTTCCTTGGCTGGTAGTACACGCTTGTATTTTGTCCTTTAAAGTTAGTCTGTCGGTTTAATCATGGAAGTAATATTAAATATTAATGAATCACAGTTTAAGGAGAATTTTTCGTCATTTGCAAATAGATAAAAAAAAAAAGTATGAAAATTTGCTTACGACTGAATTCAGGCCGAGAGAAATATGTTTTGTTTTATTTCAGATTACGATTGAATTCAGGCCGAGAGAAATATGTTTTGTTTTATTTCAGATTATTTAGTACATATACAAAAATATTCTTAATCTTTTACAATTTACAAATAAAATTTGATAGTGCTTTTTATGCACATGGTAGATGAAACCTGTATGATCTAATTTTTTCAGAGGTTTGTGAAATATTGAAAATAGTACGTTCCGGCAGTGTCTCTGGTTCCGGAAAACACAATTCGCTATATAAAATGCTTGTAAAATTCCGTTACATGTGGTACGCTCATATTTGAATACCTTCCTATAAGAAAGTGAAAAAAACAGTTTTTGAAATTCACCTAAAAAAGATTAAACGAATAGTTTAACTTACTTTTCAAATATCGAATACACAAATAAATCTCTAATTATTCACGCTTGAAATTTGTTTTTACTGACAGGTGTCTGCTGGTATTCGATTGGACATCAGTATCAATGTAGGCGTAACAGCCTATCATATTTATCCAATCAGCTGTCTTGTGTGCGATGACATACGGTCCACTTTTTCCTTGTAATGAATTATAAATTGATTGCAATAAAAATTATTCAATACACTATAAAGCAAACAATGTCTAGCCCAAAAATGACTTACACGACGCTATACTATACATATTATACTTAATAATTATTTACAAATTAAGACAGCGTAAAAATAAAATAATAACATTAATAATAATTACTATTTAACGGTAGAGCTCTGAAATTAACGGGGACTACTATGTTATTAGTATGATAGTCCCAGCAATTTAACAAATTGATCATCAAAAGGACGGTTGTGCAATTGTGGTCCAGGGACTTGCCGGTACGTCTAAAACCCACCCAGGCCGCTTTGGTGCACTAAGCCCTAAGACATTTATGGAACACTACAGCGAACTTTCTAGACAAATTTGATATTGTCAGATAAAAATAGCCAACGCTTATATTGAAGAATAAACAAGTCATGAAAAGAAATATTACTATACATTGTACGGACATTTTGACTAATTCACTAGCTTTGATACAGCGGAAGCAAAAACATCGAGCGTAGCAAAGATAAAAAAAATAATAATGCTAAAATTATGTATTTTTAAATCAAAGGACAAAGCGTACGCAATGTCACCCGGAATCCGAATCTGACTGACTAGCAAATTACTACAAAATTAAACCAAAAAAAAAGGAACAACGTATGTTAGAATCAGGAAAAAAATAGATTAAGATTAGATTTGTGATCATTGGAATTTATTAAGACTTTTAAAAATATCTATTTCTAGGAACTTTTTTTAGATCGAAATTAATAAAGTTCATATATAAGTCATGATGTGGTACAGCTCACACCGATAAATATATTACGGCATATTCATATAAAATTACAAATAAACCTTTCAATAATGAATTCTTATAAGCTGATGTTAAAGCTCATAATATAAGAGATATGGGATATAATTCAATTTGACGGCAACCAAACGACAAAAATATTATAGATAAATCAAGACCGCATGTTTAGTCTTCAACAAGAAACATGTGTCTACACGAAATGCCAAGCTCTAAATCGTCATGAACTTGTAGATACAATATTCAAAAAACAACAATATTAAAGTCTAAATAATATAAATATTCATTATTCACACATATTCTAGATTTTCTAAATCGTTTGAGACACGTATGCAACGCCCATGTATTTTCCGTTCACATAATGTTTTGACGGTTTTCCTTTTTTATTTATAACGTCCTACAAACATTGCTCAGACTAGACAGCATGAAAGACTAATTTTAAAACACTTTTATAAGTCAGCATATAGGTTTATTCCTTGAATGCCAACATCCTTTGATCAACCGACAATTTACCTATAAATAATGTTGGCTTTCGAGGAATAGGTGCAAAAAGTTATCACAACACGAGAGCATGCTTATCAAAAATGGACATTTAGAGGTATAGGGGAAGGGTTGAGATCTCACAAACATGTTTAACCCCGCCGCATTTTTGCGCCTGTCCCAAGTCAGGAGCCTCTGGCCTTTCTTAGTCTTGTATTATTTTATTTTAGTTTCTTGTGTACAATTTGGAAATTAGTATGGCGTTCATTATCACTGAACTAGTATATATTTGTTTAGGAGCCAGCTGAAGGACGCCTCCGATGCGGGAATTTCTCGCTACATTGAAGACCTGTTGGTGACCTTTTGCTGTTTTTTTATTTGGTCGGGTTGTTGTCTCTTTGACACATTCCCCATTTCCATTCTCAATTTTATTTAATTCGAATTGAATTCGAATCGAATGCGAATCGAATTCGCTAATCGCGTACATACACGCTTTTTTTTTATTCGAATTAAATGTCCGTGTGAACGAGGCATAATTAAACAGATAGTTAAAATCTAATTCATGTTTGTTACGTTGTTGAATTTTTTTTCTGATGATACTACTTGAACGAATATGGATTCTCTTAAAATGAAACTTTGAAAAGTGTTGCATCACATGTGCATATTGTGAGAAATTCCAGTTTACACAAATGTGAAGCCTCTTTGGACTTTGAAGGTTTTTTTCAATATTTCTATAGTTGTGTGTGCTGTAACATCCTACCATATTACTTGATTAAATTTCTTGAAACTTTGTATCACGTGTTAGAATACTATTGATGTATTATGTTCAGTTTGTAATAATACTACACACTTTTTTGCAAGTGATTCATAAAATGATACTGGTAAGGGGTTTATCGTGTTCGCAAATCATCGGTGTTCTTATAAAACAAAGTAATGTAGTTTGATTGGAATTGAGACAAATTTCCACAAGAGACCAAATGACACAGAAATTCACAAGTATAGGCCACCGTACAGTCTTCAACTATGAGCAAAGCCCATACCACATAGTGGAACTAACTATACACATCAGATGAAACCGGTTTAACTTATCAGATGTAAATAAATAGAAATACTACACAGAATAGACGTGGTCAGGTTCTTGTATATCCAAACAAACAAAAAAACACTTGTAAAGTACATCCTCTGAGAAAACTTGAAGTTACTGACAGGCTAGTTCAAAGCCACAAACAACTAAAAAAATCAATCCGCTATAGACTAAATTCTTGTTACCCTATTTTATGATTATTGTTTAATTAAAATATTCATATAATTCATGTATATATACGTTACAAATAAATATTTATAATAATATGGAACAAAATAAATCTCTAATATCCTCTTTTAGTTTGAAATAATTATATTTAACTAAATATAAATGTTATATTTATATATATGTCTTATGTTAATAAAACTTGTTCATTCCCAAATTTATTTATTTTTTAATAAATAGTAACAAAAATCATTTTCTTTCTATCTTTATATTCATAATTATTTAACCCTTAAATTTTGCTACTTTTCTTATCAAAATGGGATAAAATGTTACAATTTCATCAAGTTCACTAATTATTTTTTAAAGTTAAATACTTATAAAAACAGAAATATTTTTGTTGGCATTCAAGGAATAGGTAACATATAAAATGTTGGCATTCGAGGAAGACACCAGCGTAAACACGGGTGTTTTTTTTTTTAACAAATCGATAATTTCGTTGCCCAGGGATATGAATTTGAAATTAAAAGTCCCTCAAACCTTTACAATACCCGGCCGTGTCATTTCCGTTTTAATAGATCGAGAACACGACCTTTTAGGATATGCATGAATTACCATACGTATGTCCGAGCATTTGTTATAATGTATTAACATGTGACGTAATTTATTTTGAACTCTTTTTTTGGGGCGCTTTTTTTACCAATCCACTTAACAAGAAACAATGCATGATGGGCTACAACATGTTTACAATCAAACGAAAACAAGTGTTATTTACTGAAATACAACACATTTATTCATGCTTTGCGGTATTATCAATTTCGCTTAGATTTTTTTTTGTATCCATATTTATATCTTGTGGTATGAAGTATTCTTTCAATGCTCAGATTAACGAAGAATTATTTCTATGCAAAGAACAGAGTATTAAAAATAACCAAATAACCCGATATAAAGTCATTTCTGTATGATTGCTGATGACACAGAGATTTCGGGTATTCGTCCGCAAGACAGCAACATAACGACAGTTTTAACACAAAGCCAATTATCTTTAAGACAAACTTACTAGTGTAAAGCTAACAGTCGGTGCTACATGTAACTTTCATAAAGACAGTTAAAAAAATTAGGGATCCTTGAATTTTGTGCTCGTAAACACAGGAAAGATTAAGAGAGGTTCAAATTTATATTGGGGTCACTAAATTTTCATCGCTTTTCACAAAATTGATTTTATGATATTGTACCCTTTTTTATGATGTAAAAAATAATTTAAATCGATAATGTATTTCTCTATAGGAAACAACAACGTATAATGATCAAGCGGGACAATTTAAAGCCGATTATACGTTATGTTTTCTTCTCATTATTGAAGGCATTGCGGTTGCCTATCATTACTTACATCCATGCACTTCATTTGAAACTTTAAAAAAAAATTTATTCACACAGAAATCACAGCTTATATTAGTGTGGGTGTAAGGGCAGGAAAGTTATATAAAATACAAAACTATTAAACCGTTGTTTTCCCCGTTTGAATGGTTTTACACTAGTAATCATGGGGCCCTTTATAGCTTGTTGTTCGTTGCTAGCCAAGGCTCCGTGTTGAAGGCTGTACATAAGCCTACCATGGTTTACTTTCATTAATTGTAATTTGGATGGAGAATTGTCTCATTGGCACTCACATCACATCTTCCTATATCTATTTTCTATACACCTTAAGGGCGTTAGCCTGAATGTGTGCGTCTTTCTTACGCCAAAATAATGCATAACGACAAATTGAATTATTAAGAACAGGGATTGATTGAATGATTGATTGATTGTTTGTTGCTTAATGTCCAGTGGCAAATATTTCATGCATATTCAGGACGAGAACAAGTTCACAATATATACACTAGGTATGTTGATACGATAGAGGCCATCTGGGATGATGGCCAGAGAAATTTGGACTGCCACTGGAAAATGAGGATACCTTGTATAGGGACAGAAATTTTGTCTTGCAACAGGCCACCTACGGACCCCTCAAAAGAGTTGTTGCAAGGATTCTTAACGTGCAAAGAGCAAAGAGCGTTGCAGTCTCTTTACACGAGGCATCAGATTTCACGTCCCCCTTCTGACCGGACAATATCTAAGGACTGCAATTGCACGGATAATTGAAGCGGCTGCATGTAAAGTCTGGTCTTCAATTATAGATCCTATTTCAACTACAGCTTCAATTTCCGAAAGTTTTAACTCACATTTTAAATGGCTAGCTGCTTGAATGGCTTCGGCAATTGATATAGAACTGCTGAATACTATATTGGATCTTCCCTGCCCTTTCTATGTCTGAATGACGATAGAATTTCCATAATGCTTTTCTAGCCTTCGTTGAAGTTTGGCTGAAGTATATCTCGTTTTTAATTCGGGAGGTAAGAAGAAACAGTATTTTTCTAAAATAAAAGACATTAAGTATGCCTTTTTGTGAATAAGCAAGTCTTCATTTATGTGACCAACGAAGGATTGAAAAGCCTTGTCATGTACAGAAATGTCCACCTCATTATTAAATTATTCTTTCTTTGGAATGCTAAGTAAATAATTAGCAATGCAAGCTCTGTGGTAAAGAGCTTTAGATTTAAATTCTTCCGAAAAAAGAAGTGACTTCAACTCTAAATCACGTTTACGGTCTGCTAATTCACTTATTTTTTGTAGTCTTTCATCACTTTTTAAGTGAATTAGGTTTTTGTCGCGCTTATACGACTTGTGCTTACAGAAAATGCAAGTAGTCCAATCAAACGGCGTGAACATTGATCTGGTCTGAACAAGATGGGAACAACATGGTTGATTCGCATTGGAAGTATCTTTAAGGTTGTTAACATCAGGCATTACAAACTTTTCTAAATTGACTCTACTAGTGTAGGATTTGTAACAAGATTTGTGATAACACAATCTTTCAATATCTACATCTGCAAGTGAACTATATTCATCATGAAGTCGACGGAACACGTCATCTTTTCTTGTATTCACAGCATCTAAAAGTGTTTGCTGTCCTTTCGTAGATAAAGAGGATAGTTTTTCCACTGTTGAAACTTCACATATAATACAAAGATTCCACTGGTTTGACATACGGCGAATTTTAGCTTGCGAAGCCGTAAGCTTCAATGGGCTACTAAAAGTAGACATTTTACGGATAAACAACTTATCCGCACCAATTCAACTTTTAAATTATAAAAGACCTATTAATTTGTCAAAGTAAAAACACATTTTAATAACCATTTGACTCAAAATTAATCAGTAACAATTAAACACTAACAATGTTTAATAACCCTATAATACAAAAATATTAATAAAACGACTTTGAAAAGGAACAACTACGAAAAATACTATGACAAAATGTTGATGTGATTCATACAGGGAAAACGGTACTATTTATTCTGCCATAGGCGACATTACTAACATTTTCTAAATTTACCAGTTTTTATAATAAAAACCTGGATAAAACAGTTATGTGTGGTGTTAGAACTTTATTACTGTATTCTTAAAATTGAAGCCAAATAGTATCATGACCAATTTCTAACGGAGCTGGTTTATGTTATCCATGCCCACCGTCATTTTGCACCAAATTTATGAAATTTTGGAAGCCTTTTCGAATAATTCTCTAGAAAATATTTCAATAGGTTATAAAATTTATATTATAAATTTACACACTGTAGTTATTCATAGATAAATAAAAAAAATATATTGTACCCTTACATCCAATCACAGCGCTCCTAATTTGACTTCCTTCACCTGTCTTAGGTTTATTTAACATTTTTTTCCAAAACAATATATCTTCTTTGTTCTATATTTTTCAAAAGACATCTTGGTTTTGTTTGTTTGCCAAGCTTACATGTATGAGGTTAGACCCATCACTAATCACTTCTAATTATTAAAGATCAAACGACCTAATCAACATGATAATTGGTATTCAATATAATCATCGGTCATGCCTGACATATTTCATAAAAACGGCGCGCGCCGATGAAAACTCAAATAACTTCTTAAATATTAAATTGATTTTACCGAAACAAAAATTATAAGATGAAGAATTAAATTATCTATCGAATGCATAACTTCACCACCCACTAAAACATATATTTCATGTCCTGAGTGCACTTTGTATGTCCTGAGTGCACTCAGGAGGTCCTGAGCGGTGTTTAGACGTACCGAAATTTTAGTCTGCGATAAAGATGGGTAAGTTGATTAAAGTTTAACGACCTTGACAGGCTATTTGTCGGCATACTCTTACGTTTTTTAATGTTTTAAAAGAAAACATACATTTACGTTTTGGGCATTTAATATAAGTCTACTTACCAAATTGAAATTAACATAAACATTGTTAAAAACAACAAAAAACGGAAAAGAAACATTCTGCATTGTTGCTTTCATATAATTTTATTTCCAATATATTTGAGCGGGAATTTCTAAGTTAAAACTGATTGTAGTATAGATAAAATATTTCATCTAGGTGCTCTCGGTGAAGTTCTCTCGTTACATATTAAAATGAATTTCATTGGTCGGAACGTTTGCAAACTTTCAATCCATGTGTTCTCATCGAGGTCCGCGTTCATGTTTCAAATCAATACACAATATGAAGTCCAGTTCGGCAAAAAGAAATCAAATTAAAACTTTACGATGTCCGATTAAACAAACAGAATTTAGAAAAATAACACTTTTACGATTCTTCCAATCACGACAAAAATATCTATCTTTTTCTCCGATGAAAATCATTACTATTTATATTAGAACAAGTCAAAAGTTGCCAGAGCCCGATTTATGATGCATACGAAACTTTAATAATTAATTATCCGGTTTGTATTTTTCAAAATAACTATTATATCCGATAAAAATCGAAAAATAAATTATCGGTAAAAAATACCGATTTTTCTATGAGACAAAAATGATCCTTATTGGAGTCAAATTTGTAATAAAGGACAAACCATATCCTCATGTTTTTTTTATGCAGCACTAGTAAGCATAGTTCGTCTGTTCTCGCTTCATACCAAGCCATCATAAATACACCAGAGATTACTAAAATGAAAGTCTTTTCGCACATTGAAATTTTTTTGTAGGTATAAAGCTTCAATTCGACCATTGAATTTTTCAGAATTACGAAAAATATGTTATAATCCTTGACCTTCCCGAAGCTTATACTTCGTTCAGTCAGAGACATATAATACAAGAGATTGGCAACTCGTCGAAATCCCGTGATTTCACACGGCCAGATTTAAATCTCGCGATATTTCTTTGGGTAATAGAGTCTTTATCAAAGTATTAAATGTGCTCGAAGAAAAGGTGAAGTTGAAGCATATATTAACTGCACTTTCAGTGTTAAATTTAACATAATTAATTGAATAATTTGAGTTCATACGTAATTTTTAATTTCAATGTCATTTTAATTTTGATTTGTATTATAGAAAAAGAGACATTTTTGATATTGTATTAAAAATACGATATTAAATAATGAACACTTAATAAATTGTATGTAATTTTATTTGATAGTTTCATAATGGGTTTCTTTTAAATACACACCTGTCTCGAGGACATAATGTCACAGTGTGACATGTATATTCGGCTTGAATTATCCGATGGTCAGGTAAATCACAACCTGTTAAAATGAGTTTTATTTGACACCTGGTACACACGAAGTTGTTACACCACAGGTGTCCACACTCTTTCCGAAAATACTATTTACA
Source organism: Mytilus edulis (assembly GCF_963676685.1). Taxonomy (NCBI): domain Eukaryota; kingdom Metazoa; phylum Mollusca; class Bivalvia; order Mytilida; family Mytilidae; genus Mytilus; species Mytilus edulis. The sequence goes on along the minus strand of NC_092356.1, from coordinate 74,878,143 downwards.
AAATATAGAATTAATTAATGTGTAGAAAAAAAAACTTAATTTGTTTGATAAATTTGTCGTTCATCATGATCGACTTTGTCTTATATTCATAATTTGTATAGATCATTAAAAATTGATTACTTTCTGGGATCATTATTAATTTATCTTGTATTGAGTTTTTTTATGTTTGTCGGAAAATTGTTTTCTAAGTGTATGTTTCGAAATTTATATTATGAGCTTGCATTGCGTTGCTTTTTATGATCGTCGGTAAATTTATGGTTTCTCCTTTTCACGGATTGTGTATTTAGTTAGGACTTACATTTAATGATCATTCAATAGAAAATGGAAATATAAGCCTTACTTTTGACCTCGAGTATAAAGAGATTAAACCGTGTTATAGGCGTAAGGAACTGCTAATTATGCAATAAAAACTCACAGCAGCAGCAGGTGTTGCAGCCATTTCGTGTGACAAATTTTGTAAGAAGAAACATTTTACTATGTTATACTTCTGTTAACTTGGCAAGTTGACTTCAAAGCATACACCAGTTTAAATGTCATATTTTAAAATATCTAAATGTTTCGAAATGTACATGTTTCCCTTCTTTCTTTTTTTACTTTTGGACTAGTTAAAATCTCTTTTTACTTTATACAAACTGCACGGAAATGTGTCTACCTTTGTTGTTGATCAGGCTGATTTAATTGATGGTTGCTTAATGTCCAGTGGCAAATATTTCATTTTTTTTTTACATATTGATGTGCGAGTGTATGACATTTCTTTTCTGTACAGTATATGCAATATAATATTCAACTCTCCACAAGAAACCAAATGATACAGACATTAACAACTTTAGGTAACCAAAAGGCTCTTAGCAATGAGTAAAATTCATACTGCACTGTCAACTATACAAGATCTATTTAAAAAAAAAGGTTTAACACATCAAACAAAAAAACTTAAGAACTATCCGATTTATAAACAAAATAATAACAAAATAATTTCAAAAGAAATTCCAAATATGATATATACAGCAACAAACCAGTGAATTACAGGCTCCTTACTTTAGAAAGGCATATACATGTATTATACATGTATGTAGATATAGGAAGATGTGGTGTGAGTGCCAATGAGACAACTCTCCATACAAATAACTTGTCTCTGGTTCAGTCGATTGTATGAAAGTGTTTTTTTTTTTTAAAGAAAACGGTCTTTTACTGCAAAAAAAGAAGATAAAAGCGATTTTTGTTTGAAGTAACGAATGTCATCCTTAAAAAAAAGAAAGTTTCCGTGTTTTAGGTCGTCCTGATGCAAAGGTAAAAGTTGAAATAAAAATTACACTCTGAGATTACACTAAAGACATTTCGCTAGCACACATGGGACTAGATTTATTAATCGTTCATTTGCAAGTCAAAAATAATAATTATGCAAAACAAATGATAAAACTTCCCAATTTAAAATTGAGAAAAATCCAACAGGAAACCAAAGTACAAAGGTACGGCATTTATTCAAAAACAATCTCCATCCAACTTCAAAATGTGAGGTAAATCGATTAGCTTACGCTAGCCAAGCAACCAACAGACAAAATAAATCTTGCCTCCCCAATGAAGACTATCTATAGACACGGAATAAAAAATAAGGAAATAATAGCATGTTAGATTGGTTACAAACACATTTATGCAAACATGAAGCAGCTGTTTCTTTACTGAACTGGTCAGTGGTAATACAAAACCAGGGTTTCAAAAAGATGAAGAAAAAGAAAAAGACATTTAAACATGTTAAAATTTATTTAAAAGCAAATCAGAAATAGTGTTTAACTGAAATTGAAAAAAAAGAATCATAATAGTCTATAATATGTAAAAATTTATATCAGAAAGCTAACAGCAAAATGAAAGGAAAATATGTGTTGCTTAAGAACATTGACCTGGGCCGAAACAGCCTCATGTTTGAAATTTTAAAACAAAGTTGAAACAAAGGCTTGTCTTCATATCAAATTGTTTTCACAGCGAATGTCTTGCAAGAAGCAAACTCCCATTACTCCGGTGTCGCCCCTGCATAATTTTGCGTGATCCATGCATGTTTCTGAATTACTTGTCTTTTGTGCATTTACTTTCCTACTAAATGACTACAGTATAAGTATTAATTTTCATTTGTAAATGTCTGGTTTCGCAATGATGCATGTCCACCAATATCCAGACATTGTGCGAAAAAATATAGTTTAGAAGATATGATTCTATGCTGAATACAGAAAACATATAGTCGTTTCTTCATGAAGAATTGAACTCTAACATTACAGAATACCAAACTGGCTCTCCTTTTTGAATATTTCCATCTTGTGTCTTACATTTAAGGGTTTAACTTGTATTAAGTCGTGTCAACTTACTGTCAAGACAGACGCCTTTATAGAAAATAAAGGAATGTGGAGTAAAAGTCCACGGGACCTTATCGAACACAAAGTCAGAGCTTAACAAAACTACAAATTATCAATGGTCAGCGTTTTATTCCTGTTCATCTTTATAGTCGCTAGAGAGTCTTCAACAATGAAAGAATCACTTGTTTACCAGAAGAACAAAACGACAATAGCAAGAAAGGATCTGAGAGTACTTAAGTTTCTGACAGCTAGTTCACACTGTTACGTTTGAAGTCTTCCTGTCCGTCATCCCGCAATCGTTATTTTTGAAGACCATAAGTGAATGAACCAAGTAAAATCAATACACATCGTTTCATATATAAAAATCAATCTACAGATGATAAAGCATTTCTTTGTTGGTTAGACTCCCTTTTTGGGGAGTTGAACACTGTGCGGGACAAATTTCTTCTCATGGGAAGATATATTTTTCCCATGGGAATATTATTTTTTTCTTTTATTTTTTTCAGAATTTGTAAAAGTGCTATGAAATATCGAAATGGACTGACAATCACTAGTAACCAATGACTGGAACAATTTAACAGGCATTTCAATAAATTAAAAGTATTTCTATCATACTTTTACACTCAATAGTCTTTTTTTTTTTATCGTTGAATGACTGATATAGAAATTCTACCGTTCAGCGGCTGATTTTACAATTTGAATCTTTCACCTTTGTTTTCGATCAATATCATCGTGCATTTCATGTAATAGTGTTCGCTGAACTTTCAAGTATCAGAAACATGTCTTTTGAATTTCAGAATTTAATTTAAGAATTAAAATTATAATTCTGTTTAAATCTTTATACATTGGGAATGACGAATCGTGTTTTAGATTGTTTTCTAATTATAACCTTATAATTTCGTGAATTTACATCATAATCATTATGAATGTACTTATTCTTTTTCGTCTACGTAACTCGATATGCGTGTTTTTCGCCACTAGAAATTAAAGATGTGAACTTACATTTTTTGTTCAAATTTCCTAATCATGCTTATGCAATGTTGTAACTCGTCTACAAAAAAATCTTTAATTTCAATTCATTTTTGGGAAACATCTTTGGAAGTCTTTTCTAGATCTTTTATAACCTAATTATCAAAGAAAATCCAGAGTTTTGCATTTACAAGGACGCGTACGGATGATCTTTGTGATATATTCACTTGTACTTTACCCGTAGGCTGTCTTCGTTTACTGTTATTTATGGTTTGAAGGAAAACGAATACTTTATTTCTCATAAAACTTCAATTGCTAGTTATCAAGAACATACATACACATAACTATAAGGTAAAATTATTACATGCATGTGTAAACGATACAATTAAATTAACTTGGAGGACTGACTTTCATATTTATAACTTTTACATAGTTTTTCTAATATTACAATATTTGATGAGTTTAACTGTTGAACAGCTTTAAAGATATAATGTTTTGACTAACAGTAGTTCCTTAAACATTTCCTTCTTTTTCTATAGTTTAAATGTTTTACAATTCATAATGTAATGGTACTCGTCATCAATGTTGTTTGTGTCACAGAGACGGCATATTCTGTCTTCTCTGTGTAAATCCTGACACCTTCTAGACTCAATTCGCAACTACTACATGTACTACATCTATATCTGCGTTATATATGAATTTAGAAAGGTAAAAAGGAAAAGTAGTTTTCAAATTGATAATTCTTTTTGAAAATACGACAACATAATGTTTTATGCGATTCTGCAATAAAAGCAAAGAATTTTTCTTGAAACTGGTCTTTTGGTTTTTGTTTAATACATTTTGACACCCATTTATCACAAACGGCACAAGGACGGATAACTAATATACGTCCTTGCTGTGCATTACGTATAATTCAAAATAGTTGTAATTTGCAATTGTTTTAAATTTGTATTTTTTCTTCACTAGACACAAATGCTAGATAGGTGAAAGTATGTATAAAATTTAATGTAAATTGCGAAAATGCATTACGAGCATTAATCTATACTTTTAAATTAGAATTTAGAGTCTCAACTTTTTTCAAAATCTCTGTAATATTACCCATGTATTATTTATGTTTATGTCAAAGGCGTTTGATTGGGAGTTCGTGGTCTAGTGGTTAAGACCGATGGCTACAGTGCTGAAGGTCCCGAGTTCGATTCTCACTCGGGGTGCTAAAAATATCAGTACATCAGAAGGGTAATTTTCACCCTCTCACACACATCTCTGGTACCCAAACCGGAGTTTAAACTAGAATGGGTATTTTGGGGGCCTCGGTTGGTCAAAGTTGTCCCCTACTTTGACCTGGAGATCAATCTTCTGATATCTCTCTGGTTTGTCTGTTTCCACCGAGTGGCCCGGTGGTTTTCTCCGAGTACTTCGGCTTCCTCCACCATAATAACAGACTTCCCGGTGTCCTACACGCTCCCTTGGGTGGTGTTGGGTGGGGATTGTTCTGGTGGTGGGATAATATTGTAAAGGACACATCTCCATTAATCCTTAGGGAGTGTACATGGATCCGCTGTACCCTTGCAGTCAATCAAGGGGTGCGTCTTAATTGGCGGAATCTCAGTACATACATTGGATAATAGTTGAAGGTAGGCGTGGTTTTTGGTAACTTTCCTCCAATCAACTGGCCTATTCGACAAACCTGTGTGCGCTGATGCGTGTAAACTGGGTATTGTAACGGTATGTGTCTTACATCAGAATCTATCGTGCGTGACCAATGTTTATTGTATAATTTCTTGTCATGTGGTCAAATTATCTGAAAAAGTTCCAAAGGTTACAACTTTTTGAAAGATTTTTTTCGGCAGAAACCAACAGCACTATTTGACGAAGACGAAGACGAATTAAAAGATTAAATTTTAACGTCCAGTGACATATATTACAATGATGTCGAAACAGAACTTGAAATTGACAATAGGTTTTCATAGAACCGTCGCTTTTCCAAAGAATTCACGCTTAGTTGCTATTTCACAACTTCGGGTTCGCATTATAGTTATACATGTACAAATAACTAACAATAAACAAATTCTGATGATTTCTGAAACTGTTCTAGGACCTTTTAGTTGTAATATAAATCTGTGATTTTTCTATATTCGTACTTTCGACGAAGCAAAGCAAGCTCGATCTAGATCTGGACATTTATGCATTAAACATTTACAATATTCAATAGTTGTACAAATTTTTTGAAGTACATGTAGAAAAATCCGTCTTTTCGGATAAAATCTTAATTTACGTACCATTGTAAAATTGAGAATGGAAATGGGGACTGTGTCAAAGAGACAACAACCCGACCAAAGAAAAAACCCAACACTGAGCAGAAGGTCACCAACAGGTCTTCAATGTAGCGGGAAATTCCCGCACCCGGAGGCGTCCTTCAGCTGGCCCCTAAACAAATATACTGATAAGATGTCCAAAATATATGTACATGTATATTGCGATTAGTGCTATATAGTAGGCCAATGATATTGAATGCCGCTGAGTGTAAAATATTTGTCAGCTTAAAAAAATATTGTTGACACTCCTGGTTTTAATTTTCTGACTCAAGTATAAATTTAAGAAAAGTTTATAGTTTCTGAATATTTTAAGATTCAATATTTTATCATTATTATTATTTCAAAGTCTCATCACATACAAACATAAAATGAGAATCACAGAACTAAACAATTATTTAAAAAGCTAAATGAGAGCCGTATAAGACACAATATATAAATATATTTACAATTTTTTTACTCATTTACATTCAAAATTTACAGTGTCCGTATACTAAATGAAATTAAACATCTTTTTCTTTAAGAACAAGTGAAATAAAATGCCGTTTCTTTTCAATAAAATATTGTTGATGTTTTTGTCACCTATTGCAGCAACATTGTCGTTGTTGAATAAATATATAAATTGTTCGCTATTTGATATTTATAAATTAAAATGTTAAGCTTAATGTATCATATTATGTCTATAATGGGCATTTTAAAAGCACAGGAATATAAAAAAAAAAGATGTGGTATGATTTCCAATTAGACAACAGTCCACAAGAGACCAAAATGACAGAGACATTAACAAATATAGGTCACCGTACGGCCTTCAACAATGAGCAATGCCAAATCCGCATGGTCAGCTATAAAAGGCCCCGATATGACAATGTAAAACAATTCAAACAAGAAAACTAACCGCCTTATTTATATAACAACAAAAAATGAACGAAAAATAAATATGTAACACATAAACAAACAAAAACTACTGAATTGCAGGCTCATGACTTGGGACAGGCACATACATAAATAATGTGGCGGGGTTAAAATTGTTAGCAGGCTCCCTATCCCCCTAGTCTCGGTCAGTGGTATAAAAGTACATGTACAACATAAAAACGAACTATAAGAATCAGTTTAAATAGACTTAACTCATCAGATGGACAAAAACATGGAGAGTAGAGTGTAATATTTGTAACTGGTCGTTAAGCAACCATGAATCATTTAATCTATTCTTTATATTTTTATATTTTTATCTCTTTATTCTGTAATTTAAAGTGCTTATCCCATTATCATCTTTATTTCTGTAAACTCCATTTATTTACTTTCATAGCCTCATATATGTACATGTACATGGTATTTGTTACAGGAACACTTTTGACATAAAAAAATTACAAAGTTAGTGTCCATATTTTCAGGACACGATAAATGACTTGAATTTAGCTAGAAGGTTTTTTTTCTAAGAAAATCCAGTTTTTAACACACTTATGCTTAATACTCACACTATCTGCCCACTTGTGAACTTTTGCATTTAACCGATTTGAGCTCATGTTATTTAATCTACACCACAAACGAATAATACTTTTCCACTGTTTATCAACAATAGGTCTCTAGTAACTGCAGCATTTGGTGCATATTTTCGTACTCCGAGAAAAAAATCTACAAGCCCTATTATGTATGGAGTTAATACAGAATATGTTTTTTGACCCCATATACCTGCTCCATGTTCTATTGTAGGACAAACCAATCGTTCATATAATTTTACATATACAACGAAACAAACACCACCTAAAACAATCGTTTTACAAAAATCATCAACTTCGAATTACAATGAAGTTTGACTAAAAACCAAAAAAAAAGTATCTTAAAGTCAAAATAATTAACCTATAAAAAAGTACACACAAAAAAGAAAGAAATACAAAGTTTTGTTTTAAATCCTACAAAAACAAACAATTATATAACACGGCAAACAAAAAGGTGGAAGCCGTGTAATTGTTATGTTTCTTTATTTCTGCATGGATCAGTGATTTTATTACCTGGTTAATTACTGGCACGTGTCGTCGGACAAAAACTTTGATGACAGAAAAAAATCAAATTACGACTTAACTACAATTTCTAATGACTAATAGCATCATGGGCTTAGTGCAATTTCTTGAGTTTAGTGCACCAAGGCGGCCTAGGTGGTGTTTAGACGCTCCCCAATATACCGTCGTATATTACAAAAAATGAGAATGGAAATGGGGAGGGAATGTGTAAAAGAGACAAAAACCCGACTATAGAGCAGACAAAAGAGGCCGACCTATATTACGGGTCTTCAATGTATCGAGAAACTCATGCGTATACATACATGTATTATTGTATGCACATGCTTGGACTTATAGATGCATATATATACTTGTACAAGTCCAAGATTGTGTTATAAAGTATTTCTTATAAAAATACAGGAACATTTTAATGCTAATCCAAACGCAAAGGTGCCAATATCTGCAAATCTTCCGGTAATTACAAGTTGTCATTTAAAAAAAAGTGAAATTATAGTGTATTTTAACAAAAAAAAATTATGGATGAATAGATAAATTTATTTTAAAGAATTCCAATCCCTTAAAAACGAGGCACCATCATATATACTTATAAAACAGCTCAAATTCTAATCACTGAAGAGACATGTATTTTCGAAATGCGCATCTGGTGCAAGAACATTGGTACTGTTAATTTTATTCTATATTAACAAGTGACACGTGTCCTAATTTTTAAGAAAAGGGATAGAAAAAGTATGAAACATTTAACAAAAATAATCGTTTTTTCAAAACTATATTTTCAAAATGCACTGCATAATTTAAACCGCTTTAAGGTGTTTCATTTTATTTTATGTTTGTGCGTATACGAAAAAATGATAGCAAGTTAAACTTCAATGTTCATGACTTACAAGTATTATATTTCATGTAAAATTGATAGATGAGCGTTTTTCACAAATACCGAACATAAGAATATAGCGCAAACGTCAATTAATGGACAAGCAACCCAACGAGAAAAATATAATTTCAGAGGCATTTACATGTACATGTATAACTAGTTTTGAGTTAGAGAAATCATTCAACATGTTCAATGCCATGCATACGACTCATTTCAGATTTGTGCGTTTTTTCGATTTACGAATAAGTCAATAAGATACAAAAAAGTAATTGAAGCAAAAAAATAGATACATGAAATAACGAATGAACATAAGTTTACAAATACATACCTAGGTGCATTTACTAAATCAACATTTATTTTTTTCAAAAATATTGTAATTTTATGTTTATGTACCCGATATGGAGTTCTTCGGAAATTAAAAATCACTTGAATGGGTATTTCTGGTGTATATACATGTATAACACGTGATATCTACATGTACAATATACGGAAATGACACAGCTAGGTATTGTAAAGTTACTGAAGGTAGATTATCGGCAGGTGTATATCCCCGGGCGAAAAAAATACTGATTTGTGAAAACGGTTAGGTGTAATTTGTCATATTGTAAACGTTTTGAATAGCGCTCATCTCTTCTGTTTTATAATATTAAAATTCGCCAATAAATGGAACTTGACACATTCCCCATTTCCATTCTCAATTTTATTAATTGTGTCATATTTACCTCGAAACTATTGCCCAAACTATTAACATATTTACACGTACATGTAACATTAGAATACTTACTTCAACTGTTAAATAACTTTATAATTACTAAAATTCGAAATTATGTACTTCTTCTTCCGTATGCCATGTTTTTTGTGTCAATTCTATCTTTCCATCAGGTCCATTGTGCACTTTTTTTGTCAGTCTACGTGCACTAAGGAGGCCCTTTCAGTTTGCGAATTCTGAATCTACATGTAAATACCGAAAAGGACCTCCTCAGTGCTCTAAGAAGAAACATTTGAAAACAAGTCTATAATATTTGCACAATTAAATGATTGTTTTATTGGCGCAAATGAATGTTGCAGTTTTTATGATAAAGTGATACAAAAAAAAAAAAGAATTCGCGTAATTAACTTGTGGCGCAAATTAATTCTTTTTTAGCCAAACTGGATATCGGCCTTCAAAACATTGAGTATACACAAACAAAGCAATATTTATCTTTTACGCAGTCTAGCCGGAGAATAAAAGTTTTTGCAATTTGTGTAGGATTTTAATTTTAGAATGCAATGAACAAGTAAGAAGATCGTTAGAAACCTTAAGTGAATCGGAAAATGAGCTATGCACGATGAAAGGGAAAAGTTTGGTGCGTCGATAAAAATTTCATGGATGCATTTTGATAATTGTAAACTTTCAAGTCTTTAAATAACATCCATTTGTAGAACTGATTCTTTCGATCCTTCAAATATATGTAGAATAAGAATAAAACAATATATTAAGTCTCTTTCATAAAAATACTGTAGATTTGTATTTGATCATCGATTGCAAACATAACGTTCAGTGAGAAATATTTCATGTATTCGTACAGAGAACAAATCAACTTCTTTCAGAATACAATTGATTGGTTATTGTAGTAAATGATTTGCGACAGAATAAGTGAAACTTGGTCAGCAGCTTACCTCTATAAAATAAAGAAATATAAAAAAGGCAGAGTTAATTCTGTATTTTACTCATACTGCACTTAAGCACTTTTTACAGTCAATAACGAAAATATGAAATACATCGATTTAAATTATGTACACAATAAATAATTTCTGTGTAGTTTTCCGTGTCCACATTTACATACGAGTACAATATAGTAAACTGTATAATCTGTGTATGTATTTGATCCTATGAGCTGTATATGTTCTTACGGAATAAAGAATTATTACATTAAAACAGAAAAAAGAGAAACGGTAAATATACAGGAATACATAAAGTTTTGTAAATAGTTGCAAAGGACCACACGTAACTTACATGCCACGAGTTCTCATAGAACTTGGCAATTTTGAAACGCATGTATATATGCGATAAAGATCTAGTGCATTTGAGCAAATTAAAATCATGTTATATATCTAACTATTTTATTTTCAACATATTCAAAAGTTTTGCATTTTTAAACCGCGTGTGCATATATATTTTAATTTTTTTATTTTAATTCCTTATATATGAACATGTCACGTGTATTATTCGTGCGCCCTATTATTCATTCGCTTGTTTAAATTGTGAAACATGTGACTTTACTTAGACTGTACGCATTTAAAGTTTGAAACAAAAAGCTGCAATTGGCGCAAATTGATTCTGCCCAAACGATAGATACATCCAGTTCGTATTGCTTGAGTGATTTACCTGTAAAAAGCCCGGGTCTCATCCATGTTTAAAACAAATTAATGCATGTTTGAAATAGCTTAACAGGGGCGTGGCCTATAAGTTTGACGCAACTTACCACTAACTTGATTTCAATTGATCGACTGCAGAGAAATCTATTTGACTGGCGTTAAAATGAATTGATATGAATTGAAATGAATTAAATATAATTTTTAATTTTTGTCAATCTTTATCAAATAACGATCAATCTCATTTAAATAGCGTTAACACGTTTTTGTCCGATCAAGTTAAATTCGGGTTACTAGTGATACCTGCATAGTTAATCAGCCATATTTTTTATGCCAGAATCAATGTATAATACAATCATGACAATGGACAGCAATATTGCAATATAATAACAACAAATTTTTGTTCGCATAAATTTAGGATACCAGCATGTCCTCATTTTATTCAAAAATATTGATACGTAACAAAATTTCAGTAATTTTGATACCTCCAGCTGACTTGTACAACAAAATTGTTTGACCGCATCCACCAAAACTGACCATATGTGCACTTTAATTTGTAAATATACCCGCATAGTAAATCAGCCATATTTTTTATGTCAGGATTCAATGTATAATTCAATCATGACAATGGACAGCAAAATTGCAATATAATTACAAACATTTTTGGTTCGCATAAATTAAGGATACTAGCATGTACTCATTTTATTCAAAATATTGATACGTAACAAAATTTCAGTAGTTTTGATACCTCCAGCTGATTTGTACAACAAAATTATTTGACCGCATTACCAAAACTGACCATATGTGCACTTTAATTTGTAAATCTATATACACCATGACGTACCCGCATAGTATTAATCCGCCATATTTTTTATGTCAGGAATCAATGTATAATACAATCATGACAATGGACAGCAAAATTGCAATATAATAACAAAAAATTGTGCTTTGCATAAATTTAGGATACCAGCATGTCCTCATTTTATTCAAACAATTGATACGTTACAAAATTTCAATAGTTTTGATGCCTCCAGCTGACTTGTACAACAAAATTATTTGACTGCATTACCAAAACTGACCATACGTATGTGAACTTTAAATTGTAAATCTTATACCAGCATAGTAAATCAGCCTTATTTTTAATGTCAGGATTCAATGTATAATACAATCATGACAATGGACAGCAATATTGCAATATAATAACAACAAATTTTTGTTCACATAAATTTAGGATACCAGCATGTCCTCATTTTATTCAAAATATTGATACGTAACAAAATGTCAGTAGTTTTGATACCTCCTGCTGACTTGTACAACAAAATTATTTGACCGCATCCACCAAAACTGACCATATGTTCACTTTAATTTGAAAATCTATATACCCGCAAAGTAAATCGGCCATATTTTTTATGTCAGGATTTAATGTATAATACAATCATGACAATGGACAGCAATATTGCAATATAATAACAAAAAATTTTGGTTTGCATAAATTTAGGATACCAGCATGTCCTCATTTTTTTCAAAATATTGATATGTAACAAAATTTCAGTAGTTTTGATACCTCCAGCTGACTTGTACAACAAAATTATTTGACCGCATCCACCATAAACTGACCATATGTGCACTTTAATTTGAAAATCTATGTACCCGGACAGTAAATCAGTCATTTTTTTATGTCAGGATTTAATGTATAATACAATCATGACAATGGACAGCAATATTGCAATATAATAACAACAAATTTTTGTTCACATAAATTTAGGATACCAGCAAGTCCTCATTTTATTCAAAATATTGATACGTAACAAAATTTCAGTAGTTTTGATACCTCCTGCTGACTTGTACAACAAAATTGTTTGACCGTATCCACCAAAACTGACCATATGTGCACTTTAATTTGAAAATCTATATACCCGCAAAGTAAATCGGCCATATTTTTGATGTCAGGATTTAACACTTTCAGTACGGAATTGTTTTTTTTTTACGCGTTCGTATAGCCAGAAATTTATCAGCACGAGCAGTTTCGTGGCCGGGATTAATTTGACATGTGTTCGTAAGAAAAATCGTCTCGGAACTTCAAACAACAATTATCGCTATTTGAGATCGATTTTCGTTAAAATATTTTAAGGTTAAGTCGTACCCTACTTGTTTTGAGTTGTGGTGTGGTAAGAGCTTCATGAAACGGAAGCAATATCAACAATTTAGCTATATGACGAACGAGTTTTTTTTTTATAATTGAATGTTAACAAATACATGTCTGCGAAGAGGAGATTTTCTTCTGACCGTTCCCTTTCCGAGATATCAACTTACTTTCTATGTTTCTTTTTGTTACAAAGAATAAGATGAAATGTCTATGACAACACCATAACTGATTGGGAAGACGATAAACGACCGACAACGTGAGAAGTACCAGCGATTGAAATCCGCCATTTGCAAAGCGTCGTTTATGTCAACAACAATTAAAGAGAGATAACTCAATTGTAATTTGGCGGACGACAACTCTTTTTAAATACGTTGCCGTATGTTTTTAAGTCACTTGGGTAAAACAGAATTTCTTGTTGTGGTTCTATGACAAATAAAAATTTGTACCTTTTCAATGATTAAACAAATAATCTCTGTATTTGTCAAAGTAAATTACCTTCCTTGAAAATATCCATTTCAAACTATAAAGTAACAGGCATGCAACCTAATAGCAATTTAAGCAGACAAAAAAAACAACATTTTAAATAAATAAAAATAAAATGAACAATTAGATATTTGACAAAAAAACTACTATTATTTGATTTATTTTTTAAACTGCTATAAGGTTATATAACAAACAAGAATAACAGTTTTTTAAATTTTTGTTACTTGCCTCTTTTCAAGTTTTTTATTTTTTTTTCAGTGTCCAGTTTACTACTATTTGTTGTCCTGATCTCTCTACTCTATAAAATTCCATCTTAATTTTAAAATGTCTCTTGATACCATCTTTTTAAATATATCCTTCATCAGTTATTCTTTAGAATTGTTCATAGTTTATAAATAAATAAATTCGCAAATTGAAACGGTAAAGTACATAATTTAAAAAGTGTCTGGAACTAACAACATAGCTATAACACTAACAGTAATTTTTAACAGAATGGAACACCGTGAAACACTCTGGTAGACAGAGGTGCTTTCCACAACCTAGACAGCCAAATTTTGTTTGTCTACGCGTTTCTTGTTGATTGTTTTTCACTCTCATGTGACAGACATTGCACCAACTTTTATTTCCAAAGGAACCTGGCAAGTGTCTCTGTGTAAGACGGTCATCAACCGGTACAAGTGATGGGCGGCCTTTACGAACTGAACCACCTGTGTATCCAGCTATCAGTCCTGCTGCTACTGCCTTGGAAAACTTCAAAAAGGTTGTTGGTCTCTTACCAGGGCCTGGTTGATGATGAGGAGAAGCCAGAAAAAGTCTAAAGGCATCAAATTTCAACATTTCTATCATTGTGAAGAAAATCCTTTTAGGCCATTTCAGTGTTTTGTGTTGGAAAACATAGTACTGGATGTACTGGTCAGCCCTATCAACCCCTCCCATGTACTGTGTGTAATCAGAGATCATCTGTGGACATGGTATCTCTTGTCGTTGAAAAATACCATCTGCTTGCACATTCCTCTGCACTGCACCTACTGAGAAATCGTGTATGCTTGAAATTAAGTTTACATTTTTTTTGTCCTTCCATACAACAGCAGCCACTGCATCTTTCTGTCTAAACTGCATGTCCCCACGATTAGTTACACCTTCAGGGTTTTTCTTCATAATATCTTTAGGAAGCTCTCTCCTATTTATTCGTACAGTACCACATGCAGCAGTGTTAAAATGTTGAAACAAGTCTGTAAATAAGGCGGGAGAAGTGAAGTAATTGTCCATATAAACATGGTACCCTTGCCCTATAATATTTGCCTTTTCAATACAATTTTTGACGACTCGGTTTGCCAGACCAGGAGCTGCACCCTCTGTTCTCCCACACTATACCTGACAGTAGGACACATATCCTGTATTAGCTTCCACTATCGCCCACATTTTTATTCCCCATTTGATAGGCTTGGCTAGCATATACTGCTTAAAAGACAGTCGTCCTTTTCATGGAACCATCACCTCGTCAACTGAAAGTTGTCGTTTAGGGATATACTGGCTAACCATAGAATCTGTGAACATATCCATTAACGATTCAATTTTGTATAATTTAGAATAATTTGGATCCCCTGGCTGTGGGGCTTGCTCACTATTTGAAAAATGGATGTACCGCATAATTTGCATATAGCGATCCCTTTTCATGACTTTACTGAGGTAGGGGGTTTCCAGCATAACATCTGTGCTCCAGTAGGATTTTATGTCTGGTTTTACATTGATCCGAAGATTCAGACATTTTTTTTAATTTTTCCAGACGACAATACTACGTTTTTCACTACAATTTTACTATAGAACCGCCTTTTAGCCTAGAAAAATTTGATTGGCTGCATAATAATATGGGAGAACACCAGCAGGTCGTGTGAAATTTATTTGTCGGCAAAAACCGTAAACTTCCGATCGTCAACAGAGCGTAAATCAACAACATGCAAAGATGATACAGAAAGAGACAGCCATTACCGGCTTATCTTTTTTATTAAACAGTCATAAGTAAATATTATTAATTTTTAAAACAGCGATACACACATGGTTTAAATATTTTATATGTAAGGTAATGACCTTTCATTTTTTAAAGCGATCACGTTGACTACACATGTCAACAAAATTGAAAAAATGGCGGCATATTATTTTATCATGAACGCAAATCGAAAGTACGAAGAAATGACATACCAATGACTTTTATTGTCAAAATTTATACATAATATTAATAATTGAAACCTGTTAACACATTGTGGTAACGTACGCTTTACAGCTTTACGTAATTGATCTGATATTAAAACTGAAAGTAGGTCAGAGTATTTTTCGTTTTCCATGATGCATTATGGCATCACGCGGCCGTAGCAAGGTGATGCATTAAGGCATCATACGGCGGTACCAAGGTGATGCCATAAGGCATCATACGCCTTGAATGGGTTAATGTATAATACAATCATGACAATGGACAGCAATATTGCAATATAATAACAAAAAATGTTTGTTCCAATAAATTTAGGATACCAGCATGTCCTCATTTTATTCAAAATATTGATCCGTAACAAAATTTCAGTAGTTTTGATACCTCCAGCTGACTTGTACAACAAAATTATTTGACCGCATTACCAAAACTGACCATATGTGCACTTTAATTTGTAAATCTATATACCCGCATACCATTGTACCGAGCGCCTTAATGTCTTCTCCTGGCCCTCTTGTTCACATTTTAGTAGGACTGTAAATGTACACGTAATCAATAATATTGGAAAACTATTAATGCAAAAAATATTCTGAATAAATTGAGAATGTCAGAATTTCATCTCTTTATTCATAATAACAGTCACATCATATATAGGAGTTCATGATGGTGTACGTGTAAAACAAAACTATTATGCCACATCATCAAAGTACCAACACTGACATGTCTGAATTCATTTGTACTATTTACAATGATTTTATAATAAAAAAAAGTATACGAGGTTCTCTTCTTGGAATCTATTATGTCGGTTGATTGATTTTGTTTATAGTTAAACGTCAAGTGGCAACTATTTCAATAAAGTGAGCATTGAGTATAATTTTAGGACGTCCCATATAAATATCGGCAATGACAAATCTCTCGATAAATCTGACGAGATTGTTGATAGTTTTACCACACCGTATGCTTACGGACACTGTACAATTTCTGTTAGAATATTCTGCGGGAAATAGAATAGTAAATCCAATGCAAACAAGTTGAATATCAATGAAATATCCATGCAAGTATAAATTTATGCATAAAGTAAAATTTAGGAAGGGACAGGTAAACAACGGGGAACGAAGTAACGTAGACAATGTTGCCGATATCCCGTGATATAAGAATATTGTTCCGATGCGTTGGATAACCTTTCTATCCGCCTTCTAATAAAAAAACCTTTGTGTGATCGTATAGCCATTTTTTTTATATAAGAATACATGTATATCAAATAAAAGAGAGCATTTGTATAATATCTAGTAGAGTCTAGCGAGTAAATAATAAATGATATCTGTGGAAAAACAATGCGAATGTTGTTTACATATTTTTAATGAAAGCTCAAGTCTGATATGAAAACTTTTATAACGATAATCTGTCATAAGCAGACCTGTCCTCAGGTCTGGTCAATATAGCAGACTTGTCCACAGGTCTGGTCAAAAGCAGACCTGTCCTCAGGTCTGGTCAGGAGCAGACCTGTCCACATGTCTGGTCTGAGGCAGACCTGTCCACATGTCTGGTCTGAGGCAGACCTGTCCTCAGGACTGGTCAAAAGCAGACTTGTCAACATGTCTGGTCTGGGGCAGACCTGTCCTCAGGACTGGTCAAAAGCAGACTTGTCCACAGGTCTGGTCTGGAGCAGACTTGTCGATAGGTCTGCAGCAGTCCTAAAAAAGCAGACCGTAGGTCTGGTCCACCAACGACGAAGTTAACTTGCTTGACTGCTTAAAAATTCTCAAGTTAACTTAGAAAGCAGTCAACAAGTTAACTCTAAGTTAACTTTTGTCAAGGTTAGGACCGCACCCATCTGTATATATTATGATGTTACAAGAAAGATTGCGTCAATAAGAATTACAAATAAACAGCACTAAACGGTCTATATTTGTAAATATTTCAGATTTGACAACGGTAGTGTAGTTACATTAGAGTCTGCGAAGTTAAAAACAAACGACCGTTAAAATATAATAATGAATTTTTACTAAAGTAAACTAGGTGAACGTGGCTTAGTACTTATACATCCCTAAAAATTAAGCAATTTGACAATAGAACGCAATTGAGGGATGGAAACATATTTACAGATCTGTATTGCAAGCCCACAGACAAACATCAATATCTATCTCCTTTGAGTTGTCATCCTAAACACTGCACCAAAAGTAATCCCTACCGCCAGGCCATACGAATAAACAGGATTTGCTCTACCCAACGATATTGCAAAAAAAACGTCTACAAGAACTTTGCGGTCACCTTTATCAGCGGGGCTACAACAGAAAAGACATTGATAAAGATGTTTCTCGTGCTAAAAACATCAGCCGAGATGACCTTTTACAATATAAAGACAAAAAGGTCAACATGAGGGTGCCTTTTTTGTTGACTCACCTAATCTGCGAAAATTGGAAAGAGATCGAAAAAAAATCCTAAACTATCCAAGTTCTTTTCCGAGCGACCTGTACTAGCTTTCCGTAGGCTGGTGAAAGCTGACTTATCCTCTCAAGCAGACTCTTCATCTAGGGGCTCTTGCAAGGGTTGCGGAAATTAACGATGTCTGACTTGCAAACAAATACTGGATACCAGGCTTTTAACATTCACTCCACTGGTACAGAATACACAATATTTTGCTATGTTAATTGCAAGACTTCAAATGTTGTGTATCTCTTACAGTGTAAATGTGGTAAACAATATGTTGGCGAGTCAGAACAGCCGTTTCACAAACAAATGAACGGCCATCGTAGCGACTACCAATGCAAGCCAGACCTCCCTCTCAGTCGACATTTGAGATCCCCTGGCTACACTAAGGCAGATCTAAATCGACTGACCATTAAAAGCATTGACCACAACTCTGCTTGGTCTAAGGAGGATAGACTCGCTCGGGAAAGGTTTTGGATAAGGAAATTAACAACTTTGGTACCAAATGGGATAAATGAAAAGATGTAGTTCGACACCATGCAGTGCTTCACATCTGGGTTATATAACTTATTATTACAGTCTCTGTTTCTATTTCTTTACCTTACTCATCTCTAAAATAAATCTGTTGAATATAACAATCTAAATTGCCTAATTTTTTGAGGGATGTATAAGTACCAAGCCACGTTCAACTAGTTTACTTTAGTCAAAATTCATTATTATATTTTAACGGCCGTTTGTTTTAAACATCGCAGACTCTAATGTAACTACACTATTGTAGTCAAATCTGAAATATTTACAAATATAGACCGTTCAGTGCTGTTTATTTGGAATTCTTAATGACGCAATCTTTCTTGAAACATCATAATTGTCGACACCGTTAAAGCTTTAGAATTGTGCTGGTTCATATCGCACATTATTATTTTTCTTTAAAGCATATATTTGAACTCTTTGATGTTATTAGTCATATAACTTGTGTCGTGTTTAACCAATTGTTAGAATTGTGCAAGCGTCTTACCTGATGTTCGGTTTGACTTTTTTATTGTATAAATTTCAATATTGTAACAGCTTAATCTAAGTAGACTGATAATTGATTCATTCAACATCACAATCATATATACTGATGAAGGATATCTGTTATCCGAAATATTTATAAATAATTACATTTATAGTTACCTTTTTTTGTATTTGGAGTTGTTGTGTACACTTTTTTAGGCGTTTATATATATATATATATATATATAACAAGTTTAAACGGGTACAACATCACCAAAAATACAATACAACGAACAATATGTTCGATATTTCGGATAACAAATATCCTTCCTCGGTAATTGCACGATGACAAATGAATCATGTCAACTCAAATTCAGACTCTATCAAAATCTTGAAATTTATACAATTTAAGCGAACGCTGGAACAATTTTAGAATTTCCAAAAACGCCGCAAAGACATGCCAAAATAAAAATAGTTATTTACGATGTGAACTGGCACAACTCTAAATTCCCAAAGGTGGTGACAGTTGAGATGTTAAAAAACTGCGTGGAAATACAGTCCCAATACACAGTCCTGACCGATCTAAGCTGGTATAATATTTAAAATATGACAACGGTAGAGCAATTGCATCAGAGACTGCGTATTTAAAAATCCCAAAAATATATTAATTTGATGATAAGAAAAATTAGTAATAAATTTTTACTAAGGTTAAGTAAAAGAATGTGGCTGCGTATTTAAAACTACTATATTTCAAAAATTCCTGAAAAGTGTAAGAGTCCAGTACGGAAGCCGGAGTCACCGGACACAAGTTATGGCAGGAAATTAGTGATGGTAGGGAAAATGAGTGACTCTTCTATGGTTTTTCATTAATGCCCTCTGGGGAAACTGTCCTTAGCTTTCTTATCCAAAATCTTTCCCGAGCAAGTCTGTCGACTTTAACCAGTCCTCGTTGTGATCTATGATGGTGATGGTAAGTTTTTTTTAGATCAGCATTGAAGGTGCCCGTGTGATCTTAAATGACGACTTACGGAGAGGTCGAGCTTGCAGGTGTAGTCACTACGATGACCATTCATGCGTCTGTTGAATGGCTGTTCTGTCTCGCCAACATACTGCATGCCACATCGACACTGGAGAATGTATACAACATTCTGGGTTTTGCAAGTTACATTACAAAATATTGTGTACACAGACCCAGTGGAGTGGCAAGTAAATGTTTGAGTATTCAGTATTTGTTTGCAAGTCAGACATCGTTTGTTACCACATGACTTGCACCATCCTGTAGTTGAAGAGGTGTTATTAGAGGAGACGGCAGCTTTCACAAATAAGTCTTTTAGACTTGCTGGTCTCCGAAAAGCTAAGACAGGAGGATCGGGAAAGATTTAGGATAATTTTGAGTGATTGGCAATACTTTGCCAATTGGCACGAATCAAGCGTGAAAGGTTAGAAAAGGCGGGATTGGATGTTAAAACAAATGGAACTAATTTGCTGCGCCTCTTCTTTTTGTACTCTAACAGGTCATTGCGGCTGTTATTGTTAGCACGCGAAAACCCTTATCTATGTCCAATTTCTTATAACCTCGTTTTTTTTTATTATATTTATCATTTCCGTATAAGTCAGCATTTCGTGTAAATATATAATGTCTAAAAATAGCAACAATCAACATTCAATCTATTTAAGCGTGGATCAGTTTGTGAAAATAAACTGATACAGTTACTGAATTTAAATTATATATATGTCTAAGAATATAACTTAAACACACTAGTTAATACCATCAGTCAGCGGCAAACGTATACGGAATCTCTCTGAACTAGAAAGCCAGGCCATGAATAATTTAAGAAGCCGTGATGATATTGTTATTAAACAAGCAGACAAAAGTAGTGCAGTTGTGGTGATCAACAAAACCGACTACATTCAAGAAAGGAATCGTCAGCATTCGAACACAAAATTTTACAAACATTTAGAAAGTGATCCTACAAAAGAAATAAGTAAACAAATAAATGAGGTCCTTTCTGATACGAACAGTAAAAAAAACACATAGATGACGACACATACGACTATCTACGCCCCGATGAAACCTGCACAGCCGGTCGATTTTACTTGCTCCGAAAACTTCATAAAGAAGGGATTCCGGGAAGACCGATAGTATCTGCAGAAGGCCATCCAACCGAAAAAATATCTGAATTCGTGGATTACCATCTAAGACCACATGTACGACCAATGCCGTCTTACTTTCAAGATACAACAGATTATTTGAAGAAAATCAATTCATTAAATCCCTTACCAAACAACACAATTTTGGTATCGATGGATGTGTCTTCTTTATACACAAATATTCCAAAAATGAAGGAATAGTCGCTTGTGAACAAGTATGGAACAATCTTAAGGATAAATATCCCGAAACAGACTGTCTAGTTCATTTGCTGAGACTAGTGCCCGAAAACCACACGCAGTAATGTTAAGGCAGTTCTCCATAAGTTTTCAACGATTCTATCGCAATCTAATTGTGACGTCATGTAGTCGTTTCTATTGGTTGTCAGCACATTTATTCTTACACTCAACGTCATTTCAAAGCTTGAAAAGGCATCAAAACAAGCAAGTGCGTGTCAGCTGTTTATGAGTTTTTCATAAGATTTGATGATGTTCCTGACGGAAAACATGACTCGAGTATCCAACTGTAAGTACAATATGACGTATGTTATGTTTGTTTTCATACGATGTGTTAAATTCGCGAAACGTTAGGTGTTGTTTTCTTTTTCTTTACAAAAAAGGGAATGGTGTTATCGAATTCCAACTTGACCATGTTAATTTTATAATCTGACCGCGTGATCACTATGAAGGGTTCGTGTTTTAAGTCGAAAATAAATCTGGATTCGGGCATATAACAGTATTTGTTATTTGTAGTGTTCGTTATTTACTTACAATAAATTGCCATTTGATTTCAGAAAAATTCAATTAAATATTCACAAAAAAATTACTGATTGATTGTCTAATCAGACTGACATGTATCATTAGACAAACCTGAATTTGTATTTATTTCATGGTACTTTATTTTTATGGAAAATAGTATAGAAATAAAAATGTGGGGATATTTTTCAAATGAAAAGTTATGAATAATCAATTTTAAATATTGATGTATAAAAAAAACCATAACTCTGAATATATTGAGAGTTCAAATATATTGTATGACAAACTTCATTGTTTATAAATTTTTGTCAAAATAACTATAACTTTCATTCAGGAGAAAGTGGAGGATACATAATTGCACTTTTCATAAATGTTTCATTTATTTCTCTATAATTATCCAGTATCAGGCTAAAAAGTTGTAAGTGTGTGCACATTATATAAATTTCTGTGTAGCTAGCTAGCAAGTACAAAGTATTCATAGTTTAAGGAAAAATGCCTTTTTTATATCCTCTATCATATCACAGCATGAATAAGTAAATAAATATATAAAAAAGGTGTCAAAAAAGATAGCCTTGTAATATAAAAGGTATAGATAGATCATTAATCATTTATTTGATTGATCAAGATTGTTTGGATAAATTATCTGATTTAATTTTGGCATATCAAGCTTTTCAATTATTCATGTGTTCTCTGTTTTCTTTAATACAGGATGTGACCAAACTGTGCTGTACTGTCATCAATTGGAATGGACTAAACAGGTAAATTTCAGTATAAAAAAGAATTGAGGTGTGAATTGCCAATCATGATTAAATAATGATAGTTTTTCCATTTGTACTACAAAATGTATTCTGTTTTATTAATTTACAGTAGTTTAACTTTAACTCTAGTTTCCTTGTCATTTCAAACTAAATTTGAAATCAATAATTTCATTTAATGAACTGTTTGCATTAATGATTATAATTTAAACATGGTACTAGATTTGAATTTATAGAAATTCCATTGAACAAAATGCATCACTTTAATTATATAACTGCAAGCTCATGCTCATTTCTGTCATTATATTTACATGTCAGATTACAATAACACTTTTTAAAATATGATCAGCTAATTTTTTTTATGAAACTTCAAAACAATCAAGACTTTAAATAATTTAGAGCTGCACATTATTAGATTTTACAAACAGTTTCATTACATATGTATAAATGGTATATGACATGTATTTTCTTGGGTCCTGATTTCACAAGTCTTGTTGACAGGATGAATTCCTGATAGTGTGTTTTGAACAAGGATTTATGATGAAGGTGATCACAATCTTTGGAGAAGTTATAATGATCATAGTATATTTATATATTAGTTAAAATATTCCAATGCATTTGAAACATCTACAATGTACATGACTTGTGTGAAATTTTGTGTTTAATTTTTATGAATAATGGTGGTTGACTTGTTTACAGTGAGTTAAATGCATAATAATCTATGATTTGTTAATTTTCATTATTATTATATTTCAGATCAACTGAATATATCCAAACTGTGATAAAGTGACCTATATATTTACACTAGAAGTAAAACATATAGCTTTTATGATGTCAACTGGATAAACCCTAAAAAGGAAGGATTGATTCCAAAATATTCATCACAAGTCATGTGTTATTTTTACTTCAAAATTGCTATGAGAATAAAAAGTGATAAATCAATGTGAATAGAATAGGAAAATTAAATGTGATATTCATGTACTACAAGGATTCAGTGATTAAAATAAATGTGTAGGATTAAATCATTCATTATTAAAGAGGTAGGAAGTATACATTATTCCTTCTAGGATATTACACTGTTTTATTGGCAATGTTTATCAACAGCTTGACAGGTGACATTCTTTGTCTATGACATTAGTAAAAAGTTCTACAAATGTATTTTATTCAAAACTTGCATGTAGTTTTCTTTACTTTTAACAATAAAAATGAAAGTGTTTTTATGTTAGACAATATTTCCAATTCTTTATACAGATAGACCAATTCTGAGTAGAACCACTATTACTCCTATAATGCTGATTTTGAACTTATACCTATATATATCAACATGGTTCTCATTTGAGCATGATATTAAATTACATATATATGACTATGTAAAAACCTCTCCAGCTGAATTATAACAGGGGTATAAAGCAAGGGGAAACACTAATATTATCAATATAGGGCCCAACTTGTGAAAAATATGAAAGATAAGTATAAGCATTAAGGATATTTGCAATTAAAAATATTTAGTAGCCAAGTCAAAAGCCTAAACAAGCCTTGGCTTATAGTGCCCTGCTTGTTAATGTATTTGCCCATTAATGTACCTAAAGCAGACCATTTAAATATATAGCTAATTGCTACTCAATGGGTCATTCTATTATGATCTAGGGAGAACATGACATTATTAGAATAACAATGCAACAAGTACACCAAAATAAATTCAACATTTCTCTGAGCAAGAATTCATGATTCATGTATGAGTCTGAAAGGGATAACTATGACCAATTATATACTCACTGCACAAAAATAAAAAGGGAATATAGTGCTGATTAGTGTCTGTCTGTTGTAATGATTATCAGGCAAAACAGTAAATAACAGAAAAGGTTACATAGACATTAAAAAATATAGTTTGTATGAAATGAAGGCCCTCTCAAGTATTCCTAGACTCTAATTTATCTTTATAGAATGCACTGCATTAATGAGTGTTGTACAATGACCTATCATTATTATTGCTTATATCCACAATATTTGAATATCTTATCTGGATACATGTACAATGTAGTTGTCAACATGATTCATGAATGGTCAATGCCAATGAAAATCTGACCACATCGTCTTATTTTTATATTTGCATATCAATGAAAGAATGACTGCAACTGCATACAATAAATTTCATAAATTAGCAGTGCCTATATTACAGTGCAAGATATGAAAACGAAGATTTCAAAATTCGCTGATGAAATATGTTGTTCTCCGGACCCTCCCCCTTTTTTCCAACTATATTATTTATCCAACTGTACTGAAAACACAAACAAATACAAAGTAACTGTAATGTGAGAGTATTTATAAAAAATGAAAACATATCATACGGACAGAAAAACAAGCTTAATTTTGATTATTAGAAGGAAAATCAGCGTTCTCTGTTAACAAAGGGGAGTAACTCGTTTGGAACATTGAAAGTCAATGGAGCGTTTTAATATCGACGATTTAACTGAAATTCTGAAGAGTCGGTTATAAAAACGAGTAGAACAAGGGCATACTGGCCACTAAGGTCGATATTTTTTGGTTTCCCAGAAAGAGAATTTGAAATTACACTTCCCTAACATATGGCACAGAATACAGATATTATAAGAAGTGATAAACATGTGTCCGAAACTCCGAAAAAGCACGAAATGTGAAACGATTTGACTTTGAAGTTGGTTTTATATGCATTATCTTTAAAAACAACACTTTGCCGTGATTTTTTAATGAACTTTAGATCGTAGGCTACCAAAAGGTGTCTTAAACTTTAAATTTAAACATCCGCATGCCCTTGTTCTACTACGATTTATTTGTCAGTATTTTACTTTCTATTTCGGGTGGTCACGTGACCTTTTCCCTTGGTCTAAAAATAGATTTGTATTTTTTTTTTCAAAATCTACATCTATTGTCTTTATACACACCGACTATACCATGATTGGAGACAACTATTTATTTACCGGACCCTGAATTTGAAAACACTGCAATTTTGCATCTTTTCATGTGGCGAACAACCTTAACATCACTGCGCAATTTTGTATTCAACGACCAGCACTACTTGCGAGTTGACGGTACCAGTATTGGACCCAAAATGGCACCTTCTTTTGCCAACATTTTCATGGGGAGGCTCGAAGAACGCATCCTTTCGGATGTACCATACAAACCTTTGTCTTGGCTCCGTTATATTGATGACATCGACATCAAATGGAACTAAACTGCAGAACGTCTGAAAGCATTTCTCGTTTTCTGTAACAACTTTCATTAATCGATAAAGTTCACATCTAAAGTTTCAAATGAGAAAATTGCGTTTCTCGACACAACCATAACTTTAGAAAACGGAGTCATGACAACCGACCTTCACACCAAAAAAACTGATTAACACCAATTTCTTTCTCTGAGGAGTTGTCACCCGAAACACTGCTCCCGGGTCATTCCGTACAGCTAAGCCATCAGGTTAAAACGGATTTGTTCATCGGAATCAAAATTAAACCATCGTTTGGGGCATCTAAGACAGCAACTTAAATCAAGAGGTTATAAGAACAAAAATATTTTAGAAGCTTTTGGTAAAGCAAAAGAAAAAGACAGAACAAACCTACTTGAATACAAAGAAAAGACGGTCCAGACAAACAAAATCCCGATTGTTTGTAGCTTTCATCCTGAACTGACAAATCTGTCATCCATTGTCCACAGACACTGGCATCTTATTGAGACGGATCCTTCCTTAAAAGAGATTTTACCATCACCTCCCGTCATGGCTTACCGCAGACCCCAAAACATCACAGATATTCTAGTAACATCCAAAGTATCTAAACAGGATTTGTCAACAATCGGAGGTTATAAACCATGCGGAAGGGGCAATTGTAAGTGCTGGGAAGTTGCCAACATCGAAACCAAATTCGTCAGCACAATCACAAAGAAAAAATACAACATATTTATAACATCAGATTGCAAAACGCAAAATTGCATTTATGTTCTTACGTGTTGAACTTGCAAATTAAAATATGTTGGTGAAACGGAAACACCATTTAACCATCGGTCATCTTATACAAAAGAAAGGAACTGCCCAATTACAAGACACCTTTTAAGAGCAGGACATGATTTTGAAAACGTCACAGTACAAATCATTGAGAAAAATCAAAATTGGGATATACAAGGAATACAAACGAGAGAGAGATTTTGGATGCACCAGTTACGAACTCTTGAACCTAATGGATTCAATGAGAGAGACAAAAAGGTTTTAAAAGCAAATCAAAACCATAATTATCTTGAAATTATACAAATTAATTTATAGAAATTTATACAATTAATCTAACATCTACAAATTATTAAACTTTTATTCCAACTTTATGTAGTTGTAGCTACAAACATATTTTATGCAACATCAATATGTTACACTTTTCCTCAAATCTTGTATAGATTGAGCTACAAAAGTATTTTTTTGTCAATGCATCCGATTTCACCTTTAGAGATGCACACGCCTGATGAAGCTTATTGGTTAAGCAAAATATTGCGTATTTCTAATTAAAATCTAATAGAACTTTTTAATATATTAATAAGTGTGTTTAAGTTATATTCTTAGACATATATATACATATGTATATATACAACTCGTCTAAACATCAACCCAACAATGTTAGATCTGTAAATTTGCTTTCGCAAATTTTTGGTCCTTCCCTCGCCGGGATTCTAACCTATGCTACTGTGATATCGTGACACCAAATCGCCTGCACTGCAGCCGTCCCGCTTGACCACACGACCACCTGGGCTCTCAAAAAAGAGCTTTTGCTGGCCATGTGTTACCTTTCCCCGTCAGTTTTAATCTAGCGGCGTACTACAGTACATGATATATAAGGCATGAAGATGTTATTGTTACAGATCAGCTAAATTATCTATAGTAAAGTATCCTACAAATTAATGTAAGATACAGTCACAGAAAAAAAATATATTCATAAGTACGTCTGAGTCAGTGACAACCCTACAACAGATGTATCCATCGGATCGCCATCAATGATGGTGATACATGGCTGTGTACATAATGTATATACAACTCGTCTAAACATCAACCCAACAATGTTAGATCTGTTCTTCCCTCGCCAGGATTCGAACCCATGCTACTGTGATATCGTGACACCAAATCGCCTTTACTGCAGCCGTCCCGCTTGACCACACGACCACCTGGGCTCTCAAAAAAAAGCTAGATTAAAACTGACGTGGAAAGGTAACACATGGCCAGCGAAAACTCTTTTTTTGAGAGCCCAGGTGGTCGCGTGGTCAAGCGGGACGGCTGCAGTGCAGGCGATTTGGTGTCACGATATCACAGTAGCATGGGTTCGAATCCCGTCGAGGGAAGAACCAAAAATTTGCGAAAGCAAATTTACAGATCTAACATTGTTGGGTTGATGTTTAGACGAGTTGTATATACATTATGTACACAGCCATGTATCACCATCATTGATGGCGATCCGATGGATACATCTGTTGTAGGGTTGTCACTGACTCAGACGTATATATGTATATATATTATCAGTCTAAAAATCTGCACAACGGTATTATTTTTTCCTTATCTGCATAGTATCGCCTATTCTAGACGATCCGGTACATAGTTAATTTGCTGGTTGGTCCTTTTTAGAGACTAAGATGTAAGATACAATCACAGAAAATAATTACATTTATTAGTACGTCTGCGTCAGTGACAACTCTACAACAGATTTATCCATCGGATCACCAGCAGCTAAATTTCTAGATTTCTGTGTGATTGTATCTTACATTAATTTGTAGTATCCTTTACTATAGATAATTTAGCTGATCCGTTAAACTAACATCTCCATGCCTTATATATCATGTACGGTAGTACGCCGCTAGATTAAAACTGACGTGGAAAGGTAAAACATGACCAGCGAAAGCTTCATTTTTATGAAGCCCAGGTGGTCGTGTGGTCTAGCGGGACGGCTACAGTGCAGGCGATTGGGTGTCACGATATCGCAGAAGCATGGGTTCAAATCCCGGCGAGGGAAGAACAAAAAATTTGCGAAAGAAAATTTACAGGTCTAACATTGTTGGGTTGATGTTTAGACGAGTTGTGTATACATAATGTACACAGCCATGTATCACCATCACTGCTGGTAACCCGATGGATAAATCTGCTGTAGAGTTGTCACTGACTCAGACGTACTTATAAATATAACTATTTTCTGTGATTGTATCTTACATTAATTTGTAGGCTCCTTTACTATAGATAATTTAGCTGATCTGTTAAAATAACATCTCCATGCCTTATATATCATGAACTGTAGTACGCCGCTAGATTAAAACTGACGTGGAAAGGTAACACATGGCCAGCGAAAGCTTTATTTTTATGAAGCCCATGTGGTCGTGTGGTCTAGCGGGACGGCTACAGTGCAGGCGATTTGGTGTCGCGATATCGCAGAAGCATGGGTTCGAATCCCGGTGAGGGAAGAACAAAAAATTTGCGAACGCTAATTTGCAGGTCTAACATTGTTGGGTTGATGTTTAGACGAGTTGTATATACATAATGTACACAGCCATGTATCACCATCACTGCTGGTGATCAGATGGATAAATCTGTTGTAGAGTTGTCACTTACTCAAACGTGTGCATGTAAAACAAATTTCGTTGTAGAAGGGTCTTCATACAGCACAAACAACATTTTCAAAAAGACCAAAAAAATGAAATCATAATTCCGCATTTTAAAAAAGAAGAGTTCATGGATTCCAAAACTTAGTCAATCTGCTACATTGGACGATGTTATCGACAAAATCAAATCGGATGTTGTTCAGCTAGCTAGCAACACGTACTCGTCATTTTATAACACCTCTCCTGACGAGAAAAAAGCAATACAATCGCTGAGAAACCGAGATGATATTGTGATAAAACCAGCAGACAAGGGCAGTGCCGTTGTGATAATGGACAAAGCTAACTACATCGCGGAAGCAGTGCGTCAGCTCTCTGATGAGAGATTTTATAAGAAGCTAGACTATGATCCTACTTCCGAGTTTAGCTCCAAAATTATCACTGCGTTACAAACCATGTATTATGAATGTCACATAGATGAGGATACAATTGGTTATTTAAAACCAGAGAATTCAAAGCCTGGTCGATTGTATTTTCTTTCCAAAATACACAAGGTTAACAACCCTGGTCGACCCATTGTATCCGCAAACGGCCATCCGACTGAGAAAATCTCGGAATTCGTCGATCTTCATTTAAGATCTCATGTAGAAAATCTTCCTTCCAACATTCAAGACACTACAAATTATCTTCGTAAAATAGAATCCATGAACCCTCTTGCTCCGGAAACCCTCCTTGTCACTTTAGATGTCACCTCATTGTATACCTACATACCTCATGATGCCGGCTTACAATCTTGTAGGGGAATATGGGACTCGCGTAACATTTTAGAACCACCTACTGAATGTTTAGTCCAGCTGCTTACTCTGGTCCTGAAATGCAACAATTTCACCTTCAATGGTGATCTTTACCTTCAAATAAACGGGACAGCAATGGGGACAAAAATGGCACCGTCTTATGTCAATATTTTCATGGGCAAATTAGAAAAACAAATTATTGCAGCATCTTTATCCAAACCTTTGTCTTGCTTCCGTTTCATTGATGATGTTGACATGAAATGGATTTAATCCCAACAAAAACTGGATGATTTCATCAGACATGCAAACAACGTCCACCATTCAATTAAATTTACGTATGAAATTTCCGACTCTACGGTATCCTTCGTAAACACAACAACGTCTATAAAGGACGGTTTCATATCAACAGACCTCTACTGTAAACCAACAGATAAACATCAGTACCTTTCTCCCCAAAGGTGTCACCCACAACACTGTACAACGTATCCCGTACAGTCAAGCTCTCAGAGTCCAGAGTCAGATTTGCTCCTCTGAGGAGCCTGACACGAAACGGTTACAGGAACTTCGCGGATTTTTGACAAAACGAGGTTATAAGAAATTGGACATAGATAAGGGGTTTGTGCGGGCTAACAATAACAGCCGCTATGAACTCGTACAGTACAAACGGAAGAGGCGCAGCAAAATAGTCCCGTTTGTTCCAACATTCAATCAAGCCTTAACTCACCTTTCACGTTTGATCCGTGCCAATTGGCAAACTATTGCCAAACACCCTAAATTATCCAAGATCTTTCCCAATCCTCCTGTCTTAGCTTTTCGGAGACCAGCAAATCTGAAAGACTTATTTGTTAGAGCTGACGTCTCCTCAAATAAAAGCTGTTGAATCGCAGGATGGTGCAAGTCATGTGGTAACAGACGTTGTCTGACTTGTCAACAAATACTAAATACTCAAACATTTACTTGCCACTCGACTAGGTCTGTGTACACTATATTTTGCAATGTAACTTGCAAAACCCAGAATGTTGTATACCTATTTCAGTGTGGATGTGACATGCAGTATGTTGGCGAGGCAGAGCAGCCATTCAACAAACGCATGAATGGTCATAGAAATGACTACACGTGCAAGCCCGACCTACCCGTAAGTCGTCATTTGAGATCACCTGGGCAAACACAAGCTGATCTCAAAAACCTAACCATCACAACCATAGACCACAACGAGGGTTGATCGAAGGTCGACATAGTCGCTCGGGAAAGATTTTGGATAAGAAAGTTACGGACAGTTTCCTCAGAGGGCATACATGACAAAAACATAGAATGAGTCCCACATCTTCCTGTCATCACTTGTTTCCAGTAGCTCCGGCTTTAGTACTTGCTTTACAGTTCGAATTTATTTTTAAATACCAGTTTAAATTACAGGGCCCCATTCATTCGGGATGATGTATAATTACGTAGCCACGTTCAATTATTTTACCTCATTAGATAAAACTTATTTTTCTAATCATTATTACACTGCTATTCGTTTGGGAGGCTTTAATTTTTATTTCTGTTGCAATTGCCCTACCGTTGTCAAATTTGAAATATTATACTTATTTAGATCGGTTAGGACATTTTTGATTTTTTTGTTTGAGAACTGCCCTTAATGCAGTTATAACATCTAAACTGTCACAACCTTTGGAAATTTCAAGTTGTGCCAGTTCACATCGAAAATAACTATTTTCATTTGGCATATCTTTGTAATCTTTGCGCCGTGTTTGGAAATTTTAAAATTGTATCAGCGTCTGTGGTGTTCGCATAAATTGTATAAATCTCAAGATTTAGAAAAAGTTTCTCAGTTTGAATATATTGACATGATTTATTTGACATCGTGCTATTATTGAAGAAGGATATCTGTTTTCCGAAATATCTAATATTTGTTCATTTTATAGTTATTTAATGGTGATGTTGTACCCTTTTTGACTTATTATATATCATATTTTGTAGTGTACAGAATCATATTACATGATCCATCGCCCTGTAAGATTGATCGTTGACTATTTATTCAGTCATTTTATATATAGGGTTGGTCGGGGTCGACAGAGTCGCTAGGGAAAGATTTTGGATAAGAAAGTTATGGACAGTTTCCCCAGAGGGCATAAATGAAAAAAAACATAGAACGAGTCCCTCATTTTCCTGTCGCCACCTGTTTCCAACAACGCCGGCTTTAGTACTTGCTATACAGTTCGAAATTATTTTTGAAAATAACAGTTTAAATTACAGGTTTCCATTGATTTGGGATGGATGTATAAGTACGTAGCCACGTTCAATTAGTTTACCTCATTATATAAAACTTATTTTTTTTAATCATTATTAGACTTCTCATAATTTGGGAGGCTTAAATATGTAGTTTCTGTTGTAATTGCCCTACCGTTGTCAAATTTATACAATCCTGGATCGGTTAGGACATTTTGGATTTTTTTGTTTGAGGACTGCCCTCAATGCAGTTATAACATCGAAACTGTCACAACCATTGGAAATCTAGAGTTGTGCCAGTTCACAACAAAAATAACTATTTTCATTTGGCATATCTTTGTTATCTTTGCGCCGTGTTTGGAAATTTTAAAAATGTATCTGCGTCTGTGGTGTACGCTTAAATTGTATCAATTCAAGATTAGAAAAAGTATCTCAGTTTGAATATATTGACATGATTCATTTGACATCGCGCTATTATTGAAGAAGGATAACTGTTATCAGAAATATCTAATATTTGTTAATTTTATAGTTATTTAATGGTGATGTTGTGCCCTTTTTGACTTGTTATATACATATATATTGCCTAACAATGTAATAAAAGGATGAAAATAAACGCAATATTTCGCTAGACCAATTAGCTTTATTACATTGTTAGGCAATCTATAATTATATTTGTGTAATTGAATTTATCTCTGTACTGATTAATCCACACTCCCATAGATTTGTATGTAATGTGCTGCTATTTATAGGCACTTATATAAGTGCCTATATATACGAGTCTTAATTGAAAACTACGTCCAAACCTATTATTGCGTTGGATAAAAACCGCAATTTTTATACGTGTGCATGTAAAACAAATTTCGTTGTAGAAGGGTCTAAATACAGCACAAACAACATTTTCCAAAAGACCAAAACAGTAAAAAAGGATATTTAAAAAAAACGCATTTTGACTAACAAGTCGAACAACTGATGTTCTTTAACCCTGCTGACTGCCATTGACCATTGCCAAATAAAATTGATCACAAGATGTAACAAAATGGATCTTAATATAAATTTAATACTAAACAGAAAACAATTAAAAAATGGAAAACAACACGTTTTATAATTTATTGCGTCCGAATCGCTTTTCTGGATTTACCTTCATCAGGAACGCTCAAAGCCAAACATTTGAAATCCGAAGATGTATAAGTCCCGAAAATCGTTGGAGAGCTATATGTCAAAAATACCTAAAATAAATAGCCAAATTCGTCTAAAGCCAACTTTGCCTGAGGGAGTTGAAACCTTAGTTACATAGTAATTTCAAAAATTTATAAACAGACAATTTAAGTAAAGTTTGTTAATAGTTATCAAAAGTACCAGGATTATAATTTTATACGCCAGACGCGCGTTTCGTCTACATAAGACTCATCAGTGACGCTCAGATCGAAATAGTTAAAAAGCCAAATAAAAACAAAGTTGTTAAATCATGTCAGTACCGAAGCACTTACTACTGAGCTGATGATAACCTCGGGGACTGATTGTCCACCAGCAGAGGTATCGACCCAGTGATGTAAAAAATGGAACACAACACGTTTTATAATTTATTGCGTCCGAAGCGCTTTTCTGGATTTACCTGCATCAGGAATTAACGTGTACCCACGATGTTATGCCACAAACATAAGGTGTCAATATCTCTTTGTACACCAGATCCGGATTTCGACAATAAATGTCTCTTCAGTGATGCTAGGGATTGAAACGGTATTTTGAAGGCCATATAAAAAGTACCCTCATTTTTAGAAAAAGAGTATCCTCATTTTTAGATAGACTCTTGAATTTTAAGAGTAAATATAGGATGAACGGATCATATCAACTGGAGGGAAAATATGATACAAGCCCAAACGAAAAAATATAAACGAGTCTAAATTGAGAACTACGTTCAAACCTATTATTGCGTTGGATAAAAACCGCAATTTGTATACGTGAGCATGTAAAACAAATTTCGTTGTAGAAGGGTCTAAATACAGCACAAACAACATTTTCCAAAAGACCAAAACAGTGAAAATGTATATTTAAACAAAATGCATTTGACTAAAGGTCGAACAACTGATGTTCTTTAACCCTGCTGACTGCCATTGGCGATTGCCAAATAAAATTGATCACAAGATGTAACAAAATGGATCTTAATATAAATTTAATACTAAACAGAAAACAATTAACGTGTGCCCACGATGTTATGCCACAAACATAAGGTGTCAATATTTCTTTGTACACCAGATCCGGATTTCGACAATTAATGTCTCTGTAGTGATGTTAGGGATCGAAACGGTATTCGGAAGGCCATATACAAAGTACCCTCATTTTTAGGAAAAAGTACCATCATTTTTAGATAGACCCTCGAATTTTAAGAGTAAATATAGGATGAACGGATCATATAAACCGGAGGGAAAATAGGATACAAGCCCAAACGAAAAAATATAAACGAGTCTAAATTGAAAACTGCGTTCAAACGTATTATTGCGTTGGATAAAAACCGCAATTTTTATACGTGTGCGTGTAAAACTAATTTCGTTGTAGAAGGGTCTAAATACAGCACAAACAACATTTTCCAAAAGACCAAAACAGTGAAAAAGTATATTTAAACAAAACGCATTTGACTAACAGGTCGAACAACTGATGTTCTTTTACTCTGCTGACTGCCATTGGCGATTATATAATACAGGTTTTAAAAGTAGTATTAGTTTTGATTGATCAACATGAAAATGGGTAAATTCTTATATACAATAAAGAAAATATGTAGATTGGGGTAAAAAAAAACCTGCAAAGCATTATTTAAAGCATAAGCTGTAATAAGTAAAAGTATACTGGGTAACATTAATATGCCAAATTAAACTCAAGGTTAAGTATACTACTAAATATATATCCAGTTTCTTAAAATTTTAACGGTTTATTCAGTTTATTCATTCATGACACAACATTCTTTCATATGTATAATGCAATTTACAAAAGGAAAGTCTACATGGTATACGTAGCAACAGTGCATTTCATTTTCTTTCTTTTTTTTCATTTTTTAATCTCATCTATGTTACAGTAATTTATTTCCTATTAAAATGACCAAAAGAAATTACCAGTTGTGTGTTTTAGAGCGAAATAACCATGTCTGACTTTATAAATTGATCAAAACAAGTAAAGTGCTTTAGCCCCTATTAGACAGTAACCCTTCAATGACGTATGCACATAAGAAAACATTTGTGTAGAAAGAGAGAACATTTCTCGTTTTAGAAATAGAACCTCCAAAAAAAGGGTTTTATTTTTCTTCTCATAAGGGACTTATCAATGAAATTGTTTAAGTCATAAATTCATTTCTTCACATCATTGAACTTTGTTGTCAAGCAAATTAGGAAAGCTAGATTTTTTTGTAGATAAATACATTAATAAATACAATAAATATTATATAAGTTTCAGAACTTTATTTCTAATGTATATGTTTTTTTGTAGATAAGATTTCGCATTGATTTGAGCATGATCCCCAGCCAAATTATGAAGCGGCATATATCATGTTTATATAGGAAATATATAGTGTCACTAAGTTACTCTCATACAGTACCTCATTTGTACCTGTAGCTGTAAATTGTGAAACGATGGACTCATTCATAATTTTGTGTTACGTATTGCGTTAAGAAATAACGTTGATAGGGCTTATAGCATTATGCCATGATGTTGATGGGATGTTCTGATTGGACAAAAAAGATTATTGTGAATTGAACAAATAACAAACTAACAATTCATAGGGAATACTACATTACTCGATGACAGTGCATACCTATTATAATTATTCATTTGAAATAAGTTCATAACAATTTGGAATAAAGAAAATTCATAGTTTTCTTGGAATATTAGAAGTGCTTCATATCTTAATTCCATGATTATCTTGAATAGTTATTCATTTAAAATAGAAAATTGGAATAATTGAAATTCATAGTTTCAGTGTCAATACCAAAAGTGCATCATCATGATCATACCTGAATTCACCTTTGATAATTATTCATTTAGAATAAGAATTTGGATATTATAAGAGTTTCTATGCTGGCATTGCTATTGTTTGCAACATGTACCACCAGGGAGTGTTAAACCCCCTTGACTTTCCATGATGGTATGTCACAGTCCGTCACTATTGGTTAGTATCATATGCATGATGATGGAACCTTTACCAACCTTAACAAGCTTTACAGCCCTGACACGGTTGTTGGTTAGAGTCAAATGACATCTTGCTATACTTATAATAGTCTGAATGTATCTACATGTATTTTGATAATCTTTCAAATAACTGTTCATTCTGAAACTGGCATTGTATACTAGAAGTCTAACATATTTAACAATACATGTACCTCAAATTATCATTTTATTGTCTCGCCTTACACGAAAATAATGAAAGTTGATTGTATACCAGAAATAGGTATTATAATTTGGGGGTGATGATGTAAGCTATTTTTATGAAGCTTTACATTTCAAAAGCTTAAAGAGCTGGATGTTTCTGATCTTGTATTCAGATACTAGTAGTTAATATGTTATGATGTTGCAGTCTGTCATTATATGTCCATTGCACCTGACCTCATTTTTCATGGTTCAATGACTGCATGAAAAAATACTGTTATTTAATCAGTGAAATGCTCTCTCATACTGTACAATTTATGTTTGGAATTGGATACATTTTTTGTATATGAGTATCTTGCAAGGTCGACTTGTCTATCAGGTTGGGTTGACCTGACCTTTACTTCATTTCATGGATAAATGATTAAGGTTATTTCAGTTTAATACAATGTTAACATGGTTAGATTTGTTTCTCAGATACTTCGTAATAAAATTGAGACTGGAAATAGGGAATGTGTCAAAAAGACAACAACCCGTCTACAAAGCAAACAACAGCAGAAGGTTATCAATGTTTCTCAGATGCTATAAGCTACATTGTACATGCATATGATCACTATTTTTGGCGTATGGAATGATTGTAAGGTGTACATGTTAGACATTTTTGATTGGCTGGTTTCATCTGATAATGACACCATTTTCATGGTTTTTATGTTTAGTCTTTTTCTCTGTTACTATCAACCATTAACCATAAATTTTGAGTATGGAAGAATTGTAATGTGTACATTATCTGTCATGTCTGTCTGGCATGGTCATTTTGACTGGACTTCATTTTAATGGATATTTGATAATGTAAAGTTTATGTGATACTTATAGACTAATAAAGTCTTCTTTTACAGAATTTCAATAAACAAATCATGAATAAGGCCACATTAATAAGAATGCCTGTTTCCCATCCATGTATCACCGTCATTGCTGGTGA
This sequence comes from Mytilus edulis, assembly GCF_963676685.1. Lineage (NCBI taxonomy): Eukaryota > Metazoa > Mollusca > Bivalvia > Mytilida > Mytilidae > Mytilus > Mytilus edulis. The sequence continues at coordinate 74,840,431 of NC_092356.1, read as the reverse complement.
TATATATATATATAACTCGTCTAAACATCAAACTACTGAGATATCATGACACCAAATCGCCTGCACTGTAGCCATCTCGCTAGACCACACGACCTCCTGGTCTTCAAAAATGAAGCTTCCGATGGCCGGGTGTTACCTTTCCACGTCAGTTTTTATCTAACGTCGTACTACAGTACATGATATATAAGGCATGGAGATGTTATTGTTACAGATCAGCTCAATTATCTATAGTGAAGGATCCTACACATTAATGTAAGATACAGGCACAGAAAATAATTATATTGATAAGTACGTCTGAGCCAGTGACAACTCTACAACAGATTTATCCGTCGGATCACCAGCAGTGAGTGTGATGCATAACGGTGTACATTATGGATATACAAATCGTCTGAACATTAACCAAACAATGTTAGATCTGTTAATAAACTCATCATAGATACCAGGACTAAATTTTGTATATACGCCAGACGCGCGTTTCGTCTACAAAAGACTCATCAGTGACGCTCGAATCCAAAAAAGTTAAAAAGGCCAAATAAACTACGAAGTTGAAGAGCATTGAGGACCAAAATGCCTAAAAGTTTTGCCAAATCCAGCGAAGGTAATCTATGCCTGAGGTAGAAAAGCCTTAGTCGATGCCACTGCTGGTGGACGTTTCGTCCCCGAGGGTATCACCAGCCCAGTAGTCAGCACTTCGGTGTTGACATGAATATCAATTATATGGTCATTTTTATAAATTTTCTGTTTACAAAACTTCGAATTTTTGAAAAAACTAAGGATTTTCTTACCCCAGGAGTAGATTACCTTAGCCGTATTTGGCACAACCTTTTGGAATTTTGGGTCCTCAATGCTCTTCAACTTTGTATTTATTTGGCTTTTCTTAACTATTTTGATCTGAGCGTCACTGATGAGTCTTATGTAGACGAAACGCGCGTCTGGCGTATAAAATTATAATCCTGGTACTTTTGATAACTATTTACACCACTGGGTCGATGCCACTGCTGGTGGACGTTTCGTCCCCGATGGTATCACCAGCCCAGTAGTCAGCACTTCGGTGTTGACATGAATATCAATTATATGGTCATTTTTATAAATTTTCTGTTTACAAAACTTCGAATTTTTGAAAAAAACTAAGGATTTTCTTACCCCGGTAGTAGATTACCTTAGCCGTATTTGGCACAACTTTTTGGAATTTTGGGTCCTCAATGCTCTTCAACTTTGTATTTATTTGGCTTTTCTTAACTATTTTGATCTGAGCGTCACTGAAAAGTCTTATGTAGACGAAACGCGCGTCTGGCGTATAAAATTATAATCCTTGTACTTTTGATAACTATTTAGTATTTCAAAAATTCTAAAGTTTGTAAACAGTTAATTTATAAATATAACCATATCAATGATAATTCATGTCAGCACAAATGGTGCTGACTTTTGGGCTGATGATATCTTTGGGGAAAATTTGCTTTCGCAATTTTTTTTCTTCTTCCCTCTTCAGATTTCGAACGCATGCTACTGAGATATCGTGACACCAAATCGCCGTCACTGTAGCCATCTCGCTAGACCACACGACCTCCTGGTCTTCAAAAATAAAGCTTTCGATGGCCGGGTGTTACCTTTCCACGTCAGATTTAATCTAGCGTCGTACTACAGTACATGATATATAAGGCATGGAGATGTTTTGTTACATATCAGCTCAATTATCTATAGTAAAGGATCCTACAAATTAATGTAAGATACAGGCACAGAAAGTAATTATATTTAAAAGTACGTCTGCGCCAGTGACAACTCTACAACAAATTTATCCATCGGATCACCAGCAGTGAGTGTGATACATAGCTGTGTACATTATGTATATACAACTCGTCTTAACATCAACCAAACAATGTTAGATATGTAAAAAAACTCATCATAGATACCAGGTATACATTTTGTATATACGCCAGACGCGCGTTTCGTCTGCTCAAGACTCATCAGTGACGCTCGAATCCAGAAAAAGTTAAAAAAGCCAAATAAAGTACGAAGTTGAAGAGCATTGAGGACCAAAATTCCTAAAAGTTTTGCCAATTCCACCTAAGGTAGTCTATGCCTGAGGTAGAAAAGCCTTAGTATTTCATAAATTCTAAATTTTGTAAACAGTTAATTTATAAATATAACCATATCAATGATAATTCATGTCAGCACAAAAAGTGCTGACTACTGGGCTGGTGATACTCTTGGGGGGAAATTTGCTTTCGCAATTTTTTTGTTCTATCCTCGCCAGAATTCGAACCCATGCTACTGAGATATCGTGACACCAAATCGCCTGCACTGTAGCCATCTCGCTAGACCACACGACCTCCTGGTCTTCAAAAATGAAGCTCCCTATGGCCGGGTGTTACCTTTCCACGTCAGTTTTTATCTAGCGTCGTACTACAGTACATGATATATAAGGCATGGAGATGTTATTGTTACAGATTACCTCAATTATCTATAGTGAAGGATCCTACACATTAATGTAAGATACAGGCACAGAAAATAATTATATTTATAAGTACGTCTGAGCCAGTGATAACTCTACAACAGATTTATCCATCGGACCACCAGCAGTGAGTGTGATACATAGCTGTGTACATTATGTTTCTACAACTCGTCTTAACATCAACCAAACAATGTTAGATCTGTAAAAACAATCATCATAGATACCAGGTCTAAATTTTGTCTATACGCAAGACGCGCGTTTCGTCTGCACAAGACTCATCAGTGACGCTCGAATCCAGAAAAAGTTAAAAAAGCCAAATAAAGTACGAAGTTGAAGAGCATTGAGGACCAAAATTCCCAAAAGTTTTGCCAATTCCACCTAAGGTAGTCTATGCCTGAGGTAGAAAAGCCTTAGTATTTCATAAATTCTAAATTTTGTAAACAGTTAATTTATAAATATAACCATATCAATGATAATTCATGTCAGCACAAAAAGTGCTGACTACTGGGCTGGTGATACTCTTGGGGGGAAATTTGCTTTCGCAATTGTTTTGTTTTTCCCTCGCCAGAATTCGAACCCATGCTACTGAGATATCGAAACACCAAATCGCCTGCACTGTAGCCATCTCGCTAGACCACACGACCTCCTGGTCTTCAAAAATGAAGCTTCGATGGCCGGGTGTAACCTTTCCATGTCAGTTTTTATCTAGCGTAGTACTACAGTACATGATATATAAGGCATGGAGATGTTATTGTTACAGATTACCTCAATTATCTATAGTGAAGGATTCTACACATTAATGTAAGATACAGGCACAGAAAATAATTATTTTTATAAGTACGTCTGAGCCAGTGACAACTATACAACAGATTTATCCATCGGACCACCAGCAGTGAGTGTGATACATAGCTGTCTACATTATGGATATACAACTCGTCTAAACATCAACCAAACAATGTTAGATCTGTTAATAAACTCATGAAAGATACCAGGACTAAATTTTGTATATACGCCAGACGCGCGTTTCGTCTACAAAAGACTCATCAGTGACGCTCGAATCAAAAAAAGTTAAGAAGGTTATATAAAGTACGAAGTTGAAAAGCATTGAGGACCAAAATTCCTAAAAGTTTTGCCAAATCCAGCTAAGGTAATATATGCCTGAGGTAGAAAAGCCTATGTATTTCAAAAATTCTAAATTTTGTAGACAGTTAATTTATTAATATAACCATATCAATGATAATTCATGTCAGCACAAAAAGTGCTTAATACTAGGCTGGTGATACCCTCGGGAAAAATTTGCTTTCGCAATTTTTGTATTTTTCCCTCGCCGGGATTCGAACCCATGCTACTGGTATATCGTGACACCAAATCACCTGCACTGTAGCCATCCCGCTAGACCACACGACCTCCTGGTTTTCAAAAATGAAGCTCTCGGTGGCCGGGTGTTTCCTTTCCACGTCAGTTTTAATCTAGCGTCGTACTACTGTACATGATATATGAGACATACATTTTAATTCGTGAAATTTATTTTAATTTTTGCTGCAACCAGATTATGGAATTTTTCATTTTTGACTTCTTTGTTTATCCATATTTCATGATATAAAAGAAAGTCTTTTTTGAAAATGTCAAACATATTAATTTGTTTTGTTTTTTGTTCGGATATATAGTATCCTTTGTATACAGTAAAAAGAATAATTGTTATTAAATCATTAATACTGTAAGAACTTGTGTCGTTTGGTTGTATCCGTACAACAGTGATTGGTATTATATGATGTCCTATTTTAAGTTGATCAAGTAAAAATGTAATAGTTTTATAAGGTCTTTGTGTCGGAACACAAATTTTTTTTTAAAAACAGTTGTTGGCATGACACGGGTTATGTTCTTCTCATATATGTTATGATGGTATGATACTAAACCCCTAACGGGAAGGATTGTGCCTGATGTTCATATGATAAAATCATAATCTTTCAGTCAGTTTAATTGAAGTCTGGAGCTGGCATGTCAGTTAACTGCTAGTAGTCTGTTGATATTTATGCATTGTTGTCATTTTGTTTATTTTCTTTGGTTACATCTTCTGACATCAGACTCGGACTTCTCTTGAACTGAATTTTAATGTGCGTATTGTTATGCGTTTACTTTTCTACATTGGTTAGATGTATAGGGGGATGGTTGAGATCTCACAAACATGTTTAACCCCGCCGCATTTTTGCGCCTGTCACAAGTCAGGAGCCTCTGGCCTTTGTTAGTCTTGTATTATTTTAATTTTAGTTTCTTGTGTACAATTTGGAAATTAGTATGGCGTTCATTATCACTGAGCTAGTATATATTTGTTTAGGGGCCAGCTGAAGGACGCCTCCGGGTGCGGGAATTTCTCGCTACATTGAAGACCTGTTGGTGACCTTCTGCTGTTGTTTTTTTTATTTAGTCGGGTTGTTGTCTCTTTGACACATTCCCCATTTCAATTCTTAATTTTATTATTTGATCCCAAAATAATTTCAGAAAATTGCATGCCAAAAAGTAGTGCTTATAGTCTTCGATGACATCACAAATAATACATAGCGGAGTTCTAGTTATTTTGCAAGAAAGAAGTAATTGTTTGTTTGGTAAAATGTAGTGCAGAAATTTCCATCTTAACATTTTGAATTGTTTATCTTGTATATAATAAAAGATATAATTTAGCATTTGTTGTCTTTTGCTTGTGTTGTTAAATATATTGTCCCATTTTTTAAATCCTATTGTTTTTTTTTATAATATCTATATAAGAGGGAGATGTTAATGTCTTTGGCGGAACTGTTTTTAAGTGATACCATTTTTCCTTTTTTATCTTTGAATTTTTGTTCGGAGTCAATAGCAACTTTTGTTTTTATTGATTCTTCTTTAGTTAGCTCTTGAAACCACTGTTTTTGGTATTGCTTTCATTAATTAAGAAATATTCCGAAAACCAGTTACATGTAGCATGACAGGATAGTTTATCTAAGATCATGTTTTGATTAAATTTTCCTTTATTATCAATAATGTCATTTAAGAATAGAATTTTACTGTTTATCCAGTTTTTGAAAATGAGACATTTACCGTTCATTTTATATTTTTATTGCCCCGCCCCATATAATATCAAAATATATAATAAGAGGGGGTAATGTTATGAAAGGATTTAGGACGTTTTTAGAAATAATTAGAAATTGAAATAAAATAAATCTTATCTAAACAAAAATATATGTTTATAGGTTATCAAGATGGTTACAAGTAAAAGATAATATAAATGTCAAATAATTCGTTGATATAGGAAAACAAAGTAAGAAGAAAACACATAAAGAAGATAGCGAATAACAAGCATTATCTTAGATGCATGATAAGCAAAAATAGTACAAGTCAAGAACCTCATTAGTTATTTGGCACGCGTTTAGAAGGTTACTAGGTCGACGGACAGATTTATGTCGAATTGATATTACATCCAAGGTTATAGCCATATTCTCAGAATCATGAATATTCAGTAATACATTAAGGCAAACAAGAATGCTATTAATAACCAATCAAAAAGTTTAGATACGAAGATTGACGTACACAAGATATTCATTAAAATTTAACAAATCCTTAATTATCAATTATTGTAAAGATCAGAAATTGAAATTCTTCCAAAAATATTATTTTATTTAGTTTAAGAAATAAAAGTCCAAATGCTTTTCAAAAACAAATAAATACAATTTGCATATTATGAAGCAATATAAGTTTTGGCAACACATTCCATCGTTTGCAAATGAAGCTCAATGTTGTCTGGGGAACAGGAATGTCGGGTAATGAATAGTGACCATAAAAGCAAATATAAGTCTACTGCCCGTTCACATTACAATCCTTGTTCCTACCAGCAAATTGAGTTGTCTTATTTATTTATTTTCATTAAAAAGGTAAGTTATATAATGTTACTTAAAGTAATTTAATAAAATATATTAATTGCAAATTAATAGTAAATAATTCAATAAATATAATAAGTTTAACTCGAGCAATATTTAAAATAGAAATATATTTGTTATTGTCAAATGATAATCTTATTGTTAATCTGTATGGTTTATGCACTGTAATATTTAACGATCAAAAAGAAAAGAAATTATACACATTACAATCCTTGTTCCTACCAGCAAATTGAGTTGTCTTATTTATTTCATTAAAAAGGGTAAGAAGGCGCGAGTCCCACTCTCGCTGCCAAGCCTGTCCACAACAACGACATGTAGTCCCTAGAAGTCCGCAGATGTCCAGACATCATTCTACCTACAAGAATCGTAGAAGAACTCAGAAAACGAAAGGAGGCAAAAACAACACCATGTAATCAATTAAGAAACGATCGAAGACAACCATAATACCAACATCGTAACAAGTGACCTCCCAGAGGAAGTGAACATTAATACCAAATACTATAAAACCTCCGTCACAACAATTGACGAAAAATTCCTTTCACAATTGATGACAGCAAAAACTCCATCACAACACAAGTACCATCTGAATACAAAGAAACATTGGACAAAGCGTTCTTTCTAAAAGAACCAACTGCAGTTTCGGTAGATGTACAAACCGATGAAGACGTTTCATGTATTATGTATATGGGAAAGAAAAATCCCCCAATCAGTGATCAACATATAGAATACAAAAATCAATGGTTGACAGTCTTTCATCAGAAGAACATGCTGCATTAAAACACATGTACAAAATGCTGTATCCGGGAAGAGAAGATATGATTATCCCGATGTCCAGCAGAAAGATGCAGCTCACTCTTTCTTGGGAATGAGGTATTAGGTTCGTGGGATTCAAGGCAGAGGCGATCATCATATATTATGGCATACTGTAACGATTTCGATGGGAGAATTATGCGAGACGCTGAAAGTGTTGTTTTGACTCCAGGAATTGTACAAAAGTATATCCTCCACAATTTGATCGTCGAAGGCAATAATCAGATCCACTTGTTAGCCAAAGTAAACTGGTTTACGCCTCTGCCAGCTTCATTACGATACCACTGTGGAGAACCTATCGAAGCTTGGAATAGTGAACTTATTGACACGTTTGTTCCATCAGCTTTCATACCCGTACAGATATTTTACTGTAGATTTGTTCAGGCAGACGAGTTTATATCTAATAAGACAGTTTCCTTTATTTGTCCTCTTAATAATGGACTAAATGTTTGATAAGCTTTGATGTCATACATTTTTAAGCGAGGAACAAGATTTTGCAGATATTTTTAATTACTTTATAATTTCTAATTGGAAAACACTTTATGTAAACAAAATTCCACGCGCGTATCATGTATATTAAAGATTCAATTACTCTCTAAATACCTAAACCTATATGCAAAAAATACGAAGTTAAAATATCCATTCGTAGTACTAATTTATCGTAGGACGTGTAGAAAAATCCGTTTGTTCGGAACAAAACTCGAACAGTTCAACCCTGATATCTTAAGATGTCTGCACGTTTTTTTTATTTACAGTCAGATAATTTATGATCATTCATATAATTTTTGGTATATATGATAAATATTTTCTGTTAAAAATGTCTAATTTTCCGCTTTTCCAAAAACGAGGTTTATGTGTTTCCTATATGAAGTTTGACAGGGGTCGTTTCAAAAAAGCGTGTGGTAAAAAAAAGGTCCTTAGACACTCCTACAGATTTTGAAATGCTTTTTAAATAGTTACGATTGTGTTCTGCACAGGGTTGTGGTGTATTGTTTAAATTCAAATCTTTATTAAATTTTGTTCATCTAGTCCTCTGGAATGATTTTTCAAGTGAATATCTTTGTTAACTCTTTGTGAATTAGTTGTATGCATGAAGCGAATTTTTATTTATCAATTGTTTACCAACCTCATAAACACATTATTTTTATTGAATAAAAGGTTGTGTACTTTGATGAGTTATACATATGACCTTAATATATATTTTTAAAATTCTTCCTTTTCCAATTCCGTCTCAAATGTTCCTTTGAGTTCAGTATATCCAAGGATTCTAGATTCATAAGAAAAGAGGCCATGGCAAAACATGAAGAAAAAAAACAAACAGAAAAACAATAGTTCACATGACACAACATAGAAACCTAAAGAATAAGCAACACGAACCCCACCAAAAAATAGGGGTGATCTCAGGTGCTCCGGAAGGATAAAAATCAACCCTTCCGAACATCATAACTTTTCGCAGGAAACTCAATGTATAAATGAAAGAAGCATTGAACGAAAAAGAATGCTAAAAATACATGCGACTAAAGATAAATATTTAAAGATTAACAATGACGATAGAATCTCACAAAACGTAAGGCAAGCTATATATGTCAGTCACGTGTCTAATTATAATTATATTAATAATTCTTTATTTAAAGAGTGTTACACGGTTAGCAATAAAGCTATTCTTCCTTCAGACCCTGTTTTCCTGTGTTGTAATATTACACTATTGTTTTAGATAAAGTAAGGTTGTTTTTTTTTACGTTTGTATGCCCCACCTACGATAAAAGAAATACATTATATTTTCTGGTCTGTACGTCCGTCCGTTCGTCCGTCCGTCTGTACCGGTCAAGGTTAACAAATTTTGGTCAAGTTAGTGTTTGATGAAGTTGAAGTTCAATGACTTGACACTTACTACTCATGTTCCCTATGATATGATGGTTCTAATGTTTATGCTAAATTAAAGTTTTGACCCCAATAACGGTCCACTAAACATAGAAATGATAGTACGAAGTTTAAGTTAAAGATTTTGGTTAGAGTAGTTTTTGATGAAGTTGAAGTCTAGTCAACTTGAAACTTGAAGGGCATAAACATCAATAATTTTCAACCAATGATATAAAATAAAAGATTAATGAGAACTATGTAAGTTCTAAAAGAATATGAAGATAAAGAATCTAGTATAATATGTGTTTTTAATTAAATACTAATGCATTTTAATGCATATAAATAGGTGTCCTAAGGTTAGGACGATCAATGCGATATATCAAGTTAGACAAAGACATGTCATAAGATAGTCTTAGAACACGTAAGTATCCTAAGATAGCTTCGGGAACACCACCAAGAATTGCATTCAAAAACTTATTCTCGAAGAAGGTGTATTTACTCAACGAAGAACACAATATAAAAATAAGGATATGTAGTATTCCTATCAATGAGACAGCTATCCACCAACGTTTATATGAAGAGGATTTAAGCAATTATAAGCAATCGCACGGCCTTTAACAATGACAAAAAAAACAATACCGTATAAATAGTCAGCAATAAAAGGCCCCAACAACACAGACACTTGTCTCAGAATTTGTTTTTCCTATATACCTTAATATAACAGATATACATAGGATTTTTTTCTGAGACAACGGTGCCTCTCCCCGACAAGCTAACATTACCATTGTCTATCAACAGTTTACAATATTTATCGACAGAAACGATTTTGTACCATTAATTCACATTATCTTCAAATAACAGTGCGTATATAACAATAAGCGTTGTGCTTCCAAGAAATGAACTAAAATGTTCCGGCTCCTAAAAGATAGGCAGAACATGCTTCAAATATGACAACCGTCATGTTGATCATTTATGAACAAATTTGATAAGAAGTTCATTCCTAGATGTAACGTTCAAGGCAAACAGGACGATCAAAACATGCAATACTCTAAGGAACATATTGCTGGTTATCTGTGATATAAATATTACTGAATTGTAACCAACACGAGATTGTTTCGTAGCAGCTCAGATTGTCATATCATTTTCGATCTATGAGTTTGAATGTCCCTTTGGTATCTTTTGTTCCTCTTTTCGAACGCATAACTATAATTACATTACGTGGAACCCATGGGTTTATAGCTTGCTTCTTATCATCAAATAGATCATATTTGTCGGCAGGAGTCAAGAAACATGATAATTGCTTGGTCATCTTTCCACCACAGAAGACAAGCTGGACTGTGTGTGATGTATAAATTCGTCCGGTCAGAAAGAGAACGTTACGTTACAAGATGCCGTTGCTTTATTATAGTATGGAGCCTTGCATCAATTCTGTGAGAGGAAAGGTGTTGGTCAGTTGCAAGGCCTAAATTCTGTTCCTTTTCTATATACCAATATTTTCAATTTGCATTCCAACTTTCCAGGCACCATCCCGGTATTACCCCTATTCCTGACCTAACTATTGTATAGATTTACTTTTAATTTGTCTCATCCTGATAATGCATGACACATTTGTCCTGGACCTTAGTCAAACTTCAATAGTATTACAGAAATTGTGTGAGGACATACAAGCTCCGGAATATTGTATCAAATGGAGCTATACAAGCTATACACAAGAGCTGCTAAGATATTTTTCAAAGACATGAAAAGTTAGGTAGACGCCATCATCTCTTTTATGTCAAGTTTTTGTTTGAAATCGGCCATCATGGTCAATTTCTAGATGTATAAGTCAAGGTGAGAGACAAACTTAACTATACAGTGGTATCCTTTCAAGTTCGATACGATATATCGATACATTCGACGGAGTCGCCATCATGAAACTATTTAGCGAGAGGACATCATCTACCTATCGGACTGTTAATATAATTCGAATGTTCCGAAGTAAATGTTACTCGTATGAATAATGAAATAGTCTACCAGCATAAACCCAGTTAATTTCCATATAATGCCGATTCCTTGTCGAAAAGTTGTCACCAAAACTAACAGATATGTAGTCAATAAAAATTACCAATCAGCTTGGAAAAAGCAGTTTCAGAGAATTTCTGCATGAATATAAAGAGATTTGTTTTTAAATAACGTTGATAAAGGAGTATGTTCGATAAGGTCCTAAAATGGCCCCCTTTTTTAGCGTAAATTTCAAACTCGGATTTATCGACCAATATCACGATAAATTATAGCTAATACATTGACTAGCTAGGATATAAACCATTTTGTTGAAAATTTTACGTTTCTGTGTATCATTATGACGTCATAAGTTGTACTCATGTTGATTTTACACGAAAAAACAATGAAAATGGGTAAATTTCCATAGATTACTGGACAGGAAACATAGAGCGCATTCGTCGACAACAAAGATCTTTTAATATAATGTTTTTGAAGACATTTTACATGTCTTATTTGAATCTTAAGCTTGTCGACGCCTGCGCTCTATGTTTCCTGGTCCTGTATTTGGTTGAAATCTGGCTGATTTTGTAAAATTTCACCAAAATCCCTTATTTTGACCTTTTATGGATGTAAAATTCAACGTGTTAGAATTAAACTTTGACAAAATCTGTTCTGTTTAACTTTCTAACATGTCTTTAAGGCAACTTAAAACATGTATTGTCTTGTAACTATGAACAGTTTTCTTTATAATTGGGGCCAAATATGGCCCTTAACGAACTTACTCCTTTATTATGCGGGAACTTGGTCCCTTCTTTGTGATTCATGTTGTATTCTTTCTTTCGTGGTTTTGTCGATTCTTTTTGCGGGGAACTGCTCACATTGATGTTACATAGTTTATTTCTCTATAAAGTTTACTTTATTTTATTTTCCTTTTGCAACATAGAATTTTCCATCATTATAAGTTATTCATTATTAAATGTTCAGTGACAAATTCATGTGTGTTTAGGGCGATAACCATACGTAACGTTAGGATATGCAAGGTTCTGGTCTGCAGGGAAGGCGGATGGGAATGTTGGACTGTCATTGGACATGTTACGCACGGACTCGTTCTGTAACGTGCAAGCAGCAACACTCGTTTACACAAAGCACCGGATTACATAGATATAAGAAGATGGAGTATATATATGACTGCCAATAAGACAACACTCCACCCAAGTCACAATTTGTAAAAGTCAACCATAATAGGTCAAAGTGCGGTCTTCAACAAGGGCCCCGAAAATAAAACCGTTTAAAAGGGAAACCAAACGGTCTAGTCTTCTAAAAATAACCACACCAACAAATGATAACCACTGCATATCAAGTTCCTGTCCGACTACCTATATTTATGCATCCCAAACAACCAAAATGGAAGCCGCAATAGCGCAAGGATTTTACTACTGGAACCATTAGTACCAAAGAGGACAATATATCTAAATCCCAGTTAAAAATTGGGGTTATCACCAAGTATACTTTATTCCTCCCTGAAACCAGATATCTGTATCTACGTTAAACTTTGCTTTCTTTTGTATTAAGCAAAATTGGACAAATAATTTTGATTTAAAATTTTAAATATAAGTATTAAATCTTTATAGGATTATAAGAGGAAAAAAAATCTCTTTAAGGGACAAGTCTACGGAATATTTTGTATCCACATCTGATTCGTTATACATCATCATGATCATGTTTATGTTCGCATATACACAATGGTTCAGTAAGGATTCATTCAGGATTTAATTATTCTATTAAATATCTCTGATAAATATCTTTCGATAAATAGTAAAATATCCATTATGCATTTTTTTAAATAATTTTATAAAGGATCAATTCAAAAAATGTAGATTCCTTGTCTAAACATGTTTACTATAGAGTACGTTATGATATTAAACAATGTATATTAGAATATAATTTATATGTTTTACATCGCCTTTCTTGGCCGCTTTTTAGCTAAGTAGACATATTTTCTTTTAGTCTATTCATGCATGGTGAACATAAATAAATAAAAGTTTGAGAAAGAGAAAAACTGTATGGAATATACATTTATATTATTTACTATTTAAACACCCGTCTACATTTGTAAATATATAAAAAGAACTTTACATTGTTTAGATTATGTATATTTCTATTTTATATAAAATTTGTAGATAAACGACTATGTATCAAGTCAGAGTTCAAATGATCATATAATAGTTTAACACGTTCCATCAAGTTAATTGATCAGGAACGCCACGATCTTATTGTGATGAAAGTTTTATAATAACTTAGTACTATTGGCGTCCTTTGATCCTTTATCAGAAAATGCTCCCTACTACGAAACATGTGTTCTTGCGGATGTGAAAATATCTGTCAGATTTAATTTACATAAGAGTTAAGGCAATGCGGTCATATAAACTCTTTAGTTATTTCACTTCCATGGTAAGGGTAAAAATAATTGAATAGTTAAAAGTTAGGCGTTGATAAAATGAATAATAATAATCTGTATTGTCATAAATATTTCAACAAATCAAAAGTGTTTGTGACAAACTGGAAACAAAACCTAACATATACACATATATTATATATGTATATACATGTATCTATTGTTGCAAGTATATACATGTAATATAGTGAACAATTTAAATACAGCATATTAATAAACCACAAAAGTTTAAACCATGCATCGGTAAATCAAGCTCTGTCCTCAGTTTAAAAACGAGCCTAAAATGTGTTGAATTTTTTTATTGATTGATCATGATGAGTATACATGTATTGGAGTTTTTGTTTGTTAGTGCACATAAAGTCAATATTCTGAAAAGCATTTGCAGAGAAATTATCATTTCTTACATGTTTATTTAGTTCGCAATGACAGGAAAAGTGAAATAGTCACCATCTATAACTTTAAAAGGGCAAAAATGAAAAACATAGTTTAAACATGGAAAACAGCTAATTTCCTTTATTTTTTTTTTACTAAGACCATTCATCGTAGTGTCAAATGTGTACTTTTAGATTTACAAATATATTTGTTTTCAATATTTTCGGACACGTGATTATCTTATTGCTGTATTACAGAAATTTTTTCAGATGGCACACGACTTCAATTTTACAGATGCATGTACATGTATTTGCAAATTTTTAGTATTTATTATTAAACGATCTGTTGGACACCCATAAGCAATCTAAATCGCATGTGAGTTTTGAACTCCATACTGGATTATAATTGATAAACTCAAGTTACGACCTTTGTATACAGATCTTTATATTTAAAAAAAAAACTTATTGAAAATTTGATCTCAGATTTTAATAGATACCTAAACCATGGAAGTATAAATTTTACTAATTTGAAAAGTCCATATTGGATTATAATTAATAAAATCAAGTTTATACGACCTTTGTTTACAGACCTTTATATTTGAAAATGGAAATTTGGATCTCAGATTTTTATAGATACATAAACCATGGAAGTATAAATATTACTTACATGCCTAGACAGCGCATTTGGAAAGGTTCAGAGTTTGAATTTGGAAAGGTTCAGAGTTTGAATTTGGAAAGGTTCAGCGTTTGAATTTGGAAAGGATCAGAGTTTGAATTTGGAAAGGTTCAGAGTTTGAATTTGGAAAGTATTCTTTATATCCATTCGTTAGGCTAGCATTAAAAGAACAAAGCATGAGATTATGTATATTTTTCCTTCCAATAAATTAGACTTGTGGTTAATTTTCACTTATGTTTTATATGTTGTACACTTGTATTGTGCATTGTTATGTAAATCATATGTGCTTTATCCAATGGATAGTTTGGATTTTTGCAAGTACGAAATTTCGACACGTTACATGTAGTATAAAAAATACAGGGAAGTTAACCGTACCTCTATAAAATTCCATATCCTTTAAATTTTGCTTTATCTAAATCTTGAACTCTGCTTTAATACATAAGTCCAATGTATACAAAATTGTATATGCCACATCTGTCTATATCATAGAAACTGTGATTGGTAAACAAACATAGCTGTAATAGTTACACAAAAGATTCCATTGAACAACATTTGCGTCTTCCTTTCTATGGTAATAAAAGTTAAATATACATTGTACATGTACAAACAAGGACACATAATGCCGATTTCTCGATTTCTACAGATTTGATTGCGGTGCGATTGTCCATATATTACGACATTTCATAGACCCGTCAACCATTTTGTCTGAAAATGATAAACCACTTAAAAAAGGGACTAGTAAGCAAATATTTTAGAAAAAGTGTAAGCACTTTACAAATATGATATTCCATAAGGGGACCGTTCATCTGCCCCTCCCCACTTCCTCATCTTCTGACAGTTGTAATCGAAATTTCGCTTGATTGGAGTCGGTGTTGACAAAGTCGTCTGCCGGTAAACATTAAAAACAAACCTGAATGATATAATGGCATACCTATAAAAAAGAAGATGTGGTATGATTGCCAATGAGACAACTATCTACAAAAGACCAAAATGACACAAACATCAACAACTATAATATGTCACCGTACGGCCTTAAATAATGAGCAAAGCCCATACCGCATAGTCAGCTATAAAAGGCCCCGATAAGACAATGTAAAACAATTAAAACGAGAAAACTAACGGCCTTATTTACGTTAAAAAAATAAACGAAAAACAAATATGTAACACATAAACAAACGACAACCACTGAATTACAGGCTCCTTACTTTGGACAGGCACATACATCAATAATGTGGCGGGGTTAAACATGTTAGCGGGATCCCAACCCTCCCCCTAAATATGTATTAACTATATTATATATACTATCACCGAAATTAAAATGATTTATTCAATATTTTAAGCAAAAAATACAGTATTTCTGTTCTTAGGAATAGGCGCACAATTAGGATTCTCCGAAAATCAGTATAAAAAAAGTGATGAAAAATGTTTGCGCACTTATGTCTTGCAAATACATGGTTCAAACTAAATTAAAATCATTTTACCCGTAAACGAAAAGAAACGTATGAACAATTAGTTGCTTTCTTGTTTAGTGACACTTTCATTACGCTTGGTTTTCCATGACAAACAAGTAACGTGTGTATATTTATTAAGATCTGAGCTGATCACGCTTTACCGAAGAAAGAACCACATGCAGTCACAGCCTCAGTTTTGACACGCTTGTGGCTTGTGCTGACTATGCTGTATGGGCTTTGCTCATTGATTAGGCCGAACGGTGATCAATAGTTGTTAATTTCTGTGTCATTTTGGACTCTAGTGGAGAGTTGTCTCATTAACATATAACCACATATTCTTTTTGTATACGTAGTCAACGCTAGTAATTTTGGGGCCCTTTATAGCTTGTTGTTCGGGGTGAGCCAAGGCTCCGTGTTGAAGGCCGTAATTTAACCTATAATTGTTTACTTTTTAAATTGTTACTTGGATGGAGAGTTGTCTCATTGGCACTCACACCACATCTTTCTATATCTATCAACTCGGTGATAAAGTTCTCTTCACATATCGACAGATCCAGTTTTCTTATGACAAATGAATATTCTATAACATATTCATTGAAATGGATATGGTTTGCCAAATTGGTTCGTCTTAAATATATCTGTTATACTTGCCACTGCACGATGAAACGATTTATTAACCGTTCAAGAAATTGCTGAATTGTTCTCTTAATTTCAACTTCTCTTCCTGCGTACTGTTTAGGGGGATGACCATGTTATTGTTTGAGAGAGGTAGTAGACGATTTCGGGAGGAGAATATCAATTTTCCCCTTTCGCGAAGTCGGCTTTTATTTTTATTTATCTTAAAATTGAGAATGGAAATGGGGAATGTGTCAAAGAGACAACAACCCGACCAAAATAAAAAAACACAACAGCAGAAGGTCACCAACAGGTCTTCAATGTAGCGAGAAATTCCCGCACCCGGAGGCGTCCTTCAGCTGGCCCCTAAACAAATATATACTAGTTCAGTGATAATGAACGCCATACTAATTTTAACATGTCTTTTTCCAGAGACATGTATAACAGAATACTCAGGCGTTATAATCTCCCTCAAAGAATATTAAATCTTCGTTCTCATATAAACAAAGAAAATCTTTATTATCTTAATACATATTTATAGAGAAAATTGATTAAGATTTTTAGATAGCTGCGTAACATCAATAAACAGTTCACTCTAATTTTAATTCGAACGGTGTTGGAAGATACTCTGATTTACAATGTATGCAGACCGATACACTGATTTGACATTTTAAAACAATGACTCCATTTATAGTGCGAAAAAGAACCCAATGCTTGATATTTTTACACGACTCTGTCTTTGCTCTTTGAACACACCTACAACCTCTAGTCCCCTCTAAGCCTGTACATAGGACAATTACAAACTCTTTACCGTGAAACTACTGATGTGGTACAATTGTAATACAAGAAAAGAATCTAGATTTAAATGGACAATTCAATAGCAACATGCAACTGTTGTATAGGGTAATTTAAGTAAAAATACTTTCTTTTATAACTGCCCTTTCAAAGAATGTAGGCATATTGTGTTTGCCATTTTACCTGTGTGGAAGTTCTTGTAAAAAAACTTTCTTTTGAAGAAGACCTACATGTACGACATACGATGATTTTGAGCTTGTCCTCATGACTTATACAAAACGAATATTACCTTTAAGTTCGGTCTCAATCTCAAAATATCAATGTCGGATTATTCGTATTGATGTTACCTTTCCGAATATAGTCCTTTGATTCGACATTTTTGATTTGATGTTAAATGAGTCGGTGTAATATTTTGTCAATCGTACTTATGCATGATATTGGTTCTCTAGAAACAGTTCTCGGTTTGAACTTTATGTTCGTGTGACATTAAATAAAAAACAAAGTAGATTTCAGTATTAAAATAAGATATTTTTCATACAATAACATCTTGAACTAATTTTAGCCAGATTATGAAATTCTGTGATATATGACAACCTGGGTGTAGAGAATATACGGAAGAATGCATAACGTCAAAATGTAATAATGAGATGGAAATTGTGTTTTCGTCATAAGTTGTTTTAAACTGACTACTAAAACTTTCAAATAGTTCTGCAAGATTGTCTAGTTTTCATTTATGAAACAAAACATTCACAGCTCAACTTTCTCACATGATTAAAAAAAAAATCGGGTGCTTCGCATGCTAAAGTCCATCATACTTCCTGAAACACATTTCGATATTTTTTCTTCTTCGTTTTATGAGAGAAGTAAGCGGTCTATTTTATATATATATTATAAGTACTTCTGAACCAGTGACAACTCTACAACAGATTTATCCATCGGATCATCAGCATTGATGGTGATACATGTACATTGATGTGTACAATCTGTATATACAACTCGTCTAAACATCAACTCAACAATGTAAGATCTGTAAATTTGCGTTCGCAAACTTTTTGTTCTTCCCTCGCCGGGATTCGAACCCATGCTCTTGAGATATACATGTATATGCATAGATTTGTTTTTAAATCAACGCGTTTTATACGTTCAGACATGATCTACACATTTTTTAATTACGATGTAAAATGAAGTCATATTCTGATCAGTATACACAATATAGTATACTGCCTTGTGATTCGTCTGCAATAATATTTTCAAGAGTTTGGTTTGATACAGTCGGGAATATAAAAACGATTATTTTACATTTGCAGAGAGTATACAATCCTAAGATTTCAGTTCAATGGAGTAAATATAGGCTACTCGATTTAGTTCTAAATATTTTAAACCCCCAAAAGGGTACGGTAAACTGTCGAAGCAGTTAACATTTCAGTACTATAAGGCTAGGTTATAGTACTAAGATGAATCTAGTACTGCTTTCGTAATATTTAGGCTGAAGGACGGCTCCGGGTGCGGAAATTTTTCGCTTCATTGAAGACCTAGCTGTTGGTGACCTTCTGTTGTTGTCTTTTCTTCTATGGTCGGGTTGTTGTCTCTTGGACGCATTCCCCATTTCCATTCTCAATTTTATTAGAGTATAACGCAAATCTAGGCAATGCCCAGGAATGTGTAAATGGTACTAAATACGCGATCACGCATGGTGAAGTCAGAAGTCGGATAAGTGAAATTATTCTGATTCTAGTTCTAAATAGATTGAACATAGCGCATTTTCACGCTTTAGAAACGTTTTATCAAAAGTATGTGACTTTTCAGATTGAGGCTTTTTAAAGCAGAAACTTTTATCGAACATATCTGCTTTATATGGAAACTCTTAATCTTATAACGTAAACACATTTTATGTTACAAGTATGGTTACAAGCATTAATAACGAACATGGATTCAGATAACATTTATAGTAAGAACAATTAGAAACAAGCACTTGACGTATGTTTTATGTCAGATAAGTAATGAGCAGTCATTGTCCTAAATCGCGATCGGACATCGGCGATTGTCCCAACACTGTCCAAGATATATAAGCGGATTGTTGATATGTTTAAACCGGTTCTTGGACGTTCCTGTCCAAAGTCAATATCAAGTCCTTGGGTTGTCTTGTTTTCGTTTAGTTTAATATTTCTGCTGTCCATTTACAGGACAACATTTCATTACAATGGACATTAAGTATACCAAAATTCTATATTTTATTTTGTATTCTTCTCATAATAAGTATAGTAAAGTTGCTCAAATTTGATTTTTATACTTTAGAAACACTTCCTCCTTTCATTGTCATTAGCATTAACTGGGCAGTTCAAAGAAATTAAGTACCGTTCCACCTAAGAATCAGGCAGATATTGAATGATAACTGATACATGACATTTTTTCAAACATGTTATATTTTTAATTTTCATGAAGTATATGTGCTATCTTTCATATATACACAATATTTTGTGATATTTATCCCATTTGATGAATTTACAAGGATTTTTTTTTGCAGGATTTCCCCTGTATGTCTAGGTTAAAAATGCAACTTTTCATCATTTTTAGTAGATTTTTACTATAATTAGCAGAAAAATATTAATGTATAAATATGTTTTCCATAAACTATAATATTTAATCTTCACATGTACTGGAACATATTTTTGCGTTATTTTGTTTAAATAAAGAAAATTATGATAAAGCCAACATCCTTTTCTAGTACTTGTGTTACCTATTCTGTACTTTCCACCTTTATCAGATGAACCACTTCAGTTGGAATATCCTCTTGAAGTGTAGAATCCCTTATATTCACTATTGGATTAAAAACATCTTCTTTATACACTTATATACACCGCCACCACACTTATTTAAAAGTATTCAAACTGTATATACAGTCATATTTTAAAATCTAAAACTTGATAAATTCATCCATTGTTATTTTGTCCTTTATCTCACTTGAGTCTCTCTCCTCATCGATAGAATATATATATATATCACATCTATCCACAATGCATATTTACTGTGAAACTTGCTCAGCTCAGCAAATGTCTAATTCACATTCCTTGTACTTAAACATACTCATCAAATGCAAACTGTAAGTCCTAACCCTTACACTTACAGGTTACAATACACCATTAGATTTTATGGGCGCAGCCATTTTATGAGCATAACATGGTATTCAGAAAGAAGAGTATGGCTAATCCTGATTGGTGTATATGTGCGCCCGTAATTTTTTATTTTGAGAGACTTCGTGCACTTTGCTTTATACAAAAGGCAAAATAAAAATTATTCCGTAGCCCTAAAGGCACTGAGATGACTTTTCAACGCTAGGACAAGACACGTATTTGTAAGGGCAAAATTGATAGGCATGGGAGATAAGTACAAAATACGCTAAGAAAAGCAACGCGAACCTTTATTTTTGGGGACCAGAAAATACTCACCTAATAACTTTTCTTTGATTCTAGCAAGGTTTCGTTAAAAACATCAACTTTCTAAAGTCTGTATCTCGGAAAAGGCTACCATTGTCGCCTATGGAGAAATTAATTGTTTATTTCAATCTATACAGCATCGACATTTCTTTATCATAGTGCTCAAAAAGTGTCAAAAACAGTCATTTTACTTGACATTTGATGTGAAACCTTATTTTTTTGTGACAAATGAAATATTGATTATCCAGTTTTTAAGCTATAGTCTGTTTCGTATTTGTATTGTGTTTTACCTTAGAAACAAGGGTGGGCTCGACTTTTGACTTACTGAGGACCGAATATGTCATTTTCTGAAGTTCTGCTGATTTGTTCGAAAAGAGCAATTACACGTCTAGAGTTTGTGAATATAAATCGATGTTTATACATAACAATCTCGAGCCAAGTGCTGTTATCGAAATTACCAAATTCAGCGAAAATGTACGGAAATGATCCCCTTCGAACATTGAAGTGTTCACACGAATATCAAACTAAAGGAATAAGAATAAGCTTGCCATTTTGTAGTTAACAAACAGTTATCGATGTTAAAACACAAATATTTACACATATTGCGTATTTTAAAATGCTTTAGTCTGTTTCAAAAATGTACTTTTAGTCGAAAATGGTTTCATTTAAAACTGTTATTCAAAATTCACCGTAGTAGTTACATATTGGATTGGTTTTCGTATCAATATAATCAGTACTTGATGATATATAAAGAATCATTGGAGAAAGTGGGCATTATCTTAAGGCCCTTTTTAGCAGTACCGCATTTACTAAAAAAACAGATTTTTTTTCTTCACATTTTTCGACTGGGGTCACCTCCGATAAAAAATTGTGAAAATTCAGAGAGCAATGCCAGAATGTTTTGAAGATGATTTATTTGTGGCATATACATTTGTGCATCTAACGCACTATGAATTGCACGATACAAGAAAGTATTAAATACCGTATACAGCATCGACATTTCTTTATCATAGTGCTCAAAAAGTGTCAAAAACAGTCATTTTACTTGACATTTGATGTGAAACCTTATTTTTTTGTGACAAATGAAATATTGATTATCCAGTTTTTAAGCTATAGTCTGTTTCGTATTTGTATTGTGTTTTACCTTAGAAACAAGGGTGGGCTCGACTTTTGACTTACTGAGGACCGAATATGTCATTTTCTGAAGTTCTGCTGATTTGTTCGAAAAGAGCAATTACACGTCTAGAGTTTGTGAATATAAATCGATGTTTATACATAACAATCTCGAGCCAAGTGCTGTTATCGAAATTACCAAATTCAGCGAAAATGTACGGAAATGATCCCCTTCGAACATTGAAGTGTTCACACGAATATCAAACTAAAGGAATAAGAATAAGCTTGCCATTTTGTAGTTAACAAACAGTTATCGATGTTAAAACACAAATATTTACACATATTGCGTATTTTAAAATGCTTTAGTCTGTTTCAAAAATGTACTTTTAGTCGAAAATGGTTTCATTTAAAACTGTTATTCAAAATTCACCGTAGTAGTTACATATTGGATTGGTTTTCGTATCAATATAATCAGTACTTGATGATATATAAAGAATCATTGGAGAAAGTGGGCATTATCTTAAGGCCCTTTTTAGCAGTACCGCATTTACTAAAAAAACAGATTTTTTTTCTTCACATTTTTCGACTGGGGTCACCTCCGATAAAAAATTGTGAAAATTCAGAGAGCAATGCCAGAATGTTTTGAAGATGATTTATTTGTGGCATATACATTTGTGCATCTAACGCACTATGAATTGCACGATACAAGAAAGTATTAAATACCGTATACAGCATCGACATTTCTTTATCATAGTGCTCAAAAAGTGTCAAAAACAGTCATTTTACTTGACATTTGATGTGAAACCTTATTTTTTTGTGACAAATGAAATATTGATTATCCAGTTTTTAAGCTATAGTCTGTTTCGTATTTGTATTGTGTTTTACCTTAGAAACAAGGGTGGGCTCGACTTTTGACTTACTGAGGACCGAATATGTCATTTTCTGAAGTTCTGCTGATTTGTTCGAAAAGAGCAATTACACGTCTAGAGTTTGTGAATATAAATCGATGTTTATACATAACAATCTCGAGCCAAGTGCTGTTATCGAAATTACCAAATTCAGCGAAAATGTACGGAAATGATCCCCTTCGAACATTGAAGTGTTCACACGAATATCAAACTAAAGGAATAAGAATAAGCTTGCCATTTTGTAGTTAACAAACAGTTATCGATGTTAAAACACAAATATTTACACATATTGCGTATTTTAAAATGCTTTAGTCTGTTTCAAAAATGTACTTTTAGTCGAAAATGGTTTCATTTAAAACTGTTATTCAAAATTCACCGTAGTAGTTACATATTGGATTGGTTTTCGTATCAATATAATCAGTACTTGATGATATATAAAGAATCATTGGAGAAAGTGGGCATTATCTTAAGGCCCTTTTTAGCAGTACCGCATTTACTAAAAAAACAGATTTTTTTTCTTCACATTTTTCGACTGGGGTCACCTCCGATAAAAAATTGTGAAAATTCAGAGAGCAATGCCAGAATGTTTTGAAGATGATTTATTTGTGGCATATACATTTGTGCATCTAACGCACTATGAATTGCACGATACAAGAAAGTATTAAATACCGTATACAGCATCGACATTTCTTTATCATAGTGCTCAAAAAGTGTCAAAAACAGTCATTTTACTTGACATTTGATGTGAAACCTTATTTTTTTGTGACAAATGAAATATTGATTATCCAGTTTTTAAGCTATAGTCTGTTTCGTATTTGTATTGTGTTTTACCTTAGAAACAAGGGTGGGCTCGACTTTTGACTTACTGAGGACCGAATATGTCATTTTCTGAAGTTCTGCTGATTTGTTCGAAAAGAGCAATTACACGTCTAGAGTTTGTGAATATAAATCGATGTTTATACATAACAATCTCGAGCCAAGTGCTGTTATCGAAATTACCAAATTCAGCGAAAATGTACGGAAATGATCCCCTTCGAACATTGAAGTGTTCACACGAATATCAAACTAAAGGAATAAGAATAAGCTTGCCATTTTGTAGTTAACAAACAGTTATCGATGTTAAAACACAAATATTTACACATATTGCGTATTTTAAAATGCTTTAGTCTGTTTCAAAAATGTACTTTTAGTCGAAAATGGTTTCATTTAAAACTGTTATTCAAAATTCACCGTAGTAGTTACATATTGGATTGGTTTTCGTATCAATATAATCAGTACTTGATGATATATAAAGAATCATTGGAGAAAGTGGGCATTATCTTAAGGCCCTTTTTAGCAGTACCGCATTTACTAAAAAAACAGATTTTTTTTCTTCACATTTTTCGACTGGGGTCACCTCCGATAAAAAATTGTGAAAATTCAGAGAGCAATGCCAGAATGTTTTGAAGATGATTTATTTGTGGCATATACATTTGTGCATCTAACGCACTATGAATTGCACGATACAAGAAAGTATTAAATACCGTATACAGCATCGACATTTCTTTATCATAGTGCTCAAAAAGTGTCAAAAACAGTCATTTTACTTGACATTTGATGTGAAACCTTATTTTTTTGTGACAAATGAAATATTGATTATCCAGTTTTTAAGCTATAGTCTGTTTCGTATTTGTATTGTGTTTTACCTTAGAAACAAGGGTGGGCTCGACTTTTGACTTACTGAGGACCGAATATGTCATTTTCTGAAGTTCTGCTGATTTGTTCGAAAAGAGCAATTACACGTCTAGAGTTTGTGAATATAAATCGATGTTTATACATAACAATCTCGAGCCAAGTGCTGTTATCGAAATTACCAAATTCAGCGAAAATGTACGGAAATGATCCCCTTCGAACATTGAAGTGTTCACACGAATATCAAACTAAAGGAATAAGAATAAGCTTGCCATTTTGTAGTTAACAAACAGTTATCGATGTTAAAACACAAATATTTACACATATTGCGTATTTTAAAATGCTTTAGTCTGTTTCAAAAATGTACTTTTAGTCGAAAATGGTTTCATTTAAAACTGTTATTCAAAATTCACCGTAGTAGTTACATATTGGATTGGTTTTCGTATCAATATAATCAGTACTTGATGATATATAAAGAATCATTGGAGAAAGTGGGCATTATCTTAAGGCCCTTTTTAGCAGTACCGCATTTACTAAAAAAACAGATTTTTTTTCTTCACATTTTTCGACTGGGGTCACCTCCGATAAAAAATTGTGAAAATTCAGAGAGCAATGCCAGAATGTTTTGAAGATGATTTATTTGTGGCATATACATTTGTGCATCTAACGCACTATGAATTGCACGATACAAGAAAGTATTAAATACCGTATACAGCATCGACATTTCTTTATCATAGTGCTCAAAAAGTGTCAAAAACAGTCATTTTACTTGACATTTGATGTGAAACCTTATTTTTTTGTGACAAATGAAATATTGATTATCCAGTTTTTAAGCTATAGTCTGTTTCGTATTTGTATTGTGTTTTACCTTAGAAACAAGGGTGGGCTCGACTTTTGACTTACTGAGGACCGAATATGTCATTTTCTGAAGTTCTGCTGATTTGTTCGAAAAGAGCAATTACACGTCTAGAGTTTGTGAATATAAATCGATGTTTATACATAACAATCTCGAGCCAAGTGCTGTTATCGAAATTACCAAATTCAGCGAAAATGTACGGAAATGATCCCCTTCGAACATTGAAGTGTTCACACGAATATCAAACTAAAGGAATAAGAATAAGCTTGCCATTTTGTAGTTAACAAACAGTTATTTATTTATTTATTTTCGACTGGGGTCACCTCTTCACATTTTTCGACTGGGGTCACCTCCGATAAAAAATAAGAATAAGCTTGCCATTTTGTAGTTAACAAACAGTTATTTATGACTAAAATTAGCAAAGACCCATCAAAACAACATTTGATACAAAAATTTAACAATACTTTTAGATATTTGGATGATATATTGGCTCTAAATAATGACGACTTCAGTATGTATACTAAAGAAATTTATCCTGTAGAACTTACTTTAAATAAAGCTAATGATAACAATGACCACTGCCCTTTCCTCGATCTTGATATCTATATCATAAACGGGAAGCTTAATACAAAAATTTATGATAAAAGAGATGATTTTTCATTTCCTATTGTTAATTATCCATTTTTAGATGGTGACGTTCCCTTGTCACCATCTTATGGTGTTTATATATCTCAACTTGTACGATTCGCTCGTGTATGTAACAATGTATTAGATTTTAGCGAGAGAAATTTATGTATTACTGAAAAATTATTACACCAGGGTTTTCGATATCACAAACTGGTCAAAACATTTACTAAATTTTATCACCGGTATAAGGAAATAATTCGTAAATATAACTCAACATGCAGACATCTTATACGTTCAGGTATTTCACATCCAAAATTTTATGGAAATATTCTTTATAAAGCACAAAAATGTCAGTATTCTCCTCAGAAACTAACAAAACCTTTAAATAGACTTATTAAAAGGGGATATAGTTACGATACTGTTGTCAGGTCATTAAAGATTGCATATTTTGGCTTTAACATTGATTCACTGATAGGGTCTTTGCATCGGAACTAAACACATTTATTTCTAAAAAAAAAAAAAAAAAAACAGTTGGTTGGCATGACACGGGTTATGTTCTTCTCATATATTTTATGATAGTATGATACTAAACCCCTAACGGGAGGGATTGTACCTGATATTCATATGATGAAGACATAATCTTTCAATCAGTTTAATTGAGGTCTGGAGCTGGCATGTCAGTTAACTGCTAGTAGTCTGTTGTTATTTATGTATTATTGTCATTTTATTTATTTTCTTTCGTTACATCTTTTGACATCAGACTCGGACTTCTCTTGAACTGAATTTTAATGTGCGTATTGTTATTCTTTTACTTTTCTACATTGGCTAGAGGTATAGGGGGAGGGTTGAGATCTCATAAACATGTTTAACCCCGCCGCAATTTTGCGCCTGTCCCAAGTCAGGAGCCTCTGGCCTTTGTTAGTCTTGTATGATTTTAAATTTTAGTTTCTTGTGTATAATTCGGAGTTTAGTATGACGTCCATTATCACTGTACTATTATGCATATTTTAGGGGCCAGCTGAAGGACACCTACGGGTGCGGGAATTCTCGCTACATTGAAGACCCATTGGTTGCCTTCGGCTGTTGTTTGCTCTATGGTCGGGTGGTTGTCGCTTTGACATATTCACCATTTCCTTTCTCAATTTTATCGATGTTAAAACACAAATATTTACACATATTGCGTATTTTAAAATGCTTTAGTCTGTTTCAAAAATGTACTTTTAGTCGAAAATGGTTTCATTTAAAACTGTTATTCAAAATTCACCGTAGTAGTTACATATTGGATTGGTTTTGGTATCAATATAATCAGTACTTGATGATATATAAAGAATCATTGGAGAAAGTGGGCATTATCTTAAGGCCCTTTTTAGCAGTACCGCATTTACTAAAAAAACAGATTTTTTTTCTTCACATTTTTCGACTGGGGTCACCTCCGATAAAAAATTGTGAAAATTCAGAGAGCAATGCCAGAATGTTTTGAAGATGATTTATTTGTGGCATATATATTTGTGCATCTAACGCACTATGAATTGCACGATACAAGAAAGTATTAAATACCGTATACAGCATCGACATTTCTTTATCATAGTGCTCAAAAAGTGTCAAAAACAGTCATTTTACTTGACATTTGATGTGAAACCTTATTTTTTTGTGACAAATGAAATATTGATTATCCAGTTTTTAAGCTATAGTCTGTTTCGTATTTGTATTGTGTTTTACCTTAGAAACAAGGGTGGGCTCGACTTTTGACTTACTGAGGACCGAATATGTCATTTTCTGAAGTTCTGCTGATTTGTTCGAAAAGAGCAATTACACGTCTAGAGTTTGTGAATATAAATCGATGTTTATACATAACAATCTCGAGCCAAGTGCTGTTATCGAAATTACCAAATTCAGCGAAAATGTACGGAAATGATCCCCTTCGAACATTGAAGTGTTCACACGAATATCAAACTAAAGGAATAAGAATAAGCTTGCCATTTTGTAGTTAACAAACAGTTATCGATGTTAAAACACAAATATTTACACATATTGCGTATTTTAAAATGCTTTAGTCTGTTTCAAAAATGTACTTTTAGTCGAAAATGGTTTCATTTAAAACTGTTATTCAAAATTCACCGTAGTAGTTACATATTGGATTGGTTTTCGTATTAATATAATCAGTACTTGATGATATATAAAGAATCATTGGAGAAAGTGGGCATTATCTTAAGGCCCTTTTTAGCAGTACCGCATTTACTAAAAAAACAGATTTTTTTTCTTCACATTTTTCGACTGGGGTCACCTCCGATAAAAAATTGTGAAAATTCAGAGAGCAATGCCAGAATGTTTTGAAGATGATTTATTTGTGGCATATACATTTGTGCATCTAACGCACTATGAATTGCACGATACAAGAAAGTATTAAATACCGTATACAGCATCGACATTTCTTTATCATAGTGCTCAAAAAGTGTCAAAAACAGTCATTTTACTTGACATTTGATGTGAAACCTTATTTTTTTGTGACAAATGAAATATTGATTATCCAGTTTTTAAGCTATAGTCTGTTTCGTATTTGTATTGTGTTTTACCTTAGAAACAAGGGTGGGCTCGACTTTTGACTTACTGAGGACCGAATATGTCATTTTCTGAAGTTCTGCTGATTTGTTCGAAAAGAGCAATTACACGTCTAGAGTTTGTGAATATAAATCGATGTTTATACATAACAATCTCGAGCCAAGTGCTGTTATCGAAATTACCAAATTCAGCGAAAATGTACGGAAATGATCCCCTTCGAACATTGAAGTGTTCACACGAATATCAAACTAAAGGAATAAGAATAAGCTTGCCATTTTGTAGTTAACAAACAGTTATCGATGTTAAAACACAAATATTTACACATATTGCGTATTTTAAAATGCTTTTGTCTATTTCAAAAATGTACTTTTAGTCGAAAATGGTTTCATTTAAAACTGTTATTCAAAATTCACCGTAGTAGTTACATATTGGATTGGTTTTCGTATCAATATAATCAGTACTTGATGATATATAAAGAATCATTGGAGAAAGTGGGCATTATCTTAAGGCCATTTTTAGCAGTACCGCATTTACTAAAAAAACAGATTTTTTTTCTTCACATTTTTCGACTGGGGTCACCTCCGATAAAAAATTGTGAAAATTCAGAGAGCAATGCCAGAATGTTTTGAAGATGATTTATTTGTGGCATATACATTTGTGCATCTATCGCACTATGAATTGCACGATACAAGAAAGTATTAAATACCGTATACAGCATCGACATTTCTTTATCATAGTGCTCAAAAAGTGTCAAAAACAGTCATTTTACTTGACATTTGATGTGAAACCTTATTTTTTTGTGACAAATGAAATATTGATTATCCAGTTTTTAAGCTATAGTCTGTTTCGTATTTGTATTGTGTTTTACCTTAGAAACAAGGGTGGGCTCGACTTTTGACTTACTGAGGACCGAATATGTCATTTTCTGAAGTTCTGCTGATTTGTTCGAAAAGAGCAATTACACGTCTAGAGTTTGTGAATATAAATCGATGTTTATACATAACAATCTCGAGCCAAGTGCTGTTATCGAAATTACCAAATTCAGCGAAAATGTACGGAAATGATCCCCTTCGAACATTGAAGTGTTCACACGAATATCAAACTAAAGGAATAAGAATAAGCTTGCCATTTTGTAGTTAACAAACAGTTATCGATGTTAAAACACAAATATTTACACATATTGCGTATTTTAAAATGCTTTAGTCTGTTTCAAAAATGTACTTTTAGTCGAAAATGGTTTCATTTAAAACTGTTATTCAAAATTCACCGTAGTAGTTACATATTGGATTGGTTTTGGTATCAATATAATCAGTACTTGATGATATATAAAGAATCATTGGAGAAAGTGGGCATTATCTTAAGGCCCTTTTTAGCAGTACCGCATTTACTAAAAAAACAGATTTTTTTTCTTCACATTTTTCGACTGGGGTCACCTCCGATAAAAAATTGTGAAAATTCAGAGAGCAATGCCAGAATGTTTTGAAGATGATTTATTTGTGGCATATATATTTGTGCATCTAACGCACTATGAATTGCACGATACAAGAAAGTATTAAATACCGTATACAGCATCGACATTTCTTTATCATAGTGCTCAAAAAGTGTCAAAAACAGTCATTTTACTTGACATTTGATGTGAAACCTTATTTTTTTGTGACAAATGAAATATTGATTATCCAGTTTTTAAGCTATAGTCTGTTTCGTATTTGTATTGTGTTTTACCTTAGAAACAAGGGTGGGCTCGACTTTTGACTTACTGAGGACCGAATATGTCATTTTCTGAAGTTCTGCTGATTTGTTCGAAAAGAGCAATTACACGTCTAGAGTTTGTGAATATAAATCGATGTTTATACATAACAATCTCGAGCCAAGTGCTGTTATCGAAATTACCAAATTCAGCGAAAATGTACGGAAATGATCCCCTTCGAACATTGAAGTGTTCACACGAATATCAAACTAAAGGAATAAGAATAAGCTTGCCATTTTGTAGTTAACAAACAGTTATCGATGTTAAAACACAAATATTTACACATATTGCGTATTTTAAAATGCTTTAGTCTGTTTCAAAAATGTACTTTTAGTCGAAAATGGTTTCATTTAAAACTGTTATTCAAAATTCACCGTAGTAGTTACATATTGGATTGGTTTTCGTATCAATATAATCAGTACTTGATGATATATAAAGAATCATTGGAGAAAGTGGGCATTATCTTAAGGCCCTTTTTAGCAGTACCGCATTTACTAAAAAAACAGATTTTTTTTCTTCACATTTTTCGACTGGGGTCACCTCCGATAAAAAATTGTGAAAATTCAGAGAGCAATGCCAGAATGTTTTGAAGATGATTTATTTGTGGCATATACATTTGTGCATCTAACGCACTATGAATTGCACGATACAAGAAAGTATTAAATACCGTATACAGCATCGACATTTCTTTATCATAGTGCTCAAAAAGTGTCAAAAACAGTCATTTTACTTGACATTTGATGTGAAACCTTATTTTTTTGTGACAAATGAAATATTGATTATCCAGTTTTTAAGCTATAGTCTGTTTCGTATTTGTATTGTGTTTTACCTTAGAAACAAGGGTGGGCTCGACTTTTGACTTACTGAGGACCGAATATGTCATTTTCTGAAGTTCTGCTGATTTGTTCGAAAAGAGCAATTACACGTCTAGAGTTTGTGAATATAAATCGATGTTTATACATAACAATCTCGAGCCAAGTGCTGTTATCGAAATTACCAAATTCAGCGAAAATGTACGGAAATGATCCCCTTCGAACATTGAAGTGTTCACACGAATATCAAACTAAAGGAATAAGAATAAGCTTGCCATTTTGTAGTTAACAAACAGTTATCGATGTTAAAACACAAATATTTACACATATTGCGTATTTTAAAATGCTTTAGTCTGTTTCAAAAATGTACTTTTAGTCGAAAATGGTTTCATTTAAAACTGTTATTCAAAATTCACCGTAGTAGTTACATATTGGATTGGTTTTCGTATCAATATAATCAGTACTTGATGATATATAAAGAATCATTGGAGAAAGTGGGCATTATCTTAAGGCCCTTTTTAGC
The DNA here is from genome assembly GCF_963676685.1 of Mytilus edulis. NCBI lineage: Eukaryota > Metazoa > Mollusca > Bivalvia > Mytilida > Mytilidae > Mytilus > Mytilus edulis. The sequence goes on along the minus strand of NC_092356.1, from coordinate 74,808,808 downwards.
AGTACCGCATTTACTAAAAAAACAGATTTTTTTTCTTCACATTTTTCGACTGGGGTCACCTCCGATAAAAAATTGTGAAAATTCAGAGAGCAATGCCAGAATGTTTTGAAGATGATTTATTTGTGGCATATACATTTGTGCATCTAACGCACTATGAATTGCACGATACAAGAAAGTATTAAATACCGTATACAGCATCGACATTTCTTTATCATAGTGCTCAAAAAGTGTCAAAAACAGTCATTTTACTTGACATTTGATGTGAAACCTTATTTTTTTGTGACAAATGAAATATTGATTATCCAGTTTTTAAGCTATAGTCTGTTTCGTATTTGTATTGTGTTTTACCTTAGAAACAAGGGTGGGCTCGACTTTTGACTTACTGAGGACCGAATATGTCATTTTCTGAAGTTCTGCTGATTTGTTCGAAAAGAGCAATTACACGTCTAGAGTTTGTGAATATAAATCGATGTTTATACATAACAATCTCGAGCCAAGTGCTGTTATCGAAATTACCAAATTCAGCGAAAATGTACGGAAATGATCCCCTTCGAACATTGAAGTGTTCACACGAATATCAAACTAAAGGAATAAGAATAAGCTTGCCATTTTGTAGTTAACAAACAGTTATTTATTTATTTATTTTCGACTGGGGTCACCTCTTCACATTTTTCGACTGGGGTCACCTCCGATAAAAAATAAGAATAAGCTTGCCATTTTGTAGTTAACAAACAGTTATTTATGACTAAAATTAGCAAAGACCCATCAAAACAACATTTGATACAAAAATTTAACAATACTTTTAGATATTTGGATGATATATTGGCTCTAAATAATGACGACTTCAGTATGTATACTAAAGAAATTTATCCTGTAGAACTTACTTTAAATAAAGCTAATGATAACAATGACCACTGCCCTTTCCTCGATCTTGATATCTATATCATAAACGGGAAGCTTAATACAAAAATTTATGATAAAAGAGATGATTTTTCATTTCCTATTGTTAATTATCCATTTTTAGATGGTGACGTTCCCTTGTCACCATCTTATGGTGTTTATATATCTCAACTTGTACGATTCGCTCGTGTATGTAACAATGTATTAGATTTTAGCGAGAGAAATTTATGTATTACTGAAAAATTATTACACCAGGGTTTTCGATATCACAAACTGGTCAAAACATTTACTAAATTTTATCACCGGTATAAGGAAATAATTCGTAAATATAACTCAACATGCAGACATCTTATACGTTCAGGTATTTCACATCCAAAATTTTATGGAAATATTCTTTATAAAGCACAAAAATGTCAGTATTCTCCTCAGAAACTAACAAAACCTTTAAATAGACTTATTAAAAGGGGATATAGTTACGATACTGTTGTCAGGTCATTAAAGATTGCATATTTTGGCTTTAACATTGATTCACTGATAGGGTCTTTGCATCGGAACTAAACACATTTATTTCTAAAAAAAAACAAAAAAAAACAGTTGGTTGGCATGACACGGGTTATGTTCTTCTCATATATTTTATGATAGTATGATACTAAACCCCTAACGGGAGGGATTGTACCTGATATTCATATGATGAAGACATAATCTTTCAATCAGTTTAATTGAGGTCTGGAGCTGGCATGTCAGTTAACTGCTAGTAGTCTGTTGTTATTTATGTATTATTGTCATTTTATTTATTTTCTTTCGTTACATCTTTTGACATCAGACTCGGACTTCTCTTGAACTGAATTTTAATGTGCGTATTGTTATTCTTTTACTTTTCTACATTGGCTAGAGGTATAGGGGGAGGGTTGAGATCTCATAAACATGTTTAACCCCGCCGCAATTTTGCGCCTGTCCCAAGTCAGGAGCCTCTGGCCTTTGTTAGTCTTGTATGATTTTAAATTTTAGTTTCTTGTGTATAATTCGGAGTTTAGTATGACGTCCATTATCACTGTACTATTATGCATATTTTAGGGGCCAGCTGAAGGACACCTACGGGTGCGGGAATTCTCGCTACATTGAAGACCCATTGGTTGCCTTCGGCTGTTGTTTGCTCTATGGTCGGGTGGTTGTCGCTTTGACATATTCACCATTTCCTTTCTCAATTTTATCGATGTTAAAACACAAATATTTACACATATTGCGTATTTTAAAATGCTTTAGTCTGTTTCAAAAATGTACTTTTAGTCGAAAATGGTTTCATTTAAAACTGTTATTCAAAATTCACCGTAGTAGTTACATATTGGATTGGTTTTGGTATCAATATAATCAGTACTTGATGATATATAAAGAATCATTGGAGAAAGTGGGCATTATCTTAAGGCCCTTTTTAGCAGTACCGCATTTACTAAAAAAACAGATTTTTTTTCTTCACATTTTTCGACTGGGGTCACCTCCGATAAAAAATTGTGAAAATTCAGAGAGCAATGCCAGAATGTTTTGAAGATGATTTATTTGTGGCATATATATTTGTGCATCTAACGCACTATGAATTGCACGATACAAGAAAGTATTAAATACCGTATACAGCATCGACATTTCTTTATCATAGTGCTCAAAAAGTGTCAAAAACAGTCATTTTACTTGACATTTGATGTGAAACCTTATTTTTTTGTGACAAATGAAATATTGATTATCCAGTTTTTAAGCTATAGTCTGTTTCGTATTTGTATTGTGTTTTACCTTAGAAACAAGGGTGGGCTCGACTTTTGACTTACTGAGGACCGAATATGTCATTTTCTGAAGTTCTGCTGATTTGTTCGAAAAGAGCAATTACACGTCTAGAGTTTGTGAATATAAATCGATGTTTATACATAACAATCTCGAGCCAAGTGCTGTTATCGAAATTACCAAATTCAGCGAAAATGTACGGAAATGATCCCCTTCGAACATTGAAGTGTTCACACGAATATCAAACTAAAGGAATAAGAATAAGCTTGCCATTTTGTAGTTAACAAACAGTTATCGATGTTAAAACACAAATATTTACACATATTGCGTATTTTAAAATGCTTTAGTCTGTTTCAAAAATGTACTTTTAGTCGAAAATGGTTTCATTTAAAACTGTTATTCAAAATTCACCGTAGTAGTTACATATTGGATTGGTTTTCGTATCAATATAATCAGTACTTGATGATATATAAAGAATCATTGGAGAAAGTGGGCATTATCTTAAGGCCCTTTTTAGCAGTACCGCATTTACTAAAAAAACAGATTTTTTTTCTTCACATTTTTCGACTGGGGTCACCTCCGATAAAAAATTGTGAAAATTCAGAGAGCAATGCCAGAATGTTTTGAAGATGATTTATTTGTGGCATATACATTTGTGCATCTAACGCACTATGAATTGCACGATACAAGAAAGTATTAAATACCGTATACAGCATCGACATTTCTTTATCATAGTGCTCAAAAAGTGTCAAAAACAGTCATTTTACTTGACATTTGATGTGAAACCTTATTTTTTTGTGACAAATGAAATATTGATTATCCAGTTTTTAAGCTATAGTCTGTTTCGTATTTGTATTGTGTTTTACCTTAGAAACAAGGGTGGGCTCGACTTTTGACTTACTGAGGACCGAATATGTCATTTTCTGAAGTTCTGCTGATTTGTTCGAAAAGAGCAATTACACGTCTAGAGTTTGTGAATATAAATCGATGTTTATACATAACAATCTCGAGCCAAGTGCTGTTATCGAAATTACCAAATTCAGCGAAAATGTACGGAAATGATCCCCTTCGAACATTGAAGTGTTCACACGAATATCAAACTAAAGGAATAAGAATAAGCTTGCCATTTTGTAGTTAACAAACAGTTATCGATGTTAAAACACAAATATTTACACATATTGCGTATTTTAAAATGCTTTAGTCTATTTCAAAAATGTACTTTTAGTCGAAAATGGTTTCATTTAAAACTGTTATTCAAAATTCACCGTAGTAGTTACATATTGGATTGGTTTTCGTATCAATATAATCAGTACTTGATGATATATAAAGAATCATTGGAGAAAGTGGGCATTATCTTAAGGCCCTTTTTAGCAGTACCGCATTTACTAAAAAAACAGATTTTTTTTCTTCACATTTTTCGACTGGGGTCACCTCCGATAAAAAATTGTGAAAATTCAGAGAGCAATGCCAGAATGTTTTGAAGATGATTTATTTGTGGCATATACATTTGTGCATCTATCGCACTATGAATTGCACGATACAAGAAAGTATTAAATACCGTATACAGCATCGACATTTCTTTATCATAGTGCTCAAAAAGTGTCAAAAACAGTCATTTTACTTGACATTTGATGTGAAACCTTATTTTTTTGTGACAAATGAAATATTGATTATCCAGTTTTTAAGCTATAGTCTGTTTCGTATTTGTATTGTGTTTTACCTTAGAAACAAGGGTGGGCTCGACTTTTGACTTACTGAGGACCGAATATGTCATTTTCTGAAGTTCTGCTGATTTGTTCGAAAAGAGCAATTACACGTCTAGAGTTTGTGAATATAAATCGATGTTTATACATAACAATCTCGAGCCAAGTGCTGTTATCGAAATTACCAAATTCAGCGAAAATGTACGGAAATGATCCCCTTCGAACATTGAAGTGTTCACACGAATATCAAACTAAAGGAATAAGAATAAGCTTGCCATTTTGTAGTTAACAAACAGTTATCGATGTTAAAACACAAATATTTACACATATTGCGTATTTTAAAATGCTTTAGTCTGTTTCAAAAATGTACTTTTAGTCGAAAATGGTTTCATTTAAAACTGTTATTCAAAATTCACCGTAGTAGTTACATATTGGATTGGTTTTGGTATCAATATAATCAGTACTTGATGATATATAAAGAATCATTGGAGAAAGTGGGCATTATCTTAAGGCCCTTTTTAGCAGTACCGCATTTACTAAAAAAACAGATTTTTTTTCTTCACATTTTTCGACTGGGGTCACCTCCGATAAAAAATTGTGAAAATTCAGAGAGCAATGCCAGAATGTTTTGAAGATGATTTATTTGTGGCATATATATTTGTGCATCTAACGCACTATGAATTGCACGATACAAGAAAGTATTAAATACCGTATACAGCATCGACATTTCTTTATCATAGTGCTCAAAAAGTGTCAAAAACAGTCATTTTACTTGACATTTGATGTGAAACCTTATTTTTTTGTGACAAATGAAATATTGATTATCCAGTTTTTAAGCTATAGTCTGTTTCGTATTTGTATTGTGTTTTACCTTAGAAACAAGGGTGGGCTCGACTTTTGACTTACTGAGGACCGAATATGTCATTTTCTGAAGTTCTGCTGATTTGTTCGAAAAGAGCAATTACACGTCTAGAGTTTGTGAATATAAATCGATGTTTATACATAACAATCTCGAGCCAAGTGCTGTTATCGAAATTACCAAATTCAGCGAAAATGTACGGAAATGATCCCCTTCGAACATTGAAGTGTTCACACGAATATCAAACTAAAGGAATAAGAATAAGCTTGCCATTTTGTAGTTAACAAACAGTTATCGATGTTAAAACACAAATATTTACACATATTGCGTATTTTAAAATGCTTTAGTCTGTTTCAAAAATGTACTTTTAGTCGAAAATGGTTTCATTTAAAACTGTTATTCAAAATTCACCGTAGTAGTTACATATTGGATTGGTTTTCGTATCAATATAATCAGTACTTGATGATATATAAAGAATCATTGGAGAAAGTGGGCATTATCTTAAGGCCCTTTTTAGCAGTACCGCATTTACTAAAAAAACAGATTTTTTTTCTTCACATTTTTCGACTGGGGTCACCTCCGATAAAAAATTGTGAAAATTCAGAGAGCAATGCCAGAATGTTTTGAAGATGATTTATTTGTGGCATATACATTTGTGCATCTAACGCACTATGAATTGCACGATACAAGAAAGTATTAAATACCGTATACAGCATCGACATTTCTTTATCATAGTGCTCAAAAAGTGTCAAAAACAGTCATTTTACTTGACATTTGATGTGAAACCTTATTTTTTTGTGACAAATGAAATATTGATTATCCAGTTTTTAAGCTATAGTCTGTTTCGTATTTGTATTGTGTTTTACCTTAGAAACAAGGGTGGGCTCGACTTTTGACTTACTGAGGACCGAATATGTCATTTTCTGAAGTTCTGCTGATTTGTTCGAAAAGAGCAATTACACGTCTAGAGTTTGTGAATATAAATCGATGTTTATACATAACAATCTCGAGCCAAGTGCTGTTATCGAAATTACCAAATTCAGCGAAAATGTACGGAAATGATCCCCTTCGAACATTGAAGTGTTCACACGAATATCAAACTAAAGGAATAAGAATAAGCTTGCCATTTTGTAGTTAACAAACAGTTATCGATGTTAAAACACAAATATTTACACATATTGCGTATTTTAAAATGCTTTAGTCTGTTTCAAAAATGTACTTTTAGTCGAAAATGGTTTCATTTAAAACTGTTATTCAAAATTCACCGTAGTAGTTACATATTGGATTGGTTTTGGTATCAATATAATCAGTACTTGATGATATATAAAGAATCATTGGAGAAAGTGGGCATTATCTTAAGGCCCTTTTTAGCAGTACCGCATTTACTAAAAAAACAGATTTTTTTTCTTCACATTTTTCGACTGGGGTCACCTCCGATAAAAAATTGTGAAAATTCAGAGAGCAATGCCAGAATGTTTTGAAGATGATTTATTTGTGGCATATATATTTGTGCATCTAACGCACTATGAATTGCACGATACAAGAAAGTATTAAATACCGTATACAGCATCGACATTTCTTTATCATAGTGCTCAAAAAGTGTCAAAAACAGTCATTTTACTTGACATTTGATGTGAAACCTTATTTTTTTGTGACAAATGAAATATTGATTATCCAGTTTTTAAGCTATAGTCTGTTTCGTATTTGTATTGTGTTTTACCTTAGAAACAAGGGTGGGCTCGACTTTTGACTTACTGAGGACCGAATATGTCATTTTCTGAAGTTCTGCTGATTTGTTCGAAAAGAGCAATTACACGTCTAGAGTTTGTGAATATAAATCGATGTTTATACATAACAATCTCGAGCCAAGTGCTGTTATCGAAATTACCAAATTCAGCGAAAATGTACGGAAATGATCCCCTTCGAACATTGAAGTGTTCACACGAATATCAAACTAAAGGAATAAGAATAAGCTTGCCATTTTGTAGTTAACAAACAGTTATCGATGTTAAAACACAAATATTTACACATATTGCGTATTTTAAAATGCTTTAGTCTGTTTCAAAAATGTACTTTTAGTCGAAAATGGTTTCATTTAAAACTGTTATTCAAAATTCACCGTAGTAGTTACATATTGGATTGGTTTTGGTATCAATATAATCAGTACTTGATGATATATAAAGAATCATTGGAGAAAGTGGGCATTATCTTAAGGCCCTTTTTAGCAGTACCGCATTTACTAAAAAAACAGATTTTTTTTCTTCACATTTTTCGACTGGGGTCACCTCCGATAAAAAATTGTGAAAATTCAGAGAGCAATGCCAGAATGTTTTGAAGATGATTTATTTGTGGCATATATATTTGTGCATCTAACGCACTATGAATTGCACGATACAAGAAAGTATTAAATACCGTATACAGCATCGACATTTCTTTATCATAGTGCTCAAAAAGTGTCAAAAACAGTCATTTTACTTGACATTTGATGTGAAACCTTATTTTTTTGTGACAAATGAAATATTGATTATCCAGTTTTTAAGCTATAGTCTGTTTCGTATTTGTATTGTGTTTTACCTTAGAAACAAGGGTGGGCTCGACTTTTGACTTATTGAGGACCGAATATGTCATTTTCTGAAGTTCTGCTGATTTGTTCGAAAAGAGCAATTACACGTCTAGAGTTTGTGAATATAAATCGATGTTTATACATAACAATCTCGAGCCAAGTGCTGTTATCGAAATTACCAAATTCAGCGAAAATGTACGGAAATGATCCCCTTCGAACATTGAAGTGTTCACACGAATATCAAACTAAAGGAATAAGAATAAGCTTGCCATTTTGTAGTTAACAAACAGTTATCGATGTTAAAACACAAATATTTACACATATTGCGTATTTTAAAATGCTTTAGTCTGTTTCAAAAATGTACTTTTAGTCGAAAATGGTTTCATTTAAAACTGTTATTCAAAATTCACCGTAGTAGTTACATATTGGATTGGTTTTCGTATCAATATAATCAGTACTTGATGATATATAAAGAATCATTGGAGAAAGTGGGCATTATCTTAAGGCCCTTTTTAGCAGTACCGCATTTACTAAAAAAACAGATTTTTTTTCTTCACATTTTTCGACTGGGGTCACCTCCGATAAAAAATTGTGAAAATTCAGAGAGCAATGCCAGAATGTTTTGAAGATGATTTATTTGTGGCATATATATTTGTGCATCTAACGCACTATGAATTGCACGATACAAGAAAGTATTAAATACCGTATACAGCATCGACATTTCTTTATCATAGTGCTCAAAAAGTGTCAAAAACAGTCATTTTACTTGACATTTGATGTGAAACCTTATTTTTTTGTGACAAATGAAATATTGATTATCCAGTTTTTAAGCTATAGTCTGTTTCGTATTTGTATTGTGTTTTACCTTAGAAACAAGGGTGGGCTCGACTTTTGACTTACTGAGGACCGAATATGTCATTTTCTGAAGTTCTGCTGATTTGTTCGAAAAGAGCAATTACACGTCTAGAGTTTGTGAATATAAATCGATGTTTATACATAACAATCTCGAGCCAAGTGCTGTTATCGAAATTACCAAATTCAGCGAAAATGTACGGAAATGATCCCCTTCGAACATTGAAGTGTTCACACGAATAACAAACTAAAGGAATAAGAATAAGCTTGCCATTTTTATAGTTAACAAACAGATTTCGATGTTAAAACACAAATATTTACACATATTGCGTATTTTAAAATGCTTTAGTCTGTTTCAAAAATGTACTTTTAGTCGAAAATGGTTTCATTTAAAACTGTTATTCAAAATATACCGTAGTAGTTACATATTGGATTGGTTTTGGTATCAATATAATCAGTACTTGATGATATATAAAGAATCATTGGAGAAAGTGGGCATTATCTTAAGGCCCTTTTTAGCAGTACCGCATTTACTAAAAAAACAGATTTTTTTTCTTCACATTTTTCGACTGGGGTCACCTCCGATAAAAAATTGTGAAAATTCAGAGAGCAATGCCAGAATGTTTTGAAGATGATTTATTTGTGGCATATATATTTGTGCATCTAACGCACTATGAATTGCACGATACAAGAAAGTATTAAATACCGTATACAGCATCGACATTTCTTTATCATAGTGCTCAAAAAGTGTCAAAAACAGTCATTTTACTTGACATTTGATGTGAAACCTTATTTTTTTGTGACAAATGAAATATTGATTATCCAGTTTTTAAGCTATAGTCTGTTTCGTATTTGTATTGTGTTTTACCTTAGAAACAAGGGTGGGCTCGACTTTTGACTTACTGAGGACCGAATATGTCATTTTCTGAAGTTCTGCTGATTTGTTCGAAAAGAGCAATTACACGTCTAGAGTTTGTGAATATAAATCGATGTTTATACATAACAATCTCGAGCCAAGTGCTGTTATCGAAATTACCAAATTCAGCGAAAATGTACGGAAATGATCCCCTTCGAACATTGAAGTGTTCACACGAATAACAAACTAAAGGAATAAGAATAAGCTTGCCATTTTGTAGTTAACAAACAGATTTCGATGTTAAAACACAAATATTTACACATATTGCGTATTTTAAAATGCTTTAGTCTGTTTCAAAAATGTACTTTTAGTCGAAAATGGTTTCATTTAAAACTGTTATTCAAAATTCACCGTAGTAGTTACATATTGGATTGGTTTTGGTATCAATATAATCAGTACTTGATGATATATAAAGAATCATTGGAGAAAGTGGGCATTATCTTAAGGCCCTTTTTAGCAGTACCGCATTTACTAAAAAAACAGATTTTTTTTCTTCACATTTTTCGACTGGGGTCACCTCCGATAAAAAATTGTGAAAATTCAGAGAGCAATGCCAAAATGTTTTGAAGATGATTTATTTGTGGCATATATATTTGTGCATCTAACGCACTATGAATTGCACGATACAAGAAAGTATTAAATACCGTATACAGCATCGACATTTCTTTATCATAGTGCTCAAAAAGTGTCAAAAACAGTCATTTTACTTGACATTTGATGTGAAACCTTATTTTTTTGTGACAAATGAAATATTGATTATCCAGTTTTTAAGCTATAGTCTGTTTCGTATTTGTATTGTGTTTTACCTTAGAAACAAGGGTGGGCTCGACTTTTGACTTACTGAGGACCGAATATGTCATTTTCTGAAGTTCTGCTGATTTGTTCGAAAAGAGCAATTACACGTCTAGAGTTTGTGAATATAAATCGATGTTTATACATAACAATCTCGAGCCAAGTGCTGTTATCGAAATTACCAAATTCAGCGAAAATGTACGGAAATGATCCCCTTCGAACATTGAAGTGTTCACACGAATATCAAACTAAAGGAATAAGAATAAGCTTGCCATTTTGTAGTTAACAAACAGTTATCGATGTTAAAACACAAATATTTACACATATTGCGTATTTTAAAATGCTTTAGTCTGTTTCAAAAATGTACTTTTAGTCGAAAATGGTTGCATTTAAAACTGTTATTCAAAATTCACCGTAGTAGTTACATATTGGATTGGTTTTGGTATCAATATAATCAGTACTTGATGATATATAAAGAATCATTGGAGAAAGTGGGCATTATCTTAAGGCCCTTTTTAGCAGTACCGCATTTACTAAAAAAACAGATTTTATTTCTTCACATTTTTTGACTGGGGTCACCTCCGATAAAAAATTGTGAAAATTCAGAGAGCAATGCCAGAATGTTTTGAAGATGATTTATTTGTGGCATATATATTTGTGCATCTAACGCACTATGAATTGCACGATACAAGAAAGTATTAAATACCGTATACAGCATCGACATTTCTTTATCATAGTGCTCAAAAAGTGTCAAAAACAGTCATTTTACTTGACATTTGATGTGAAACCTTATTTTTTTGTGACAAATGAAATATTGATTATCCAGTTTTTAAGCTATAGTCTGTTTCGTATTTGTATTGTGTTTTACCTTAGAAACAAGGGTGGGCTCGACTTTTGACTTATTGAGGACCGAATATGTCATTTTCTGAAGTTCTGCTGATTTGTTCGAAAAGAACAATTACACGTCTAGAGTTTGTGAATATAAATCGATGTTTATACATAACAATCTCGAGCCAAGTGCTGTTATCGAAATTACCAAATCCAGCGAAAATGTACGGAAATGATCCCCTTCGAACATTGAAGTGTTCACACGAATAACAAACTAAAGGAATAAGAATAAGCTTGCCATTTTGTAGTTAACAAACAGTTATCGATGTTAAAACACAAATATTTACACATATTGCGTATTTAAAAATGCTTTAGTCTGTTTCAAAAATGTACTTTTAGTCGAGAATGGTTTCATTTAAAACTGTTATTCAAAATTCACCGTAGTAGTTACATATTGGATTGGTTTTGGTATCAATATAATCAGTACTTGATGATATATAAAGAATCATTGGAGAAAGTGGGCATTATCTTAAGGCCCTTTTTAGCAGTACCGCATTTACTAAAAAAACAGATTTTTTTTCTTCACATTTTTCGACTGGGGTCACCTCCGATAAAAAATTGTGAAAATTCAGAGAGCAATGCCAGAATGTTTTGAAGATGATTTATTTGTAGCATATATATTTGTGCATCTAACGCACTATGAATTGCACGATACAAGAAAGTATTAAATACCGTATACAGCATCGACATTTCTTTATCATAGTGCTCAAAAAGTGTCAAAAACAGTCATTTTACTTGACATTTGATGTGAAACCTTATTTTTTTGTGACAAATGAAATATTGATTATCCAGTTTTTAAGCTATAGTCTGTTTCGTATTTGTATTGTGTTTTACCTTAGAAACAAGGGTGGGCTCGACTTTTGACTTACTGAGGACCGAATATGTCATTTTCTGAAGTTCTGCTGATTTGTTCGAAAAGAGCAATTACACGTCTAGAGTTTGTGAATATAAATCGATGTTTATACATAACAATCTCGAGCCAAGTGCTGTTATCGAAATTACCAAATCCAGCGAAAATGTACGGAAATGATCCCCTTCGAACATTGAAGTGTTCACACGAATAACAAACTAAAGGAATAAGAATAAGCTTGCCATTTTGTAGTTAACAAACAGTTATCGATGTTAAAACACAAATATTTACACATATTGCGTATTTAAAAATGCTTTAGTCTGTTTCAAAAATGTACTTTTAGTCGAGAATGGTTTCATTTAAAACTGTTATTCAAAATTCACCGTAGTAGTTACATATTGGATTGGTTTTGGTATCAATATAATCAGTACTTGATGATATATAAAGAATCATTGGAGAAAGTGGGCATTATCTTAAGGCCCTTTTTAGCAGTACCGCATTTACTAAAAAAAAACAGATTTTTTTTCTTCACATTTTTCGACTGGGGTCACCTCCGATAAAAAATTGTGAAAATTCAGAGAGCAATGCCAGAATGTTTTGAAGATGATTTATTTGTAGCATATATATTTGTGCATCTAACGCACTATGAATTGCACGATACAAGAAAGTATTAAATACCGTATACAGCATCGACATTTCTTTATCATAGTGCTCAAAAAGTGTCAAAAACAGTCATTTCACTTGACATTTGATGTGAAACCTTATTTTTTTGTGACAAATGAAATATTGATTATCCAGTTTTTAAGCTATAGTCTGTTTCGTATTTGTATTGTGTTTTACCTTAGAAACAAGGGTGGGCTCGACTTTTGACTTACTGAGGACCGAATATGTCATTTTCTGAAGTTCTGCTGATTTGTTCGAAAAGAGCAATTACACGTCTAGAGTTTGTGAATATAAATCGATGTTTATACATAACAATCTCGAGCCAAGTGCTGTTATCGAAATTACCAAATCCAGCGAAAATGTACGGAAATGATCCCCTTCGAACATTGAAGTGTTCACACGAATAACAAACTAAAGGAATAAGAATAAGCTTGCCATTTTGTAGTTAACAAACAGTTATCGATGTTAAAACACAAATATTTACACATATTGCGTATTTAAAAATGCTTTAGTCTGTTTCAAAAATGTACTTTTAGTCGAGAATGGTTTCATTTAAAACTGTTATTCAAAATTCACCGTAGTAGTTACATATTGGATTGGTTTTGGTATCAATATAATCAGTACTTGATGATATATAAAGAATCATTGGAGAAAGTGGGCATTATCTTAAGGCCCTTTTTAGCAGTACCGCATTTACTAAAAAAACAGATTTTTTTTCTTCACATTTTTCGACTGGGGTCACCTCCGATAAAAAATTGTGAAAATTCAGAGAGCAATGCCAGAATGTTTTGAAGATGATTTATTTGTGGCATATATATTTGTGCATCTAACGCACTATGAATTGCACGATACAAGAAAGTATTAAATACCGTATACAGCATCGACATTTCTTTATCATAGTGCTCAAAAAGTGTCAAAAACAGTCATTTTACTTGACATTTGATGTGAAACCTTATTTTTTTGTGACAAATGAAATATTGATTATCCAGTTTTTAAGCTATAGTCTGTTTCGTATTTGTATTGTGTTTTACCTTAGAAACAAGGGTGGGCTCGACTTTTGACTTACTAAAGAACGAATATGTCATTTTCTGAAGTTCTGCTGATTTGTTCGAAAAGAGCAATTACACGTCTAGAGTTTGTGAATATAAATCGATGTTTATACATAACAATCTCGAGCCAAGTGCTGTTATCGAAATTACCAAATTCAGCGAAAATGTACGGAAATGATCCCCTTCGAACATTGAAGTGTTCACACGAATAACAAACTAAAGGAACTTAGAATAAGCTTGCCATTTTGTAGTTAACAAACAGTTATCGATGTTAAAACACAAATATTTACACATATTGCGTATTTTAAAATGCTTTAGTCTGTTTCAAAAATGTACTTTTAGTCGAAAATGGTTTCATTTAAAACTGCTATTCAAAATTCACCGTAGTAGTTACATATTGGATTGGTTTTGGTATCAATATAATCAGTACTTGATGATATATAAAGAATCATTGGAGAAAGTGATCATTATCTTAAGGCCCTTTTTAGCAGTACCGCATTTACTAAAAAAACAGATTTTTTTTCTTCACATTTTTCGACTGGGGTCACCTCCGATAAAAAATTGTGAAAATTCAGAGAGCAATGCCAGAATGTTTTGAAGATGATTTATTTGTGGCATATATATTTGTGCATCTAACGCACTATGAATTGCACGATACAAGAAAGTATTAAATACCGTATACAGCATCGACATTTCTTTATCATAGTGCTCAAAAAGTGTCAAAAACAGTCATTTTACTTGACATTTGATGTGAAACCTTATTTTTTTGTGACAAATGAAATATTGATTATCCAGTTTTTAAGCTATAGTCTGTTTCGTATTTGTATTGTGTTTTACCTTAGAAACAAGGGTAAGATCGACTTTTGACTTACTGAGGACCGAATATGTCATTTTCTGAAGTTCTGCTGATTTGTTCGAAAAGAGCAATTACACGTCTAGAGTTTGTGAATATAAATCGATGTTTATACATAACAATCTCGAGCCAAGTGCTGTTATCGAAATTACCAAATTCAGCGAAAATGTACGGAAATGATCCCCTTCGAACATTGAAGTGTTCACACGAATAACAAACTAAAGGAATAAGAATAAGCTTGCCATTTTGTAGTTAACAAACAGTTATCGATGTTAAAACACAAATATTTACACATATTGCGTATTTAAAAATGCTTTAGTCTGTTTCAAAAATGTACTTTTAGTCGAGAATGGTTTCATTTAAAACTGTTATTCAAAATTCACCGTAGTAGTTACATATTGGATTGGTTTTGGTATCAATATAATCAGTACTTGATGATATATAAAGAATCATTGGAGAAAGTGATCATTATCTTAAGGCCCTTTTTAGCAGTACCGCATTTACTAAAAAAACAGACTTTTTTTCTTCACATTTTTCGACTGGGGTCACCTCCGATAAAAAATTGTGAAAATTCAGAGAGCAATGCCAGAATGTTTTGAAGATGATTTATTTGTGGCATATATATTTGTGCATCTAACGCACTATGAATTGCACGATACAAGAAAGTATTAAATACCGTATACAGCATCGACATTTCTTTATCATAGTGCTCAAAAAGTGTCAAAAACAGTCATTTTACTTGACATTTGATGTGAAACCTTATTTTTTTGTGACAAATGAAATATTGATTATCCAGTTTTTAAGCTATAGTCTGTTTCGTATTTGTATTGTGTTTTACCTTAGAAACAAGGATGGGCTCGACTTTTGACTTACTGAGGACCGAATATGTCATTTTCTGAAGTTCTGCTGATTTGTTCGAAAAGAGCAATTACACGTCTAGAGTTTGTGAATATAAATCGATGTTTATACATAACAATCTCGAGCCAAGTGCTGTTATCGAAATTACCAAATTCAGCGAAAATGTACGGAAATGATCCCCTTCGAACATGGAAGTGTTCACACGAATAACAAACTAAAGGAATAAGAATAAGCTTGCCATTTTGTAGTTAACAAACAGTTATCGATGTTAAAATACAAATATTTACACATATTGCGTATTTTAAAATGCTTTAGTCTGTTTCAAAAATGTACTTTTAGTCGAAAATGGTTTCATTTAAAACTGTTATTCAAAATTCACCGTAGTAGTTACATATTGGATTGGTTTTGGTATCAATATAATCAGTACTTGATGATATAAAAAGAATCATTGGAGAAAGTGGGCATTATCTTAAGGCCCTTTTTAACAGTACCGCATTTACTAAAAAAAACAGATTTTTTTTCTTCACATTTTTCGACTGGGGTCACCTCCGATAAAAAATTGTGAAAATTCAGAGAGCAATGCCAGAATGTTTTGAAGATGATTTATTTGTGGCATATATATTTGTGCATCTAACGCACTATGAATTGCACGATACAAGAAAGTATTAAATACCGTATACAGCATCGACATTTCTTTATCATAGTGCTCAAAAAGTGTCAAAAACAGTCATTTTACTTGACATTTGATGTGAAACCTTATTTTTTTGTGACAAATGAAATATTGATTATCCAGTTTTTAAGCTATAGTCTGTTTCGTATTTGTATTGTGTTTTACCTTAGAAACAAGGGTGGGCTCGACTTTTGACTTACTGAGGACCGAATATGTCATTTTCTGAAGTTCTGCTGATTTGTTCGAAAAGAGCAATTACACGTCTAGAGTTTGTGAATATAAATCGATGTTTATACATAACAATCTCGAGCCAAGTGCTGTTATCGAAATTACCAAATTCAGCGAAAATGTACGGAAATGATCCCCTTCGAACATTGAAGTGTTCACACGAATAACAAACTAAAGGAATAAGAATAAGCTGGCCATTTTGTAGTTAACAAACAGTTATCGATGTTAAAACACAAATATTTACACATATTGCGTATTTTAAAATGCTTTAGTCTGTTTCAAAAATGTACTTTTAGTCGAAAATGGTTTCATTTAAAACTGTTATTCAAAATTCACCGTAGTAGTTACATATTGGATTGGTTTTGGTATCAATATAATCAGTACTTGATGATATAAAAA
This sequence comes from Mytilus edulis, assembly GCF_963676685.1. NCBI lineage: Eukaryota > Metazoa > Mollusca > Bivalvia > Mytilida > Mytilidae > Mytilus > Mytilus edulis. Next base: position 74,791,995 of record NC_092356.1, on the reverse strand, counting down.
GAATCATTGGAGAAAGTGGGCATTATCTTAAGGCCCTTTTTAGCAGTACCGCATTTACTAAAAAAAACAGATTTTTTTTCTTCACATTTTTCGACTGGGGTCACCTCCGATAAAAAATTGTGAAAATTCAGAGAGCAATGCCAGAATGTTTTGAAGATGATTTATTTGTGGCATATATATTTGTGCATCTAACGCACTATGAATTGCACGATACAGGAAAGTATTAAATACCGTATACAGCATCGACATTTCTTTATCATAGTGCTCAAAAAGTGTCAAAAACAGTCATTTTACTTGACATTTGATGTGAAACCTTATTTTTTTGTGACAAATGAAATATTGATTATCCAGTTTTTAAGCTATAGTCTGTTTCGTATTTGTATTGTGTTTTACCTTAGAAACAAGGGTGGGCTCGACTTTTGACTTACTGAGGACCGAATATGTCATTTTCTGAAGTTCTGCTGATTTGTTCGAAAAGAGCAATTACACGTCTAGAGTTTGTGAATATAAATCGATGTTTATACATAACAATCTCGAGCCAAGTGCTGTTATCGAAATTACCAAATTCAGCGAAAATGTACGGAAATGATCCCCTTCGAACATTGAAGTGTTCACACGAATAACAAACTAAAGGAATAAGAATAAGCTGGCCATTTTGTAGTTAACAAACAGTTATCGATGTTAAAACACAAATATTTACACATATTGCGTATTTTAAAATGCTTTAGTCTGTTTCAAAAATGTACTTTTAGTCGAAAATGGTTTCATTCAAAACTGTTATTCAAAATTCACCGTAGTAGTTACATATTGGATTGGTTTTGGTATCAATATAATCAGTACTTGATGATATATAAAGAATCATTGTAGAAAGTGGGCATTATCTTAAGGCCCTTTTTAGCAGTACCGCATTTACTAAAAAAACAGATTTTTTTTCTTCACATTTTTCGACTGGGGTCACCTCCGATAAAAAATTGTGAAAATTCAGAGAGCAATGCCAGAATGTTTTGAAGATGATTTATTTGTGGCATATATATTTGTGCATCTAACGCACTATGAATTGCACGATACAAGAAAGTATTAAATACCGTATACAGCATCGACATTTCTTTATCATAGTGCTCAAAAAGTGTCAAAAACAGTCATTCTACTTGACATTTGATGTGAAACCTTATTTTTTTGTGCCAAATGAAATATTGATTATCCAGTTTTTAAGCTATAGTCTGTTTCGTATTTGTATTGTGTTTTACCTTAGAAACAAGGGTGGGCTCGACTTTTGACTTACTGAGGACCGAATATGTCATTTTCTGAAGTTCTGCTGATTTGTTCGAAAAGAGCAATTACACGGCTAGAGTTTGTGAATATAAATCGATGTTTATACATAACAATCTCGAGCCAAGTGCTGTTATCGAAATTACCAAATTCAGCGAAAATGTACGGAAATGATCCCCTTCGAACATTGAAGTGTTCACACGAATAACAAACTAAAGGAATAAGAATAAGCTTGCCCCATTTTTTAGTTAACAAACAGTTATCGATGTTAAAACACAAATATTTACACATATTGCGTATTTTGAAATGCTTTAGTCTGTTTCAAAAATGTACTTTTAGTCGAAAATGGTTTCATTTAAAACTGTTGTTCAAAATTCACCGTAGTAGTTACATATTGGATTGGTTTTGGTATCAATATAATCAGTACTTGATGATATATAAAGAATCATTGGAGAAAGTGGGCATTATCTTAAGGCCCTTTTTAGCAGTACCGCATTTACTAAAAAAACAGATTTTTTTTTTTCACATTTTTCGACTGGGGTCACCTCCGATAAAAAAATTGTGAAAATTCAGAGAGCAAATGCCAGAATGTTTTGAAGATGATTTATTTGTGGCATATATATTTGTGCATCTAACGCACTATAAATTGCACGATACAAGAAAGTATTAAATACCGTATACAGCATCGACATTTCTTTATCATAGTGCTCAAAAAGTGTCAAAAACAGTCATTTTACTTGACATTTGATGTGAAACCTTATTTTTTTGTGACAAATGAGATATTGATTATCCAGTTTTTAAGCTATATTCTGTTTCGTATTTGTATTGTGTTTTACCTTAGAAACAAGGGTGGGCTCGACTTTTGACTTACTGAGGACCGAATATGTCATTTTCTGAAGTTCTGCTGATTTGTTCGAAAATAGCAATTACACGTCTAGAGTTTGTGAATATAAATCGATGTTTATACATAACAATATCGAGCCAAGTGCTGTTATCGAAATTACCAAATTCAACGAAAATGTACGGAAACGATCCCCTTCGAACATTGAAGTGTTCACACGAATAACAAACTAAAGGAATAAGAATAAGCTTGCCATTTTGTAGTTAACAAACAGTTATCGATGTTAAAACACAAATATTTACACATATTGCGTATTTTAAAATGCTTTAGTCTGTTTCAAAAATGTACTTTTAGTCGAAAATGGTTTCATTTAAAACTGTTATTCAAAATTCACCGTAGTAGTTACAAATTGGATTGGTTTTGGTATCAATATAATCATTACTTGATGATATATAAAGAATCATTGGAGAAAGTGGGCATTATCTTAAGGCCCTTTTTATCAGTACCGCATTTACTAAAAAAAACAGATGTTTTTTCTTCACATATTTCGACTGGGGTCACCTCCGATAAAAAATTGTGAAAATTCAGAGAGCAATGCCAGAATGTTTTGAAGATGATTATTTGTGGCATATATATTTGTGCATCTAACGCACTATGAATTGCGAGATACAAGAAAGTATTAAATACCGTATACAGCATCGACATTTCTTTATCATAGTGCTCAAAAAGTGTCAAAAACAGTCATTTTACTTGACATTTGATGTAAAACCTTATTTTTTTGTGACAAATGAAATATTGATTATCCAGTTTTTAAGCTATAGTCTGTTTCGTATTTGTATTTTGTTTTACCTTAGAAACAAGGGTTGGCTCGACTTTTGACTTACTGAGGACCGAATATGTCATTTTCTGAAGTTCTGCTGATTTGTTCGAAAAGAGCAATTAGACGTCTAGAGTTTGTGAATATAAATCGATGTTTATACATAACAATCTCGAGCCAAGTGCTGTTATCGAAATTACCAAATTCAGCGAAAATGTACGGAATTGATCCCTTTTGAACATTGAAGTGTTCACACGAATAACAAACTAAAGGAATAAGAATAAGCTTGCCATTTTGTAGTTAACAAACAGTTATCGATGTTAAAACACAAATATTTACACATATTGCGTATTTTGAAATGCTTTAGTCTGTTTCAAAAATGTACTTTTAGTCGAAAATGGTTTCATTTAAAACTGTTGTTCAAAATTCACTGTAGTAGTTACATATTGGATTGGTTTTGGTATCAATATAATCAGTACTTGATGATATATAAAGAATCATTGGAGAAAGTGGGCATTATCTTAAGGCCCTTTTTAGCAGTACCGCATTTACTAGAAAAACAGATTTTTTTGTTCTTCACATTTTTCGACTGGGGTCACCTCCGATAAAAAATTGTGAAAATTCAGAGAGCAATGCCAGAATGTTTTGAAGATGATTTATTTGTGGCATATATATTTGTGCATCTAACGCACTATGAATTGCACGATGCAAGAAAGTAGTAAATACCGTATACAGTATCGACATTTCTTTATCATAGTGCTCAAAAAGTGTCAAAAACAGTCATTCTACTTGACATTTGATGTGAAACCTTATTTTTTTGTGACAAATGAAGTATTGATTATCCAGTTTTTAAGCTATAGTCTGTTTCGTATTTGTATTGTGTTTTACCTTAGAAACAATGGTGGGCTCGACTTTTGACTTACTGAGGACCGAATATGTCATTTTCTGAAGTTCTGCTGATTTGTTCGAAAAGAGCAATTACACGGCTAGAGTTTGTGAATATAAATCGATGTTTATACATAACAATCTCGAGCCAAGTGCTGTTATCGAAATTACCAAATTCAGCGAAAATGTACGGAAATGATCCCCTTCGAACATTGAAGTGTTCACACGAATAACAAACTAAAGGAATAAGAATAAGCTGGCCATTTTGTAGTTAACAAACAGTTATCGATGTTTAAACACAAATATTTACTCATATTGCGTATTTTGAAATGCTTTAGTCTGTTTCAAAAATGTACTTTTAGTCGAAAATGGTTTCATTTAAAACTGTTGTTCAAAATTCACCGTAGAAGTTACATATTGGATTGGTTTTGGTATCAATATAATCAGTACTTGATGATATATAAAGAATCATTGGAGAAAGTGGGCATTATCTTAAGGCCCTTTTTAGCAGTACCGCATTTACTAAAAAAACAGATTTTTTTTCTTCACATTTTTCGACTGGGGTCACCTCCGATAAAAAATTGTGAAAATTCAGAGAGCAATGCCAGAATGTTTTGAAGATGATTTATTTGTGGAATATATATTTGTGCATCTAACGCACTATGAATTGCACGATACAAGAAAGTATTAAATACCGTATACAGCATCGACATTTCTTTATCATAGTGCTCAAAAAGTGTCAAAAACAGTCATTCCACTTGACATTTGATGTGAAACCTTATTTTTTTGTGACAAATGAAATATTGATTATCCAGTTTTTAAGCTATAGTCTGTTTCGTATTTGTATTGTGTTTTACCTTAGAAACAAGGGTGGGCTCGACTTTTGACTTACTGAGGACCGGATATGTCATTTTCTGAAGTTCTGCTGATTTGTATCAATATAATCAGTACTTGATGGTAAATAAAGAATCATTGGAGAGAGTGGGCATTGTCTTAAAGGAGACCTGACACGATTTTTAAAATAATCAAAAATCAATTAATTTTTACTCAATTATACTATATAAACATATTTCAAACAAAATATTTATTAAAAAAACTCCAAATTAAACTAATAACATGTTTTGTAATCACCGCGTCCCCTGGCCTATGAATTTTAATTAGATAGGCGATCACGTGACCCGATGACGTCACTGGCACTATCTAGGTCAGACAGTGGTCAGCGGTTGAAGTGTCATAAGAAATTGAACGATAGGAAGTATGGACAGCTGTGACAGTGAAATTCCCGATGTTTCTAGACTAGTAGATATACGTCCGTATCAATTTGAACCAATAGGCAACGAAATTAATCCCGGAGAAGACAGCAATTCATCATCAGAGACCTCGGACATCGACGACTTGTCTCAGGCCGAAGACAGACTACTGAACACCGACTGGTTCGTATTTATTCATTTTTGTCGTTATTGTATATTATTTTTTTAAACCAAAGTTATAATTAGGTATTCTATTTTTATATACAATGTAGTCATAAACTATGCGAATAATTGAACTGAAAGTCGTTTATATGTACGTGCGCCTCTCATCTAAAATCGTACATTTTTAGTTGAAAAACTCACCCATTGACCGCTCTTATTTGGGTCAACTTTTTAATATAATGTATAAGATTGTAGGAATATTAAGCGAGGGAAGGCTTTAGAATATAAATGAATCTGGTCATGCAATGTCATTATTTTTGTGACTTGTCATTTATTTCGTATCCTATCACTATTCATGATATTGAAGTTGTTCGGTAATGTAAGTATAAAGGCCTACATGTTGTTTTCGGCTTTTATAGGTGTGACTGTGGGATTTGTGAACCCATGACAACATCTGAAGAATGTACATGTTGTTCGAATGTATCAACCGTAAGTTTCCACATGCAACCAGAAGACCTGCAGTGTATCACAGAGCACGAAGTGTTTATTGCTAACTGCCTCAACAGACATGTTTTACAGGTTAGCATGTATGCTTACCTGGAAAATGTGGGACCTTTTGATGACAACGATCCAATAAATGAGTAAATGCTTTTTTCTTCTTTTTACTGCATTCCTCTTGACCTTGCATATTCATTTTCAGCCTTTGTGATAACTTGCATATTCGTTTACAACTTTCATGATAGCTTGCACATTGCTCGTGTCGTGATGCTGCTGTCTCATTTTAACTGTTAATCGCTAGCTACATAATTTCCAAACAAGCGATCTGTCATGATGCAGAAAAAATGTTACCAACGCCTTGACCAAATCAAAGACACCAAATTATTAAACCAGTTACAAGACAAAAAACTCCAAGCTCTCACATAATTTGATATAACGTAGCACCACAAACATGAGTAACAATAAAAATGTCCTAAGAAGTGACCATATGAACTCGGGTAGATGTTTGTCTCATTGGCATTCTTACCAGTCGGACAACCGGAAGTCCCTTTTAGGGCAAAATGTGATCCGTCTCTAATCAGTGACCTTCCGCCGTTTGAGATCTATTTCGTGCACTTTGTAAGGAAAAGAAGGTAGCCGCGAAAAGTAACCTGTTATCTATTTGTTACGACTGGAGGCTACTCATGTCGTTATTTGCAGAGAAAATTAAAATGACCAATATTTATATTCTCAATAATCTCCTCGTTGCACAAAAGCATAAACAAAATAAAATAAATTATTTTCCAGAGCATTTGTTTGCCGAGGACATGAAATAAAAATGTGACTATAGGCGGTTCCATGTTCAATGCGCGAAATAGGTACAAAAAAATGTTATCTTATGAAACTCTATGACAATACACATATAGAAACTACAGAATCTGGGCGATAATTTAAGATATGTTTCTATGTGTCTCTAGAATGAACAAAAAAGTGTACCTGTTTTTTATTGGGGGTGAAATATGTGTTGACATTTTACGCAGATGACTCGCATCTTTTCCGATTTTATTTCCTTCGTTATTTTCTTATTTGAAAACTTTTTGTTGTGAATTTTTAATGCCTATTAAATCTTGATTTACAGATTGGGATTTTATAAAGTTTTATGAAAATATTTTGAAAAAATATAACCAAAAAACATATTTTCTGAAGACGATGACCATCAGCCATTGCGTTCTTTTCTTCCGGGGCGGGCTCAGCGTACAGACGTACATCCCATTCTGCAGTGAAATCAAGAACATTTGAAGGAAATATAAGTTTAAATAGTACAGAATTGTATAAACATTGAATAACTTGTCACATTTTCCAATATCTTCTACTTTTTAGGGCTATTTTGTCGATTATTTCCCCCGGTATTAAATTTTGATCGAAGAAGATTCCAGAAAAATATAACTGCTTGAGTGCTTCTTTATAAATAATTCATAATGTCAGTGTTCAAGTATGAAGAAGAATTTCCACTGCTATCAAGCCCAAGGGGGGGGGGCCTTGAAATAAAACAGTCGTTGAGTAGGCCGTCGCTTCAACAACATCTACAAATTTCAGGTTCGAAAAAGCCATCTGACATGTCTGAGCAAGTGAGGAGTAGTGAGGCCTCTCAAGTGTCTGTTCATTGCAGACCCCTGGGTAAAACATACAAGGACAAAAGTTCACACAAAAAGGATTCCGCACCTCTTACAAGCCCCTTGGTACATAATGGTAGCATCTCCTGCAAGAAATCAGTGTATACAGGCAAACAAGTCTCAAATAACATGGCACACCTCAGTACAAACATGTTTTCAGTATTGGCTAACTTGGACAAGACATCTTGTAGAAAAAAACACAATAAAAAGCAAGACACAGCTATGCCATCAAACAAGGGTTTACAAGAAGAATGCATAAGTAAACAATGTAAAAATGATGAGATTTTACCACTCCTAAAAGTTCATATACATGTTTTTGGTAAGTCATTTACTTTTATTTCTAAAACAGTGCAGGTTAAAGTAAAAGAACTAAAACAGTTTATTGAAAAGGTTTCAGGTATTAAACAGAATATGAGGTATTAAACAGAATATGCAGTATTTACAGACCAGAGCTGGAACATGTTTGTCAACCAATGATGTGATAGAATGTACAGATAATGATATCCTGAAATTGTACCAACCAGGCCTAGGAGGTGTAAGAGAAAGCCCAGTTCATCCTGGTGATTATTGTGGACCATGTTCTCTCTGCAAAAAGGACAGTAATTATGGTTACTTACACCTAGGTTCTAAATCTTATCAATTAGAATTTGTTGACTTTGTTAAATCTAAACACAAAATAAGTGAAAAAGACTGCATATGCAAGTCATGTATGTTAAAACTTAATAGGAATTTTTCACATAAAGCTCTGGCAGAGGAAAGCTTACAGACTGCCAAAAAACCAAAACTGGAATGTGCACTTGCTCTGTGCAACTCCTGTACAAATACATTTGTAACAAGAAATTCACCATTAGATACTGATGAATTAAACACTTGCTTTTCAGTCAGTCTTCAGGAAGCTCAAATTGAATCCATATTTCTTTGTGATGGCCATTACTTAAAAGCATACAATTATTATAAAAGTTGTAAAGCTAAATGTAAAATGTGCAATTTATCATTATTCAAGAAATATTATGCTAATTTTGACCAAATTTATTTGCAGCAATATATGTATCAACAAGGCACAACTGACAAAATATTGTCAAGAGGTGATATAATATGCAAAAAATGTCATTCAATTCTTTACAGATATACAGGCCAACAGCAACATGATAAAAAGGTAGAATGTGTTAGTCCTAGAGAGTATGTATCATTAATTTTGAAGCAAGCAGTAAGTGGTACTTTAGATATTGATATACCAGCTATCAATAAACTTGCTTTAAATGAACTTATCAAATTTGTGTGTACTGAATTAATGCAGGACAAAGCTTTGCTTCTTTCAGAAATTGTTGACAAGTTTCAAGAGTTTGGAGGTTGTTTTTCATCAAATCTGAGACAAAACCAGACCAGATTTATACTTGACAAACTACAGTTAATTTTCAGTTCAAACATTGACACAGACAAAATCGATAAAATTGGTACTATGGTGAAACTGCATGGAGTTGAGGACCGCAGATGCTTAGTCTTGGCACTTCAAGGACACCAAAAAGAGAAGTTATGTAATGCAAAGTCAGAAGTTGTCAGTTGTCAGTCTAAACAGGGAAATGATAATACACTTGAAAAAGCCTGTGTAATTCTTAAACAAATGATTAAAGACTGCATAAAACATTTGAATTTTGACTTTAAAACTGTAGATGATGCTAAATTGGTTGACATTGTGAAAAATAGTTGTCCTCCTGATCTTTGGGAATTTATTACATCTCTAACATCATCTAATAAATTTAAATCTGCTGCAGAAGTAGATAAAACTTTTGAAAATATTGATTTTAAACTAATTAACATATTGTTTTCATTACTGTTCAAGTTTGATACAAAATGCAATACTTTCCAATTAATCATTTCTGATATAATTGATAAGTTCACCACATCTTCCAGTGATTGCATTAATATTCTTAACAAATTTGGTATCTGTGTTTCAAAACAAACTTTGGAACGCAATCAAACAATGGTAGTTGAAAATAAGGTAAATAAGCCTGTTGACAAAATACCATCAACACTTACAATTGCTTCAATTGATAATGTCAATAAAAGATCTAGTTATGCTGCAGTAAAGTCTACTGATGTGCACCGTGGATTTGATGGGACATCAGTTCAGCTAGTAGAGCCGAAACCACAAAGTATTTCCTTAAATCTAGACGAAAGACTTGTTGTCCTACCAGGTGAGACTTTTACTTATGGTAATACTGACTATACATGTATAAACCATAAAACATCACAAAAAGTTACATCTTTTTTCCAGTCTTTTGAATCAAATGAAACATTTTTATATATTTTATTTTTAAGTATTTCAAATAACAGATATTTTATTTATTTTGCAATATTGTACTTGTGCTGTAATACTGTTGAAAATTGAAATGGCTTATTTTAGAAAGAAATCCTACAAACAATATCATGATAGGTTGTCCATAGGGTTGGTCATGTGATCTATTATGATATTGGTAGTTTATTAATTTATTTTCAAATTCAAAATTATTTACTATTAATCTGCACACAGTATCCTGATATGTTGTACATAGGGTTGGACATTTGACTGTTCATGATATCTGTAGCATCATTTAAGCAACAGACAAGTAATTAATTATTTCAAACACACAAATTTTCAGGCAATTGTTAATTAGAAAGATCAATAAAAAAATAAATTAAAAGTACTATTTTTTAAATATTTGATGTCTCCAGGAAGATTTATAATTTTAAAACTTAATTTACAAAGATAATCTGTTTTGAAATTTATTTTTGTCATTTTTGAAAGTAGTTATATGATCTTTTATGAAATTGAGTTTTTCCTAATTCCTTTAATACTACAAAACACATTTTTGAAAGTAATGTTTAAGAACAAGTTCATGTCTTCAAAACATTTATTGCATATATTATAAGGTTAACCGCATATGAAGATTTTAATATTTTTAATATGTCAACTTTTTGTTAGTTTTTTAACACTTTAAAAAAAAAGAACTTTGAACTAATTAAGATTTCAAACAATGTACCATTTTAAGAGCTAAAATTTCACTTTATATAGGTAATGTGCATGATTTTGTTTCTTAAGTTTAAGTGCTCTTCCTAGTCTGGCTTTTTGGGTAGATTGTACTTTTGAAGCTTGTTTATATTTTTATTTTTAAGCCAGGGGCAAAACTCTGTGAAAGTCCAGTGCACACATTTAAAATGCTTATACAGTGTATGTATATCTCCATGTACAAACAAATACTAAAATAAGATAAATTACCCCTAAATTTATTTGAAAGGGAAAAAAATGTAAATAATTTCATGGCAATGTATGAAAAAATTCATAAGTAACATGTATTTGCCAAATCAGGATATAGCGTAAGGTTGTTGCATGATTTACTCTAAATTATTAAGTAATATATTTTGTAAAAACAAAACATTTAAATGTACTGGTTTAATATTTTAAGAACCAATAAATAAAAAAACTTCCCAATATCCATGCTACATTTCTAAAATAGAATTTTTGTGAAGAGAAACTTGTTTTCTTCCTCTTTTATTGGGGGGGAGGGGGGTCTAACACTGGGTAACACGAGTTCTGCTCAAGAGTCATTACGAGTATGGAAAATAATTACAACAGAGCTTTTGATAAATTGAATATATTTGATCATGAAATTTTAAATTATATGCTCGTGGTGGGTCGCTAGAGGGCGCTGTACATGAATGTTCAGTGAATTCACCAATAAAACCGGTGGACGTGTTTCATTTAAAATCCCAAAAAGAGGGTTTAATGCAGACACATTAACAATAATAGAAGTTATTCAATTTAAAACTTCATAGGTTTTAATTCTAACTCATAAACCACATATAAATCCAAATACTGGTAAAAAATAGCAAAGTAAGATCTTACAAAAATAATTTTTAGGATTTCAAAATAAATAACTGTCATTATGTTATAATTTGCAAGATAGGTTTGCCTATTGATTTAAAAAAATATTTTTTAATACATGACTTGAAATTGTAATAAAAAAATATTAGTGACAGCATTTACAAAAGTTTTACTGAAATGCTAATAAACCCTTTATAGGAGTTGTTGCCCTTTAAATGATAAATTAGAATAGTTGATGTAAAGGAGAGGTAAAAGACTGAAACCATCTAGCCATAATTATGATGTATTTACTATTCTTCTTCGACCTAAAAATGTAAAAGTGCACAAATCCATTTTACTTCTGTACTGTAGAATTTATTTTCCTTTAAATATTTTTTTCTCTCACAAATTTGGGCATTTTTTTTAGATTAAAGTATTAAAATTGATTGAAATTTTAAGCAGAAAAAAAAATCACCCGAACAATAATTGATGTAAAATATTGTAAAATATTATTATTTCCTCTAAATCAACACAGAAAAACATTTTTCTCAAGATGAGTTTAATATTCAAAATGCTTTTTAGTTCATAAGAAGGACAAACTTTTGGCTTGTACATTTTCAAACAATTTCTTCTCAAAGTAAAGCTTCTGTTTGGAAGATCACAAACTTTATTTTAAAATCAAATTAAGTTGTTTAGATTCAGAAAATCAATATAAAATTTTACGGCCTATAAATAAGTTGTTGGTGTATCAGGGTTCGATTCCCTGCCTAGGCTTAAAATTGTGCGGCTGGTTGCCAAAGTGGATAAATTGCCTAGTGGCCCCGCACCAACTCTTATTTGTAAGTCAACAGAATTTTTTATCATTAATAAAATTTGTGAAAATCTTCCAATGGATAAAATAAAAAGTAAAATCTTATATTTTAAGGCCTATAAATAAGTTGTTTAATTCTTAAAATTATTTTTTTTAAATTGACAGATATTGATACACTTGACAAAATAAAGATTTATTAATTGTACTGAGCTCAGTCTGTTCTCAGTCCTGAGTCCTACATCTTCAGAAATATATGAATAAATATACTTGTACATATTTGTGTAGTACTAGTTAGAACCCCCAGTGTCCATAGTGCTTGGAGGAACTGGTTAGAGATCCATATGTTATAAAGCACTGTACAACATCCACCATGCAGTTATGTTCTAAACTAACTAGCATACTACAGGGGGTGGTTAAGGATCAGAAGGTGCATATACTAAAGAAAAGCATAATAAATATATTGCAGATTAAGGAAAGCAAGCTAATGTGTAAACATCAAAATAGAATGCAGATTTAGGAAAGCAAGCTAATGTGTAAATATCAAAATAAAATGCAGAATAAGGAAAGTAAGTTAATGTGTATATGTCAAAAATTGAATACAGATTTAGGAAAAGCAAGCTTATTAATTATTGCTGCAAAGAAATAAATATATTAAATGCATACATGCATGCTGTATCAGATAAATGCATTATTTTAAAATGTGCTGGTTAATGTATACAAGTTTAGCAAAACAAATGAGATAAGTACATAATACAAACAATGATTGAAGTTGAGAAATAACAGTCCTGTCAGGATACCTGTTGAATATTTGTTAAAACTTGAAAGATTGGTATTTATCATGTGCTGATTGAAGAGTTGGAAAGGGCAAATCAATAATATTTGTAAGCAGGCATCAACATAGCTTCATTATTGTTATACATGCATGTGCAAATGTATTTTTGATAACAATTTAATTGTTAATGGTTGAAACTTTATGTTTATGGTCATAACTATTATGACTTTATTGGCACTCATACTACATCTTCTTATTTATAAAAATATAAACTAGAATTTTGTCCATATTAAATTTTCAAACTCTACTTAATGCAAAGTTTCGGTAAATTTATTTCAGTTGCATATTTTGAAATGAGTTACAATGAGTCAACCAAGCTATAATGCTCTCCATTTAACATGTTTAAGCAATTATAGGTTACATTACAGCCTTCAACATGGAACATAGTCATATCAGATAGCCAGCTATAAAAGTTCTTAAACCGACTGGTTTAAATTTGAATTTATTATGGAGTTGATGAAAAATGTAAAATGTCTGTTATAAATGAGCTTTTTACTTAAAAAAGACTTCTGAAAGATTTATATGGCAACAATCAACAGATTAGGCTAAATGAAAAAATATGTGTGTTTTCTACATTTCTATTTCCCTCATTATAGCTTAGAAATAGCCTACCTTAAAGTGGTTTTTTTTTGTCATTTTTCAATAAGCACTGTTAAAGTCAGAATTTCTTTCTCATAGACTCAATGTAAAAAAAAAGGTAAAAGAAAAAAGATTTGGCCTTATTCTACACCCATATAACCCTCCTGTTGCAGAGAGTACCACGTCCTGTGCATGTTTAAGATCCTTCTCAACAAGCTTAATTTGAGTGGTCCATATAAAGTGGTCGATTTTTATATTATCATACTACAATGTTGTATTGTTACCCCAATGTCTCGGGCTTGGGTGAAGGTTGGCACCAGTTAAAGCAGCAAACCAACTGCATTTATTACATGTACCTGAGCCTGTTGTTCAGCGGTTGTCATTTGTTGGTTTCTTGCATAGATTTTTCTTGTTTAGCAAATAAATTAGACCGTTGGTTTTCCTGTTTAAATTGTGTATGTTTACAATGGTAATTTTGGGGCCATTTATAGCTTACTGTTCGGTGTGAGCTAATGCTCAGTGTTGAAGGCCGTACTTTTTTATACATTGTGATTTTGATGGAGGGTTTGTCTCATTGACACTCATACCACATCTTCTTATTTATGTGAAGCCAAGTTTTGTTTTGTCAGGAACCCATGACTACTCTTATATGAATGAAGAAGAAGCAGCGAAGAAGAAGTGGCATTTTCTAAATATGTTAGTTCTACATGTCCTAAGTATTTTTAGCATCTTACTTGCTCATGGGTCAATTTATGATGACTTATAAATATCAGTTTATCTGGCTGCTGGTTTCATTTTGTGTAAAAAAAATTTGCATTGAAAATCATCAAAGTTTATAACATGCAGGGACCTTACACAGTAACACTTGGTCCTTACTGATAGCGTGATAGTTATATATATATAGTGTTAAGCCAACAATCTGTCAAGTTAGTGCATATATTTGTTTGACCACAGCCACAGGGTTTAAGCTTGTTATTGTTTGCCTTGAAGTTGTTTACTATCGATATGAAGCCCATGGTTTGACAGACGCTATTCATGTATTACAAATCAAATTATGCGAGTAATTAATAGTAACACGTTCGGGTGATACTCTAGTCTACTCTGTTCAGTATCACCGACACGTTCAACATTAATATTTTCTACTAGTGACGAATTTAAGAGTTGAAAACACTTAGTGATGCTATGTAAACTTGAATTGTCCGGTGAAAAAACAAGGGACATAATAAAGGAAACGATGAATTATGTGTAAGCAAAAAACGCTTTCAGGGTAAAAATCCGGGTTTCCGAGCAAAAAACCCAATCTTCAAAATAGGTACAAAAAAATGTTCATTTGCCGATTTTCACAAATGAGGGCACATTTTAAAGCGGAAACTCTCAGTTATAAGAATATAGCAATCGTAAGGTGTCTCTCGGAACTTTCTCGCTTCGATTTTTCACATAAAGGAAAAAATGACAATTTTTGAGCTTGAAAATTTACACTGAAAAAGTTGATTATTGTCGTATTATTCAATCCATCTGCCCTTTTTTATCAAATAAATTAAAGAATAGCAATAACTTGTATTGAATACCATCTGAAAACTTAAATAAATTTGAAATTTATCATTGAAATTTAATGAAAACGGTCTTTCAAAAATAACACCAAAATTGGCGGCCATTGCAACTTGTCTGACGGACACTTATGATTAAGATATTCCTACTCAGAGGCTTCCGGTTGTCCGACTGTACCACATCTCATTTTCAATTAGATTAGATTTCATTATGCATAAATCTCCGTAAATTATTCATTCACCTGACAGAATCCAAGAAGACAAATTCCATCAGACTATAGAAGTATAACTCTTTAACAGTCAATTGGAAAACAATGTTAGTTTTGACAAATTTATTAACATGCGTCATAATAAAAGTTATATACAATTAATACAAATAATATTTTATTAATGCAACATTCATATATACAAATAAAATCTCAATTTTATTAATGCAACATTCATATATACAAATAAAATCATAATTTTATTTATGCAACAATTTCATATTTACAATTATCATGCTTGATTATAACAATCGTTTGTTTTAACATGAAACTTCTATCTACAGGAGGTACCGCTTCATGGCATACAGACGTTTTGTTCAATGGATTTGGCATAGACTAGGACGACACAACAGAAAGATATTACCAGCATGTGTGGTGAAAAAAATAAGAGATACTTTCCCATCAGAGACATATTCTAGTTTTAAATATGCAGTTGTTTGACAAATTCATGTGTTCAACTATTAAGTTTTAAAATTTGAATACAAATTGTTTTTTACTTTTTTTGTTTGGAAAAGAGGTTTGGTCATTATTTACTGTCTTTGAAATCGTGATCTGTGTCTTTGAATAAGGTCATTCTTCCTGAACGGGTTGAATGTTGATGTCATGTGATCTGGATGGTGATTGTTGTAAACACTCACATCATCAGAAGCAGATGTATATGATGTGTCCTCTTCTCGTCTTCTCTCTACAACAGCCTGTTTGATGAGGGTCACATAGACTGAAAAAAATAAATATTACTATGAATAAACAATTAATGGATTCACTGTCCTGGTTTAAAACTGTTTTTAAAATCTCATCAAACAGTGTACTTCTGAAGGTACTTTAAATTTACAAATGGATATCTGGCGCAGTAAAGTTTCCAATAATGTTATTTAAATACTTACCAAATGTTGGTGCAGTCTTCTTTGGCTTGACCACTGCCTCAGTACCCTTTTTAGCCTTTGGGTAACACATACTGAAACGCTGTTCCGATAGAAAGACTTTTTACGAAAATTTGCGCAACTTAAATAAAGTGTATGACGATGATAGCGTTGAACACTACACCGTATTATTAGGAGACTTTAATTGTACTTTAGACAAAAAAATAGACAGAATGCCATCACATCAAAATAATGACGTCGGTACAATTGAATTAAAAAATCTTTTATTGAGATATGAATTAGATGATATATGGAGATCTCGATTTCCAGATACAAAACGTTATACGTTTCAGAGAGGAAACTCTAAGTCTCGTATAGATTTTATTTTCTGCAGCAAATCTTTGAATAGTAAAATATTTAACACTCGTATATCTCATTTCCCATTTAGTGATCACGAAATAGTTACATCAAAAATTAAGTTAGATGATATAGAAAGAGGGCCGGGTATGTGGATTATGAACTTAAATACAATTAAATCTGAGCAGTTTTTCAAATGCTTTTAAAATCTTTTGGGAAGGATGGAAAAATAGTAAAGACAAATATAATGATATACAAGAATGGTGGGATATTACCAAAAGTAAAATAAAATTTCTAACAATTGATGTAAGTAAAACACTAAATCGAGTATATAATAACAATCACATTAAAAAACTTGAAAAACAACTCGAAGGATTAAAATTAGTAGAGGAAAAAACAAGTATCACCAATTCTAGAATAACCGAAATTGAAAGCGAAATTAAGGATATTTATACAAATTTTACAGAATCTGCGAAAATTAGGGCAAAAATTAAATGGTCAGAAGAAGGTGAAAAATCAACGAAATATTTTTTTAGTTTAGAAAAGAAAAATGGCCAAAACAAGTTATGGAATCGTATAAAAACAAAAACGGGTGAGTATAAATATGATATTGATTCGATATTAAAAGAACAAGTAAATTTCTATTCCACACTCTTTACGGCTGAAGGGTGGGACAAAAATAGCGGTGAAAAGCTTTGCCAATTTATTGAAAATAAGGTAAGTTCGGACGATAAGGAGATGCTTGATAGTAATATAAATATGGAAGAATTAGAAAAAGTGCTCAAAGATCTCAAGACTAACAAATCACCAGGTGAGGATGGCATTATATCTGAATTTTACATACTGTATTGGGATATAATAAAAAATGATTTTTTCACACTCCTTCAAGAAATATTTGATAAAAATGTCTTAAGTAAATCACAACATAAAGGGGTTCTTACGTTATTACATAAGGGTGGTGAAAGGGAAAATATTAAAAATTGGAGACCTCTTACATTACTTAACACCGATTACAAAATCATAGCAAAACTTCTTGCAATGAGACTGAAAAAAGTCTTACCAAAAATAATACATTCAGATCAAAAAGGGTTTGTAAAAGGAAGAAACATTAGTGATGCTAACAGATTAATTCAAGATATAATAGACTATATTGACAACGAAGATGAAGATGGAATAATAATATTTCTTGATCAACAAAAAGCTTTTGATAGAGTTGAATGGGAATGGGTGGATTTTGTATTAGAAAAGTTTAATTTTGGGGGGAAATTTAGACAATGGATAAAAATGTTACTCTATGATGCTATTACTTGTATAAAAACAAATGGACATGTTTCAAAATATTTTTCGATAACACGTTCGGCCAGACAGGGCTGTCCAATAGCACCCCTTATATATATTTTGCAAGCAGAACCAATGGCATGTGCAATACGAGGTAACAAGGAAATTGAAGGGATTCAAATACCTGGTGAGGGGGGTAAAAGTATAGAAACTAAATTATGCATGTTTGCTGATGACACTCAGCTTTTTAACAAAAATGAGAAATCAGTAGAAAAATCTTTTGATGTCCTAACGCTATACGAAAAAGCTTCGGGATCTAAAATTAATTTTGATAAAACCAAAGGTTTACTTATAGGATCTCTTAAAAGGAAAAAACTAAAATTTAATAAAATTAAATGGATCACAGGTAGTGTAAAAACCCTCGGAGTAAATCACGGATATGAAATTGATAATGATGCTATATGGCAAAGTATAATAGAAAAGATTAAAAACTGTGTCCACGTTTGGAAAAGCAGGAAACTTTCATTTAGTGGTAAAACCTTAATTGTAAAAAATTTCATATTGCCCATGTGTAGTTATGAAATTGAAATGCGGGGAATTCTTGAAAAATATTCAAAAGAAATAAACAATATTATTTGGAATTTTATATGGGATGGGAAAGTTAACCAAATAGAAAGACAGGTTTGTTGTCTTGATATAACAAAGGGCGGAATGGGCATGATTAGTATAGACTTATTCATTAGAAGTAAACAAATAAAGTCTCTTTATCGCATTCTCCATGAACCATTAGAAAGCTGGAATGCGATTGGCAAGTATTGGCTTCGACACTTTGACAACAAGTATAATGATCAGTATTTTTTATGTAAATGTTCAAATATTAAAGGACTAAATATTAAAAATATTCCTTTATTTTATCAGAAAATGATTTTTACATGGTCTAATTTTCTAAAAATTGGAGATAATCCCAAAACTAAGAACGAGGTACTTAATATGAGACTATTTGGTAATTCAAAAATTTCATTTCAAAATAAGCCATTGTTTTTTTCTTCCTTTCTAAATAGTAACATGAAATATATCAAAGACATATGGAATGTAGAAACCAACAAATTTAACAGTTGTTGTTCTATATTTGAAAAACTTGTAGATAAAAGAAACTGCATATCGGAATTTTCAAGAATTAAAAGTGCAATACCAATTGACTTCTTACAAATATTAGAAATTGATAATGAAATTAATAAGAAACCAAACATAGAAATGAAACTTTCTAATGAAATGGTTATATTAGACAGATCTGGGAAAACAATCAAACCAAAAGAATTAAAACTAAAATATATTCGAGACATGATTAATAAGAATATATATCCAAAATGTCAACTTAAATGGCAAGAATTTTATGGCCACGAAATTAATTGGAAAATAGTATGGGGCAATTTGAAAAAAGTTAAAATCACCAATAAAATAAAAGAATTTCAATGGAAATGCATTCACAATATCATATATACGGAAAGTAGACTTAAAAAAATGCAATTGTCAAACGGAAAATGTCATATTTGCCAAACTGTAAATAATACTGAAAATCTGCAACATTTATTTTTCGATTGCAATACAACAAAATTAATCATTAGTAAAATCAAAGATATTTTTACATTATGGAATATTCAATTAGATGATGATAATTTAAAACAGTTTATGCTTTTGGGAGATAGCAGTGGTCACTCGAACCAAAATTTACTTGTAAATCTATTTTTTATTTTGACAAAATGGTCCGTGTGGAAAATAAGAAACAAAATTAAATATGATGGGATAAAAATGTCCTCGACATATATTTTAAATCTTTGGAAATCATACATGGTAACACATCTGAAATCTGTACCCTGTTACTTATCAATTAATACATTAGACAAAGAGAAAATAAACACATTAATTAATTTCATACTATAAGTACATACCTTGCAGGAGATAGCAGTCATGTTGTCTGTTTTTTTGTATATCTCTTTAATTTATATTGATTACGGTAATCCATGGTTTAAAGATGCACTCGATTATGTTAAAATATTATGTGAATCTGGTTTATAGGTGCACTCGTTTATGTTTTTATAATGTTATATTATTTACCACTAGTAGTACATTCTATAAAGATATTCCTTTTTCACTCATTGTCATATAAAAGAATATAAGTATTATTACATGTATACTATTTTTTTCGGATAATATAGTGCACATTTTTCAACCTCCTGCTTCCCGGACAGTTGGCTTAAATGTAAACGGGAATCCACAGTTTGCATCCTGGGCAACTGAGGAAATTGTAAACAGGAAATATTTGGAATAAACAAGTATCAATTTAAAAAAAAAAAAAAAAAAAAAAGAAACGCTGTTCCCCAGTCTTGGTTGTTGCTTGATGTCTCCCACTGTTATCGTTATAATGAAGAGCAGCAATACTCAATCTGTAAATATCAATACATAAATTAGTCTGACAATATTTCTTAAATTTGCACAACTAGTATATTGTGTGTATAATATTTAGCAAGGAAGTACATTTGTACAACATTTGTTTTAAAAAAATTATCATTGCACAGTTGTTTTTATCAAATTCTAATCCAGTTACTGCTTATTGTATTGAACACAGTGTCGCATGCATTGGTTATACAATTCAAATTTAAAGCTTACTATAGGGTACAGGTTTTGCTTATTGTTGAAGGCTGCACAATGAAATATATATATAGATAGTTACTTTTATATTATTTGCTTCCAGTGGGTATTCATTGGCAATCATGCCACATGTTCTGATTTTTATAAAATTTATATTATCAATTATTACCTTGCAAGCATTGTTGGGTAGAAGAAGTGGGTGCTTTTTGGGCAGAAGTGGTTCACCAAGGAATGGAACACCTCCAAGGAGTATGTCTGGTAAACAGGTGATAACTTGGGTACATCTACCATTAGGTACCTGCTTTCCACAATGTCCTTTAGTCTCTTGTATGGAACTGAACCTAAAACATGAATTACAAATAAACATAACATATCATTTGCTCATCATTTAACTGTATTCACTATTCAATGTTCTTATTATTTTTAAATATTTCATTTCAAATTTTTTGTACATAAATATGCCTTGTTTTAATATATGTGTATCATATCAAATTACTTTGATGAAGAAACAAGTTTAAGATATTGCTTTATTGTCATATCGGGACCTTTTATAGCTAACTATGCAGTATGGGCTTTGCACATTGTTGAAGCTGTACGGTGACCTTTAGTTGTAAATGTCTGTAATTTGGTCTCTTGTGGATAATTGTCCTATTGGCAATCATACCACATCTTTTTTATATTTATGAGAATAAAGAGAACATATTTTACCTTCGTTTAAGCACTGCCGGTCTACTGTGACAGGCTGATGCTCACATCTTGGATAAAGTATGCTCATGTTTGCTGCTGATGTGGTTTACTATTGACCGCCATTTTGCCAACTTCAGGTCTCCATTAGTACCACTGGAAGATGATATCCAATAGATGTGGTTGACTATGGACTTGATCCATGGACGAATGTCCTTACTACCTGACTTCTTTGCAGCAGCTTCAAGCTTCTTAGATATTCCTGCAAAATAAAAGGGATAATGTAAAAGCAGATTTTGAAAAATATTAATGAGAGTTTGTATTTTTGAAGGTTATGTACAAATTTTAAATTGAATAAATGAATAATTTTTTCGTACATAGTATTTGAAACTTTATATAAGTATTGTTGGCGGTACATGGCTAATAATAAATAAACAACAAATCTGACTATGCATTATGGGCTTTGCTCATTGTTGAAGACTGTACGTCGACCTGTAGTTGTCAATGTCTGTGTCATTTTGTAGATAGTTGTCTCATTGGCAATCATACCACATCTTCTTTTTTATGCTATAGTTACCTTTAGCTACATGCCACACATCAAACAGGTGGTTTGTTCTGTCTTGCTCAGTGCGCATGAACTTCTTTATTGAAGAATGTCTGTCTGTGACTAAATCTTTAATTTTGATGTGCATCATGTTCTCTAGGTATCTGATGGACCTCTTCAAACCTTCCAACTCCATATGAGCAGAGCCTTTCACTTCGTTGCACTGTAAAAAAAATAAGTACGTTTAAAACATGAACTGTTTTGGTTTAAAAATATGTTTACAAAAATATATTTATTGGCCACAACCATAAATAAGAATAAAAAAATCATTTTTTTTTATACTGAAAGAATTTGTAAATTTCTCACTTTCTTCAGATAAAGTGTATGCCCTTTATGATTGGACATAAAGTATCTTCTTTTATAACAAATACATTTTTTGTTTGCATGCTCTCTTTATTTGGTGTTTACCCAGGATATGCTTTTATCAGATTCTTAGGTTATCGTCTTTTTTAAAATAAAATACTAAGCGACAGTTTAATTTTTTATCCGAACTGATCATTTCATCTTATTTCAACATACCTGTACCAATTGGAAGTCTAAAATCTTGCTGCTCTCCAAATCCATCATGGTGTATGATCCGTACTTTGCAGAATAGCCAGGAGAATCACATCTTGTATCCCCACCAACAATAACTTCTTTGTCATACAGGTCTGTGAGAAGTGCTGTCTGCTCTGCATCCCAGGCCATAGAAGCAGATGGAGATATATACAAAGTCTGTAGTCTGTTGTAGGTTCTTGAAGATATGGTCTGCATGTTGAGGTGTTAAAACATCTGTAGAACTTTACTGGAGTTGGACCCGCTACACAGGATGGCAGTTGCTGTCATCAGATTACCCCATGGTAAGTTGTTGTGACAAGACTGGCTCTTCCAGATGGATACATGCCCCTTCAAACAGACTGTGTTGGTGACAACCATGGAACCTTTGGTATTCTTTATAAGGGCAACAGCTTCACCAGAGCAGTAACGGCAAACAGACAAGAGCTCAGAAAGTGCTGACTCACTCACCATGAACTGTTTTTCTTCAGCTGGGGTAGCCTTGGAGTTGAGTTTGTAGTTCATTTCAGACTCAGTATCTGAATCATCATCAGAACTGGAAAATAAAAAAAATATTTTTAGATAACTGTTTAGCTCATTGAAGGTTTGACAATGTTAAATATGGACTGACTGGTTTTAAAATATATTGAGAGATGATGCAGGCTGAGGACACGTTGAATATGATCTACTTATATCATATGGTACCTTGACCTTTTGACTGAGAGAATATCCTAAATTGATATATAAAATGTAAATAGTTTATTACGTACATAGACTTCTGACTTTGTAGTGTTGGGTTTTCTTATTGTTGAAGGCTGAACTGTGACGTTAGTTTAATTCTTAATTTCTACATCTTTAGGTCTCTTGTATAAAGAGCTGTCTCATTGGCAGCCATACCAATTAATTATATGTTTTCAAGATTTTTAAAAATATTTTAAACCTTGCAACCATTTCATTAAATATTCACTGATAGTAATACACTAAATTAATTTAACAATACAACTTATAAATATACCTCATTTCATCATCTGTTGGATTGTAGTCTGAGTCACTATCCTCAGGTTCTGCAACTTCATCATCGCTGTCGCTTTGGTTCTCTACATCTATACAGGGTGACAAGGTGACATCTGTCTGTGTTGCTGTTGTACTGAAAGTCTTTGTCTGGACTGGCATAGCACCTGTTATCTTCTGGTCTGTCTGATGACCCCTGGTTCTACGTTGTGGATGTAATTTCACTTGTAGCTTTTTGTTAACCATCCTGATTGATGTGCTAGGCTTGAAAGGTGTTTTCACTGGCTTTGGCTGAGGTGTTTCAACTGGTTTGGGCTGAGGCGTTTCCACTGGCTTGGGCTGTGGTATCATTTCACCTTCAATTGGAGTACATGGAAGAACCTCTGTGTCATCCAACTGGACAGATGTGGCTGTGTCTTTTTGCTTTGGAGTCGGTGCACTCACATGACTATCATATGCCATTTGCAAAATCTGTAACATAAATTTCAAAATTAGTGTTGCTAACATGGCTAATGTATTGAATAAACATAAATGTGAACTTGAAGACAAACAAATATAAAGTGTTCATCATTTAAATTTAATATTTTATGATTTTAAACAATTAAAAATTTATAAAACTTATACTAACTTTTTTTTTATTATTTTATAATTCTTTTTTAATATAATATTAATTATATCAACTTAAGAAAATTTGCCAAACTGATTTCACATAGTTATATTATTATTTATAAATGCACACACAGCTGTTTACTAGCTGTTATATTTCAATGAATTAGAATTGATTTACTATAATACACAAACCCCTTTAAAACTTGTTAACCTTTTCCCACGTGTGATGAAAAATCGCGTACCTGTAAAATATTTATCGTGAAAATTCTGTAATCAGGTACATGTATTTAATTAACCGCTTGACCACCTGCGAAGAACGTGATCAGCTGATCAATGGCGCGTGTACATACACCTGAGGCGTGTAATTGACCTGAATCGAAATTATAAGTGAAGCTGTGTGCAATGATTAAATAATTTAACACGGTCAATTTTAAATGACTTAAAAATTATCTGACTTTATATACATATATAATAAAGACATGAAAATATAAAATGAGGCTGACAAAAAATAAAACTTACCTCTGCCTTTCGGCGTTTCTCAAAGGCACCTCTTCTGATGGGGATGCTCAGCTTCTCGCCATCTTGGATACCTGTGTCAGGTACAGGTACGTCGGGCTTTGCGTCGGGTAGTAGGGTTAGCTTGTATGTAATTCCAAGTTGTGCCATTAAATCGGGGTCTTTGGTAAAACTCTGTTTGGAGAAATGTGCCGAACATAATCTATGATTTGGTCCAGGTACAAAGTTCCACCTTCTGCAGAAATGTATCCACGCCTTCCGAAGTTGAACATCAGTTGGGAAACGGAAAAAACTTATCCCAGTGCCTTTTTTTGCCTCATTGTTGCACCCATAAGCTGCACAATACACCATGGCTGGTTTGCATGTATGTCAGTGTCAAACAAAAACGTTATTTGATTTTTTTTTCTAAAGATGAGATGAGTGATTGATGCTGTCAGTCAGAATTATCGTACAGTGCCTGTGACGTCACAGGCTCGAGAGCCTCGTTATCGCAATGATTTTTTGCATATTCAACAGGTCAACGAGATATCAATCAAATTAACCTATATATACGAAACTGGTCACAGGTAGTTGAAAAATCCTTTACACAAACATATTTCAAGCCAAAATATGGAAAATAAAGCAAAAACCCGATTTCATGTCAGGTCTCCTTTAAGGCCCTTTTTAGCAGTACCGCATTTACTAAAAAAACAGATTTTTTATCTTCACATTTTTCGATTTGGGTCACCTCCGATAAAAAATTGTGAAAATTCAGAGAGCAATGCCAGAATGTTTTGAAGATGATTTATTTGTGGCATATATATTTGTGAATCTAACGCACTATGAATTGCACGATACAAGAAAGTATTAAAAACCGTATACAGCATCGACATTTCTTTATCATAGTGCTCAAAAAGTGTCAAAAACAGTCATTTTACTTGACATTTGATGTGAAACCTTATTTTTTTGGGACAAATGAAATATTGATTATCCAGTTTTTAAGCTATAGTCTGTTTCGTATTTGTATCGTGTTTTATCTTAGAAACAAGGGTGGGCTCGACTTTTGACTTACTGAGGACCGAATATGTCATTTTCTGAAGTTCTGCTGTTATGTTCGAAAAGAGCAATTACACGTCTAGAGTTTGTGAATATAAATCGATGTTTATACATAACAATCTCGAGCCAAGTGCTGTTATCGAAATTACCAAATTCAGCGAAAATGTACGGAAATGATCCCCTTCGAACATTGAAGTGTTCACACGAATAACAAACTAAAAGAATAAGAATAAACATGCCATTTTGTAGTTAACAAACAGTTATCGATGTTAAAACACACAAATTTACACATATTGCGTATTTTGAAATGCTTTAGTCTGTTTCAAAAATGTACTTTTAGTCGAAAATGGTTTCATTTAAAACTGTTGTTCAAAATTCACCGTAGTAGTTATATATTGGATTGGTTTTGGTATCAATATAATCAGTACTTGATGATATATAAAGAATCATTGGAGAAAGTGGGCATTATCTTAAGGCCCTTTTTAGCAGTACCGCATTTACTAAAAAAACAGATTTTTTTTCTTCACATTTTTCGACTGGGGTCACCTCCGATAAAAAATTGTGAAAATTCAGAGAGCAATTCCATAATGTTTTGAAGATGATTTATTTGTGGCATATATATTTGTGCATCTAACGCACTATGAATTGCACGATACAAGAAAGTATTAAATACCGTATACAGCATCGACATTTCTTTATCATAGTGCTCAAAAAGTGTCAAAAACAGTCATTTTACTTGACATTTGATGTGAAACCTTTTTTTTTAATTGTGACAAATGAAATATTGATTATCCAGTTTTTAAGCTATAGTCTGTTTCGTATTTGTATTGTGTTTTACCTTAGAAACAAGGGTGGACTCGACTTTTGACTTACTGAGGACCGAATATGTCATTTTCTGAAGTTCTGCTGATTTGTTCGAAAAGAGCAATTACACGTCTAGAGTTTGTGAATATAAATCGATGTTTATACATAACAATCTCGAGCTAAGTGCTGTTATCGAAATTTTTTGGAGAAGACGTTACTAAGTTGAAAAACTTGTGTCTAATCCATTTGTCTCTTTTTGGAACAATAAAATATGTTTAAACTAAACTATCGAAATTACCAAATTCAGCGAAAATGTACGGAAATGATCCCCTTCGAACATTGAAGTGTTCACCCGAATAACAAACTAAAAGAATAAGAATAAGCATGCTATTTTGTTGTGAACAAACAGTTATTGATGTTAAAACATAAATATTTCCACATATTGCGTATTTTGAAATGATTTAGTCTGTTTCAAAAATGTACTTTTAGTCGAAAATGGTTTCATTTAAAACTGTTGTTCAAAATTCACCGTAGTAGTTACATATTGGATTGGTTTTGGTATCAATATAATCAGTACTTGCTGATATATAAAGAATCATTGGAGAGAGTGGGCATTATCTTAAGGCCCTTTTTAGCAGTACCGCATTTACTAAAAAAAACAGATTTTTTTTCTTCACATTATTCGACTGGGGTCACCTCCGATAAAAAATTGAGAAAATTCAGAGAGCAATGCCAGAATGTTTTGAATATGATATTTACTAATGTTAACGAGGCCGGGATAAGGTACCGGTACTTGATGTTTTAAACTAACAAATGTACAGATTTCAATAAAATATGATAAATTAAAAAAAAAAAAAGAATGTTTTGAATATGATTTATTTGTGGCATATATATTTGTGCATCTAACGCACTATGAATTGCACGATACAAGAAAGTATTAAATACCGTATAGGTTACAATACACCATTAGATTTTATGGGCGCAGCCATTTTATGAGCATGACATGGTATTCAGAATTAAGAGTATGGCTAATCCTGATTGGTCGATATGTGCGCCCGTAATTTTTTATTTTGAGAGACTTCGTGCACTTTGCTTTATACAAAAGGCAAAATAAAAATTATTCCGTAGCCCTAAAGGCACTGAGATGACTTTTAAACGCTAGGACAAGACACGTATTTTTAAGGGCAAAATTGATAGGCATGGGAGATAAGTACAAAATACGCTAAGAAAAGCAACGCGAACCTTTATTTTTGGGACCAAAAAATACTGTCCTAATAACGTTTCTTTGTTTCAAGCAAGGTTTCGTTAAAAAAATCCACTTTCTAAAGTCTGTATCTCGAAAAAATCTACCATTGTCGGCTACGGGGAAATTAATTGTTTATTTCAATCTATATATACAGCATCGACATTTCTTTATCATAGTGCTCAAAAAGTGTCAAAAACAGTCATTGTACTTGACATTTGATGTGAAACCTTTTTTTTTTGTGGCAAATGAAATATTGATTATCCAGTTTTTAAGCTATAGTCTGTTTCGTATTTGTATTGTGTTTTACCTTAGAAACAAGGGTGGGCTAAACTTTTAACTTACTGAGGACCAAATATGTCATTTTCTGAAGTTCTGCTGATTTGTTCGAAAAGAGCAATTACACGTCTAGAGTTTGTGAATATAAATCGATGTTTATACATAACAATCTCGAGCCAAGTGCTGTTATCGAAATTACCAAATTCAGCGAAAATGTACGGAAATGATCCCCTTCGAACATTGAAGTGTTCACACGAATAACAAACTAAAAGAATAAGAATAAGCATGCCATTTTGTAGTTAACAAACAGTTATCGATGTTAAAACACAAATATTTACACATATTGCGTATTTTGAAATGCTTTAGTCTGTTTCAAAAGTGTACTTTTAGTCGAAAATGGTTTCATTTAAAACTGTTGTTCAAAATTCAACGTAGTAGTTACATATTGGATTGGTTTTGGCATCAATATAATCAGTACTTGATGATATATAAATAATCATTGGAGAAAGTGGGCATTATCTTAAGGCCCTTTTTAGCAGTACCGCATTTACTAAAAAAACAGATTTTTTTTCTTCACATTTTTCGACTGGGGTCACCTCCGATAAAAAATTGTGAAAATTCAGAGAGCAATGCCAGAATGTTTTGAAGATGATTTATTTGTGGCATATATATTTGTGCATCTAACGCACTATGAATTGCACGATACAAGAAAGTATTAAATACCGTATACAGCATCGACATTTCTTTATCATAGTGCTCAAAAAGTGTCAAAAACAGTCATTTTACTTGACATTTGATGTGAAACCTTTTTTTTTTGTGACAAATGAAATATTGATTATCCAGTTTTTAAGCTATAGTCTGTTTCGTATTTGTATTGTGTTTTATCTTAGAAATAAGGTTGGGCTCGACTTTTGACTTACTGAGGACCGAATATGTCATTTTCGGAAGTTCTGCTGATTTGTTCGAAAAGAACAATCACCCGTCTAGAGTTTGTGAATATAAATCGATGTTTATACATAACAATCTCGAGCCAAGTGCTGTTATCGAAATTACCAAATTCAGCGAAAATGTACAGAAATAATCCCCTTCGAACATTGAAGTGTTCACACGAATAACAAACTAAAAGAATAAGAATAAGCATGCCATTTTGTAGTTAACAAACAGTTATCGATGTTAAAACACAAATATTTACAGATATTGCGTATTTTGAAATGCTTTAGTCTGTTTCAAAAATGTACTTTTAGTCGAAAATGGTTTCATTTAAAACTGTTGTTCAAAATTCACCGTAGTAGTAACATATTGGATTGGTTTTGGTATCAATATAACCAGTACTTGATGATATATAAAGAATCATTGGAGAAAGTGGGCATTATATTAAGGCCCTTTTTAGCAGTACCGCATTTACTAAAAAAACAGATTTTTTTCTTCACATTTTTCGGCTGGGGTCACCTCCGATAAAAAATTGTGAAAATTCAGAGAGCAATGCCAGAATGTTTTGAAGATGATTTATTTGTGGCATATATATTTGTGCATTTAACGCACTATCAATTGCACGATACAAGAAAGTATTAAATACCGTATACAGCATCGACATGTCTTTATCATAGTGCTCAAAAAGTGTCAAAAACAGTCATTTTACTTGACATTTGATGTGAAACCTTATTTTTTTGTGACAAATGAAATATTTATTATCCAGTTTTTAAGCTATAGTCTGTTTCGTATTTGTATTGTGTTTTACCTTAGAAACAAGGGTGGGCTCGACTTTTGACTTACTGAGGACTGAATATGTCATTTTTTGAAGTTCTGCAGATTTGTTCGAAAAGAGCAATTACACGTCTAGAGTTTGTGAATATAAATCGATGTTTATGCATAACAATCTCGAGCCAAGTGCTGTTATCGAAATTACCAAATTCAGCGAAAATGTACGGAAATGATCCCTCTTCGAACATTGAAGTGTTCACACGAATAACAAACTAAAAGAATAAGAATAAGCATGCCATTTTGTAGTTAACAAACAGTTATCGATGTTAAAACACAAATATTTACACATATTGCGTATTTTGAAATGCTTTAGTCTGTTTCAAAAATGTACTTTTAGTCGAAAATGGTTTCATTTAAAACTGTTGTTCAAAATTCACCGTAGTAGTTACATATTGGATTGGTTTTGGTATCAATATAATCAGTACTTGATGATATATAAAGAATCATTGGAGAAAGTGGGCATTATCTTAAGGCCCTTTTTAGCAGTACCGCATTTACTAAAAAAACAGATTTTTTTCTTCACATTTTTCGACTGGGGTCACCTCCGATAAAAAATTGTGAAAATTCAGAGAGCAATGCCAGAATGTTTTGAAGATGATTTATTTGTGGCATATATATTTGTGCATCTAACGCACTATGAATTGCACGATACAAGAAAGTATAAAATACCGTATACAGCATCGATATTTCTTGATCATAGTGCTCAAAAAGGGTCAACAACAGTCATTTTACTTGACATTTGATATGAAACCTTATTTGATACGGTGCTTTTTGTCCGCAATTCGCTTTTTGTCCGCTTTTGCTTTTTGTCCGATAATTTTGCTTTTTGTCCGAAACTTTTCTTTTTGTCCGTTGCTTTTTGTCCGTTTTGCCTTTTGTCCGATTATTTTGCTTTTTGTCCGAAACTTTTGCTTTTTGTCCATTGCTTTTTGTCCGTTTTGCCTTTTGTCCGATTATTTTGCTTTTTGTCCGAAACTTTTGCTTTTTGTCCGTTGCTTTTTGTCAGTTTTGCTTTTTGTCCGATAATTTTGCTTTATGTCCGATATAAAATGTGTATATTTTTGGCAGGTTTCATTTTGAACTTCAAAATACCATGTCCTTTTAGGAGTTAAATACAGACCATACTCACATTATAAATGATTTGTACATGAAATTTCATGTCTTTTACAATATATCGCATTACCTCTAAAATGGCTCGAAGCACTAATATCCTAGACCCGTAGGTGTTGGTCAACAGAGGGCAAGGGGAATATTCTTGTATATCCCTAAGTCTAAAAAAACAACTATTGAAAGCTGGCTAAACTAAGACATACTCCAGGTAGGCCATTATACCAGAAGAAGAGGTAGTCAAACCCTTATAAATGGCTTGTAGCACTTATGTCCTGGATCTACACGAGTTTATCAGCAACGAATTAAAAGGGGCATGAGTTTCGCCGGTATATCACGAAGTAAAAATAAACCTCATTATTGCCAGCTCTTCAAACTAAGAGATTCTCCACGTTGGCCATTATACCAGAGGTATAGGTAGGCAGTGCTTCTTAAATGGTCCATGGGCCACGGCACTTATGTCCTCGACCCATACGAGTTGGTCAGAAGAGGGTAAGGGGAATACTCTAGTATATCACACAGTCCACCAAACATAGTGACGGCTGCCCAAACTAAGACATTTTTAGGTGCGCCCTTATACTAGATGTTGGAGTAGTCATTCTCTTAAAAATGGCTCATAGCACTTATGCTATAGACCCGAACGAGTTTGTCAACAATGAGTTAAAAGGGGGATGAATTAGCCCGGTATATAACGAAGTTGAAATAAACTGTTGCCCGCTGGCTAAACTAAGAAATTATCCACGCGGGCCATAATATGAGAGGTAGAGGAAGGGATTGCCTCTATAAAATGACCATGAGCACGTATGACCTAGACCCGTACGAGTTAGTCAGCAAAGTGTAAGGTTGGTACCCTAGTATATAATAAAGTCGAACTAAACTATTGCTGGATGGCTAAGAGATTCTCCGCGTGGGCCATGATACCAGAGGTAGAGGTTGTCATTGCCTCTAAAATGGCCAAAGAAGTCGAAATAAATTATTGCCGGCTTGCTTAAGTACGAGATTCTCCAAGTTGGCCATTAATCCTAGGTTAAATGTGTGCATTGCCTTTTAAATGGCTGATAAAACTAACGCCCTAAACCTGTACGAGTTTGTCAGCAAAAGGTTAAAGGGGGGATGCGATGCCTCTTTTTACAACGAAAATATAAATTAAGCCGACTGGCCTAACTAAGAGATTCTATACGCGGGATATTATATCAGAGGATGAGGTAGGCATTACCTCTAACATAGCCATAACACGTATGTCCCAGACCCGTGTAAGTTAATCAACAAAGGGTAAGGGGGGTACCTAAGTATATCACAAAGTCGAAATAAACTATTGCTGGCTGGCTAAACGAAGAGATTCTCCACATGGGCCATGATACCAGAGGTAGAAGTGGCCATAGCCTCAAAAATGGACACTTATGCCGTAGACCCGTACCAGTTCTTCAGCAAAGTGTTAAAAGGGGGAGGTGGTATCTATGTTTACAACGAAGTCGAAATGAATTATTGCCGGCTGGCCAAACAAAGAAATTCTCAACATAGGCCATTATAACAAAGGTAGTGGTGGACATTGCATCTAAAATGGCCCATACTTCTTATTCCATTGATCTGTACGAGTTTGTCAGCAAAGGGTAAGGAGGGTACCCTGGTATATAACAAAGTCGAAATAAACTATTGCCGGATGGCCAAAAATAAAAGATGATCCACGTTTATCGTGATACCAGAGGTAGAGGTGGGCCTTGCCTTTAAAATGGTTTATAGCACTTATGCCAGCAAAAGGAAAGGAGGGTATTCTATCATATCGCAAAGTCGTTATGAAATATTGCCGGCTGTTCAAACTACGAGATTCACCACATGGGCCATGCTACCAGAGGTATAGGTGGTCATTGCCTTTAAAATAGCCTATAGCACTTATATGGCGTATACCCGTACGAGTTTGTCAGTAAAGAGCTAAAATGAGGAGGTGGTACCTCTGTTCACATTAAAGTAAAAAAAACTGTAGCCGGTAGGCCAAACTCCGGGATTCTCTACGTGGATCATTATACCAGAGGTAGAGGTTTATTTCGACTTCGTTGTAAACAAAGGTAACACCTTTTATTTTTAACCCCTTGCAGGCAAAATCGTACAGGTCTTTGGAATTAGTGTTATATGCCATTTTAAAGGTAATTACCATATCTATCTCTGGTAAAATGGCCTACGTGGAGAACCTCTTAGTTTGGCCAGCCGGCAATACTTTATTTCGACTTTGTTGTAAACAGAGGTACCATTTCCCCCTTTTGATTCATTATTGTCAAACTCGTACGAGTCTAGGGCATAAGTGCTATAAGAAATTTGTATGGCAATGCCCTCCTCTATCTCTGGTAAAATGGCCTACGTGGAGAATCTTTTAGTTTGGCCAGCCGGCAATTATTAAAGTGTATTTCGACTTCGTTGCAAACAGAGGTACCACCTTACCCTTTTAATTCATTGTTGTCAAACTCGTACGGGTCTTGGGCCTAAGTGATCTGTGCCTTTTTTAAGGCAATGCCTACTTCTACCTCTGGCATCAT
Organism: Mytilus edulis; assembly: GCF_963676685.1. NCBI lineage: Eukaryota > Metazoa > Mollusca > Bivalvia > Mytilida > Mytilidae > Mytilus > Mytilus edulis. Next base: position 74,758,886 of record NC_092356.1, on the reverse strand, counting down.
ACCCCACGTGGAGAATCTCTTGGCCAGCCGGCAATTGTTTATTTCGACTTTTTTATATACCAAGGTACTTCCCTAACCCTTTGCTGACTTACTCGCTGGCTTATCCCTTATTGTAAGTAAGTAAGTTCAATAAATATAAGACTATATGCCAGGTCTTTCTGACAACCAATTACAAACAAATTGGGGTTTATCTAATGAGGCTTTTCCCAGGATGCAATTGCTCGTAGACTGTATACAGTTGACCAAATAATCCACAAATTCCGCAAAAGGATCTTTTAATTATAGGCCATGTCCATTTAGACATTAAGCAACAAAAGCCCAGCATGACCGATGCATTTGTCTTTAACATCTCCGATATTGATTCCGCGTGGCCTTCCAATTGACATGAGTGTCCATTGGTGTTCATTGTTAAACCTTTGGAGCTATATCAGTTTGTGTGGAAATTAAGAGCACGATGACCTTCCCTTGGTGATAACAACATGACCAACAACCATATCGTGTGTTACCAAAAGCCGTCAGCGATAGTCACACCGACAATTTGCTACCTTCGTGGACAAAAGCCTGGCTTTTCGCTGGATCCTAATTAACATCTAGTGTTGTCACTACCATTTGCTGTAGAGATTTAGTTGCACAACATAACAGAAACATTCTTTGTAAATACTCTATGTTGATATTTTGACATTTGGATGGTTCATATACCAATTGTAGCCGAAAAATGATAATGAAACATTTCTGTTTAATATCAATCTATTTTTGGAATTGTAAATTTTCATATTCAATTTTTGTTTGTTTAAAGATGACCATTTTAAATAAAGATTTTAATTTTTTAAAAAGCAAGTGTTAGACTTGTGCTTTTATTGCCACTCAGTTCATATAACCTGTCATTTTAGTCGAGCCTGTAACTTTTGTTGCAGAGAGCTCGACATATGAATAGTGATCCGGCGGCGGCGGCGGCGGCGGCGGCGGCGTAAGTTAACTTCTGAAAAGCTTAATATTTTAGAAGGTGGAAGAATTGGATGCTTCATACTCTGTATATAGATGCCTCATGTTACGAAGTTTCTGTCAGTCACATGTCCAATGTCCTTGACCTCATTTTCATGGTTCAGTGATCACTTGAAAAAAATGTTCAGAATTTTTGTAATGTTGAATTCTCTCTTATTATAAGTAATATGATAACTATATTTGGTATGTGCGTACCTTGCAAGGTACTCATGCCCGTCAGACAGTTTTCACTTGACCTCGACTTCATTTCGTGGATCCGTGAACAAAGGTTAGAATAAGTTTTGGTGGTCAAGTCCACATCTCAGATACTATAAGCAACAGGGCTAGTATATTCGGTGTATGGAAGGACTGTAAGGTGCACATGTCCAACTGGCAGGTGTCATCTGACCTTGACCTCATTTTCACGGTTCAGTGGTTATAGTTAAATTTTTCTGTCTTGGTCTGTTTTTCTCATACTTTATGCAATGAGTCTACAATATGTGTTGTATGGAATGATTGTAAGGTGTACATGTCTAGCGGGAAGATATCATCTGACCTTGACCTTATTTTCATGGTTCAGTGGTCAAAGTTCAGTTTTTGAGTTTTGGTCTTTTTATCTAATATTATGTGTCAAAGGTCACTATATTTGGTGCATGAAAATATCTTATGATCTATATATAAGTCTCCCAGGTTTTATTTGACCATGACCTCAATTTCATGGTTCATTGCACAGTGTTAAGTTTTTGTGTTTTGGTCTGTTTTTCTTAAACTATAAATAATAGGTCAAGTATATGTGTTGTATCGAAGAATTGTTAGCTGTTCATGTCTGCCTGGTATGGTTCGTCTGACCTTTACCTCATTTTCATAATTTATTTGGTCTTTGTTTAGCTATCTTGGTTAATGTTAAGTTTATGTGGCAGTTGTAATAAATCTTTATACTTAGGGCTATCAACATAATATTAATGATGAGTAAAGTAGGCGAGACATTTCAGTGTGTGCACTCTTGTTTAAATGTGCTTATTTATCCGAGTCCTGGACTGCATTCCAGTGGCTTTCATTCGTTTACTTTTGTGTAAATTTTATACAGTTCAGTATTTTTTCAAATGTTTTACCAATATTTTAGCTGCATGTAACATCTTGAACACTCAGAACAGCAAAACAAAATTTAGATTTCAGAAATAAATAGCCTTTAGTCATCGACGAATAGCCGATGATTTCAAGAGTTGTTTCCGTTAAAGGATGATTCCTTTTTTTTTGTGCAATACTTGCTCTTTCGGAAGCTCGAGGGTAATTTCAGCAAAAATTTTATCATTTTTGTTTTCATTACAAATTTTATTTATTACACTATTAGCATATTAGTTATAACTTTATCAATTGGCTCAAAAATCAACCCAAAAAATCGAATGATTTTGGCCTCAGATTTATTTTTCAAATCTTTATATCACTGTAAAAGCTCCAAATTGTCTCCCTTTAGTGCAATAATGACATTTTGTTTTGGCATTAGAATTAAAATGTCTTTTTCAACTAATCGGTGACCTATAGATATTTTTCAAATATGCTTTACGTAAACTAAACAGTTGTAAAATTAAATCGATTTCTGTAATTTAGTTCTTTTTTTATTTCGATATATATATCTCTCTATTTCTCCTATTAGTTCAACTTAAAAAAAAGTACCTTAACAAAAATGGTTGCTTCTTTCGAGGGCAGATTGTGAGCTTAAGTGAACGATAACCCCATGTTATTATTTGATTTTTCTATTTAGTATATGAGAAAAGTTCATCTATAGAAAAACAAGAAAAATCCTACATGTATATTTAAAAAATAAGGGATTAATACCCTCCAGTCCCCTTAACGACAAAAAAAATAAATAGAACATTACGTTTAAGTATCACCTACAGTATTTTACAACCTCCATTGGTGATACATTATATGTATTTCTGCTGTTGTTTTATATAAGTTATTGTCCTGAATAAACATCTTTATGCGTTTTTGCGTTTTTGCGTTTCAGTTTTTATTGTGAAATTTCTTCAATCAGCCAAGACAAACTTTAAATTTCGCCTTAACGATGTTATCGCGAGAAATCCATGTATTATTATCGAATAACTACATTTAATCATTGTCTAGTGCCCTAAAATGAGATTTTCCGTGACGCTGGGTTTGAAATGGGATACCCTATCTAATTTAAACAATATTTGCAATCTTTTCAAAAAGATGCAGATGGGAATTTTCGTTCCTTATGAAAGTGTTCGCAAGGAGTTAAATTATAAACTCCTTATAGGATTATCAAAAAGCAACTATTAAGGACCCCCTTGGAATAAAGATCTTCCAAGACAACGTGTTCGAGAGTTTGAGTTTAATACATGACTTTTTAAAACTTAATGGACGGAGCAGGATTATCTTACTCTTCCAGTTAACCATACATCATCACAGTTGCATTGGTTCTTGTTGCTCAGATTTTAAATTTCAATGATTTCGTCCGAGACCACAATTGTCGTCCCTTGATTTTCGTTATTAGTCCCTAGTGATAACAGTGGGTTACTTGCCAATAATTTTTATACCCCTTCCAAATTTATTTCTCCTTGTTTAATGCCTCACATTGTAAGTAGGAGGGGGTGGGGTGAAATTACACTGTAAAAAAATTTGGGTCCAGAATTGTACAGGAAAGTAGTGATTTGGTCCAGCTGAAAAAGGTTAAAAATTAGCACTTCGGAAGCTGTCAAAAGATTTCAAGACACCCTAAACACAAAATTGTCCATATTTTGAGTTAGACGCGATGAAGTTTTCTATAATTTTGATATAATTTGTCCCAAAATTAGTACAACACACTGTAAAAGTTTCATTGAGAAAGCGCAGGTGGGATTTTTTAAATTTTCATTTATGTTCTAAAAGAAATGCACTACGAATTAATTGTGTTCTCGGACCATTTGTTTTGTGGACTGTTGTGTATCTTGTTGTTTTTCATTCAGCTGCGGCTTTGTTGGTTTGTTTCAACCCTTTTTAGTGTGATTATCCTTTGGTACACTTTGCCTCTCTCTTATATATGATATCGCAATAATTATATATATGTAAGCGTTCATATACATTTATATGGATACAATATTGAATTAAAATAGATATAATAATTAGATGAGTGAAAAAAAGAAAATGAAGTAATAATTGTACGTGTGAGGAGTTGGCATTCTTATAAAAAAGAAGATGTGGTATTATTGCAAATGAGACAACTATCCACAAAAGACCAAAATGACACAGACATTAACAGCATTAGGTCACCGTACGGCCTTCAACAATGAGGAAAGCCCATACAGCATAGTCAGCTATAAAAGGCCCCGATAAGACAATGTAAAACAATTCAAACGAGAAAACTAACGGCCTTATTTATGTCAAAAAAATAAATGAAAAAACAAATATGTAACACATAAACAAACGACAACCACTGAATATACAGGCTCCTGACTTGGTACAGGCACATGCATAAATAATGTGGCGAGGTTAAAGTCTTTTACACTAGAAATATTTTAGATCTTGTTATATAGACTAATTCTTATTCATTCTGGTCGTAAGTTAGTCTGTCATCCTCAAACGTGTGAGCAATGGTGTACATACACCAATTTGTAGAATACATGGGATATTCAAAGACTTAAACGAACGTTAAGTCTCAGAGGCATGACTTTTTATTAGTTGTTAGTGGCTTTGAAATAGCTGTCAGATAACTGCGAGTACTCTCAGATCTGTTCATTGTGACTTTTTGTGTCGGGATGTATAAGTACCCGGCCACGTCCAGTTGTATTTGTGTCTATCTGATGAGTTAAGCCTTTTTCAACTGATTTTTATAGTTCGTTCTTATGTTGTACTGTTATACCACTGTCCCAGGTTAGGGGGAGGGTTGGGATCCCGCTAATATGTTTAACTCCGGCACATTATTTAAATCTGTGCCTGTCCCAAGTCAGGAGCCTGTAATTCAGTGGTTGTCGTTTGTTTATGTGTTACATATTTGTTTTTCGTTCATTTTTTTACTTAAATAAGGCCGTTAGTTTTACATTGTCTTATCGGGGCCTTTATAGCTGACTATGCGGTATGGGCTTTGCTCATTGTTGAAGGTCGTACGGTGACCTATAGTTGTTAATGTTTGTGTCATTTTGGTCTTTTGTGGATAGTTGTCTCATTGGCAATCATACCACATCTTCTTTTTTTATATGCTCGAAACTTTAGAATAGTTTAGAAATTTATCAAATAAAATAATCCTTGAGTGATGGTTTCGTTATTGAAATTCTAAATTGATGTTTAACCGCGCTAAATATTATATATGATAATCATACGAATAAGTCAGGAACGGAGTTTCAATCTGTAATTCAATAGTTGTTGTTTGTTTCTGTATTTGTTTGTCGTATAGTGTTTTGTAAATCAATGGTTTTCTCGTTTGAATAGTTTTATCATTATGTTAAATGGTGTCGGCGTTTGCTACATGTGGAAGTGCACACATTTACAACATGTTATTGCTTAAACGCACAGTTTCTTAAGCTTCTTCCCGCTAATAATATATAGTCACCATTTAGATATAGGAAGATGTGGTGTGAGTGCCAATGAGACAACTCTCCATACAAATAACAATTTAAAAAGTAAACCATTATAGGTTAAAGTACGGCCTTCAACACGGAGCCTTAGCTCACACTTAGCTCATTTGCACTTATATGCGAATGGCCGATTGACAGTCGCTCCAAAATATTTCAGTTAAAAAAAAACTTTTTTAAGTCTGGTAATATTTTCGTCATATTTCCAACAACTTTATTTTTTTTAAACATTACAAATATTACAAATATAACAAACAAACAAACTTCATTTTTGGAACACTATCACAAAGTTTACGTAATACATGTGTAGCTATTTATTTAGATAAACTGTATTAATCCATACATTTCGGAATTAGTTAGCAACTATACCCAAATGACGAGGAAGTTCGAGGTTATTCAAGTAATAAGATTACGGAAACTTTGGTTAACACAACAGCATTTTCAACAAAGTAGTTTATTTTTGTTTGACAAACTCGAAAAGAGGGGGAAAAGTAATAAAATGGTTACTTAAGCATTTACTTAATTTCTATCACGAAATAAATGCGTTTAATATTTTAGATACAGATACAATATAGTGCATTCGTAAATGTAAAACACTTTTTAATAGAAAATTTAAAAGAGATACATCAACAGTGTTTATTTTAGAATTGCTCAAGTCTGTAGGGCTTATTCCCGATTGTCCCACTTTTTTTTAAATTAAGAGCTCATATTGTCCCACATGAAAAGTTCTGACTGGTCCACATTATTTTATAAGGCGAAATGTTTTTATCCCTTGTTAGATTGTCTCTATGGTTTTGTTTCAGATATATAAGCCAAAATCTACATTTTATGCAATGCTCTTCTTTTAGACATTGCGGCCATCTTAATTATTGGGCGGGGTCATCGGATACTTTTTTGAAACTAAATACCCTAAGGATGATTTTGGCCATGTTTGCTTTAATTTTGCCAGTAGTTTTAGAAGAGAAGATTTTTGTACAAATTAATGACGACGACGAATAATGAGAAAATGAGAAAAGCTCTCTTAGTCCTATGGTCCAGGTGAGCTAAAAAGCAAAACGGACAAAAAGCAACGGACAAAAAGCAAAAGTGTCGGACAAAAAGCAAAATTATCGGACAAAAAGCTAAACGGACAAAAAGCAACGGACAAAAAGCAAAAGTATCGGACAAAAAGCAAAATTATCGGACAAAAAGCAAAACGGACAAAAAGCAACGGACAAAAAGCAAAAGTATCGGACAAAAAGCAAAATAATCGGACAAAAAGCAAAAGCGGACAAAAAGCAAATCGCGGACAAAAAGCACCGTATCATTATTTTTTTGTGACAAATGAAATATTGATTATCCAGTTTTTAAGCTATACTCTGTTTCGTATTTGTATTGTGTTTTACCTTAGAAACAAGGGTGGGCTCGACTTTTGACTTACTGAGGACCGAATATGTCATTTTCTGAAGTTCTGCTGATTTGTTCGAAAAGAGCAATTACACGTCTAGAGTTTGTGAATATAAATCGATGTTTATACATAACCATCTCGAGCCAAGTGCTGTTATCGAAATTACCAAATTCAGCAAAAATGTACGGAAATGATCCTCTTCGAACATTGAAGTGTTCACACGAATAACAAACTAAAAGAATAAGAATAAGCATGCCATTTTGTAGTTAACAAACAGTTATCGATGTTAAAACACAAATATTTACACATATTGCGTATTTTGAAATGCTTTAGTCTGTTTTAAAAATGTACTTTTAGTCGAAAATGGTTTCATTTAAAACTGTTGTTCAAAATTCACCGTAGTAGTTACATATTGGATTGGTTTTGGTATCAATATAATCAGTACTTGATGATATATAAAGAATCATTGGAGAAAGTGGGCATTATCTTAAGGCCCTTTTTAGCAGTACCGCATTTACTAAAAAAACAGATTTTTTTCTTCACATTTTTCGACTGGGGTCACCTCCGATAAAAAATTGTGAAAATTCAGAGAGCAATGCCAGAATGTTTTGAAGATGATTTATTTGTGGCATATATATTTGTGCATCTAACGCACTATGAATTGCACGATACAAGAAAGTATAAAATACCGTATACAGCATCGATATTTCTTGATCATAGTGCTCAAAAAGGGTCAACAACAGTCATTTTACTTGACATTTGATATGAAACCTTATTTTTTTGTGACAAATGAAATATTGATTATCCAGTTTTTAAGCTATACTCTGTTTCGTATTTGTATTGTGTTTTACCTTAGAAACAAGGGTGGCCTCGACTTTTGACTTACTGAGGACCGAATATGTCATTTTCTGAAGTTCTGCTGATTTGTTCGAAAAGAGCAATTACACGTCTAGAGTTTGTGAATATAAATCGATGTTTATACATAACCATCTCGAGCCAAGTGCTGTTATCGAAATTACCAAATTCAGCGAAAATGTACGGAAATGATCCTCTTCGAACATTGAAGTGTTCACACGAATAACAAACTAAAAGAATAAGAATAAGCATGCCATTTTGTAGTTAACAAACAGTTATCGATGTTAAAACACAAATATTTACACATATTGCGTATTTTGAAATGCTTTAGTCTGTTTTAAAAATGTACTTTTAGTCGAAAATGGTTTCATTTAAAACTGTTGTTCAAAATTCACCGTAGTAGTTACATATTGGATTGGTTTTGGTATCAATATAATCAGTACTTGATGATATATAAAGAATCATTGGAGAGAGTGGGCATTATCTTAAGGCCCTATTTAGCAGTACCGCATTTACTAAAAAAACAGATTTTTTTTCTTCACATTTTTCGACTGGGGTCACCTCCGATAAAAAATTGTGAAAATTCAGAGAGCAATGCCAGAATGTTTTGAAGATGATTTATTTGTGGCATATATATTTGTGCATCTAACGCACTATGAATTGCACGATACAAGAAAGTATTAAATACCGTATACAGCATCGACATGTCTTTATCATAGTGCTCAAAAAGTGTCAAAAACAGTCATTTTACTTGACATTTGATGTGAAACCTTATTTTTTTGTGACAAATGAAATATTGATTATCCAGTTTTTAAGCTATAGTCTGTTTCGTATTTGTATTGTGTTTTACCTTAGAAACAAGCACTACTGGACGTAAAAACAACTGTCCATACCAGTAACAGTCGTTGTACGACTGTCTTAGTCTGTAAAAGACAAGTAATGACTGTCAAATCTGTCATATTTCGTTGCAACAGTTCATTTATGTCTGTCCCAACTTTTCTAAGGGTTGTGAAAGTCAAAAAATGCTACCATCAGTCATTTCAGAACTGTTGCAGTGGTTTACGGTGTTGTCACAGTCAAAATCTATTTATTACAGTCTTTCTAATAGTTGTGGCAGTTGCATAATGTCCGTCCCAACCTTTTAATAGTTGGGACAGTTAAAATTTGTTTGTGTCAACTTTTCAGACGTTGATGCAGTCAAAAAATGTTTTTCACAACGTTTTTAGATTTGGGACAGTCGTTAAATGTTTGTTACAACTTTCTAAAGGTTGGCACAGTCATTAAATGTTTATTACAACTTATAAAAGGTTGACACAGTCGTTAAATGTTTAAAACAAACACTTCATAGGTTGATACAGTCAGTAAATGTTTTAATACAAATATTTTAGCGTAACGGTAGTCCATCAGTGTAAAAAAAATCACGTCTCACCCGGCTCTCAAGATTTGATTTTGTTATGAAATAGTCCATTACTTATACTATTATCGTCTATCGTGCGATTGTAAACTTGTTTTGCTGTTTATTCACTTATTTTGCGATCGTTGTTTGTTTTTTGTCGTTTTCCATTTATTGCCGTAGCATTGTCCGTTCATTTTTGACAGTCATGTGCGTTTGACTTTAAATAATCCTTTTGATATCCTTACTTTTTATTTTATAATATCTGTTTTATAACATTTTCGTTCATAACTGGTTTTAAAAAAACCAGAAGCTTTCGTTTAAAATAGAGTTTTAATATTATTGCAGAAGAATGAGAAGATGATAATGGATTCATTCAAATTCATATTTGATAAATTCTGCGTAATAGAAAAATGTACAAGGGTGTACCTGAAATAAATTTAAAGATTATGACTAAGTTACCAATACTGTACAGCATAATAAACCCGTTTTAATTCGAATTACACCAAGAGGGACATTTTCGATGATTAAAAAAATAATTAGTAAAATCTGTCAAGTTTCATTAAAAACGGAAAACAATTCTTCACCGTAAACGATTTATCCACTTTAATTTTTTGTCGGCAAAAAAACAAAAAAACCGGGACCTCAGGTCGGCAAACTATATTTTTACACAGGTACCTACAGATGTTAGACCACATGTTCAATAATCTGAGCTGGAAAATACAATCGGTGAGTAGAAATTATCAATATTTTAAAGCATGTCTATCGAATAATCATGGATTCATAATTTTGAAGGGAAAATGTGCACATTTGTCGGCTTACAGACCTTACAATGTGTTCTCATTGGCGGATTCAAAGGGAGGGGGGGTTCCAAGGGTTCGAACCTCCTTTGTTTTGGCCGCTCAATGCATTTAAATAGGGACATATAGTTGGACCCCCCCCCTTTTTAGAATGGCTGGATCCGCCACTGATCCTACGGAATCTATATTGAGATACTCCGATTTGCTATATATAGCTATGAATCGACGTTCTATATTACAACACTCGTGCATAGTTGCATGTTCCAGGGAAAATATAAGCTTTGAGCCACCTTTAAGCTTCAATGTTAAAGTTGTGCTTCATAATAAATCATTGAAAGTCATGAAGGACACCGTCCCCCCCCCCTATTATCATGTGTATGTCATTTATTCCCTTAATTATTTTGCATACATCACCCTGAGTGGAATACATAAAAGGTTACTCTATATCTTCCCCTTTTTTGTGGGAATAATTTGGTCGATTATATAGGGAATCACTCAAGCATGACTGGATCCGTGCCCCTAAGGGCAGTCAGGGGCTCTGTCCCTTATGAAAAGTTCTGGATCTGCCACGGCCCACTGACCATGCTGAACTATACATCATGTAGTGTACATATTGTATGTTAATGTATTGGTAACTCGGGTCATAAATTTGCATGAAATACTTGTCACTGGACATTTTATAACCAACAACCAACCGATCTTTACATGTACGTATCCATATAAATGTGTTTCTTATCATGCTTATGCTGGATTACTAGTATTTCCCTAGTTTTGCTTTATCAGCTGATAGTTTTTGTTCTATTTAGAATGCATTGTGACGTCACGATTTCGATAAAAAAAAAACATGCATAGTACAAACACATATGATTTGATCATAACATGTTAAGAGAATTATTAACTTTAAGATTACATAGTGACTTATTTAGCAAGTGTCCATTTTCATTTAGATTTTAAATAATTCTCAAATCATGGACAACAAAACATTAATATATTTGATAATAGCATGCATATGCCAGGCATTGAAAGTGAATAAATATTTTAAAAATGGTTTAAAATAGCATTAATCATCAAAATAAAACAATATTATTAAATTAATGTTCCTGAAACAAGGCACAGAGTCATAAACAGTTGCCATTTAAACACAGTTGATTAAACAAATTCATTGTGCTAATTAAATTGTAAATTTTGTTTTATCATGTACTACATTGTTTAAAAAACACATATTAAAAGAGCAAAGCTAGCATCATAATTTTATTCTTTTTAGATTTAACATAGAATTTATATTAAATCACTATAATTTGTTAATACTTTGAACCTAAACTATATATTTTCATGTTAAATTTTTATATAAATTGTGCCCTGTTAGCATTGTTTTTCAAAATTCATTTGTGCCATACATGTTATCTAACTTACAAGTAGTAACATTCAATGGTCATTATATTTATTCCGCAATGATTAAGGACCTTCTAATCATAAGTCATATATATTTTTCGACACGCATTCAATTGTGTTTTGGTTACTTTATTGTTGCCTATTAAACTGTTGGGTTGATGCATCGAATGTAGGACAGAAAGTCACAGGACAAAAAGTCACAGACAAAAAGTCACGGACAAAAAGTCACAGGACAAAAAGTCACAATTCATTTTTTCTGACTATTTTCTTTGAATATAAAACACTTATTTCCACAAAAATATTTTTGTATTTCTCTTGAACTATTGTATAAAATCTAACTTTGTAAACAAAATTTATTAAAAAAATATCAAAGTAAATCAAATAATTGTTAAAAAAACAAAATGTCAAAGTGGCTTGGCACTTAAATGGCTTCATGGTGCCAAGAAATCTTTCTTTTGCATGATTAAAATTAAATAAATCTTCATTTTTCAAGTATAATGACACATTTCCTAAACTTTTATATGGATATATGTAATAAAAAGTAAATATTTCAAGATATTTCTCTTATATATTCAAACAATTGGCAAAATATTATTTGTGACTTTTTGTCCTGTGACTTTTTGTCCTACCAAATTTGTGACTTTATGTCCTGTGACTTTTTGTCCTGTGACTTTCTGTCCGTTTACCGATGCATCATTGATATATCCCACATCTCCTTTGATCATGTGCATTCACATACGACTGCAGATTTTTTGCATTTTTTTTACATAATCATGATAATTATTTTATGTAAACATTCAATATGTCAGGAAAACATAACAAAATAATCTATCTGTATGCATATTTTTTTATGTTAACATGGTATAAACTTTTTTAAAGTATTTTATGAAGCTCAAAATATTTTTTATAGATATCGTATTATCCAGTAAGTTCTCATAAAATTTACTGTGTTAACTGCATTGTATGTGTTGTATCTACTAATTTAGTCTAAAACAAATTTTTTTAATTCAAATTCAAAATTAACAATTAAAATATTTGTATTTACTGAATATGACCATGCAAATGTGACATTAAAATAGGTAATAATCAGGATGTTAACACTGGATATGCGATAGGTAATAATCAGAAATTTTTATATACATGATCTAGCTAATATACAAATTAAGACACAATAGTTTATTGCCCTGGGGGATGATATTTAATCTGTCATTGGTATAATGATACAATTTTATAATAATGTTCACAAATTATCATGATTAAAATTGTCCTCTTCAAAATTTTGATAACTTTTTCAAAACAAATTATAATTTAAGAAAAATATGAAACAGCATATATATTATTTTGGATATTAAAATGCAAATTTTAAAAGTAATCTGAATATTGATTTATTAAAATAAAATTGGGTAAATAACTAAATTAAATAAAAAAGTGAGCTGCAAAGCATTATTTTATGCAAGCTGTTATAACAAATGAATAAGTAAAAAGTATTCAGGATAACACAAAAGATGTAAAAATTATTAAACTCAAGGATTTAAAACATTAACTGGGATGGTTAAGTCTTGGAACAATATTTTTACAGCACAAAGGTTTATTCATTATATGCACTGGACAAAGGTAAAGTCAATATCATCTACATGTATATAGTAACAGGGCATTTATTTATTTTATTTTTTCGTTCCTTAAACTTTTCTTTGTCATGTTTGTAGTATCAATATATTTCATACTAAATCATAAACATAATTAAAATAAACAAAAGAAATAACCTGTTGTGTTTTAGAGAGGAATAACTATGTCCATGATGTCTGACTTTAAAGAATTGATGAAAAAAGTATGGTGTGAGCCTCAATGAGACAGTAACCCTTCAATGAAAGGACACAATCACACTTAACAAATCATTAATGCAGGAAAAAAGACAACACTATATAGAATTTAGACCCCCTTAAAAGATTTATTTTTCTTGTTAATAGGGACTTGAAAATAGAATTGTATTAGTGCTAGAATTTTTTGGTCAATCAAATGAGTAAATACAGTTATTGTAATTAACTTTCTTATTATTGCACAAAGTATATACATGTAGTATTATATATTTATTATTAGTTAAACATTTACTGTACTTGAGTCTAAATGTATATTTTATTTTGTAGAATCATACTGAATATGTATTGGTTTGACCATGATTCCCACTTTAATAGAATATGACACCTACTAGTACATGTGCACTTTGATGCATAGAAAATATAGATGTCACTGAGTCGCTGTATAGCTGCAAATTGTGAAACAATGGATTAATTCATTATTTAATGCTAGTTATCTATTGTTTTTGGAAATTATGAATATGGGGTGCAGCATTATTCCATGATGATAATGTGATGTTCTGATTAAATTGGACAAGAAGAAAATTGTGCCTTGTACAAAAAGGAAAATTACAAATTGTATTAAAGGAGGTCCACATTACTGGAGGACTAATTACCTTGGATTATCATGATCAATTGTGAATTTGGAATAAAAACATTTCGTAGTTGCAGTGAATATTAATAGTGCAATCTTACATGTACAAAATGTACATTATTTCTGAATTCCAGGATAACTATTCATTTGAAATAGCAATTTGGAATAAATGAAAATGCATAGTTTCAGTGAATACTACTAATAATAGTGCATCATATCTGAATTCATGAATACTTTTAATTAGTGGATAATCAGTCATTTTAATATAATAACAATATGGATAATGTGAATTTCTAGTTTCAGTGAAATTAACAAAACAGTACATGTATATCACATCTGAAGTTTATGTTGGCATTGCAATTGTTAACTACCGCCAGCATGTCCAGGGTGTGTAAAAAGATCTAAACCAACTATGAGGGTCTCGTGCAGTCCGTGTCAATTGTTTCGAGTCAAATGACTGCTTGCTGTACTTAAATTATTAAAGTCTGAATTAGAATTAAATCAAAATCTTAATAAGCATGATAAGTCAAGTTAGTGGCCAAGTGTTCATGGTTTTTGAAACAAATAAACCATACACGTACATTAAAGTATAATTTTATTATCCCTCCTGCAACAAAAGTTGAAGTACATGCATGCAAGCCAAGAAATATGTATTACAATCTGGCAGTGGCTACAGCGTACCTACCGTTTTGTATTTAAGCTTCACCAGATACATTTTAGAAGCTGAAATGCCTGGATACTTCCTTTAAAATGTTATGAAGTTTCTGTTATTGATTTGTTCATTGCACTTCACCTAGATTTCATGGTACACTACATGTACATGTAACTGTGTACAAAAAAATATTACTGTTTGAACAGTCACAGTGAAATACACTAAAAGTCTTAAATGTATAACATATGTATATTAATTGAGTTACTGGATTAATTGTTATGGTATCTTGAAAGGTGTACATGTCTCAGTGTCTGTCAGGCAGGGTTGGCCTGATCCTGACTTCATTTCATGGATCAGTGATTAAGGTTACTTCAGTTACATGTAATTTGTCAAGTTTGTTTCTCACACATGTTTAAAATACTACAAGCAGTAGGAAAAGTAGGTCAACTATATTTGGTTTATGAAATGAGTGTAAGGTGAATATGTCTAATTGCAAGACTTACATCAGACTGTGACCCCAATGAAAATGTCATGGTTCATTGAACAATGCTTAGTTTTTGTGGTTTGATCTATTTCCAAATGTTTCTCAGATGCTACAGTATATGCATGACATGTATAGGATCACTATTTTTGGCATATTATTGGATATTCATAAGTTAGTTTTCATGGTTTGGATGTTAAGAATGTTAAGTCTATTTCATAGACAGTAAAAAATGCTATAATAATGGCTTTACATAATGAACTGATACTTTCTTCAAAGATGTTTCACAGCAGTGGGAGTATTTTTCCTGTGAAGTTCAAGGTTTAATCTTTCAGATTATGTAATAAAATTCTACTGTTCGCGATAAAAATTTCATTGTTCAGGGGTGTTGAAATGAGTGGGGTTTATTAAAAGAATGATACTTAAAGAAGTGATTTTTGGAAGGAAATTGAGGTCTGATACTTAAACAAGTGATTTTTATGTCATTATCCTAAATTCAGTACAAGGTCATCACCTGAAATGACCTGGTCATCCTAGACAACACAGATGTTGGTTCTGATAAGTTTAGAATCATAATTAGTCCCTGGATCATTAGTATTCTATATTTAAAGCTACACTAATATTAAATCACTTCTTCTAGTGATTAATTTGTACTACTTAAATAGGTGATTATTAAAGAAAGACAACTCTAACTTCCAATCTTTATGGAAATAATGTTACTTGAATCAGTGATTTAGAAAATCACTTGTTTAAGTAAGTCCCCTGACTGATAAACAAACGACAACCACTGAATTACAGGCTACTGACTTGGGACAGGCACATACATATATAATGTGGCGGGGTTAAACATGTTAGCGAGTTCCCAACCCTCCCACTAACCTGGGACATTGGTATAACATGTATACTGTATGATAACCAGAATAAGGAGATGTTGTATGAATTTCAATAAGACAACCATCAACCGTAAACCAAGACGGGGATCTCCATGGATGAAAATTGAACGATGGAGGAACTTCAAGTGAAGTGATGTAATTGTTAGTAACTGTACATCCTTCAACAATGAGCAAAATCAGTTCCCCATAAGTGTGATAATGAAAAACCTATAACAGGCCTAGCTATATTAGATAATGTAACACTGTGTAAACAAGTTCAGATGAGAAACCCAAGTTGGATTGTTATACCATGTATACAAAAGCAACATTGATATGTCAGTGATGACAAATATAATATTGTGGTTAATCAAAGACTTGTACTATAATAGTTGATCATCTGCCCTTTAATATTCATGTTTTTCTACAAATCAATTCTATCTGCTTTTGAATAAATGCCTTCTTAATATATATCCCAAGATGTTAAGCAACATTTTCCCATTGTTTTCCATAAACACAATAAGCATTACAAAGTCATACATGTATAACGCACTAAACCATTATAGGTCAATGTATAGCCTCAGGCGCGGATCCAGGGGGAGGGGGGTTCCGGGGGTTTGAACCCCCCTTTTTTGGACGATCAAGGCATTTGAATGGGTACATGTAATTGGAACCCCCCTTTGTCCTGGGTTAGTAACAACTCCTTTTTAAAATGGCTGGATCCGCTCCTTGGCCTTCAACATGGAGCCTCGGCTGAATATAAATCGATGTTTATACATAACAATCTCGAGCCCAGTGCTGTTATCGAAATTACCAAATTCAGCGAAAATATACGGAAATGATCTCCTTCGAACATTGTAGTGTTCACACGAATAACAAACTGAAAGAATAAGAATAAGCATGCCATTTTGTAGTTAACAAACAGTTATCGATGTCAAAACACAAATATTTACACATATTGCGTATTTTGAAATGATTTAGTCTGTTTCAAAAATGTACTTGTTGTCTCTTTGACACATTCCCCATTTCCATTCTCAATTTTATTTTAGTCGAAAATGGTTTCATTTAAAACTGTTGTTCAAAATTCACCGTAGTAGCTACATATTGGATTGGTTTTGGTATCAATATAATCAGTACTTGATGATAAATAAAGAATCATTGGAGAGAGTGGGCATTATCTTAAGGCCCTTTTTAGCAGTACCGCATTTACTAAAAAAAACAGATTTTTTTTCTTCACATTATTCGACTGGGGTCACCTCCGATAAAAAATTGAAAAAAAAAGAGAGCAATGCCAATATGTTTTGAATATGATTTATTTGTGGCATATATATTTGTGCATCTAACGCACTATCAATTGCACGATACAAGAAAGTATTAAATACCGTATACAGCATCGACATTTCTTTATCATAGCGCTCAAAAAGTGTCAAAAACAGTCATTTTACTTGACATTTGATGTGAAACCTTATTTTTTTGTGACACATGAAATATTGATTATCCAATTTTTAAGCTATAGTCTGTTTCGTATTTGTATTGTGTTTTACCTTAGAAACAAGGGTGGGCTCGACTTTTGACTTACTGAGGACCGAATATGTCATTTTCTGAAGTTCTGCTGATTTGTTCGAAAAGAGCAATTACACGTCTAGAGTTTGTGAATGTAAATCGATGTTTATACATAACAATCTCGAGCCAAGTGCTGTTATCGAAATTACCAAATTCAGCGAAAATATACGGAAATGATCCCCTTCTAACATTGAAGTGTTCACACGAATAACAAACTAAAAGAATAAGAATAAGCATGCCATTTTGAAGTTAACAAACAGTTATCGATGTTAAAACACAAATATATACACATATTGCGTATTTTGAAATGCTTTAGTCTGTTTCAAAAATGTACTTTTAGTCGAAAATGGTTTCATTTAAATGTGTTGTTCAAAATTCACCGTAGTAGTTACATATTGGATTGGTTTTGGTATCAATATAATCAGTACTTGATGATATATAAAGAATCATTGGAGAAAGTGGGCATTATCTTAAGGCCCTTTTTAGCAGTACCGCATTTACTAAAAAAACAGATTTTTTTTCTTCACATTTTTCGACTGGGGTCACCTCCGATAAAAAATTGTGAAAATTCAGAGAGCAATGCCAGAATGTTTTGAAGATGATTTATTTGTGGCATATATATTTGTGCATCTAACGCACTATCAATTGCACGATACAAGAAAGTATTAAATACCGTATATACAGCATCGACATTTCTTTATCATAGTGCTCAAAAAGTGTCAAAAACAGTCATTTTACTTGACATTTGATGTGAAACCTTATTTTTTTGTGACAAATGAAATATTGATTATCCAGTTTTTAAGCTAAAGTCTGTTTCGTATTTGTATTGTGTTTTACCTTAGAAACAAAGGTGGGCTCGACTTTTGACTTACTGAGGATCGATTATGTCATTTTCTGAAGTTCTGCTGATTTGTTCAAAAAGAGCAATTACACGTCTAGAGTTTGTGAATATAAATCGATGTTTATACATAACAATCTCGAGCCAAGTGCTGTTATCGAAATTACCAAATTCAGCGAAAATATACGGAAATGATCCCCTTCGAACATTGAAGTGTTCACACGAATAACAAACTAAAAGAATAAGAATAAGCATGCCATTTTGTAGTTAACAAACAGTTATCGATGTTAAAACACAAATATTTACACATATTGCGTATTTTGAAATGCTTTAGTCTGTTTCAAAAATGTACTTTTAGTCGAAAATGGTTTCATTTAAAACTGTTGTTCAAAATTCACCGTAGTAGTTACATATTGGATTGGTTTTGGTATCAATATAATCAGTACTTGATGATATATAAAGAATCATTGGAGAAAGTGGGCATTATCTTAAGGCCCTTTTTAGCAGTACCGCATTTTCTAAAAAAACTGATTTTTTTTCTTCACATTTTTTGACTGGGGTCACCTCCGATAAAAAATTGTGAAAATTCAGAGAGCAATGCCAGAATGTTTTGAAGATGATTTATTTGTGGCATATATATTTGTGCATCTAACGCACTATGAATTGCACGATACAAGAAAGTATTAAATACCGTATACAGCATCGACATTTCTTTATCATAGTGCTCAAAAAGTGTCAAAAACAGTCATTTTACTTGACATTTGATGTGAAACCTTATTTTTTGTGACAAATGAAATATTGATTATCCAGTTTTTAAGCTATAGTCTGTTTCGTATTTGTATTGTGTTTTACCTTAGAAACAAGGGTGGGCTCGACTTTTGACTTACTGAGGACCGAATATGTCATTTTCTGAAGTTCTGCTGATTTGTTCGAAAAGAGCAATTACACGTCTAGAGTTTGTGAATATAAATCGATGTTTATACATAACAATCTCGAGCCAAGTGCCGGGTTGTGAAAGTCAAAAAATGCTACCATCAGTCATTTCAAAAGTGTTGCAGTGGTTTACGGTGTTGTCACAGTCAAAATCTGTTTATTACAGTCTTTCTAATAGTTGTGGCAGTTGCATAATGTCCGTTCCAACCTTTTAATA
The DNA here is from genome assembly GCF_963676685.1 of Mytilus edulis. Classification (NCBI taxonomy): domain Eukaryota; kingdom Metazoa; phylum Mollusca; class Bivalvia; order Mytilida; family Mytilidae; genus Mytilus; species Mytilus edulis. Next base: position 74,739,509 of record NC_092356.1, on the reverse strand, counting down.
GTTGGGACAGTTAAAATTTGTTTGTGTCAACTTTTCAGACGTTGATGCAGTCAAAAAATGTTTGTTACAACGTTTTTAGAGTTGGGACAGTCGTTAAATGTTTGTTACAACTTTCTTAAGGTTGGCACAGTCATAAAATTTTTATTACAAATTATAAAAGGTTGACACAGTCATTAAATGTTTCAAACAAACACTTCATAGGTTGATACAGTCGGTAAATGTTTTAATACAAATATTTTAGCGTAACGGTAGTCCATCAGTGTAAAAAAAAATCACGTCTCACCCGGCTCTCAAGATTTGATTTTGTCAGTTGTGAAATTGTCCATTACTTATACTATTATCGTCTATTGTGCGATTGTAAACTTGTTTTGCTGTTTATTCATTTATTTTGCGATCGTTGTTTGGCTTTTGTCGTTTTCTGTTTATTGCCGAAGCATTACATACGTTCATTTTTGACAGTCATGTGCGTTTGACTTTAAATAATCCTTTTGATATCCTTACTTTTTATTTTATAATATCTGTTTTATAACATTTTCGTTCGTAACTTTTTTAAAAACCAGAAGCTTTCGTTTAAAATAAAGTTTTAATATTATTGCAGAAGAATGAGAAGATGATAATGGATTCTTTCAAATTTATACTTGAAAAAGTTTTGATAAATTCTGCGCAATAGAAAATGTACAAGGATGTAGATCTACCTGAAATAAATTAAAAGGTTATGACTAAGTTACCAATATTGAACAGCATAATAAAACAGTTTTAATTCGAATTACACCCGAGGGACATTCCCGATGATTAAAAAGATAATTAGTAAAATCTGTCAAGTTTCATTAAAAACGGAAAACAATTCTTCACCGTAAACGATTTACCCTCTTAAATTTTTTGTCGGCCGAACCTCCGGTCGGCAAACTATATTTTTACACAGGTAACTACAGATGTTAGACCACATGTTCAATAATCTGAACTGGAAATAGCAATCGGTGAGTAGAAATTATCAATATATTAAAGCATGTCTATCGAATAATCATGGATTTATAATTTTGAAGGGAAAATGTGCACATTTGTCGGCTTACAGACCTTACAATTTGTTCTCATTGGCGGATCCAGGGGGAAGGAGAGAGGGTTCCGAGTGTTGGTACCCCCCTCCTTTTGTTTTGGCCGCTCAATGCATTTGAATGGGGACATATAGTTGGACCCCCCCCTTTTTTTTGTTCTGGGTTGGACCCCCCTTTTAAAATGGCTGGATCCGCCACTGATCCTACGAAATCTATATTGAGATACTCCGATAGGCTATATAGCTCTATATTACCACACTCGTGCATAGTTGCATATTCCATGGAAAATATAAGCTTTGAGCTTGTTAAAGTTGTGCATCATAATAAATCATTGAAAGTTATAAAGGACACCCCTCCCCCTATCATGTTAATGTCATTTATTCCCTTAATTATTTTGCATACATCATCCTGAGTGGAATATCTTCCCCTTTTTTGTGGGAAAAATTTGGTCGTTTATATAGGAAATCACTCAAGCATGACTGGATCTGTGCCCCTTAGGGCAGTCAGCGGCCCCTCTCCTTTATGAAAAGTTCTGGATCTGCCACTGACCTATACATCATGTAGTGTACATATCGTATGTTAATTTATTGCTAACTCTGGTCCTACATTTGCATGAAATACTTGTCACTGGACATTTTATAACCAACAACCAACCAATCTTTACACGTACATATTCATATAAATGTGCTTCTTATCATGCTTATGCTGGATTACTAGTATTTCCCTGGTTTTGCTTTATCAGCTGTCAGATAGTTTTTGTTCTATTAAGATTATGCATTGTGACGTCACAATTTCCATAAAAAAAACATGCATAGAACAAAAACATATATATGATTTGATCATAAAATGTTATGAAAATTATTAACTTTAAGATTAAATAGTGACTTATATGGACCATAATTTGCTATTGGGCTCCGTTTCCTATAACTATAGAAAAGTGATAAAATGTGAATTACTGTAAGAAAAGTTGTAACTACATCTAAAGATGCCATTATTTTTATCAACATACAAGTGTATGCTACTCTTCCCTAGAAAAAAAATTGAAATATACGAATTTCAAAGATTCTACAACCGTATTTTTGTGTCGTTTCTCGCGTTACTTTTTGCTTCCGAAGAGCATAACGCTGACTGATTTATAGATAATCGTCACCGGCAAATTCGTAAATTTTGCTTTCAAATAACAAAGAACATCGACCAATAAGAATAGTGAGAAGAAAATGCCGAGAACTATAAGTATTTATGTAGCAGATGTAAGAACAGTGGCGTGATTTTTGTGTCCGATTTCATAACGCATTTTTTAGATGATGTAATCTGCTTTGTTGTAATATAATTCTTAAAAACAATATGCAAATATGAACTCTCGCGAGATGTTCAAACAGGTAAATCAGAGATGATTTACATTCTTGTTTTGATCTTCGTAATAATTAAGTAAGAAAATGACGTTGTCGTTATGCGTTACATTTCACAGGAAAAAGTCCAGTTATTTATTAAAATTGTTTTTGTCCTTAAGTTCTAATCATTTCCGGTCATACGTGAAACATGTGACTAACATGTGATAACGCCATTACGGCCGGATGTACGAAATACTAGGTCTAAACATTGTTTTTGTTTCCAACGGGATGTTAGCAAACATAATCTGTAGACTTGTTTCGTCTTTTTTAAAAGAGGAAAATACAGTTGTTAAAGAGATTGTGCCGGTGGTCTGTTATTTTTCCTATGTGCATAATGTTACATACGATCCTGTGTGAAAATAAATGCCCAATGACTTGACAAAATCGATTTCATATTTGACAGACGTTAGAACACACTTCGTTTCCCGATAATGACGTGAAGAGTCCTTGGAAAAATCAATCGAAATTACGTCTCTTATCATTGTACCAATGCTCGTTGGATTGATTTAACTTCAGCAGTAAATATTACTGGATATTTTAGGTGAATAAATATAATTTAATAAAAAATACATGTTAATATACCGTTACACTTGGAATGTACAAAGTTGGCATCTTGATCACAGTTTTTAATTAATATTTTTTATTCATGTTCTGCTAACACTCAGAAACGCAATAAACTTGTCAAAGGAGAAGTAAACTTTTACCATGCATGACTTGAAAGGAAGTACTTTATTGATTTTAGCCCACTAAAGTAGGTTAAAATGTGGAAACCATGTAGATGGTGTACAGGTCACAGGTATCACATTGTACCTATTTTAAAGATTTTAATTCCAAGTTAAAAGTTTTTTTCTTTACTGGATTTAAAGAATGTTACATTGCCAATGATTTGGAATAAATTGTATATAACTGGAATATCAAAACCAAATACAAATACATTTTTTTGGCTTAAACATCAAGATACAACGATTATGGTATCCTGTATCAATGAAGAAAATATGGAAAATTCTGAATAAATTGTACTACATGTAATTGTTTTCAAAACAAGCACATATTTAGGAGTTTTATAATACTGTTACATTTTAGATGGATTTTAAGAAAAAGTATACTGTTCAGATTATTTTAAGCAGATTTTGCAATAAAATAAAACTAAAAAAATGCTTTCGGTTTCTTATGGTTTCCTGTCAGGTTTAAAAAAACTTTAATATAACATTGAAAATAGATTTTAAATATTAACATGAAGCAAGTAACACTAGTAATGGTGTTTATTTATGCCTTTTGAATTATATTGTGCAAAATAAAGAAAATAAAGATTGGTTTCCTGTTTGGTTTCATGTCACGTAAACGGTGAATCAAAATGTCTTATTTTTTTCTCGAAAACTCAATTGTTCCATTCAAACTATTCTAACACCAACACAACCCACAGAATAAAAGTTAAAATTTTAGAACTTATAAAAAAGGATACAAAAAGAAACCAAAGGCCGAATACCAAATTATGGTCCATTTAGCAAGTGTCCACTTTCATTTAGATTTTAAATAATTCTCAAATCATGGACAACAAAATATTAATATATATTTGATAATAACAGGCATTGAACAATGTTGAAAGTGAATAGGTATTTTAAAAATGGTTTAAAATAGCATTAATCATGTTAATCATCAAAATAAAACAATATTATTAAATTAATGTTTCTGAAATAAGGCACAGAGTCATAAACAGTTGCCATTTAAACACAGTTGATTAAACACATTGTGCTAATTCAATTAGTAATTAGTAATTGTTTTATCATGTACTGCATTGGTTTAAAAAACACATATTAAAAGAGCAAAGATAGCAACATAATTTTATTCTTTATAGATTTTACATAGATTCTATATTAAATCACTAGTATTTGTTAGTACTTTGCGCCTAAACTATATATTTTCATGTGAAATTTTTATATTAATTGTGCCCTGTTAGCATTGTTTTATTTGTGCCATACATGTTATCTTACTTACAAGTAGTAACATTTAATGATCTTTTTATTTATTCTGCAATGATTAAGATCCTTCTAATCACGAGTGATATTTTTTGACGCGCATCATTAATTGTGTTTTGGTTACTTTATTGTTGCCTAACTGTTGGGTTGATGCATCATTGATATATATCCCACATCTCCTGTGATCATGTGCATTCACATACAAATGCAGATTTTTTGCATTTTCTACATAATCATGATAATGATTTTATGTTAACATTCAATATGTCAGTAAAACATAACAAGACTCTGTATGCATATTTTTTTTTATTTTAACATGGTATAAACTTTTTTAAAGTATTTTATGAAGCTCAAAATATTTTAATAGATATAGTATTATCCAGCATTGTCCAGTAAGTTGTCATAAAATTTACTGTGTTAACTGCATTTTACATGTTGTATCTACTTATTTAGTCTAAAATAATTGTCATTCAAATTCAAAATAAATAATTAAAATATTTGTATTTGCTGGATATTACCATGCAAATATGACATTAATATAGGTAATAATCAGGATGTTAACACTGGATAGGTAATAATCAGAAATTCTTATATACATGATGTAGCTAATATACAAATTAAGACACAATAGTTTATTGCCCTGGGGGATGACATTTAATCTTTCATTGGTATAATGATATGATTTTATAATAATGTTCACAAAGTATCATGATAAAAATTGTCCTCTTTAAAATTTTGATAAATTTTTCAAAACAAATTATAATTTAAGAAAAATATGTAACAGCAGGATATACTATTATTTTGGATATAAACATGCAAATTTTAAAAGTAATTTGAATATTAATTTATTAAAATAAAATTGGGTAAATAACTAAATTAAATAAAAAAAGTGTTGTCTGAGCTGCAACGCATTATTTAATGCAAGCTGTAATAACAAATGAATAAGTAAAAATTATTCAGAGTAACACAAAAGATGTAAAATTTATTAAACGCAAGGATTTAAAACATTAACTGGGATGGTTAAGTCTTGGAACAATATATTTACATCACAAAGGTTTATTCATTTTATGCACTGGACAAAGGTAAAGTCAATATCATCTACATGTATATAGTAACAGTGCATTTATTTATTTATTTTATTTTTTCATTCCTTAAACTTTTCTTTGTCATGTTTGTAGGATCAATATATTTCATATTAAATGATTAACATAATTAAAATGAACAAAATGAATAACCTGTTATGTTTTAGAGAGGAATAACTATGTCCATGATGTCTGACTTTAAAGAATTGATGAAATAAAGTATGGTGTGAGCCTCAATAAGATAGTAACCCTTCAATGAAAGTACACAATCACACTTAAAAAATCATTAATGCAGGAAAAGACAACACTATATAGAATTCAGACCCCCTTAAAAGATTTATTTTTCTTGTTAATAGGGACTTTAAAATAGAATTGTATTAGTGCTAGAATTTTTAGGTCAATCAAATGAAAAGTGCTAGTTTTATCTACATATACATGATATATGTAGGTACATGTTAATACAGTTATTGTAATTAACTTTCTTATTATTGCACAATGTATATATACATGTAGTATTGTATATTTATTATTAGTTAAACATTTACTGTACTTGAGTCTAAATGTATATTTTATTTTGTAGAATCATACTGAATATGTATTGACAGGTTTGACCATGATTCCCACTAAGAATATGACGCCTGCTAGTACATGTGCACTTTGATGCATAGGAAATAAAGATGTCTCTGAGTGGCTCGTATAGCTGCAAATTGTGAAACAATGGATTAATTCATTATTTTATGCTAGTTATCTATTGTTTTTGGAAATTATGAATATGGCGTGCAGCATTATTCCATGATGATGATGTCGGTGATGTTCTGATTAAATTGTACAAGAAGAAAATTGTGCCTTGTACAAATAGGAAACTTACAAATTGTATTAAAGGAGGACCACATTACTCCAGGACTAATTACCTTGGATTATCATGATCAATTGTGAATTTGGAATAACAAAATTTTGTAGTTGCAGTGAATATTAATAGTGCAATCATACATGTACCTTGTTTCTGAATTCCATGAATACCCAGGATAATTATTCATTTGAAATACATGAAATAGCAATTTGGAATAATGAAAATTCATAGTTTCAGTGAATACTTCTAATAATAGTGCAATATATCTGAATTCATGAAAACTTTTAATAAGTGGATAATCAGTCATTTTAATATAATAACAATATGGATAATGTGAATTTCTAGTTTCAGATAAATTTACAAAACAGTACATGTATATCACATCTGAAGTTTATGTTGGCATTGCTATTGTTAACTACCGCCAGCATGTCCAGGGTGCGTAAAAAGATTTTAACCAACTATGAGGGTCTCGTGCAGTCTCTGTCAATTGTTTAGTGTCAAATGACCGTGATGACTGCTTGCTGTACTTAAATTATTAAAGTCTGAATTATAATTAAATAAAAATCTTAATAAGAATGATTAGCATGATTAGTGGCCAAGTATTTGAAACAAATAAATCATGCATGTACTTTAAAGTATAATTTTATTATCCCTCCTGCAACAACAGTTGAAGTACATGCATGCAAGAAATAGGTATTAAAATCTGGCAGTGGCTACAGTGTACCGTTTTGTATTTAAGCTTCACCAGATACATTTTAAAAGCTGAAAGGCCTGGATACTTCCTTATGTTATGAAGTTTCTGTTAGTGATTTGTCCATTGCACTTTACCTAGTTTTCATAGTACACTACATGTACATGTAACTGTTTAAAAAAAAATATTACTGGCCAACAGTCACAGTGAAATACACTCTAAGTCTTAAATGTATAACATATGTATATTAATTGAGTTATTGGATTAATTTTTATGGTACATGTATCTTGAACATGTTGAAAGGTCTACATGTCCCATTGTCTGTCAGGCAGGGTTGGCCTGATCCTGACTTCATTTCATAGATCAGTGATTAATGTTACTTCAGTTACATGTAATTTTTAAAGTTTGTTCCTCACACATGTTAAATACTACAAGCAGTAGGAAAAGTAGTTCAACTATATTTGGTGTATGAAATGAGTGTAAGGTGAATATATGTCTAATTGCAAGACTTACATCAGACTTTGACCTCAATGAAAATGTCATGGTTCATTGAACAATGCTTAGTTTTTGTGGTTTGATCTATTTCCAAATGTTTCTCAGATGCTACAGTATAAACTACATGTACATGCATGACATGTATAGGATCACTATTTTTGGCATATTATTGGATATTCATAAGTTGTACAAGTTTGATTGGCAGGCTTTAAATCTGACCATGACCTCATTTCATGTTTCAATGGGCAATGTTTAATTTTCATGGTTTGGATGTTAAGAATGTAGTCTATTTCACAGACAGTATTAATCACTATATTTTGGGTATGGAATGTCAGTTTGTAGGGTGTACATCATCTGTCTGGAATGGTTCATTTGACTGTGACTTCATTTTCAAAGGTTGTTGAAAATTGAAAGTTTGTGTGATACTTTTACATGTAGTAAAACCTTCATACATGTAGTCAAAGCAGACATGACATTTCAGCATTTGCACAGTCACTCTTGTTTACATCTGACACCAGTGATCATGTCTACCATATTGATTATACACATGTAGCTGCTTTTTGATAACAAAAGTCTGACAACTATTAACAATTGTTATAATTCATTTGATAAAACTAGGTATTGTAGTCTTGTATAACATGTATACTGTATGATAACCCGTATGAGGAGATGTGGTATTAATTTCAATAAGACAACCATCAACCGTAAACCAAGTGATGTAATTGTTAGTAACTACATCCTTCAACAATGAGCAAAAACAGTTCCGCATAAGTGTGATAATCAAAAACCTATAACAGGCCTAGCCATATTGGATGATGTAACATAATGTAAACACGTTTAGATGATAAACCCAAGTTTGATTTTGATACCATGTATACAAAAGCAACATTGACATATTGATACATCAGTGATGACAAATATATTGTGGTTAACTAAAAACTTGTACTATAATAGATGATCATCTGCCCTTATTCATTTTTTTCATGTATGACTTTGTAATGCTTATTGTGTTTACGGAAAACAGTGAGAAAATGTTGCTTAACATCTTGGGATATATATTTAGAAGGCATTTATTCAAAAGCAGATAGAATGGATTTGTATAAGTGAGCTGTTTGTTATAATTTAATTATAATATCTATGTTTGGAAGCATATTTTTGGGGTTTTAATTTGCTATGGTTTTAAAACTTCTAGCAAAAGAAAATACTAATCTTGTGAAATTGAGTAAACTGCAGTGTTATTTGAAAGAGACATCAACGCATTGTATATATATACGTCCATTATACCGACACACCATTAGACCGACACCCCTATGGTCTGACGCCCCATTTGTCCGACACCCCAATAGTCATGATAGTCCGGCACGAAATAATTAAACAATATTTTAAATTTATAGTCTGTATTTCAAGCGGTTAATTAACTTATTTTGAATTGATCTCACCACTCTCATGACTGATGTTTGTGAAAAATTATACATTCCGCGCAACCAAATGTATGTCCAACTTTGGCAAGGGTTTACTGGCAGTTGGAAGAAGACCAAAATGACCACATTTCTATTCCCACTTGCATTTTATATTAAAAACCAAAACTTACTGCACCTTATCCATATATATATAAGCCGTGTAATTGTTATGTTTCTTTATTTCTTCATGGATCACTGATTTTATTAACTGGTTAATTACTGGCACGTGCCGTCGGACAAAACCTTTGATGACAGGAAAAATCAAATTACGACTTACCTACACTTTTTGATGACTTAAAAAATCAGATATATTATTTTCATGAAAAACTACGTCCGATGGTATTTTTATTTTATTAATAGCACCATTCCATCATGGGCTTAGTGCAGTTTTATGAGCTTAGTGCACCAAGGCAGCCTAGGTGGTGTTTAGACGCTCTCGTTTGAACCCCCTTTTTTTTGGACGATCAAGACATTTGAATGGGTACATGTAATTAGACCCCCCTTTTTGTTCTGGATTAAGAAATCCCCCCTTAAAAATGGCTGGATCCGCCCCTGGGCCTTCAACATCGAGCCTCGGCCCACACCGAACAAAATCATATAAAGGGACATAAAGTATTGTCTGTACATTTAGTAACATTGTTAGTTTTCTTTACTGATTGAATTATATGTCATTATTGTACAAGCATTTATAGGATTAAATAATTTGAATTTGAACAATTGAAATGGGAAAATATTTTGGATAAACGTTAGTACGACATCTGATCAACTGAAACCATATTAGAGAATACGATGTCAGTCTTTAGAATTTAATAAGACCGGACTCTAAAGAATACATCAAGTTCTAAACCGTGCTGTGAAAAAAAATTAAATAAGATTTGATTTCCCTGTCTGAAACAATTCGAGTTTTCTTGTTTTGAACATTTGAACTTTCACTTGCGCTATAGTTAATTGTCGGGTCTTGTATGTACAGTACGTCCATCTACTAGTATTTACAAATGTTCAAAATATGTTTTGTAAATTGTTTGCGAAAAATCCGGTGAAAATACGAATTTTTCTCGCGAGTGAATTCTGACGTGCTATTTACATCTATCATGTGTATTAATTACAATTGAACTTCAAATAGAGTAAAGACCATTTCGTACAAAATACAATACAAAGTCGAATTAATATTGAACAATTTAAAAATAAAATACGGTAAAATAAAACAAACTAAATTCAGATAGATTTAAGATTTGTTTTACCTAGCTGCAAAAGGTGTGTTAAATGTCTGATTTTTTTTACATGAATTGTATAGAAATCAAAATGGTTAACACGGCTATATTTATAATTTTACATGAAAAAAATGTAGCCCCAATTAAAAGCTCAGAATAAGTGTGTGAAATAAGCCCTCAAGAAAATATAAAACAGTTTTATATGGGGATAAGTTTGACTATTGTGTGTATTAGGAGTTTCCCGCTAGGTTTAGAGGATCATGTATATTGAGCGTTATTATGAAGTAATGTGATTCGTAAAACTACGGGTATTGAAAACAAGCGTGTATGCATGAATTATTTCACACCTAACTAATTTAATAAAAAATAATTAAATTGTTATTTAGATAATACTAAAAATTGTCGACTTTTAATTCAGTTATAAAGATACATTTGGTTACAAATCTTAGGCCACATACCACAATTAATTCTTCTATTAGTTCTTTATAACTTTTTGTCTCATTAAACAAATTGTACCTAATCTTTTTGTCAAATTTTGTGTGTGTGTGTGATGTATAGTACTAGTCCAAAAACATATCCAAAATTTAGAAAGATTGCTCTGATGTAACTTACAAATTTAGCCAATACACATCCATACCCCTATGGACAAGTCAAGAGATGTTCCGAAAACTGTAAATATTACCTTTTTGCACTTGACCTAATCACTCTTTCCATATTAAAATCAGTTAAAATACCTTCAACAAAAAGTTATTTCACCTCTCTTCTTTCATTTCCACCCCATAAAAACTAACAAATGAATGAAAAAGGCAAAGAAAAAAAATAAAGAAAAAATACACTATAATTAAGGGGAACTATATTCGTGAACAACGAAAAGCGGGGTCATTAATTATGGTCTTGGGCCATATTGGGTAACGTTTTTCGATTTTTCTGTTAGTAGTTATCTTTTATCTAGTGAAATTGCAGGTATCTAGTGCTGTTTCCGAATTTATTTGTTCGAAGAGATAAGGGCGAGGAAGTGTTAAAAAATATATAAATTCAGCACATTCACTAAATAGCCGAGGAATACAAAAATGTGTTCAGCGGCAAATATTTCAAAATATTTTTTTTTAAATCAATATCTATCTAAAATTAATGTTTTAAATGGGAGTGATAGTTGTTTCACTTTGACACAACCATATAATGCACACAGTAAAATTGTTTTATAAATAATTGAATCTATATCCCTGACTTTTAGACATTTTGTATCCGTGACTTTTAAGTGTACATGAAGATCAATGTTTGGAAGTTGCTACGCTTATAATTAGCTATGCCTATACAATAGTTGTAGCTATCATATTTTAACTGTTACAATTTTTTCTGCGTTTAAACAGTTTATATATGACTGTTTCAACGTTTTCCGTGTTGGGACAGTACTTAAATAACTGTAACAACTTTCAAATGGTTGCATCAGTTTTATTACGACTGTGACAACCCTTTAGGCGTTTGATCAGTTTATTTATGACTGTTGCAACGTTTTTCGAGTTGGGACAGTTGTAAATCAACTGTTACAACTTTGAAATAGTTGTATCAGTCCTTTAATGACTGTGACAGTTATGTATTGCGTTGTTGCAGTCGATTTATGTTGTAGACAAACACTTTCAAAGTTGGGACAGTTACAAAATAACTGCAGCAGTGAAATTTAACAACTGTTACAACTTTAACAAACATTATCAGTCTTAGAACGACTGTTACTGGTATGGACAGACGTTTTTGCGTCCAGTAGTGTTCGAACATTGAAGTGTTCACACGAATAACAAACTAAAAGAATAAGAATAAGCATGCCATTTTGTAGTTAACAAACAGTTATCGATGTTAAAACACAAATATTTACACATATTGCGTATTTTGAAATGCTTTAGTCTGTTTCAAAAATGTACTTTTAGTCGAAAATGGTTTCATTTAAAACTGTTGTTTAAAATTCACCGTTACGGTAGTAGTTACATATTGGATTGGTTTTGGTATCAATATAATCAGTACTTGATGATATATAAAGAATCATTGGAGAAAGTGGGCATTATCTTAAGGCCCTTTTTAGCAGTACCGCATTTACTAAAAAAACAGATTTTTTTCTTCACATTTTTCGACTGGGGTCACCTCCGATAAAAAAAAATGTGAAAATTCAGAGAGCAGCGCAGAATGTTTTGAAGATGATTTATTTGTGGCATATATATTTGTGCATCTAACGCACTATGAATTGCACGATACAAGAAAGTATTAAATACCGTATAGGTTACAATACACCATTAGATTTTATGGGCGCAGCCATTTTATGAGCATAACATGGTATTCAGAATTAAGAGTATGGCTAATCCTGATTGGTCGATATGTGCGCCCGTAATTTTTTATTTTGAGAGACTTCGTGCACTTTGCTTTATACAAAAGGCAAAAAAAAAATTATTCCGTAGACCTAAAGGCACTGAGATGACTTTTCAACGTTAGGACAAGACACGTCTTTTTAAGGGCAAAATTGATAGGCATGGGAGATAAGTACAAAATACGCTCAGAAAAGCAACGCGAACCTTTATTTTTAGTACCAGAAAATACTGTCCTAATAACTTTTCTTTGATTCTAGCAAGGTTTCGTTAAAAAAATCAACTTTCTAAAGTCTGTATCTCGAAAAAGGCTACCATTGTCGCCTAAGGGGAAATTAATTGTTTATTTCAATCTACAAAGTTGGAGCTACTTGGAGTTATCTCTCCTAAAAAATTACCCACAGTACCTTCTCATATTAAAGATGTCAGCTTCCAGTACATAAAATGTCAAAATGTAGTTTGTCAGCTTTTACAAACGATAACTGTGGGGAATCAATTCACCACCCACTGGAAATTGATACTGTAGAACTAAAAACCTGTGATCGATCCATTGAAAGCCATTTAAGGGCACTAGGAGTAAGTGATAGCTCAAAAAGTGTAAAGGAGGGAGAACTGATTGCATATCGGGTTGGATTTTTTGTATTTCCAAGTGATTACAGAGTATGCCCAAGACACAGGGACATTCTTGGCTTACACTGGCGGGCAAGGGCATCATGTCAGTACCCAAACCATGTTGGAAAGGCAAAGCCATACAGATCAACCTCTATTTGCATGAGTAGAAGGATGCTGATAGAGAAGAGCTTCTTCTACCTGTTGGTTCTGGTGAGTTTAATCATATAAATGTACATGTACTGCACACTAACATTTATTCAGATAAACTTATTTAAATGAATGTGCATGAAACATTTATGAAAGCTGATAAACCTTCAACATTTTGTATTTGCATAGCTTTGTTAAGACATGGTGCTATAATATTTTGCACTAAAATACATGTTAAATTTATAAATACATATAAGAAAATGTGGTATGATTGCCATTGACAGTCTCTATAGTCTATACTGGTATATATTTGTACCGTTCATCACCATTCTGAAAAAACCATGCATTAAAAAGTTGTTACTGACCAAAATGTACATCTACATGATGTACATGTACATGTGTACCTCTTTCTAAACCCAAGATCAATAAATACAGCTCTGTGACACACATTGTATTAATTCATCTTTTATTTTGGAAATTTTGTTTCAACTGCATTGTTACATGTATGTGTAATGGTCTACTTTTTAGTTTTTACACATTGTGACTTGGATTGAGAGTTGTCTTCTTATTTCTTTGTTTTCTCCACATGCAGATACATGTACATGTACATGTGTAAAGCACAAAATTGTCTGTTTAGAATCAAATGAGAAATGTACCATTTTTACCAATCTTATATTTGAGCTTTGGGTCCTACATGTCCTAGATTGTTGTGTATAATTTATAGTTATTGCACAAATTTAAATGTACATGTACCACTTTTAAGAATGTCACTGAATGTGTTTACATTATTTTTATACATGTTCATTACATTTTAATTTGATATATATAAAAAGATAACTGTTTTGTTAAAATACATTTTGGATAATCAAAATTTATAGAAAAAAAAGATGAAAAGACACAAAATACTGATCATTGCTGATGAAAAATTACAAAAAACCTGTGTTGAATTTATCAAGTGTAGAAATTTAAGGGTTAAATGTAAGTCATTATGGTCCTACCGTTTTTGCATTGACATATTAATGTATTTTATACATGCTTTAAGTGTGGCCTTTTGTTACATGCTTGTTTATCTTTATCTTAACAGGAATATGTAGAAAATGTCACGAAGACTTCTTGAAGTTGATTAAAGAAAATGAAAGTACAACAATGGTAATTACATGAATATACAAATAAATAAAAATAAATGATTTAAAATTTTAGCCATTTTACAATGTATTTATTATCATATATCATGTATATGCACCTTATATATTTTTTAGCATAAATAGCATGTATTTTAAAAGAAAAAGGTATGCATGATCATCAAATTTATCATATAATATTAGTCAATATTTTCAATATTTTAGAGAGGCTATTGTTGGAGATAATTATATTTTAAAACCGAGATGAGGTAAACATCCTCCCATTGTAGTCTTATATTATTTAAAGGAGAGATATTTTGTTATTTTTGATTTACTTATAAAAAATAAATAGATAAATTAACCATACAATGTAAATGCTTATTGCAAATTGTACACCTTACATGTATCTACTATGTTGAAATTAGATACATGTACCTTTAGCTGATGTCTATAAAGGAATTAAAATTTAGAAAAAAATAAGAATCTTCACAATCTGATGGTTACAATGTACTTGTATGTATATATTACATGTGCAAATACAATGAAATTATAGTCAAGGGATCGTGTTATTTTACTGTTAATAATTAAACCATGACTCAATCATCAATGATTTATTTCAGACACAAACATGTGGAGAATCCAGCAGTGAAAATAAATTGAGAGAAGATTGTTTCCAAGAAGTCCAACAGATGCTGTAAGTATTAGGTAAATATAAGAAGATGTGGTATGACTGCAAAGAAGACAGCTTTTAGTCAGAGTCACATTTTATAAAATTAAACCGTTATAGGTCAAAGTACAGCCTTCAACGCAAAGCCTTTAGTCGCATTGAATAGCAAGCTATAAAGGGCCACAAACAATAAGTAGCGAAAATCCATTGAAATAGGAAAATGAAGTCTACTCTATATAAACAAACAAGAAAGAGAAACACTTATGAACCACATCAACAAATGACAGCTACTGAACATCAGTTTTCTGACTTTACATAAAGTATAAAAAAAAATATTAATGTGTATTGTGTAACATTAAATTAGTCCCACAGTAATAGACCAAAAGAAAACAAAAAATAGTCGGGACTTATAGTATAACTAATCGTCGTATTTGAATATCAAAAATAAGACAACGTGTGACCGAACGACGCATGGATTAAACGAGTACGAGTTATACTTTTTATTACATTGGCAAATGGCTTTTTGTTATGAAATTAATGTAGAAAATGTAAGGAACTATATGTTTTTCCTACGCATTCACAATTTGTTTTGATCCGACGTTATCGACGTCTCGACAACGCCTATTGTTGTATGACGGCAGAGAGTGAAATAACCACATTTATTTCACATGTGAAATTATCGGGTTTTTTTAACTGGGAAATCAATGTAATGCATTGCAACCAATGTAATAAACACATTTTACACTCAAGTGACTGTGCTTGAAAATGAATATATAACTTTAATTTTATAAATTTACACTCATCGACATGTATAAGTATCCTACAAATTTACTTATATGTGTATATTGTTTTTTACTTCTTCAAGTAAATAAAATACACTTGTACAAGTAGTACCCCTGACTGTAAGTCCAAAAGGATCAAAATTAAACCTTGGTTGATATTAAAAAAAAGTTGTGAGATTCTTTGATATATATACTAAATCTAATAGTTTAATAGTTTATTTAGATTTTTTTATTTCGGTCCTAGCTTTCATGATCTTTCATGTCTGTCTAAATCAGGGTTCATAATTAAACTTTGTTCAATTTGAACAAAAATTATATACATGTGGTTCTTTGGTGTGCTGGGTGTGCTGAATCTAACCATGTATTTAGCAATTTTTTAAACTTGGGCCATGGGGCCTATAATTAATTTGATCCACTTTAAGGTCTAGAGGGTCTAAAACATTGATTTTTAAAATATGGTTGAGTTTTTTAAATGCTAAATCTAATCATGTACATTTTTAGACTAGTTTTCAAATTGGTCTACATTAAAGTCCAAAGGTCCAAAATATAACTTTGTTTTGATTTTAACAAAAAAAATTTTTTTTAGGGATTCTTTGATCGTAGCTGCTACGTAGATTTTGAATGATGAATGTGCAGCTATACACTAGTTGCTACATAGAAATTGATAGCAGCTATGTATCCACTACGTAGCTGCTACGATTTTGAACTCAACCTAGGTCTCTTGAAGATATGAACATGCATAAATTTATGGAAATTTTTCAATATAAACTATAAATTTGCAGGTACAAATCTAAAAAAATTCAAAAATGGAGAGCGATGCAGTTATTGAAACCCATCTAAGAAAGTGTATGGGAACCATGCCTACAGTAATAATTCCAGATTTTTCTGAAGAGGTATGTTTATGCTTTTGCACATGCAGTTTGCAGTAATTTGCTAAAATTGTAAATGAATGCTGAAGTAGTACTATATTTGGTGTATGGAATGATTGTAAGGTGCACATGTCTAGCCGGAGGTGTCATTTGATCCTGACCGGTGTCATTTGACCTTGACCTCATTTTCATAGTTCAGTGGTCAAAGTGAAATTTTTTAGTTTTGGTAATTTTTTTTTGTACTGTATGCAATATGTTGCTATATTTGGTGTATGGAAATATTTTATGATCTACATGTCAGTCTCGCAGGTTTTATATGACCTAAACCTCATTTCAGGGTTCATTGCTCATAGATAAGTTTTTGTGTTTTGGTCTGTTCTTCTTAAAACTATCAGCAATAGGGCAACTATATTTGTTGTATGGCAGAATTGTTAGCTGTGAATGCCTGACTGGCATGATTGATCTGACCTTGACCTCATTTTCATGGTTCATTGGTCAATGTTTTGTTTTCTTGTTTAATGTTAAGTTTATGAGATTTTTGTAATACAACTTTATACATAGGACTATCAACTTATATCAATGCTAAGTAAAGAAGGCAAGATATTTCAGCGTGCGCACTCTTGTTGAAACAAGAAGAATTTTGAAATAAATTGTGAGAAGATAGGTTTTATCATATGTTTTAGGAAAATAAAAATAAAGAATGTACGGATTGATTGCTTAGTCTTAGAGGCATGCTTTTTTATTATTTGTTAATGGCTTTGAACTAGCTGTCAGAAAACTGCGAGTACTCTCAGATCTGTTCATTGTGTCTTTTTGTGTTGGGATGTATAAGTACCCGGCCACGTCCACTTTTATTTTTTGTCTATCTGATGAGTTGAGCCTTTTGCAACTGATTTTTATAGTTCGTTCTTATGTTGTACTGTTATACCACTGTCCCAGGTTAGGGGGAGGGTTGGGATCCCGCTAACATGTTTAACCCCGCCACATTATTTATGTATGTGCCTGTCCCAAGTCAGGAGCCTGTAATTCAGTGGTCGTCGTTTGTTTATGTGTTACCTATTTGGTTTTTTTTTCATTTTTTTACATAGATAAGGCCGTTAGTTTTCTCACTTGAATTGTTTTCCATTGTCTTATCAGGGCTTTTTATAGCTGACTATATGCGGTATGGGCTTAGCTCATTGTTGAAGCCCGTACGGTGACCTATAATTGTTATTGTTTGTGTAATTTGTGTTTTTTGTGGATAGTTGTCTCATTGGCAATCATACCATGTCTTCTTTTTTATATTGTTTTCTTGTTACAAGTAAAAATGTCTCTGTATTTATTTTCAACCATAATATGTTTGTTAATATTTGTATATGTTAAAATCAGTCATGCGAGTTTCTTTTCAATTGTTCAGATTTTATTAAAATTCAAGTATATTAAAACTTTTTAATGACCTTTGTATCACTTCCCTTGGAGGACACAATTTAATAGCAGATTCTATGAAAGTTGTCCTGTGGTTAACACTATTTCATGGTTTTTGCAGTAAAAATATGTCCACTTAAGCGACAATATTTCATGGCAATGGACATTATTTAAAAATACCAAAATTCAACGAAAAAATTTCCAGGTGGACACATTTTCACAGGACACTATTATATCTTACAGTTGCTTCATATTTATTTTTCTTTGGCTTCTTAATCTCAAAGATTGGCCAGACTCTTTCAATTGTTTTGTTTACATAAACAGATTAGGGCCGTAACTAGCCTCTTTTAATAGTGAGACATAACCTTTATGCCAAGCTTAGCGAGGCGAAAAAAAATTGGCGAGGGGTCTGGGAGCCGATCAAGGCCACACGAAGCTGTGAGAAAAATAACGCAAAATTGTGCATTCTGAGCGTTTCCCGGACTTTTTCTCGCATTGAAAAGCAATTAATTTTTAGATTTTTTCGATAATAATAAAACTATAGACTTTTAGGTTTTAGGGACAACATTGAAAGATCGATATGGAGGATAAAGCAAAAAATGTAATTATCATAATCATTAATACCGGATCTCTCCGTCCGTTCTTGTCTTGTATTATGCTTAGACTTTGGTGATTTTTTTATGATTCGATTTAAATATAGTGACAGTGCAGCATTATACTTTAAGTACTAGTACTGCTCAAGTCTACACAAGTGAGCATCTTGACCTTGTTTTACGGTATTAATGATTCTTTTATTGTTGAAGACCCTCCAGCAACTATAATTTCAAGATGAAGAACAGGAATTAAAACTTTGACAATTGCTGATCATTGCTCATTTGTATTTTTTCTATGCATTTACTTTGTGTGCACGTTTACTCCATATTCTTTTCTTTTCTGTTAAAGGGTCAGAACACGACGCAATGAAAGTTTACCCCTTCAACTGTAAAAGGGTCGTATGGCAATATGTTGTTGTTGTTTTTTAAAATCATTTGATACCGAGAAATTGTTGACCTCACTTTAATTCAAACCATATCAGCTATCAAGTTTTTTTTCTACAAAAAAGCGAGTTTTGATATCAAGTTCAATTATCCATGCAGAACAAATACAATCATTTTTTTCTGTGTCCAGTAGCATCGTATATTCTTAAAATATTTTCTCGAAAAATGTCTGTACATCAGTGGACATGCAACATTACAAAATCACACGTTTTCAGATGAAAAACAACACTCAGACTTTAGTCATAAAGTAGGACAATAAATGAACAAAAGGCAAACCTGGGACACAGAAGTACAAACAATAGACCACCAACTCTGAAAACTAAAAGTAAAATAGAAACATGCAGGGATGAAACCAAAGAGTGAAGATAGCTTGCTTCTTGAAGTCACTTTCCGTGAAGACAATTTTATACATGTATACAGACAATATTTGGATTATTTATTTACTATTTTTTTAATTTCTAACATGAAGCATTTGACTCATTTGCATCAATGTAGTTACTAGATATATGATCTGTAACGTGTTTAGGGGACGACCATTTGATATTCTGGGGGGGGGGGGGGGGGGGGGTGCAGGAGGATTTTGAAAATAAATAACTCAGCCTTGATAATCACAAAAATAAATATACTTTTGAAAGAGGCTAGGTAAAACCAAACTTTGATACTATGTATGTATATAATACATGTATATTGGTTGGGAATATAAATAATTCATTTCGTGAAGAAAAGTATAAAATACTTAATCTAATTAACCAGGCTCAAGCTAGCAGCCACTCGCTAGCAGCCACTTCGCTAGCAGACAGTTTTCAGATATGTCTATAAACCCAAAAAATTAACTTGTAATTTCCTGTTCATTACTTTATTCCCTTTTCATATACCAAACAGCGTACTGCGCGCAATTTTAAATAGTGTATGAAGAATAATAAATAGCTATGTATTTATTTAAATGCTGGCAAAATTGTTGGTACATGACATCGACTTTTCAATAAGAAATCAATTTTGTGATATTGTAAGAAATAGCTTTCCATAGTCTCGGCATCCTGTCAAGTAGTTCCCAAAAAGTATCAATAGTTTTGCATTACAAGAATAGAAAATTGAACTCGTGCTTTGCTATTTTTTTGTCAAACACGTTTGTTTTGACAAAAGATTCTACTTCTGAACAAGCGGAATGCGCTCAAATTTGATTATACGAAAGGTTTATTTTTGTACTTAATGTATGGTGTGCACGGAAAATATAAATTAGCAATTTATAAAAGAAACCTGCATTTGGACCTATGGTGAAATTTTCCCACCTGGACCTTTTGACCCATTGGACCTTAGACCATTACCTATCATTTGCACCTAGTGGGTAAAAAAGTATTGCCGTAGGGAATTTTTTACAAGACTTTTGAAAATTTGGGGTAGGCATGTTTGACCCTTAAGACTTAAGTTCGGACCTATGGTGAAGACAAACTATGAGTTGTCCCACCTGGACCTTTTGGTCCATTGGACCCTAGCCCATAACCTACCATTTCCACCTAGTGGCTAAAAAAGTATTGCCGTAGGGAATTTTTTTACACCCTTTTAAAAATTGGAGTAAGGCATTTTTTTTAAATCTGACTTTGGACCCATGGTGAGAACAAACCATGAGTTGTCCCACCTGGACCTTTTGACCCATTGGACCTTAGACCATTACCTATCATTTGCACCTAGTGGGTAAAAAAGTATTGCCGTAGGGAATTTTTGACAAGACTTTTGAAAATTTGGGGTAGGCATGTTTGACCCTTAAGACCTAAGTTCGGACCTATGGTGAAGACAAACTATGAGTTGTCCCACCTGGACCTTTTGGTCCATTGGACCCTAGCCCATAACCTACCATTTCCACCTAGTGGCTAAAAAAGTATTGCCGTAGGGAATTTTTTTACACCCTTTTAAAAATTGGAGTAAGGCATTTTTTTTAAATCTAACTTTGGACCCATGGTGAGAACAAACCATGAGTTGTCCCACCTGGACCTTTTGACCCATTGGACCTTAGACCATTACCTATCATTTGCACCTAGTGGGTAAAAAAGTATTGCCGTAGGGAATTTTTGACAAGACTTTTGAAAATTTGGGGTAGGCATGTTTGACCCTTAAGACTTAAGTTCGGACCTATGGTGAAGACAAACTATGAGTTGTCCCACCTGGACCTTTTGGTCCATTGGACCCTAGCCCATAACCTACCATTTCCACCTAGTGGCTAAAAAAGTATTGCCGTAGGGAATTTTTTTACACCCTTTTAAAAATTGGAGTAAGGCATTTTTTTTAAATCTAACTTTGGACCCATGGTGAGAACAAACCATGAGTTGTCCCACCTGGACCTTTTGACCCATTGGACCTTAGACCATTACCTATCATTTGCACCTAGTGGGTAAAAAAGTATTGCCGTAGGGAATTTTTGACAAGACTTTTGAAAATTTGGGGTAGGCATGTTTGACCCTTAAGACTTAAGTTCGGACCTATGGTGAAGACAAACTATGAGTTGTCCCACCTGGACCTTTTGGTACATTGGACCCTAGCCCATAACCTACCATTTCCACCTAGTGGCTAAAAAAGTATTGCCGTAGGGAATTTTTTTACACCCTTTTAAAAATTGGAGTAAGGCATTTTTTTTAAATCTGACTTTGGACCCATGGTGAGAACAAACCATGAGTTGTCCCACCTGGACCTTTTGACCCATTGGACCTTAGACCATTACCTATCATTTGCACCTAGTGGGTAAAAAAGTATTGCCGTAGGGAATTTTTGACAAGACTTTTGAAAATTTGGGGTAGGCATGTTTGACCCTTAAGACCTAAGTTCGGACCTATGGTGAAGACAAACTATGAGTTGTCCCACCTGGACCTTTTGGTCCATTGGACCCTAGCCCATAACCTACCATTTCCACCTAGTGGCTAAAAAAGTATTGCCGTAGGGAATTTTTTTACACCCTTTTAAAAATTGGAGTAAGGCATTTTTTTTAAATCTAACTTTGGACCCATGGTGAGAACAAACCATGAGTTGTCCCACCTGGACCTTTTGACCCATTGGACCTTAGACCATTACCTATCATTTGCACCTAGTGGGTAAAAAAGTATTGCCGTAGGGAATTTTTGACAAGACTTTTGAAAATTTGGGGTAGGCATGTTTGACCCTTAAGACTTAAGTTCGGACCTATGGTGAAGACAAACTATGAGTTGTCCCACCTGGACCTTTTGGTCCATTGGACCCTAGCCCATAACCTACCATTTCCACCTAGTGGCTAAAAAAGTATTGCCGTAGGGAATTTTTTTACACCCTTTTAAAAATTGGAGTAAGGCATTTTTTTTAAATCTGACTTTGGACCCATGGTGAGAACAAACCATGAGTTGTCCCACCTGGACCTTTTGACCCATTGGACCTTAGACCATTACCTATCATTTGCACCTAGTGGGTAAAAAAGTATTGCCGTAGGGAATTTTTGACAAGACTTTTGAAAATTTGGGGTAGGCATGTTTGACCCTTAAGACCTAAGTTCGGACCTATGGTGAAGACAAACTATGAGTTGTCCCACCTGGACCTTTTGGTCCATTGGACCCTAGCCCATAACCTACCATTTCCACCTAGTGGCTAAAAAAGTATTGCCGTAGGGAATTTTTTTACACCCTTTTAAAAATTGGAGTAAGGCATTTTTTTTAAATCTAACTTTGGACCCATGGTGAGAACAAACCATGAGTTGTCCCACCTGGACCTTTTGACCCATTGGACCTTAGACCATTACCTATCATTTGCACCTAGTGGGTAAAAAAGTATTGCCGTAGGGAATTTTTGACAAGACTTTTGAAAATTTGGGGTAGGCATGTTTGACCCTTAAGACTTAAGTTCGGACCTATGGTGAAGACAAACTATGAGTTGTCCCACCTGGACCTTTTGGTCCATTGGACCCTAGCCCATAACCTACCATTTCCACCTAGTGGCTAAAAAAGTATTGCCGTAGGGAATTTTTTTACACCCTTTTAAAAATTGGAGTAAGGCATTTTTTTTAAATCTGACTTTGGACCCATGGTGAGAACAAACCATGAGTTGTCCCACCTGGACCTTTTGACCCATTGGACCTTAGACCATTACCTATCATTTGCACCTAGTGGGTAAAAAAGTATTGCCGTAGGGAATTTTTGACAAGACTTTTGAAAATTTGGGGTAGGCATGTTTGACCCTTAAGACCTAAGTTCGGACCTATGGTGAAGACAAACTATGAGTTGTCCCACCTGGACCTTTTGGTCCATTGGACCCTAGCCCATAACCTACCATTTCCACCTAGTGGCTAAAAAAGTATTGCCGTAGGGAATTTTTTTACACCCTTTTAAAAATTGGAGTAAGGCATTTTTTTTAAATCTAACTTTGGACCCATAATGAGAACAAACCATGAGTTGTCCCACCTGGACCTTTTGACCCATTGGACCTTAGACCATTACCTATCATTTGCACCTAGTGGGTAAAAAAGTATTGCCGTAGGGAATTTTTGACAAGACTTTTGAAAATTTGGGGTAGGCATGTTTGACCCTTAAGACCTAAGTTCGGACCTATGGTGAAGACAAACTATGAGTTGTCCCACCTGGACCTTTTGGTCCATTGGACCCTAGCCCATAACCTACCATTTCCAC
Source organism: Mytilus edulis (assembly GCF_963676685.1). Classification (NCBI taxonomy): domain Eukaryota; kingdom Metazoa; phylum Mollusca; class Bivalvia; order Mytilida; family Mytilidae; genus Mytilus; species Mytilus edulis. The sequence continues at coordinate 74,715,674 of NC_092356.1, read as the reverse complement.
CTAGTGGCTAAAAAAGTATTGCCGTAGGGAATTTTTTTACACCCTTTTAAAAATTGGAGTAAGGCATTTTTTTTAAATCTAACTTTGGACCCATGGTGAGAACAAACCATGAGTTGTCCCACCTGGACCTTTTGACCCATTGGACCTTAGACCATTACCTATCATTTGCACCTAGTGGGTAAAAAAGTATTGCCGTAGGGAATTTTTGACAAGACTTTTGAAAATTTGGGGTAGGCATGTTTGACCCTTAAGACTTAAGTTCGGACCTATGGTGAAGACAAACTATGAGTTGTCCCACCTGGACCTTTTGGTCCATTGGACCCTAGCCCATAACCTACCATTTCCACCTAGTGGCTAAAAAAGTATTGCCGTAGGGAATTTTTTTACACCCTTTTAAAAATTGGAGTAAGGCATTTTTTTTAAATCTGACTTTGGACCCATGGTGAGAACAAACCATGAGTTGTCCCACCTGGACCTTTTGACCCATTGGACCTTAGACCATTACCTATCATTTGCACCTAGTGGGTAAAAAAGTATTGCCGTAGGGAATTTTTGACAAGACTTTTGAAAATTTGGGGTAGGCATGTTTGACCCTTAAGACCTAAGTTCGGACCTATGGTGAAGACAAACTATGAGTTGTCCCACCTGGACCTTTTGGTCCATTGGACCCTAGCCCATAACCTACCATTTCCACCTAGTGGCTAAAAAAGTATTGCCGTAGGGAATTTTTTTACACCCTTTTAAAAATTGGAGTAAGGCATTTTTTTTAAATCTAACTTTGGACCCATAATGAGAACAAACCATGAGTTGTCCCACCTGGACCTTTTGACCCATTGGACCTTAGACCATTACCTATCATTTGCACCTAGTGGGTAAAAAAGTATTGCCGTAGGGAATTTTTGACAAGACTTTTGAAAATTTGGGGTAGGCATGTTTGACCCTTAAGACCTAAGTTCGGACCTATGGTGAAGACAAACTATGAGTTGTCCCACCTGGACCTTTTGGTCCATTGGACCCTAGCCCATAACCTACCATTTCCACCTAGTGGCTAAAAAAGTATTGCCGTAGGGAATTTTTTTACACCCTTTTAAAAATTGGAGTAAGGCATTTTTTTTAAATCTAACTTTGGACCCATGGTGAGAACAAACCATGAGTTGTCCCACCTGGACCTTTTGACCCATTGGACCTTAGACCATTACCTATCATTTGCACCTAGTGGGTAAAAAAGTATTGCCGTAGGGAATTTTTGACAAGACTTTTGAAAATTTGGGGTAGGCATGTTTGACCCTTAAGACCTAAGTTCGGACCTATGGTGAAGACAAACTATGAGTTGTCCCACCTGGACCTTTTGGTCCATTGGACCCTAGCCCATAACCTACCATTTCCACCTAGTGGCTAAAAAAGTATTGCCGTAGGGAATTTTTTTACACCCTTTTAAAAATTGGAGTAAGGCATTTTTTTTTAAATCTAACTTTGGACCCATGGTGAGAACAAACCATGAGTTGTCCCACCTGGACCTTTTGACCCATTGGACCTTAGACCATTACCTATCATTTGCACCTAGTGGGTAAAAAAGTATTGCCGTAGGGAATTTTTGACAAGACTTTTGAAAATTTGGGGTAGGCATGTTTGACCCTTAAGACTTAAGTTCGGACCTATGGTGAAGACAAACTATGAGTTGTCCCACCTGGACCTTTTGGTCCATTGGACCCTAGCCCATAACCTACCATTTCCACCTAGTGGCTAAAAAAGTATTGCCGTAGGGAATTTTTTTACACCCTTTTAAAAATTGGAGTAAGGCATTTTTTTTAAATCTGACTTTGGACCCATGGTGAGAACAAACCATGAGTTGTCCCACCTGGACCTTTTGACCCATTGGACCTTAGACCATTACCTATCATTTGCACCTAGTGGGTAAAACAGTATTGCCGTAGGGAATTTTTGACAAGACTTTTGAAAATTTGGGGTAGGCATGTTTGACCCTTAAGACCTAAGTTCGGACCTATGGTGAAGACAAACTATGAGTTGTCCCACCTGGACCTTTTGGTCCATTGGACCCTAGCCCATAACCTACCATTTCCACCTAGTGGCTAAAAAAGTATTGCCGTAGGGAATTTTTTTACACCCTTTTAAAAATTGGAGTAAGGCATTTTTTTTAAATCTAACTTTGGACCCATAATGAGAACAAACCATGAGTTGTCCCACCTGGACCTTTTGACCCATTGGACCTTAGACCATTACCTATCATGTGCACCTAGTGGGTAAAAAAGTATTGCCGTAGGGAATTTTTGACAAGACTTTTGAAAATTTGGGGTAGGCATGTTTGACCCTTAAGACCTAAGTTCGGACCTATGGTGAAGACAAACTATGAGTTATCCCACCTGGACCTTTTGGTCCATTGGACCCTAGCCCATAACCTACCATTTCCACCTAGTGGCTAAAAAAGTATTGCCGTAGGGAATTTTTTTACACCCTTTTAAAAATTGGAGTAAGGCATTTTTTTTAAATCTGACTTTGGACCCATGGTGAGAACAAACCATGAGTTGTCCCACCTGGACCTTTTGACCCATTGGACCTTAGACCATTACCTATCATTTGCACCTAGTGGGTAAAAAAGTATTGCCGTAGGGAATTTTTGACAAGACTTTTGAAAATTTGGGGTAGGCATGTTTGACCCTTAAGACCTAAGTTCGGACCTATGTTGAAGACAAACTATGAGTTGTCCCACCTGGACCTTTTTGTCCATTGGACCCTAGCCCATAACCTACCATTTCCACCTAGTGGCTAAAAAAGTATTGCCGTAGGGAATTTTTTTACACCCTTTTAAAAATTGGAGTAAGGCATTTTTTTTAAATCTAACTTTGGACCCATGGTGAGAACAAACCATGAGTTGTCCCACCTGGACCTTTTGACCCATTGGACCTTAGACCATTACCTATCATTTGCACCTAGTGGGTAAAAAAGTATTGCCGTAGGGAATTTTTGACAAGACTTTTGAAAATTTGGGGTAGGCATGTTTGACCCTTAAGACCTAAGTTCGGACCTATGGTGAAGACAAACTATGAGTTGTCCCACCTGGACCTTTTGGTCCATTGGACCCTAGCCCATAACCTACCATTTCCACCTAGTGGCTAAAAAAGTATTGCCGTAGGGAATTTTTTTACACCCTTTTAAAAATTGGAGTAAGGCATTTTTTTTAAATCTAACTTTGGACCCATGGTGAGAACAAACCATGAGTTGTCCCACCTGGACCTTTTGACCCATTGGACCTTAGACCATTACCTATCATTTGCACCTAGTGGGTAAAAAAGTATTGCCGTAGGGAATTTTTGACAAGACTTTTGAAAATTTGGGGTAGGCATGTTTGACCCTTAAGACTTAAGTTCGGACCTATGGTGAAGACAAACTATGAGTTGTCCCACCTGGACCTTTTGGTCCATTGGACCCTAGCCCATAACCTACCATTTCCACCTAGTGGCTAAAAAAGTATTGCCGTAGGGAATTTTTTTACACCCTTTTAAAAATTGGAGTAAGGCATTTTTTTTAAATCTGACTTTGGACCCATGGTGAGAACAAACCATGAGTTGTCCCACCTGGACCTTTTGACCCATTGGACCTTAGACCATTACCTATCATTTGCACCTAGTGGGTAAAAAAGTATTGCCGTAGGGAATTTTTGACAAGACTTTTGAAAATTTGGGGTAGGCATGTTTGACCCTTAAGACCTAAGTTCGGACCTATGGTGAAGACAAACTATGAGTTGTCCCACCTGGACCTTTTGGTCCATTGGACCCTAGCCCATAACCTACCATTTCCACCTAGTGGCTAAAAAAGTATTGCCGTAGGGAATTCTTTTACACCCTTTTAAAAATTGGAGTAAGGCATTTTTTTTAAATCTAACTTTGGACCCATGGTGAGAACAAACCATGAGTTGTCCCACCTGGACCTTTTGACCCATTGGACCTTAGACCATTACCTATCATTTGCACCTAGTGGGTAAAAAAGTATTGCCGTAGGGAATTTTTGACAAGACTTTTGAAAATTTGGGGTAGGCATGTTTGACCCTTAAGACCTAAGTTCGGACCTATGGTGAAGACAAACTATGAGTTGTCCCACCTGGACCTTTTGGTCCATTGGACCCTAGCCCATAACCTACCATTTCCACCTAGTGGCTAAAAAAGTATTGCCGTAGGGAATTTTTTTACACCCTTTTAAAAATTGGAGTAAGGCATTTTTTTTAAATCTGACTTTGGACCCATGGTGAGAACAAACCATGAGTTGTCCCACCTGGACCTTTTGACCCATTGGACCTTAGACCATTACCTATCATTTGCACCTAGTGGGTAAAAAAGTATTGCCGTAGGGAATTTTTGACAAGACTTTTGAAAATTTGGGGTAGGCATGTTTGACCCTTAAGACCTAAGTTCGGACCTATGGTGAAGACAAACTATGAGTTGTCCCACCTGGACCTTTTGGTCCATTGGACCCTAGCCCATAACCTACCATTTCCACCTAGTGGCTAAAAAAGTATTGCCGTAGGGAATTTTTTTACACCCTTTTAAAAATTGGAGTAAGGCATTTTTTTTAAATCTTACTTTGGACCCATGGTGAGAACAAACCATGAGTTGTCCCACCTGGACCTTTTGACCCATTGGACCTTAGACCATTACCTATCATTTGCACCTAGTGGGTAAAAAAGTATTGCCGTAGGGAATTTTTGACAAGACTTTTGAAAATTTGGGGTAGGCATGTTTGACCCTTAAGACCTAAGTTCGGACCTATGGTGATGACAAACTATGAGTTGTCCCACCTGGACCTTTTGGTCCATTGGACCCTAGCCCATAACCTACCATTTCCACCTAGTGGCTAAAAAAGTATTGCCGTAGGGAATTTTTTTACACCCTTTTAAAAATTGGAGTAAGGCATTTTTTTTAAATCTGACTTTGGACCCATGGTGAGAACAAACCATGAGTTGTCCCACCTGGACCTTTTGACCCATTGGACCTTAGACCATTACCTATCATTTGCACCTAGTGGGTAAAAAAGTATTGCCGTAGGGAATTTTTGACAAGACTTTTGAAAATTTGGGGTAGGCATGTTTGACCCTTAAGACCTAAGTTCGGACCTATGGTGAAGACAAACTATGAGTTGTCCCACCTGGACCTTTTGGTCCATTGGACCCTAGCCCATAACCTACCATTTCCACCTAGTGGCTAAAAAAGTATTGCCGTAGGGAATTTTTTTACACCCTTTTAAAAATTGGAGTAAGGCATTTTTTTTAGATCTAACTTTGGACCCATGGTGAGAACAAACCATGAGTTGTCCCACCTGGACCTTTTGACCCATTGGACCTTAGACCATTACCTATCATTTGCACCTAGTGGGTAAAAAAGTATTGCCGTAGGGAATTTTTGACAAGACTTTTGAAAATTTGGGGTAGGCATGTTTGACCCTTAAGACCTAAGTTCGGACCTATGGTGAAGACAAACTATGAGTTGTCCCACCTGGACCTTTTGGTCCATTGGACCCTAGCCCATAACCTACCATTTCCACCTAGTGGCTAAAAAAGTATTGCCGTAGGGAATTTTTTTACACCCTTTTAAAAATTGGAGTAAGGCATTTTTTTTAAATCTGACTTTGGACCCATGGTGAGAACAAACCATGAGTTGTCCCACCTGGACCTTTTGACCCATTGGACCTTAGACCATTACCTATCATGTGCACCTAGTGGGTAAAAAAGTATTGCCGTAGGGAATTTTTGACAAGACTTTTGAAAATTTGGGGTAGGCATGTTTGACCCTTAAGACCTAAGTTCGGACCTATGGTGAAGACAAACTATGAGTTGTCCCACCTGGACCTTTTGGTCCATTGGACCCTAGCCCATAACCTACCATTTCCACCTAGTGGCTAAAAAAGTATTGCCGTAGGGAATTTTTTTACACCCTTTTAAAAATTGGAGTAAGGCATTTTTTTTAAATCTAACTTTGGACCCATGGTGAGAACAAACCATGAGTTGTCCCACCTGGACCTTTTGACCCATTGGACCTTAGACCATTACCTATCATTTGCACCTAGTGGGTAAAAAAGTATTGCCGTAGGGAATTTTTGACAAGACTTTTGAAAATTTGGGGTAGGCATGTTTGACCCTTAAGACCTAAGTTCGGACCTATGGTGAAGACAAACTATGAGTTGTCCCACCTGGACCTTTTGGTCCATTGGACCCTAGCCCATAACCTACCATTTCAACCTAGTGGCTAAAAAAGTATTGCCGTAGGGAATTTTTTTACACCCTTTTAAAAATTGGAGTAAGGCATTTTTTTTAAATCTGACTTTGGACCCATGGTGAGAACAAACCATGAGTTGTCCCACCTGGACCTTTTGACCCATTGGACCTTAGACCATTACCTATCATTTGCACCTAGTGGGTAAAAAAGTATTGCCGTAGGGAATTTTTGACAAGACTTTTGAAAATTTGGGGTAGGCATGTTTGACCCTTAAGACCTAAGTTCGGACCTATGGTGAAGACAAACTATGAGTTGTCCCACCTGGACCTTTTGGTCCATTGGACCCTAGCCCATAACCTACCATTTCCACCTAGTGGCTAAAAAAGTATTGCCGTAGGGAATTTTTTTACACCCTTTTAAAAATTGGAGTAAGGCATTTTTTTTAAATCTTACTTTGGACCCATGGTGAGAACAAACCATGAGTTGTCCCACCTGGACCTTTTGACCCATTGGACCTTAGACCATTACCTATCATTTGCACCTAGTGGGTAAAAAAGTATTGCCGTAGGGAATTTTTGACAAGACTTTTGAAAATTTGGGGTAGGCATGTTTGACCCTTAAGACCTAAGTTCGGACCTATGGTGAAGACAAACTATGAGTTGTCCCACCTGGACCTTTTGGTCCATTGGACCCTAGCCCATAACCTACCATTTCCACCTAGTGGCTAAAAAAGTATTGCCGTAGGGAATTTTTTTACACCCTTTTAAAAATTGGAGTAAGGCATTTTTTTTAAATCTGACTTTGGACCCATGGTGAGAACAAACCATGAGTTGTCCCACCTGGACCTTTTGACCCATTGGACCTTAGACCATTACCTATCATTTGCACCTAGTGGGTAAAAAAGTATTGCCGTAGGGAATTTTTGACAAGACTTTTGAAAATTTGGGGTAGGCATGTTTGACCCTTAAGACCTAAGTTCGGACCTATGGTGAAGATAAACTATGAGTTGTCCCACCTGGACCTTTTGGTCCATTGGACCCTAGCCCATAACCTACCATTTCCACCTAGTGGCTAAAAAAGTATTGCCGTAGGGAATTTTTTTACACCCTTTTAAAAATTGGAGTAAGGCATTTTTTTTAAATCTTACTTTGGACCCATGGTGAGAACAAACCATGAGTTGTCCCACCTGGACCTTTTGACCCATTGGACCTTAGACCATTACCTATCATTTGCACCTAGTGGGTAAAAAAGTATTGCCGTAGGGAATTTTTTACAAGACTTTTGAAAATTTGGGTTAGGCATGTTTGACCCTAAAGACCTAAGTTCGGACCTATGGTGAAGACAAACTATGAGTTGTCCCACCTGGACCTTTTGGTCCATTGGACCCTAGCCCATAACCTACCATTTCCACCTAGTGGCTAAAAAAGTATTGCCGTAGGGAATTTTTTTACACCTTTTTAAAAATTGGAGTAAGGCATTTTTTTTAAATCTAACTTTGGACCCATGGTGAGAACAAACCATGAGTTGTCCCACCTGGACCTTTTGACCCATTGGACCTTAGACCATTACCTATCATTTGCACCTAGTGGGTAAAAAAGTATTGCCGTAGGGAATTTTTTACAAGACTTTTGAAAATTTGGGTTAGGCATGTTTGACCCTAAAGACCTAAGTTCGGACCTATGGTGAAGACAAACTATGAGTTGTCCCACCTGGACCTTTTGGTCCATTGGACCCTAGCCAATAACCTACCATTTCCACCTAGTGGCTAAAAAAGTATTGCCGTAGGGAAATTTTTCACACCCTTTTAAAAATTGGAGTAAGGCATTTTTTTTTAAATCTGACTTTGGACCCATGGTGAGAACAAACCATGAGTTGTCCCACCTGGAACTTTTGACCCATTGGACCTTAGACCATTACCTATCATTTGCACCTAGTGGGTAAAAAAGTATTGCCGAAGGGAATTTTTGACAAGACTTTTGAAAATTTGGGGTAGGCATGTTTGACCCTTAAGACCCAAGTTCGGACCTAAGGTAAAGATAAACTATGATTTGTCCCACCTGGACCTTTATGCCCATTGGACCCTAGCCCGTTACCTACCATTTGCACTTAGTGGCTAAAAAAAGTATTGCCGTAGGGAATTTTTTACACCCTTTTAAAAATTAGGGTAGTCTTTTTTTTTAAATCTAACTTTGGACCCATGGTGAGGACAACCATGAGTTGTCCCACCTGGACCTTTTGACCCATTGGACCTTAGACCATTACCTATCATTTGCACCCAGTGGGTAAAAAAGTGTTGTCGTAGGGAATTTTTGACAAAAATTTTGAAAATTTTGGGTAGGCATGTTTGACCCTTAAGCCATAAGTTCGGACCTATGGTGAAGACAAACTATCAGTTGTTCCACCTGGACCTTTTGGCCCATTGGACCCTAGCCCATTACCTATCATTTCCACCTAGTGGCTAAAAAAGTATTGCCGTAGGGAATTTTGACAGATTTTAAAAGATTAGGGGTAGGCATTTTAGTCCACCTTCTTGGCATGGATACCAATGGAACTTTGCAAATTGAAAGCTATGGTATGAAAAAATTCAGGCGCACTTGGTATGATTACCACGATTTTCACGGACGGTAGGATTGACAATGTTAAGATATAATTTTAAGGACCGAAAAAATTGTGTCTTATAAATTGAGTTAGGGATGGTGGTTGGGATAACCTAAATTGATATTTTTTTATTGTTGGGATAAGACATGGATCCAAAAGCAGACATGGAGTAAGTTTTGAAGCCCTGAGAGGTATTACCAAAATGAACAACCTTTGATGATACTCCCGGTTTGGGAAAGATCAGTTGGTTGAGTTGATCGTAACAGAAAAAAACCAATCTGAAAAATCAGCGTCGTCCGAAACCCCAGACGAGGAAGACGATTATCACCCAGGCAAAAAAACTTGAGTTGAACGAAAGCCCTGAAAGAGGCATTTACTACCTGGAAGCTGACCCCCATTATTGATATGGATGTGCAGACTTTCCTTGATGTCTCTCATGTGTCACCGGAGGAACTTAAAACAAATTGGACATTGAAAAGATCAAAAATCAATGTGGTGCTACACTGTACCTTTGTGAATTTTAATCCAACAGGTAATGCAGATGATAAGAACAAGGGATACTTTCACTCGAGATTTTCACCGAGGCCACGATCTTAGCTGAAACCCTTGTTTAGATGGACAAAAAGATTGAAGGAAAGATTGGCCAGTGAACCTCTGAAAAATGTTGCTGAACATTGAAGCAATTGTAAAACTTCAAGTAAATATTAACAAACACCGTCCGCTGGGAGGGTCACAGTACTTTGAAAGAAGGCTGTAAACAATATGAAAAAAAACTGATGAGGATTGTTTTAAGTGGGCCACAGTACTACCGTGGCAGGAAGAGCTCAATCTTGAAAAAGATGTAGTTCTTGGTCAGCCTTAAGGGAATTGGTAAGTTCGAGAAGGTCAATTCAACCCTGACAGTCAATGTATTATCATAAATTAACGACAATGAAGTATACCCGCTGCGCATATCAGACGTTAGCGAACAGCGGGAGAGAGACATCAACTTGCTGCTGATAAAAAAAAATCTTGGCTGGTGTTGAGCAAGACTTCGTACCACAATTGTGAACCCACCTGTGCTACAGATGCATGAACCAGTTCACATTAAAGAAGTCATGGAGACCCATAAAGAGTGTTGCGTCAATCACAAGGCGGTTAGATCGAGCTGCCCAAGCTAATTAAGGAGGGGACCTACCAGACTTTTGACAACACTTACTCGATATGAGTCCCTTTCGTGGTGTCCGCGTTTTTAGTATTTAACCGAAAAGGTTAAAACCAGGATTGATAAACCACATACGAAAGCCTACCAAAAGCACATGCCTTCGTGTTTCTGCTACCACATCAAGTGCTTTGACGACAACATGTATACCAAGGCACCAGTTCTGTATATCATGCAAAAGCCGGGAGAAAATGTGACACAGGTCTTTGTTAAATGCCTTGAGAAGGAAAATCAAAGCCCTTTACCTCGGAGAGCTTGGTGAGGACAAGATGAGGGATTACTGCCACTTTACCAAAAACACAGGAGCGCAGCACATAACCAGTGTAACCTGAGGCACAAAATGTCAAAGTTTATACCTGTATTTTTCACAATCTGGCCGTGTATGATAGTTATCTGTTCATTAAGAACCTGGGATTGACACCGGGGCAGCTCACATGCATTTCCAATTTGGAGGAAAAGTATATCTCGTTAAGGAAGACATTCCAGGTGAGTAAGTACAAGATCAAAGACGAGGAAATTAAAACCCTCCACCAGAGTTTGAGGTTTGGACAGTCTTAAATTTGTGATTGCGAGCCTGAATAGCTTGGTAAACTCAAGCCCAACAGCAGCCTTCAAGAATACTCGGAAGGTATTTGGTAGAGGAGCGTTTGATCCCGAATTGTACCGGGTGATACCCGCGGAGTCCAAAAACGGTAGGAAAATCACACTGCGCGAGGACATAGACAGGCGTTAGCTAGAATACATTGTGTCACACCGCGAATATTTTGAGCTGGGAAGCAGGCTTATAAAAGGGAAGAAGCTGGACAAGAATGCACATCTGACACAGGGCTAGCTTGCACAGGAGTGCACAACCTCCATAGCTATCCTGGTACTGTCACGATAATGGTATCAACTGCGCCAGGCTCGACGCCTGCATTGCGAAGAGTACATGGCAGATAAGATTGTATACACGGGAAATGTATGGGACTAAGCCAATGCACATCTTTTGGCAATCATTAGTGGGACTGAGTGGGAGGCAGGCCAAGGTTACACTGAAGGATCCGAAATGATATCAAGAGTGAGACATATCACAGACTCTATTGTTAAATTGCAGCCGTACCTTTATTAGCAAGCGAAAAATTCAAAGGAATGTAGGGACACCGACTACAACATCGATGGAAGTACGGTGAACTATGTGATTTGTAGTTTGAAGAATAAGGCACTTATGAACGAATTTCCTGGGTGCTCGCCGTTTGTTCATAGAATGTCAAGGAGGTCAAGTGATGTAAAATCACCTTCACCAGACATGGACGAAAGTTTACTCTTGCGACAGAGTGTGTACCCTGTTGATTATATGGATGGGTTCAAGCAACTTGAGTAAACCGAGCAAGACGAAAATGCATTGATGGCAGCGTTCGACTAGCTGACAAGACAATGTATTGAATTTGGATCGCTGGAGGTCATTGGCAGCACGATCAACACGAACAATGAGCTCGCCGGGTGCTTACATAGAGTCAAGGAAGTCATGGATGAAGGTAATGGTAAACCTGTTGACGCGCCGGGGAAGTCTCTTGATAAATGTTTACTCTTGCGAAAGGTTGTGTACCCTTATGACTATGTGGATGGGCAGACCGAGTTGCCACCCAGTGAAGCATTCTACAATACCATCACCGGTGAGGGAATAAGCCATGCAGACTATGAACTAATACGCGCAGCAAGTGTGTGAAAAGAGATGGATATCAACAGCAAGAGAGAGTATCATGAGTTGTATCTGAAAACGGATGCTGGGCGATGTGTTTGAGAACTTCAGAGATGTATAATTGAAGCATTAGGAACTTGATCCCACGTGGTACCTAACAGCACCAATACTTGCCTATTATGCGACATTGAAAACTACCGTAACAGTTGTGAAACCTAAACTTATCTCGTATCCTGACATGCTTATGATGCCTGAAAAAAGGATCAGAGGTGGCATAACAGTCGCGACGCAGCGGTTTGCCAAAGTCAACAACCCTTATGTAGAAAGATTCAATACCGACAAGCCCATCAACTACTTGATGTATGCGGATGCCGATAACCTGTATGGATGGGATATGAGTAGCTATCCACCGACCGGTGGCTTTGAATGTATTAACACCGACGTAACCAACCTTGGATACCCTTGCAGTGAAGACGACCAAGGATTTATATTGGAGGTAGACTTCGCATATTTCAAGGAACTTCATGACTACCACAATGACTACTCGCTTGCCCCGGAAACTGTACAGCTGAACAAAGTAAAAAAAACTGGTGCCAAACCTCGGAAACAAACTGAGGTATGTTGTTCACTACGTCAAACTAAAACAGTACTTGCGCTCAGACTCAAGATCAGAAAACCACACGGTTATAAGTTTAAACCGATCATATGGCTGAAGATTTATATACTAATAGATATAACCACCGCACTCAGAGCCGCTGCCACCACTAATTTTGAAAAAGACTTGTTCAAGCTCATGAACAATGCGGTGTCGGAAGACAATAGAAAATATCCACAAGAGGGTCGACGTCCGAATGGTTACCACCGAGAAAAAAGTGATGAAGCTCGTCACCAAGCTCAATTTTGATCGCCAGGTTAACTTCAGTGAGTATCTTGCAGCCATGCACATGCGTAAGACCAAATAGAATTTGACAAGCCAATTTACCTAGACCTATCTAAGACCTTAATGGCGGACTATGTTTACAAGTACCTAAAGCCAACCTACCGTGACAAGACAACCATCTGTTACACCGACAGTATCGTTTACAATGTCGAACCTCCAGATGTCTACAAAGACATTAACGAACACGGGCGGCAGAAGTTCGGCACATTCAACTATCCAAGTGACCATACTTCCGGTATCAAATCAGGTCTGAACAGGAAAGTTTTTGGAATGTTCAAGGATGAATGAGCCGAAGTCCCCATGACTGAGTTTTGGACTGCGGTCAAAGATATACGCGCTCAAGGTTGGCATGCGCGAAGCGAAGAGGGCTTAAGGGGTGAAGAAGTGCATCGTCAAAAATGACCTTTGAAAACTACAAGAGATGCCTTGATAAGCACACAGTGAGCTACCGGACTATGAATACACAATCAAAAGTCATAGGCATCAGATATATACACTTGAGTGTCACAAGAGAGTCCTATCAGTCAACGATGACAAGCGTCATATCATGCATGATGGAATTAGCACCCTTGCCCGTGGCCACTACAAAATTGTCAACTCTAAATAAATGAGCGGCATATGGGTGCATAATTTAGTTCTCCCCTACAAACCCCTTTCAAACACTCAGCTCAAACAGGTTGTAACCACCTGCACGAATATTCAATACTGTTGGGGTGCGGTCATGCCTGATACACTACTACCAAAGGTCTGATACACCAAATGTGGAACCTAAACCCCGACAGCTGGAAGGATCATGCAACGCACTTGGTGTGTTGGTAAAAGCGCAGACCGACACAGTAATACTTTGAATCTTATAGATTGCCAACGCCCGACGATATGGTAGACTATTTGTAGCCTGTGATCCTTTTCAAAACTGATGAACTTCAGACGCGAGGGGATGTGGTGTGTGGTCACTTTTGTCTATCCATGTTGAAGATGCTGACAATCAGAAAAACGTGTAAAATGCAATATTTTCGCTTTAAAATAAATGGATAAGTTTGGATCCCATACAAGACAGTGCATATCCGTCTGCTGGATCGTGCAGCATTTCGATATGAACGACAATCGCATTAATAGCCTATGATATCACAAGGACAGCTCGGATGCTGTGACAAAACGGTGGGTGACCAAGTAGTTGAAAGATGGTATAAAGGACAACAATGAGCTAGAGGCTGCGCTAAAAGCGATCATGAAATAGCTCTCGAGGACATGAAAAAACACCTTGTCGGTATCGAGAAAAAAGTGGGAACGTGTCTTCCTTGCAGCACAAGAACTAGTGACCAAAGTGGTATATTCAAAGAACTATGTGGATCTAAGCATGGCGGTTCTAGAGAAAATCAAAACCATCGAATTGAAGGTGAAGTCTTATCACACGACGGACAGGAGACGGCGCGAATCGAATCTCATATCTGAGGAGAACCTGCGCAATTATATATTAACACAACAGTTTTTTTCAAGTCATATGAACTAGTCTATTGCACATCCGCCGCTTTGACCAAAGAGTTGAACTCCGTGGGATACCCCTCCACTTGACGTTAAGCTATTTCATCCCTCCCCATGTTCTTTTACGCAAGACATTTTCGATGCGGTAGGTGTTTTGATCAGTCTTTTGATGGATACCTGAATGTCCTCACCGCTAAAATCCTCGAGGCGATAGGCGGGCGGATTAGTGATCAACAATACAAATACTTTCTCTGTCCAGCTGGGCGTGTAGTCCTTCTCGAATATACATTTTTTTGTCGCCAGTACGAAATCGCGGTGGTTTTATTTGAGGTATGCTGCCGTAAAGGTTCAAATACACCTTGTTTGCATGCTCCTTGTGACTTGAGGCGACAGGGTCATCTTGATGGAGCGGTGCTGGGTGGTATTGTACTGGCAAACATGATCGTCCAGGACATCGATATAGGTGCGCATGGATTTGAACATGTTGCAGTTCCAATGGTCGACAACAATCGATTTCTCTTCATTCTCGGTGGAGTAAGCCTCGATACAATGTTTTTGAAGCAGCTGCTTTACTTCTACTTCCACCATATAGTGACCGTCTTCAACAAATTGAAGATTATGTCACAGGAAGAAACTTACAACAAGACATAGATTGAAAAAATGTACAAATTTTTTAAAAATATGAAAAATTAAAAATATAAAATGTTTTGTATAATAAAGTAAGATGTTGTAATTAATATTGATGCTTTGAGATTGAAGATTTGAAAGAGTCTACTGAAGTGCAATTTACAATGTTATCTGGTAGTTTGTTCCAGTCGGTAATAGTTCTTGGAAAATATGATTCTTTTCTGTACTGTGTTTTGCAGGATGGAATTTGGAAGCTGTTTGAATTAGAATGTCTTGTTTGTCTTTTTTGAGGAATTACTTTATTATTTTTAGGAATTGCAACCTTTTCGTGTTCAATTTTGTAGCTTTACATCCTTGTTGTCAAACTCAGTACCATTGTCTGTCCATAGTTTCTTTAGCACACGCAATTTGAATACCGTTTTGGCATTTCGCACCGTCAACCCCTTCTTGTTCTTGAGTGGTATCAGTCAGACATTTTTGGTGAAGACATCGATAATGCCTCAGTTGAATTTATTTTCCTTGTTGTCCCTACAAAAAACACTTATATCAACAAGGTCGACCGCCTAAGTCTCATCCACACAATACTACTACACCGCGTTTTTTAAACGTGCGTCGAACTGGTTTGTGCAACTCATCCGCTAAATCATCGGTCCAGCGAACTTTTATTTTCTAAATACTCAGACCAAATCGAGTTTTGGTATCGATGATTGGTCCGATGATGCTGTGGTCCATGCGTTCGCGTGTGGAAGTTTTGGCAATGGTAATAAGCGAGGCTAGCATAGCTTTGCCACAGATGGAGTAACGGGCGGTTTTATCCTTGTGCTGGGCACAACAGAGATCGTGGTGATATGCAGCCTAGTAAACTCGATTAATGGGGTTTGACCAAGCTTTTCTGGGTGCAGGCGCTTGCTTAGTTTAATCTCTGGCCCGGTAAAGTTGTGTCCGGATAGATGCATTTCCATTGGTGATCGATTGTTAACTAGTAGTTTGTCCATGAACCCGGCAACAAACTGAGACTTCATGGCAACGCAAACCTTACAATTTCCAACTTTTCTCCGTCGCCCGTTCCTGGTCATTTCCTCGCTGGGCTTAACTATGTCCGTCTTCCAATAACATTTCAAGCAAAAGTTCATCGCTATTTTATTCAAATAAATGACATTGCAGACATTTCCTACAGTGTCAACGCCCCCAACAGGAGCAATCGCTACCTCCTACCGCAATCAGAAGGTTTATCATTGGGAAATCGGACTGTGGTGAGACAACGCTGTTGAACAACATAATCCTGTGCGATTGATGACTCGAGTACGATCAAGTGTATGTCTTCGGGAAATCGCTTCACCAGCCCATCTACCGGCTGTTGCAGCAAGCGCTGGGAACAGGCTTCACTAAGGACGATATCATAAACCTCGTACAGTGCAAAGGCAAGTCCCCCTACTCGTTGATCGATGTGGTCAACGCCTTACCACCACCACGACACCCGAGTGATATCAAAACTTTTTCATCGAGCAAAGGAGCGATGAACTAAGCTCCGGAAACTCGACCAAACCTCATTGTGTTCGACGACTTGATGCTTAGTAAATGAAGACTACTACGTGAGTGGTCGCCACAACATTGATTGTTTTTAATTGTGACAGAACTAATTCAACTGCCCCGCCAGTCTATCCGGGAGAACGCCAATGTCCTATGCTTCTTCTTGCATGATGCTAAGAATTTCGAACAAATCCGACGAGATCACTGCAACAATCTCACCAAGGAATAGTTTGGCATTCAGTGTAAACATTGCTGTTCAAAAACCATCTATATTAAAAACACCAAGGCAAATGGAAAATATCGATGCAATTTGATGAGTTTTATAAGCATAGTATCAATAATGAATTGTTACAAAGATAACCCCTGGAAGTACAAGGATTGAGAGTTCCTAGAGTATTCATTGTCAGATATTGAAAAGGAACTGGAGTTAGAGTTCGATCCCCAGCCTTAGAAATACGAATGGCCTTGCAAATGTAAATTTGAGCCGGCCCCGGGCAAGATATGAAGACTGTGTTACAAGTGTGGTTGGATCGTGTTTCATTATTTATGTCCCGATATGGATGAAAGTCTGTTGAATTGGCTATAAACATAATGGAAGATCCCAACGCCCACAACAACCCAAATGCCCGCCAAGACTATTTTCGGTCATCAGTGAAATCACCAATGCAAACCACGTAAAGACGTATGTCTCAGACACAGGAATCTTCAGAACATGGCATTCGACCCACGCTTGAACCATTGCATATAATCGATCGACCTGGGTCAATTTGGGATTCGAACCAACACTATTGGGGCGTTTGAGGCAATCGAAGGCGTTCACACCAACGCTTAGGTGCGTTCGAATGCGTTCTTTCAAACCCTTGAAGGCGTTCGAAGCCGTTCACACCAACTCCTATGGGCTCCTAGATTTATCTCCATTTGTGCCAGCCCTCCCTTCTCCGACGCCCGAGTTTGCTGACCCTTTACCCATTGTCCCATCTACAGACACCGTCCTCGGACCTCGAGCACAGCATTATTTGTAGCTCAGTATGACTCCTTCCGCCGACCACAACCTCGGATTGCGATCTGAAAACGATGGTTTCTTCATCCGAAGTTCATCAGTTACTTTTGACGGCGATGATATTTTCGTGAATGGTGTGGGGTACAAAGGAACCCTTGGCCTCTGGGAACTCATGGTGAAAAAGAAACCAGATTCGTTCGACGCTGACGACCTTGACGACTACAGAGATCCTGAAAAGTTCCGGTGCCATGTATCAAGGCAATTCCACCCTCTTGAAAACCGCGAAGGCGAACAAGAGTTACAAGGAAGCAAATCGTATCCCACATCTACCAAAGGGATAAGTTTGGCAGTGGGCTGCCAGCCGTGTTTCTTCCTGCCAACTTCAAGCAGCTTCTCGATCGCTTAGAACTGTGTGCTGCAGCTTACCGAGCAGGAAATAATGGTGTGCGCAACGAAATTGTGTCGATTATTGATGCTATGAAAAAGGGTAGACATATCAGCATTGAAGAATATAAGGCGCTGCATCGTAGCATCCTATAAATAAATGTTGCAAATAAAAAAAGGTTACGCACGAAAGTACGACTACGGTGGTAGAGGACTGTTTGACACAGTAACCTTGAAAGGTGTTGAAAAAGGGGCCTCCTTAACCGTCGACCATGTGGTTGTTAAAGTGGTATAAACCATCTACCACTTCGTCAACGCTAAAAATTCATACATTATGTCTGACATCCTTACAATCACCGAAGGATTGACTTTCGATGAAAGTCTCCAGGTATTTATCAGGTTCACGAATACGAACCTCAAACTGGTGCCGACCTGAATAATCAAGGTGATATACTAATCAACATCGAAACCCAAGACTTATTACTCAATCCCGCTGAAAGTTAGCTTTTGATAGAGGGGCAACTGCAAAAGAACGACAGTAGTGCATATGCTGATGCAGATCTAGTGTCTCTCTTTCACAATGGAATCATGTATCTCTTCTCTCAGGCCAGCTAATCGAACATATCAATAACCCAGGCGTTGCCACTACCATGTTTGGAATTTTGATTTATCACGACAATTTCTCCAAATATCAAGGTCTCAACCAGCTGTGGTGCAAGGATTCATCTATCGAAGCTTAGACCGAAAACACAGGGTTCGCAGCACGTCATGGTGAAATTATCCCCAAACCTGCAAACAAAGGAGCTTTTTCATTCACCATACCCCTGAAACATATTTTCGGCTTTTCAGACGACTACGACAAGATCGTATACGTATTAAAGCATGCATTGTCACTAGTGCGCGTGATTAAGACGCCGATGTCATGCACTGAGCCGGACGATGTGGCAAAATATATTCTGAGTCAGATCTCTTGGTTCGTTCTTCACGTCAGCCCATCAGACGAAAACAAGATGCGGCTGTACAAAACCATACAAAGTAAAAGTAAAATCGACTGTGGATTTCGCATGAGGCAGTGTGATTCTATCGCCGTTCCGAAAACACACAATTCAACTTGAACCTATCTGCCACAAGTGGTATTTAAAAGCCTAGATATACAATCGTTGCCATCCAAACCGACAAAAGTGTGGATAAGAGCCATGACGCTGCCGTGTACGATCACTCTCGATTGCGGAACATCCGTATTACTGTCAACGCTGAACGCTACCCATCCGTCGTATTTAATGCCGGTTTCACCCAAAATAGGGTTGCCAGAGTGTTCAAAGAGGCTGCAGACATCAGAAAGAAACTCTACAACATGGTCACCCTCCTCAGTAACAGCGACGTCACCACCGATACCTCTGACTCACAGGCTTATAGCCGGTGTTTGTCATCTATCCAAGTCATCAGTCAGAGCGGCTGAAATAATCCACGGTGGACATCCAATTACGAGCCGAATTCGATCGCAATGTTTCCGCAAACACCAAAGCATTGGAATCTCCGACAGAGTTCTTTACTTCGAATCTGACGGACACAATTTGAACGTCGTGTTTGAAGCCTGAAATTAAATGAACAACATTATTTTGCAGAAATTCGAACGGAAAACCGATCTAAAGCAGGGGATTCTCGTTCATAGTATCCGGGAACCATTTCCAAATTCATACCGCCTTCAATCCACTAAAAATTGCAAAGGATTATGAAATGTCATTGGTAAATCATAAGACCTACTACGTATACTCTGGTATGTGATTCTGGTATCTATGGTGAGTTTATTTGCATAGTGAATCACAGTGGTAACGATCTCTACCTCAAACCCTCAAACGCCCGGATCACCCATGGTGATGAACTTTACTTGAGGCGTGCACGTGGTCAGCAATTCAACGACGAAACCGGTCTGATGTGAGTGCTACCAGCACCTTCAAAGTCACCCCTCCTCCGTATGCTCCTATAAATAGATGAATGATTTAGATTCTGGGTACCGGCAACTAAAGATTTCTCCCTCCTAAGCCGTATTCTCTCTCTGATCAGACATACCTTGTGTTTATTATGTGGCTCTTTTCCCTTTTCTTTCACAAAGGCACATTGGTAGGTAATAATTCAAGGTCAAATTGATAGGTAATGGTCTAAGGTACAATGGGTCAAAAGGCTTAGGTGGGACAACTCATGTTTTGTCCTCACCATGGGTCCAAAGTTATATTTTTTTTAAATGCCTTACCCCCATTTTTAAAACAGTGTAAAAAATTCCCTACGGCAACACTTATTTAGCCAATAGGTGGAAATGGTAGGTTATGGGCTAGGGTCCAATGGGCCAAAAGGTCCAGCTGGGACAACTCATAGTTTGTCTTCACCATAGGTCCGAACTTAGGTCTTAAGGGTCAAACATGCCTACCCCATATTTTCAAAACTCTTGTAAAACATTCCCTACGGCAATACTTTTTTAGCCACTAGGTGGAAATGGTAGGTTATGGGCTAGGGTCCAATGGGCCAAAAGGTCCAGGTGGGACAACTCATAGTTTGTCTTCACCATAGGTCCGAACTTAGGTCTTAAGGGTCAAACATGCCTACCCCAAATTTTCAAAAGTCTTGTCAAAAATTCCCTACGGCAATACTTTTTTACCCACTAGGTGCTAATGATAGGTAATGGTCTAAGGTCCAATGGGTCAAAAGGTCCAGGGGGGACAACTCATGGTTTGTCCTACCCATGGGTCCAAAGTCAGATTTAAAAAAAATGCCTTACTCCAATTTTTAAAAGGGTGTAAAAAATTCCCTACGGCAATACTTTTTTAGCCACTTGGTGGAAATGGTAGGTAGTGGGCTAGGGTCCAATGGGTCAAAAGGTCCAGTTGGGACAACTCATAGTTTGTCCTCACCATGGGTCCAAAGTCAGATTTTAAAAAAAAATGCCTTCCTCCAATTTTTAAAAGGGTGTAAAAAATTCCCTACGGCAATACTTTTTTAGCCACTAGGTGGAAATGGTAGGTAGTGGGCTAGGGTCCAATGGGCCAAAAGGTCCAGGTGATACAACTCATAGTTTGTCTTCACCATAGGTCCGAACTTAGGTCTTAAGGGTCAAACATGCCTACCCCAAATTTTCAAAAGTCTTGTCAAAAATTCCCTACGGCAATACTTTTTACCCACTAGGTGCTAATGATAGGTAATTGTCTAAGGTCCAATGGGTCAAAAGGTCCAGGGGGGACAACCCATGGTTTGTCCTCACCATGGGTACAAAGTCAGATTAAAAAAATGCCTTACTCCAATTTTTAAAAGGATGTAAAAAATTCCCTACGGCAATACTTTTTTAGCCACTAGGTGGAAATGGTAGATAGTGGGCTAGGGTCCAATGGGCCAAAAGTTCCAGGTGGGACAACTCATAGTTTGTCTTCACCATAGGTCCCAACTTAGGTCTTAAGGGTCAAACATGCCTACCCCAAATTTTCAAAAGTCTTGTCAAAAATTCCCTACGGCAATACTTTTTTACCCACTAGGTGCTAATGATAGGTAATTGTCTAAGGTCCAATGGGTCAAAAGGTCCAGGGGGGACAACCCATGGTTTGTCCTCACCATGGGTACAAAGTCAGATTAAAAAAATGCCTTACTCCAATTTTTAAAAGGATGTAAAAAATTCCCTACGGCAATACTTTTTTAGCCACTAGGTGGAAATGGTAGATAGTGGGCTAGGGTCCAATGGGCCAAAAGTTCCAGGTGGGACAACTCATAGTTTGTCTTCACCATAGGTCCCAACTTAGGTCTTAAGGGTCAAACATGCCTACCCCAAATTTTCAAAAGTCTTGTCAAAAATTCCCTACGGCAATACTTTTTTACCCACTAGGTGCTAATGATAGGTAATGGTCTAAGGTCCAATGGGTCAAAAGGTCCAGGGGGGACAACTCATGTTTTGTCCTCACCATGGGTCCAAAGTCAGATTTAAAAAAAAAATGCCTTACTCCAATTTTTAAAAGGGTGTAAAAAATTCCCTACGGCAATACTTTTTTAGCCACTAGGTGGTAATGTTAGGTAGTGGGCTAGGGTCCAATTGGCCAAAAGTTCCAGGTGGGACAACTCATAGTTTGTCTTCACCATAGGTCCGAACTTAGGTCTTAAGGGTCAAACATGCCTACCCCAAATTTTCAAAAGTCTTGTCAAAAATTCCCTACGGCAATACTTTTTTACCCACTAGGTGCTAATGATAGGTAATGGTCTAAGGTCCAATGGGTCAAAAGGTCCAGGGGAAAAAACTCATGGTTTGTCCTCACCATGGGTCCAAAGTCAGATTTAAAAAAAAATGCATTACTCCAATTTTTAAAAGGGTGTAAAAAATTCCCTACGACAATACTTTTTTAGCCACTAGGTGGAAATGGTAGGAAGGGGGCTAGGGTCCAATGGGCCAAAAGTTCCAGGTGGGACAACCCATAGTTTGTCTTCACCATAGGTCCCAACTTAGGTCTTAAGGGTCAAACATGCCTACCCCAAATTTTCAAAAGTCTTGTCAAAAATTCCCTACGGCAATACTTTTTTACCCACTAGGTGCTAATGATAGGTAATGGTCTAAGGTCCAATGGGTCAAAAGGTCCAGGGGAAAAAACTCATGGTTTGTCCTCACCATGGGTCCAAAGTCAGATTTAACAAAAAATGCCTTACTCCAATTTTTAAAAGGGTTTAAAAAATTCCCTACGGCAATACTTTTTTAGCCACTTGGTGGAAATGGTAGGTAGTGGGCTAGGGACCAATGGGCCAAAAGGTCCAGGTGGGACAACTCATAGTTTGTCTTCACCATAGGTCCGAACTTAGGTCTTAAGGGTCAAACATGCCTACCCCAAATTTTCAAAAGTCTTGTCAAAAATTCCCTACGGCAATACTTTTTTAGCCACTTGGTGGAAATGGTAGGTAGTGGGCTAGGGACCAATGGGCCAAAAGGTCCAGGTGGGACAACTCATAGTTTGTCTTCACCATAGGTCCGAACTTAGGTCTTAAGGGTCAAACATGCCTACCCCAAATTTTCAAAAGTCTTGTCAAAAATTCCCTACGGCAATACTTTTTTACCCACTAGGTGCTAATGATAGGTAATGGTCTAAGGTCCAATGGGTCAAAAGTTCCAGGGGGGACAACTCATGGTTTGTCCTCACCATGGGTCCAAAGTCAGATTAAAAAAAAAATGCCTTACTCCAATTTTTAAAAGGGTGTAAAAAATTCCCTACGGCAATTCTTTTTTAGCCACTAGGTGGAAATGGTAGGTAGTGGGCTAGGTTCCAATTGGCCAAAAGGTCCAGGTGGGACAACACATAGTTTGTCTTCACCATAGGTCCGAACTTAGGTCTTAAGGGTCAAACATGCCTACCCCAAATTTTCAAGTCTTGTCAAAAATTCCCTACGGCAATACTTTTTTACCCACTAGGTGCTAATGATAGGTAATGGTCTAAGGTCCAATGGGTCAAAAGGTCCAGGGGGGACAACTCATGGTTTGTCCTCACCATGGGTCCAAAGTCAGATTTAAAAAAAAATGCCTTACTCCAATTTTTAAAAGGGTGTAAAAAATTCCCTACGGCAATACTTTTTTAGCCACTAGGTGAAAATGGTAGGTAGTGGGCTAGGGTCCAATGGGCCAAAAAGTCCAGGTGGGACAACTCATAGTTTGTCCTCACCATGGGTCCAAAGTCAGATTTAAAAAAAATGCCTTCCTCGAATTTTTAAAAGGGTGTAAAAAATTCCCTACGGCAATACTTTTTTAGCCACTAGGTGGAAATGGTAGGTAGTGGGCTAGGGTCTAATGGGCCAAAAAGTTCCAGGTGGGACAACTCATAGTTTGTCTTCACCATAGGTCCGAACTTAGGTCTTAAGGGCCAAACATGCCTACCCCAAATTTTCAAAAGTCTTGTCAAAAATTCCCTACGGCAATACTTTTTTACCCACTAGGTGCTAATGATAGGTAATGGTCTAAGGTCCAATGGGTCAAAAGGTCCAGGGGGGACAACTCATGGTTTGTCCTCACCATGGGTCCAAAGTCAGATTTTAAAAAAATTGCCTTACTCCAATTTTTAAAAGGGTGTTAAAAATTCCCTACGGCAATACTTTTTTAGCCACTAGGTGGAAATGGTAGGTAGTGGGCTAGGGTCCAATGGGCCAAAAGGTCAAGGTGGGACAACTCATAGTTTGTCTTCACCATAGGTCCGAACTAAGGTCTTAAGGGTCAAACATGCCTACCCCAAATTTTCAAAAGTCTTGTCAAAAATTCCCTACGGCAATACTTTTTTACCCACTAGCTGCTAATGATATGATAGGTAATGGTCTAAGGTCCAATGGGTCAAAAGGTCCAGGGGGGACAACTCATGATTTGTCCTCACCATGGGTCCAAAGTCAGATTTAAAAAAAAATGCCTTACTCCAATTTTTAAAAGGGTGTAAAAAATTCCCTACGGCAATACTTTTTTAGCCACTAGGTGGAAATGGTAGGAAGGGGCTAGGGTCCAATTGGCCAAAAGTTTCAGGTGGGACAACTCATAGTTTGTCTTCACCATAGGTCCCAACTTAGGTCTTAAGGGTCAAACATGCCTACCCCAAATTTTCAAAAGTCTTGTCAAAAATTCCCTACGGCAATACTTTTTTACCCACTAGGTGCTAATGATAGGTAATGGTCTAAGGTCCAATGGGTCAAAAGGTCCAGGGGGGACAACTCATGTTTTGTCCTCACCATGGGTCCAAAGTCAGATTTAAAAAAAAATGCCTTACTCCAATTTTTAAAAGGGTGTAAAAAATTCCCTACGGCAATACTTTTTTAGCCACTAGGTGGAAATGGTAGGTAGTGGGCTAGGGTCAAATGGGCCAAAAGTTCCAGGTGGGACAACTCATAGTTTGTCTTCACCATAGGTCCGAACTTAGGTCTTAAGGGTCAAACATGCCTACCCCAAATTTTCAAAAGTCTTGTCAAAAATTCCCTACGGCAATACTTTTTTACCCACTAGGTGCTAATGATAGGTAATAGTCTAAGGTCCAATGGGTCAAAAGGTCCAGGGGGGACAACTCATGTTTTGTCCTCACCATGGGTCCAAAGTCAGATTTAAAAAAAAAATGCCTTACTCCAATTTTTAAAAGGGTGTAAAAAATTCCCTACGGCAATACTTTTTTAGCCACTAGGTGGTAATGGTAGGTAGTGGGCTAGGGTCCAATTGGCCAAAAGGTCCAGGTGGAACAACTCATAGTTTGTCTTCACCATAGGTCCGAACTTAGGTCTTAAGGGTCAAACATGCCTACCCCAAATTTTCAAAAGTCTTGTCAAAAATTCCCTACGGCAATACTTTTTTACCCACTAGGTGCTAATGATAGGTAATGGTCTAAGGTCCAATGGGTCAAAAGGTCCAGGGGGGACAACTCATGGTTTGTCCTCACCATGGGTCCAAAGTCAGATTTAAAAAAAAAAATGCCTTACTCCAATTTTTAAAAGGGTGTAAAAAAATCCCTACGGCAATACTTTTTTAGCCACTAGGTGGAAATGGTAGGAAGGGGCTAGGGTCCAATTGGCCAAAAGTTCCAGGTGGGACAACTCATAGTTTGTCTTCACCATAGGTCCCAACTTAGGTCTTAAGGGTCAAACATGCCTACCCCAAATTTTCAAAAGTCTTGTCAAAAATTCCCTACGGCAATACTTTTTTACCCACTAGGTGCTAATGATAGGTAATGGTCTAAGGTCCAATGGGTCAAAAGGTCCAGGGGGACAACTCATGGTTTGTCCTCACCATGGGTCCAAAGTCAGATTTAAAAAAAATGCATTACTCCAATTTTTAAAAGGGTGTAAAAAATTCCCTACGGCAATACTTTTTTAGCCACTAGGTGGAAATGGTAGGAAGGGGGCTAGGGTCCAATGGGCCAAAAGTTCCAGGTGGGACAACTCATAGTTTGTCTTCACCATAGGTCCCAACTTAGGTCTTAAGGGTCAAACATGCCTACCCCAAATTTTCAAAAGTCTTGTCAAAAATTCCCTACGGCAATACTTTTTTACCCACTAGGTGCTAATGATAGGTAATGGTCTAAGGTCCAATGGGTCAAAAGGTCCAGGGGAGAAAACTCATGGTTTGTCCTCACCATGGGTCCAAAGTCAGATTTAACAAAAAATGCCTTACTCCAATTTTTAAAAGGGTTTAAAAAATTCCCTACGGCAATACTTTTTTAGCCACTAGGTGGAAATGGTAGGTAGTGGGCTAGGGACCAATGGGCCAAAAGGTCCAGGTGGGACAACTCATAGTTTGTCTTCACCATAGGTCCGAACTTAGGTCTTAAGGGTCAAACATGCCTACCCCAAATTTTCAAAAGTCTTGTCAAAAATTCCCTACGGCAATACTTTTTTACCCACTAGGTGCTAATGATAGGTAATGGTCTAAGGTCCAATGGGTAAAAAGTTCCAGGGGGGACAACTCATGGTTTGTCCTCACCATGGGTCCAAAGTCAGATTAAAAAAAAATGCCTTACTCCAATTTTTAAAAGGGTGTAAAAAATTCCCTACGGCAATTCTTTTTTAGCCACTAGGTGGAAATGGTAGGTAGTGGGCTAGGTTCCAATTGGCCAAAAGGTCCAGGTGGGACAACACATAGTTTGTCTTCACCATAGGTCCGAACTTAGGTCTTAAGGGTCAAACATGCCTACCCCAAATTTTCAAGTCTTGTCAAAAATTCCCTACGGCAATACTTTTTTACCCACTAGGTGCTAATGATAGGTAATGGTCTAAGGTCCAATGGGTCAAAAGGTCCAGGGGGGACAACTCATGGTTTGTCCTCACCATGGGTCCAAAGTCAGATTTAAAAAAAAATGCCTTACTCCAATTTTTAAAAGGGTGTAAAAAATTCCCTACGGCAATACTTTTTTAGCCACTTGGTGGAAATGGTAGGTAGTGGGCTAGGGTCCAATGGGCCAAAAGGTACAGGTGGAACAACTCATAGTTTGTCTTCACCATAGGTCCGAACTTAGGTCTTAAGGGTCAAACATGCCTACCCCAAATTTTTTAAAAGTCTTGTCAAAAATTCCCTACGGCAATAATTTTTTACCCACTAGGTGCTAATGATAGGTAATGGTCTAAGGTCCAATGGGTCAAAAGGTCCAGGGGGGACAACTCATGGTTTGTCCTCACCATGGGTCCAAAGTCAGATTTAAAAAAAAATGCCTTACTCCAATTTTTAAAAGGGTGTAAAAAATTCCCTACGGCAATACTTTTTTAGCCACTAGGTGGAAATGGTAGGTAGTGGGCTAGGGTCTAATGGGCCAAAAGGTCCAGGTGGGACAACTCATAGTTTGTCTTCACCATAGGTCCGAACTTAGGTCTTAAAGGCCAAACATGCCTACCCCAAATTTTCAAAAGTCTTGTCAAAAATTCCCTACGGCAATACTTTTTTACCCACTAGGTGCTAATGATAGGTAATGGTCTAAGGTCCAATGGGTCAAAAGGTCCAGGGGGGACAACTCATGGTTTGTCCTCACCATGGGTCCAAAGTCAGATTTAAAAAAAATTGCCTTACTCCAATTTTTAAAAAGGGTGTAAAAAATTCCCTACGGCAATACTTTTTTAGCCACTAGGTGGAAATGGTAGGTAGTGGGCTAGGGTCCAATGGGCCAAAAGGTCCAGGTGGGACAACTCATAGTTTGTCTTCACCATAGGTCCGAACTAAGGTCTTAAGGGTCAAACATGCCTACCCCAAATTTTCAAAAGTCTTGTCAAATATTCCCTACGGCAATACTTTTTTACCCACTAGCTGCTAATGATATGATAGGTAATGGTCTAAGGTCCAATGGGTCAAAAGGTCCAGGGGGGACAACTCATGGTTTGTCCTCACCATGGGTCCAAAGTCAGATTTAAAAAAAAATGCCTTACTCCAATTTTTAAAAGGGTGTAAAAAATTCCCTACGGCAATACTTTGTTAGCCACTAGGTGGAAATGGTAGGAAGGGGCTAGGGTCCAATTGGCCAAAAGTTCCAGGTGGGACAACTCATAGTTTGTCTTCACCATAGGTCCCAACTTAGGTCTTAAGGGTCAAACATGCCTACCCCAAATTTTCAAAAGTCTTGTCAAAATTCCCTACGGCAATACTTTGTTAGCCACTAGGTGGAAATGGTAGGAAGGGGCTAGGGTCCAATTGGCCAAAAGTTCCAGGTGGGACAACTCATAGTTTGTCTTCACCATAGGTCCCAACTTAGGTCTTAAGGGTCAAACATGCCTACCCCAAATTTTCAAAAGTCTTGTCAAAATTCCCTACGGCAATACTTTTTTACCCACTAGGTGCTAATGATAGGTAATGGTCTAAGGTCCAATGGGTCAAAAGGTCCAGGGGGGACAACTCATGTTTTGTCCTCACCATGGGTCCAAAGTCAGATTTAAAAAAAAATGCCTTACTCCAATTTTTAAAAGGGTGTAAAAAATTCCCTACGGCAATACTTTTTTAGCCACTAGGTGGAAATGGTAGGTAGTGGGCTAGGGTCCAATGGGCCAAAAGTTCCAGGTGGGACAACTCATAGTTTGTCTTCACCATAGGTCCGAACTTAGGTCTTAAGGGCCAAACATGCCTACCCCAAATTTTCAAAAGTCTTGTCAAAAATTCCCTACGGCAATACTTTTTTACCCACTAGGTGCTAATGATAGGTAATGGTCTAAGGTCCAATGGGTCAAAAGGTCCAGGGGGGACAACTCATGGTTTGTCCTCACCATGGGTCCAAAGTCAGATTTAAAAAAAATTGCCTTACTCCAATTTTTAAAAAGGGTGTAAAAAATTCCCTACGGCAATACTTTTTTAGCCACTAGGTGGAAATGGTAGGTAGTGGGCTAGGGTCCAATGGGCCAAAAGGTCCAGGTGGGACAACTCATAGTTTGTCTTCACCATAGGTCCGAACTAAGGTCTTAAGGGTCAAACATGCCTACCCCAAATTTTCAAAAGTCTTGTCAAAAATTCCCTACGGCAATACTTTTTTACCCACTAGCTGCTAATGATATGATAGGTAATGGTCTAAGGTCCAATGGGTCAAAAGGTCCAGGGGGGACAACTCATGGTTTGTCCTCACCATGGGTCCAAAGTCAGATTTAAAAAAAAAATGCCTTACTCCAATTTTTAAAAGGGTGTAAAAAAATCCCTACGGCAATACTTTTTTAGCCACTAGGTGGAAATGGTAGGAAGGGGCTAGGGTCCAATTGGCCAAAAGTTCCAGGTGGGACAACTCATAGTTTGTCTTCACCATAGGTCCCAACTTAGGTCTTAAGGGTCAAACATGCCTACCCCAAATTTTCAAAAGTCTTGTCAAAAATTCCCTACGGCAATACTTTTTTACCCACTAGGTGCTAATTATAGGTAATGGTCTAAGGTCCAATGGGTCAAAAGGTCCAGGGGGACAACTCATGGTTTGTCCTCACCATGGGTCCAAAGTCAGATTTAAAAAAAATGCATTACTCCAATTTTTAAAAGGGTGTAAAAAATTCCCTACGGCAATACTTTTTTAGCCACTAGGTGGAAATGGTAGGAAGGGGGCTAGGGTCCAATGGGCCAAAAGTTCCAGGTGGGACAACTCATAGTTTGTCTTCACCATAGGTCCGAACTTAGGTCTTAAGGGTCAAACATGCCTACCCCAAATTTTCAAAAGTCTTGTCAAAAATTCCCTACGGCAATACTTGTTTACCCACTAGTTGCTAATGATAGGTAATGGTCTAAGGTCCAATGGGTCAAAAGTTCCAGGGGGGGCAACTCATGTTTTGTCCTCACCATGGGTCCAAAGTCAGATTTAAAAAAAAATGCCTTACTCCAATTTTTAAAAGGGTGTAAAAAATTCCCTACGGCAATACTTTTTTAGCCACTAGGTGGAAATGGTAGGTAGTGGGCTAGGGTCCAATGGACCAAAAGTTCCAGGTGGGACAACTCATAGTTTGTCTTCACCATAGGTCCCAACTTAGGTCTTAAGGGTCAAACATGCCTACCCCAAATTTTCAAAAGTCTTGTCAAAAATTCCCTACGGCAATACTTTTTTACCCACTAGGTGCTAATGATAGGTAATGGTCTAAGGTCCAATGGGTCAAAAGGTCCAGGGGGGACAACTCATGTTTTGTCCTCACCATGGGTCCAAAGTCAGATTTAAAAAAAAAATGCCTTACTCCAATTTTTAAAAGGGTGTAAAAAATTCCCTACGGCAATACTTTTTTAGCCACTAGGTGGTAATGGTAGGTAGTGGGCTAGGGTCCAATTGGCCAAAAGGTCCAGGTGGGACAACTCATAGTTTGTCTTCACCATAGGTCCCAACTTAGGTCTTAAGGGTCAAACATGCCTACCCCAAATTTTCAAAAGTCTTGTCAAAAATTCCCTACGGCAATACTTTTTTACCCACTAGGTGCTAATGATAGGTAATGGTCTAAGGTCCAATGGGTCAAAAGGTCCAGGGGAGAAAACTCATGGTTTGTCCTCACCATGGGTCCAAAGTCAGATTTAACAAAAAATGCCTTACTCCAATTTTTAAAAGGGTTTAAAAAATTCCCTACGGCAATACTTTTTTAGCCACTAGGTGGAAATGGTAGGTAGTGGGCTAGGGACCAATGGGCCAAAAGGTCCAGGTGGGACAACTCATAGTTTGTCTTCACCATAGGTCCGAACTTAGGTCTTAAGGGTCAAACATGCCTACCCCAAATTTTCAAAAGTCTTGTCAAAAATTCCCTACGGCAATACTTTTTTATCCACTAGGTGCTAATGATAGGTAATGGTCTAAGGTCCAATGGGTCAAAAGGTCCAGGGGGGACAACTCATGGTTTGTCCTCACCATGGGTCCAAAGTCAGATTTAAAAAAAAAATGCCTTACTCCAATTTTTAAAAGGGTGTAAAAAAATCCCTACGGCAATACTTTTTTAGCCACTAGGTGGAAATGGTAGGAAGGGGCTAGGGTCCAATTGGCCAAAAGTTCCAGGTGGGACAACTCATAGTTTGTCTTCACCATAGGTCCCAACTTAGGTCTTAAGGGTCAAACATGCCTACCCCAAATTTTCAAAAGTCTTGTCAAAAATTCCCTACGGCAATACTTTTTTACCCACTAGGTGCTAATGATAGGTAATGGTCTAAGGTCCAATGGGTCAAAAGGTCCAGGGGGGACAACTCATGTTTTGTCCTCACCATGGGTCCAAAGTCAGATTTAAAAAAAAGTGCCTTACTCCAATTTTTAAAAGGGTGTAAAAAAATTCCCTACGGCAATACTTTTTTAGCCACTAGGTGGAAATGGTAGGTAGTGGGCTAGGGTCCAATGGGCCAAAAGTTCCAGGTGGGACAACTCATAGTTTGTCTTCACCATAGGTCCGAACTTAGGTCTTAAGGGCCAAACATGCCTACCCCAAATTTTCAAAAGTCTTGTCAAAAATTCCCTACGGCAATACTTTTTTACCCACTAGGTGCTAATGATAGGTAATGGTCTAAGGTCCAATGGGTCAAAAGGTCCAGGGGGGACAACTCATGGTTTGTCCTCACCATGGGTCCAAAGTCAGATTTAAAAAAAATTGCCTTACTCAAATTTTTAAAAAGGGTGTAAAAAATTCCCTACGGCAATACTTTTTTAGCCACTAGGTGGAAATGGTAGGTAGTGGGCTAGGGTCCAATGGGCCAAAAGGTCCAGGTGGGACAACTCATAGTTTGTCTTCACCATAGGTCCGAACTAAGGTCTTAAGGGTCAAACATGCCTACCCCAAATTTTCAAAAGTCTTGTCAAAAATTCCCTACGGCAATACTTTTTTACCCACTAGCTGCTAATAATATGATAGGTAATGGTCTAAGGTCCAATGGGTCAAAAGGTCCAGGGGGGACAACTCATGGTTTGTCCTCACCATGGGTCCAAAGTCAGATTTAAAAAAAAATGCCTTACTCCAATTTTTAAAAGGGTGTAAAAAATTCCCTACGGCAATACTTTTTTAGCCACTAGGTGGAAATGGTAGGAAGGGGCTAGGGTCCAATTGGCCAAAAGTTCCAGGTGGGACAACTCATAGTTTGTCTTCACCATAGGTCCCAACTTAGGTCTTAAGGGTCAAACATGCCTACCCCAAATTTTCAAAAGTCTTGTCAAAAATTCCCTACGGCAATACTTTTTTACCCACTAGGTGCTAATGATAGGTAATCGTCTAAGGTCCAATGGGTCAAAAGGTCCAGGGGGGACAACTCATGTTTTGTCCTCACCATGGGTCCAAAGTCAGATTTAAAAAAAAGTGCCTTACTCCAATTTTTAAAAGGGTGTAAAAAATTCCCTACGGCAATACTTTTTTAGCCACTAGGTGGAAATGGTAGGTAGTGGGCTAGGGTCCAATGGGCCAAAAGTTCCAGGTGGGACAACTCATAGTTTGTCTTCACCATAGGTCCCAACTTAGGTCTTAAGGGTCAAACATGCCTACCCCAAATTTTCAAAAGTCTTGTCAAAAATTCCCTACGGCAATACTTTTTTACCCACTAGGTGCTAATGATAGGTAATAGTCTAAGGTCCAATGGGTCACAAGGTCCAGGGGGGACAACTCATGTTTTATCCTCACCATGGGTCCAAAGTCAGATTTAAAAAAAAAATGCCTTACTCCAATTTTTAAAAGGGTGTAAAATATTCCCTACGGCAATACTTTTTTAGCCACTAGGTGGTAGTGGTAGGTAGTGGGCTAGGGTCCAATTGGCCAAAAGGTCCAGGTGGGACAACTCATAGTTTGTCTTCACCATAGGTCCGAACTTAGGTCTTAAGGGTCAAACATGCCTACCCCAAATTTTCAAAAGTCTTGTCAAAAATTCCCTACGGCAATACTTTTTTATCCACTAGGTGCTAATGATAGGTAACGGTCTAAGGTCCAATGGATCAAAAGGTCCAGGGGGGACAACTCATGGTTTGTCCTCACCATGGGTCCAAAGTCAGATTTAAAAAAAAAATGCCTAACTCCAATTTTTAAAAGGGTGTAAAAAAATCCCTACGGCAATACTTTTTTAGCCACTAGGTGGAAATGGTAGGAAGGGGCTAGGGTCCAATTGGCCAAAAGTTCCAGGTGGGACAACTCATAGTTTGTCTTCACCATAGGTCCCAACTTAGGTCTTAAGGGTCAAACATGCCTACCCCAAATTTTCAAAAGTCTTGTCAAAAATTCCCTACGGCAATACTTTTTTACCCACTAGGTGCTAATGATAGGTAATGGTCTAAGGTCCAATGGGTCAAAAGGTCCAGGGGGGACAACTCATGTTTTGTCCTCACCATGGGTCCAAAGTCAGATTTAAAAAAAAATGCCTTACTCCAATTTTTAAAAGGGTGTAAAACATTCCCTACGGTAATACTTTTTTAGCCACTAGGTGGAAATGGTAGGTAGTGGGCTAGGGTCCAATGGGCCAAAAGTTCCAGGTGGGACAACTCATAGTTTGTCTTCACCATAGGTCCCAACTTAGGTCTTAAGGGTCAAACATGCCTACCCCAAATTTTCAAAAGTCTTGTCAAAAATTCCCTACGGCAATACTTTTTTACCCACTAGGTGCTAATGATAGGTAATGGTCTAAGGTCCAATGGGTCAAAAGGTCCAGGGGGGACAACTCATGTTTTGTCCTCACCATGGGTCCAAAGTCAGATTAAAAAAAAAAATGCCTTACTCCAATTTTTAAAAGGGTGTAAAAAATTCCCTACGGCAATACTTTTTTAGCCACTAGGTGGAAATGGTAGGTAGTGGGCTAGGGTCCAATTGGCCAAAAGGTCCAGGTGGGACAACTCATAGTTTGTCTTCACCATAGGTCCGAACTTAGGTCTTAAGGGTCAAACATGCCTACCCCAAATTTTCAAAAGTCTTGTCAAAAATTCCCTACGGCAATACTTTTTTACCCACTAGGTGCTAATGATAGGTAATGGTCTAAGGTCCAATGGGTCAAAAGGTCCAGGTGGAAAAATTTCACCATAGGTCCAAAGGCAGGTTTCTTTTATAAATTGCTAATTTATATTTTCCGTGCACACCATACATTAAGTAAAAAAAATAAACCTTTCGTATAATCAAATGTGAGCGCATTCCGCTTGTTCAGAAGTAGAATCTTTTGTCAAAACAAATTTGTTTGACAAAAAAATAGCAAAGTACGAGTTCAATTTTCTATTCTTGTAATGCAAAACTATTGATACTTTTTGGGAACTACTTGACAGGATGCCGAGACTATGGAAAGCTATTTCTTACAATATCACAAAATTGATTTCTTATTGAAAAGTCGATGTCATGTACCAACAATTTTGCCAGCATTTAAATAAGTGCAGAGCTATTTATTATTCTTCATACACTATTTAAAATTGCGCGCAGTACGCTGTTTGGTATATGAAAAGGGAATAAAGTAATGAACAGGAAATTACATGTTGATTTAAAAAAAAAACAACATTAAATAGTGTCTTCGGCTGCCATTTCATATATAAAAACAGATTATTTTGTGATTAAATGATTGATAAAAACATTTTAAGTACGTTTGAATCTTATGCAACTTTTGGGTTTA
The DNA here is from genome assembly GCF_963676685.1 of Mytilus edulis. Lineage (NCBI taxonomy): Eukaryota > Metazoa > Mollusca > Bivalvia > Mytilida > Mytilidae > Mytilus > Mytilus edulis. The sequence goes on along the minus strand of NC_092356.1, from coordinate 74,681,515 downwards.
TAGACATATCTGAAAACTGGCTGCTAGCGAAGTGGCTTCTAGCAAGTGGCTGCTAGCTTGAGCCTGGTATCTAATTATACCAATTATCTTTTATAATATACTATATGTATTTGTGTTTCGTTTGTCCTGTCGCGCTATGTATTATCTTAATATGTTTGTATATATTGCCCCCTTGTACACAAACTTGTATGTGTCTGAGGTTATGAATAAAATCTTAAATCTTAAAATTTCTGCAAAGGATAATGATTAATTTTGATTAAATGGTACACAATAACTTGACTATACATGTATTATTCATAATTAACAAATATTTTAAAATTTGTATGTTTTCGAAAATCATTAATACAGTTGTGAAAATGAATAATCAGTCCCTTGCTTTAATGAAAATGAAAAATCTTGCTTCAATAGTGCAGACAATGAATAATCCGTCCTCCCACTTTACAAAAATAAATAACCGATCAAAACAAATCCTCCTGCCCCCCCCCCCCCCCCCCCCCCCCGTCCCCCAGAAAATCAAATGGTCGTCCCCTTAGGTAAATAGCCATGTCCTTAACATTTTACAGTATTCCACCCTTTTTTTTTTAACCTTGATTGTATATTACACATTCGGTTGTGTGCTGGCATTGTTTTGGTAGTAAAAAGAAAGCTATAAACGGTAAATTAACCAATTAGCATGTATCTAATATTTAAGAATAATAAACCAAATAAAACGTTGTCGTAAATGCAGCGCAGTTAGTTCCTATGGATGCATCTTTTGTAATCAAAGGGAGGTAAACTCTACGAACATAAGGATACAATTTTGGATTCATACTTAGCAAAACTAGATGTATGCTAAACAATTACAACCTATGCTAATTTATTGCAAAATGTAAAGACCCTGTTTATACCGATAATGCAAAGGAATATAAATAATGCCGAATAATATACGAATGATTAAACAGTTAAATAGCATAATACACCATATTTGATGTTTATAAAAATAAGAGATGTGTCACAAAAATTCAGATGAAGTGGATTTATGTTATAGGCAACCCGTTACCGTACAGAACGTCCTTCAACGATGAGAAAAACCCTATACCATATAGTCGGCTACAATAAGCTCCGACATAAAAACTATGAAACAATTATAAATTGAGAAAACGGAAAGCCTTATTTCTTAATAACCTCTAAATTGTTAAATTATTTTTGAGGAAAAAAGGAATTTGCAATGTATAAGAAGTTATATGATAATGGAAAGGGGAGTAAAGAATTAGTATCAACTTCTTGAAATTTGACCCCCAAACATAGTCTTTTTTAGTAAATGATTTATTAGCCGATATATCCAACCTCAGATTAAATAACTGTTGTCTCAAATGTCTACTCAAAAGTAATATATAGTAACTTTCCTCGTTATCCGATAATTCAGTGAACAAATGCAAAGAAGAAAAAAGAATAGAATACCTTGAATATAAAATTAATGCTTTATTTTGCTAATTTGCTTTAAACCACTCCTAACTATATGTATACTATAAAAATAACTCTCATTAAAGATGGGGTCAAATGTAATTTAACTAGACTTTAAATTGCAAAAAAACATAACAGATTAAATTCTCATAAATTAGAAGTAGAAAATATTTTAAATTCGCATTATTTGTTATTCAATTCCAACTAAAAATCTTTTTAGAAATTCTGATAAACTTGAAATATATTGTATTGTAAATTTACTTTAATGTGAATTAATTTTCAAATCGAAGCAATTCAGTAATTTCTGACAAACTTGTAGTATAATTTGCGGTAAATTTCAAGTATATTTCTAAACTTAAGTAGAAAAAATTTATTGAAAAATTAAATGTTAGTAAACGCACTTGTTCATGCAGTGTGTATATCATTTTTCTTCCAGCGTTTGGCATTATATTTTAACTGATACTACTATAATACATAGTCTCAGATTTTAGTGAGGTCGGAAGAATTAATCTTATGAATAAAATAGATTATCTGATATCATTTGGATAATGGAAGTAGCTTTACTATAAACACACATAAAGGACAAGGTATGATAAGGGCTATTTTTGGTCCCCTCTCCAAATAAGTTTAAATTGATATCAATGATGGTCTTAGTGTAGACACTTGAAAAAATAATGATTTTATTGTGTTCCGGTGAAAGGAAGGTTGCCTAGCAACGGTTTTTATGAAGAATGAAAATTATCACATATTAATTGCTTTATCAGTAAAAAATTTAATATTTGCAAATGATATTGTTTGTCCAAGAAGAACTTGAAGTCACAAATGAAAATACCCTTTGATTTTGTTTATTATATGCTTAATAACAACCTTGGCAACAGAAATGTTGCCTAGCAACGGTTAAAAAATTGGTGCTTGCCCCTCTTACAATATAAGTATGAAATAAGCTGTTGTTTGAAGATTTTTTTTCCATTTGGTGTTTCATCCAATATTTTTTCATATGCATCTTTTTTTTTTTATTCTTTACAAATTCCATATTGAGCATAGCAACACAAGTGTTGCTTAGCAACAGCAAACCATGTTTGAATTAAAGCCAACTACAAATCAATAAGTCATTTTATTGAACAAATTAAATTGAATGCAATACACATTGTCTTTTTCTAAACATGTTTAGTTAGAAATGAAAACTTAGTTCAATTGTAGGTCACTACACGCTGATCAACAACTAAATTACATAACAAGTGCATATCAACAATGCAATAATAGGTTCTTTATATTTTTTGAAGTATGAGCTAAGTTATTTTTTAAGAATATACTTCTTATACGGTGTTACACTATAATATACACATCTAGATTATCATTATTTTTTGGACGAATTCTATATTGAGTATAGAATCCCACATCTTACTAACCAACATCAAACATTTTGTTTAATTTGTAGACCAGTACAAAATCTTTGTTTCAATGTGAAAGTCTTTTCATGAAAACAAGAATTTATAAGGTTTAATAATTTGAGATGAGTTTAAACAGTTTTTAAAGATACTTAACAGTTAATGGAATAAAAGAGACGTGACTTGTACCACATACAGACATTGTGCGGAATAAAATGTCTAATCCAGGCAATTACGAATTAATATGATGTACACATGTAGGGGTTGGAATAAATGTGTCCTCTGCATGGGTACAAACCTATGGTGGATTAGAAACGACTTATCAAGGCAAAAAGGGGGGTGTATAAATCATTTTTGGAGTTATTAACGAGGCATTTAACCATGAAAGTTAAAGGTCAATTAATTGGACCTTGAGATCAACGGTAAATGTCATAATGATATTGAAATTGAGAATAGAAATGGAGAATGTATCAAAGAGACATCAACCCGACCAAAGAAAAAACAACAGCAGAAGGTCACCAACAGGTCTTCAATGTAACGAGAAATTCCCGCAACCGGAGGCGTCCTTCAGCTGGCCCCTAAACAAATATGTACTAGTTCAGTGATGATGAACGCCATACTAATTTCCAAATTGTACAAAAGAAACTAAAATTAAAAAAATACAAGACTAACAAAGACCAGAGGCTCCTGATTTGGGTCAGGCGCTAAAATGCGGCGGGGTTTAACATGTTTACGAGATCTCAACTCTCCCCCTATACCTCGAGCCAATGTTGAAAAGTAAACGCATAACAATACGTACATTTAAAATTCAATTCAAGAGAAGTTCGAGTCTGATGTTAGAAGATGTAACCAAAGAAAATAAACAAAATTAGACTGTTATGATATCTGAGTCATGGCTATACACTGTATGCCAAATATCACAAGTCAATGTATAAAAACTAAATAAGTGTAGACCAGGACAAGTGTGTATGAGAATAAAATTCCAAAAAAGAAGAAAAAAGTAATATGTTTAACATAATTAATCGATTCATTTCATTTGAAGCCAGGGAAAATTGACAAAGACAAGTGAAAACTGAGAACAGAATGAACTGTTTTCTTTCACGATGAAATGGACTATAGTTTGAATGGTTTTACAGTAGTAATTTTGAGGCCCTTTATAGCTTGTTGTTTGGTGTGAGCCAAGGCCCCGTGTTCAAGGCCGTACATTGATCTATAATGGTTTACTTGTATAAATTGTTATTTGGATGGAGAGTTGTATCATTGGCACTCACATCACATCTTCCTATAACTATGGAACATTTTTGTTATCTGTAATTATGATGTGAATACTGGCAATGACGGAAAATGGTTTCACTTTCCTGTCAGTGTCAAATGATTTGTGAAATATCATGTAAAATGCATGTATGTGACTAATTTGCATTTTGCATTTTTTCGTTTTGTTTTTGTGTTTTTGTAATTTGTTTATCAAAATGAACTACAGTTTTAATTGGACATGAAAGTTACTAATAAGAGTATACTAGTATAAGTTCGGGTTAGGGTGAAGGTTGTCGCCTGTTTAAACGTTTACACATGCTGCGTTTGTTTGCAACTAGAAAGGAACCTGTTCAGTTGTTGTTGTGGTTCATACGTGTTCCTCGTTTCTAGTTTTTTTTATATAAAGATTAAACCGTTGATTTTTCTGTTTGAATTGCTACATTAGCCACTTGTGTGTCCTTGATAGCTTGCAGGTTGGTGTAAGCCAAAGCTCTGAGTTAAAGGTCGTACTTTGACCTATAATTGTTTACTTTTTACATGTTGTGTCCTGGAAGGAGAGTAGTATCATTGGCACTCATACCACATCTTCTTATTTCTATAAATGTTGCAAAAGTTATTTCTTTTGGGTGGATGTGTATGTTTAAGCGCGGATTCATATAAGATGGATTCTTACAGTATGCACCCTTTTATTCATTCATTGTACAATTTTATAAATATAATAAATGAAGTAAAACGCCTGATATCGTGGGTTCTGACACCGGCCTGGTCAAACTTAAGACTTAAAAATTGGTATTTGCTGATTTCCGTCAATCAATTGGCATTAAGGGGTAAGAACAAAAACTAGTTGGATCGGAGTGTCAAGTTAGGGTAATATGTCTTCCAACGGACTGTAACCTTTTACGCTATAGTACACTAAACATTAATGAAACAAACAACCCATTCAGCAACATGATGTCCAAAAGTGAGCACTTTGTGAATTATTATTGAAATAGTAACTTTTATGAATTAACTGTTAACAAAACTTTATATAATTTGTTTGCAAAAATTACGGATAATATATTCAGGAACAAATAACCTTTATTCACAAAAAAAATCGGAATTTTGAGCCTTTAATGGCCCTTTGACATTCTGTTATTCGACCGTCACTGATGAGTCTTTTGTACGCGAAACACACGTCTTACAAGCAAGATATCTTTAATTATGATGCGTTTTTCTTCCTTTCATATTCAATACTTGTTTTATTTTCTTCGACGTGTAAATATCTGATTAAAAAATAAAAGAAGCTTTTATTCTTTTGAATATGTTTAAATTCATAATACATGAAGTGCTGTCATTTTAGAAGATATATGATTGATTGAATGTTATTTTCTGACCTTCCAGTGACAAATACTTTATACATGCAAATTTTAACGGAAAGATATGAAGAGAATGATTTGCAAACAAGAAATACGAAGTAGCACCAAGTTGTCGTCAAGACAGAACAACGGGAAGGCGGGTGACAATTACATATAATAAGTCCAATAAATTCAACGCCATGACCAAAAAAAAATAACTCAAGATACATAATTTAGATCATAAAAGTGTTGGATAGTTTTGTTTAATTTTGATTATTGTTACACTTACACAAATAACTAATTAAAATGGTCACATGGTGTCTTCTTATGTGAGGGGGAGGAAAGGGGGCACCCTTCTCCCTTCTCCCACCCCTCATATCCTTTCTCCTACCAGGCCTCTTCTCCTTTCTCCTATCCCTCTTCTCTTTATTTGATTTTTTTAATTTACCGGTACATTCCATATCAAATGTTGTTAATTTTGCAGATTCAGAATTTTTACTCACTTATTTTTTTCTCTTTTGATTTGAGCGTGCTTTTATATGACAGGTTTATTTTCAGTTCTATGATGTCGTTAGACGAAATCAAACGTGCACAGTATATTCTGCATTTGTATAGTCCGAAGTTTACTTATTGATATTCTAATTCCACATGAAAAACAAATGAACTATTATAAAAAAACAAAACGGCATTCATTTTAAAATATAGCACTGTTTTCTGAAGTCACATATGTGAGGGTATAAACGGGGCGAACTTATTAAAAAATAACGGGACCAAAAATTGTATACAAAACGGAAGAATAGGTGCTGAAATATAAATGAAAACTAAAATTTAATTAGATAACATGGGGATTTGGTCTATACCTATTCTCATAACCACTCTTACATTTTGTTAAATTCTGTACACAGACTATATATCACGGACAGTTTTATATTGGTATGGTATATTTTATAGATTTTACCTGTGCACACCTGGCTCACTCGCGATCAAGCACGGGATTCATGTACTTTGATTATTGTGTATTAAATGAAACAAGCATGCCAGGAAGTCGACCGTTAGAATACCCGAATATGTCACTTTTACATTATCCTGGTAATTACGCCATGGTATTTAGCCATGTTTATTACAGTTCTTGCAACCTTAGGCGTTACTGTTTGACGTGAACTGGACTGATCGGTGACGGATGTTTGACTGATCGATGACTGATCGGTGATCAGTGACCCATTGGATCCGTCAGATACGTCAAATAAGCTATGTGAGAGTTACCGTGACAACGGTCATCGATCAGTCCGTTCTTTAATTTATGCACGGATCGGACGGATACCTGTATATTTAAAATTCGTATGTGAGACGAACTTTGGAATAGTAGCATGTGACAAACGCGGACCTCGATGAAGACACCTTAGTCGATCTCTAAAAGGAAGTCCTCAAACGACGCAGTCAATTATACTAACTGTATCATTATACTATTTATTATTATGTTTGCATCTTTTTCCTTCTTATTAAATATAACGTTCAATTAGACAGCTTGACACCGATTTACACAACAGTAATATACCGGCAAATAAACTTCAACCCGCTGCCTAAACAGATGAACAGTTTGCATTGATTTTGTAGACTTCTTTCTAACCTTTGTTGTTGTACCTTTCTTTCTACAAAAACACGTGGCTTTCAATTTGTATTTCTTGCCAATAACTATAATATTGTTAAAATGCATAACATAAAAGCATGGTTTAAAACAACGTAGTTAAAATTCGCACAGAAATTTCAGCTTCATTCATGTACACAGATTGCAAAGTTTATTACATGTTTTATCATGGAAGTAATATTTATTTCATTTTACTTCCTAGGATTTCTGCATGAAACACACATGCATTAAAGACCTAGAAACATGTATATTATATTTGAGTTGCAATTACATATAATGTACAGTACCAAATGCAAGTGTTTGGTGGCATTGAAAAGATTTGAAAAATAGAGAATAATGGGCGTCATGGGCATGTGCAGAATAATTGTCATTATTAAGAATAGGAAAAGATATATGTTATTTCTCGTTATAAAAAAAATAAAGAATAGAGAATAACGCAGTGAGAATTGGATCATGACGATCTTAAATGTGTAGGAATTAATCAGAAATGGGACTTTCATATAAATTGATTTGTTATAAATTAGTTAAATTCTGAATTAAATTGTTTTATATTTTTCTTGTGGGGGTCAGGGGGATCTTTAAAGCCCCCCATACAATTTATTATTTTATTGTAAATGGAGCCATGGTATCCTATAATAACTTGCATTGCATCCACTTATTATTATTAGTTAAATAGTAAATTCAGACAATTAATGCATTAAATTGTAATGTGCCTACATGTATCTGGTAAGGATCAAGCCTCCTCTAATCTAATGGTTGTTGTTGGCTGTCATATTTGCTTCTGGAAATTATTTTGTTGTAAACTAGGATTTTAGATTTATTTTTTGAATTGTTTCACTGTACATGTCATGGCCTTTAAAATGTTTAATATATGACTTATAATGTTGTATATAGTATGGGATTTTCCTATTGTTGAAGACTGTATTGTTGCCCGGCTTACATCTACTTCATTTCAACTATGGTAGATAGTTGTTTCATTGGTAATCATGTCACATATCCTTATTCTTATATTGATATTGGAATTTAAAAAACAATATCATTGAAGGTGTGGAGGGGGTTGGAACTCCCCCTTTTTGAAATGGCTGGATCAGCCCCTGAAAGATTAGACAAAATAGATCCTAAAAATAAAGAAGAGAAAAAAATGAGGTGCCTGAATATGAACAATAGAGATTCTTATTGGAGAAAAGTATATAGAATAGATAAAAATAACCTTTTTAAATCAAAGAATAGAGAATCAAAGAACACCTATCCAAACCCTCTTGATTTGATGACATTTAAAATCTGCAGTAGTCCTGGGTATTTCAACAAAAAACAAAATGATGAATTTGACTATTTGTTCATAACCGGCAAGAAAAAGTAACAACATCATCTGATTAAATATTTATTCTATATCTATTATAATGTCTAACAGAATAGTTTATGTTTAACATTCATGCTAGTGAAAGTCAACTTAAAAAAGACATATCAACATTTGAATATGTATTAAAATGAAACTATATGTAACCATAATTAATTAGAGCTGCTTGTACATGTAAGTATATTAAAAAAAAGTATCCATATAGGACGAAAATTTCACCCTTATGTACCTACAATATTTACAAAGTATAGATTTATGCATAAAAGAGTAAATAGGTTTCTCCAAAAATTGAAAAGGAAAATTGCAGCCTCCCTTTCTACTTCTCCAGTTTATAAGCATAGGCTGTATACACAATGCTGGTATAAAGAGTAATTTCTTATTTGTCCAATACTTCAACTATTTGAAATCACATACTTTTTTTATTTTTTTTTTGTATACTAATTTTTCAGTCTCTGATTTGTACCTGACAAAATATTATTGTTTACACTACTACTAACTATTAGTTTCTAAAGGGTCAGTTTCACTAGAGTGATTATTTGTGTGAAGCTGAATACTCAATTCTCAAATTATAAAAACAACATGTACAGGGGTAACCTTTTCTTTATACATATAATGTATATGTATTTATATGTTGTTCTGTTCTCTCTTTGTTTTAAATTCCATTATTCTATATTCTGAGAACAGATCTGAGAATTCATGTCCTGCATGTTCTGACATCTTTCTTAGTGTGAAAAATGAAGTGTGACTTTTCTGTTTTGAGTTGTTGAAATAGTATGAGGGAAAAATCAGTTGCAAATAATTTATGATGGATGGTCTATAGTAAGTAAGTAAGTAAGTAAGTAATTTTTATTGGTTTAAAATCCAAAATTACAGGATTGATACCAAGACAATACAAATTTGTTATACAAAAACATACAAACATATATATATATATATATATCATACCAAATTTATAAACATTATATGAGGAGGTGGTGCCACAAAGTGTTTAATAAAGCATTTCTAGAAATGTACATGTCGCTAATAAATTTCACAATAATTCTAATTATATCAGTCTCAACACACGTATACAAAGATTTAAATCTTGCTTCATTAGTCATACTGAAAAAAGAGGGAACTATGTCACTAATTTTTTAAAACAGTTGGTCTTTAATTATATTTAGTTTTGTACATTTTAAAGTGAAATGAAATTCATCTTCTACTTCTAAGAGACACAAAGGACAAATTCTTTCTTCTACAGGGGTTTTAGTGTGACGCCCTTGTTCAATTCTAAGAACACTATTACTTATACAAATTTTAGCAAAATGCCCTATTACTTTTCTGTCTATATTCAACAATAAATAGGTTTCCAATTTATAATTTTCTTTAAAAGAGGGACGAAAGATACCAAAGGGACAGTCAAACTCATAAATCTAAAACAAACTGACAACGCCATTCTTTAAGCTGTCTATATGTTCTCAGCTTATTACCATGTACTGATTTACTATCACAAAATATATTTTCTTTCCAATAATTAAGATATCTATCATTAAGTTTGGTATGAATTGCATATAATAAACGCCTTTTTGAAATAGTATCATGATTTTTCAAAACATGTGAAAAATTTAATGTAGCAAGTAACTTTTCAATCTTTTTAGCAAATCCATTGGTTAATTGCAGGTTGGAACAATATACATCTTTTAGTAAACAATTGTTATCAGATTTTATGACATGCAACCAGAAACCAATTGACAGTTTTAAAGCTTCTATAAAAACTGGATACATACCAAGTTCAGCTAGTACTGCTAAATTGACAGCTGATTTATTTACTCCAATTAAAGTTTTTGCAAATTTAATTTGGACTTTGATGGTAGCCAATAACCAATATTTTGACTCTAGATTTGTAATATCTTTTATCATATACAGAGACCAAACTTCACTACAATAAAGAAGTATAGGTTTAACACAAGCATCAAAAAGCTTTAAGTGAGGTTCTAGTAATACATTGATATCTTCAGAAAATAACAGTTTTCTAATACAAAATATAGCTTTTGAGGCTTTTTTACAAAGAAGTCGCACTGCTTCTGTAAAACTACCAGATGGTTTAAACAGTATTCCCAAATATTTATATTCTGTACAGTGTTCCAAAATATTATCACTAAAAACAAACTTGTCTTTTGTAAGATTTTTACCTGATTTGTTAAAAATCATAACTTTGGTTTTGTCAAGATTTACTTTTAAATCCCAACTAGTGCAATATAAACTAAGCTTGTCAGGACATTTTTGTAAGCCATTAGCCGATTCAAAAATAAGGACTAAATCGTCAGCGTATAACACACATGATATATCATTATCATTTAACTTGGGTGGTTCACATGTTGAGTCAAAAATAGATGGTAAATCATTAATATATAAAGAAAATACACCCTTGTTTTACCCCAACTGAGGAATTAAAAAAATCAGTGATACCTTCTGAAATCTTTATCGAGTACAAAACCTCTTTATACATATCTTTCATTATACTAAAAAAGGGACCATCTATGTTGTAATAAGACAATTTGTAAAAGAGGACATCTCTATTAAGAGCCAGTCTGCCATAAAACCATGCAAAAAGTAAAAACACAAAAATACCGAACTCCGAGGAAAATTCAAAAAGGAAAATCCAAAATCAAAAGGCAAAATCAAAAGTCCAAACACATCAAACGAATGGATAACAACTGTCATATTTCTGACTTGGTACAGGCATTTTCTAATGTAGAAATGGTCCGAATCCAAAATATTCCAATCAGACTGATATTTTGTATTTTAGATACCTCATATGTAATAACTATTTGTGCAAAATATTTTGAAAAAATATTCAGCCAATTTTTGTGTATGCCAAACATTCGATGATTGTCCATTTTAAGCCTATTTTAGGGTATTTTGACCTGATTTTTGTTAGTGTTATAGAAAGATTTCAGCTGAATAATAACAAATATCTTAACAAACAACTTAACATGAAAGAAAATTATGATCATTCAAAAAGTTGTGACATTTCTCAATACCCCTACTGACAGGTTTAAATTGCATGGTTTTGAAAAAGTGCCTATTCAGCAAAATTTGTATATTGTTAAAGGCTTGAATCTTGTAAGATCATGTTTTATTTTCAATAAAATGTAACATTTCATGAAGCTTATATATTTATCTGCACAATGTAAGAAAATGGTGCTCGGCAAATGATACCTTCTTACAAAAAAATCATAATTAAAGATGGACATGATGGCAATTTCGCCGAATTTGTGATTTTTTCATCTGTTCCAATAGGAACTTTTCAAAACTATGCAATAGTCATGATAGTCAAAATATTAAAAAAATAATGACTTAACTAATGTTTACTGGTTATATTAATTGAATGAACTAGGTTTAACTTAGTTTAAATTAGAAAATATACTAAAGGAGATAGCCCGGTAGGACCCCTTTTTTGCCTTTTCCCCCCTAAACTGAACATTTTTACCATATATTAAAAATCAAAAATTATTCAAAAGAAAATTACTTTAGTAACTAAAAAAAATAACTGTTTTAATTACAATACTATGCACACTCAGCATCAATATCATCATGAGTTTTTCACAATTTCAACATTTTATAATATGCTAGTTTTAGACGCTTTTTGTCTAAATTCAAAGTGACCACAATTGAGTTCAGTCTTAAATTTTTAAAGCATGTTGTATTTAGTAATGATTTATAAAACTGTTTAACATATAAAAGATAACATCATAAAAGTACTTAAAATTCTAAGCACTACTCCTTCAGTAGCTGCGGTATCGTAGCTCTTTAGGTCCTTTTGTTATTTTTTGACTATTTGCGGACCATAGAGCTACGGATTTTTCCTATTTCAAAACGTTCGGAATTGCGACCCAGGTTCAGTTCGCACTTATTTCCCTAAAATTTATTCTTTATAATCAATGCAAAGCTTGTCAATATATCTAGTTCGTTTCGTTAGATATTTTTCTAGGATATGACGTACCTATTTATGTTTGAATATTCATTTCCTTAACACTATGATCTAATTATTTCCATTTGTATACATTCTCCGCCTATTTTGTTCGGCCATATTGAATCTCGTGGTGACGTCACGAAAAACAAGAAAAGATAACTCTTATTGGAAAGCACGTGTTAGTTTGTTTACGTTGTCTTTTATTTAATTTTCATGACTTTTTGAATGAAAGTACGTTTAATTAAGAATAGAAACTATCGGAAATAATAATTCTTTCATGGAATTTAAATATTTAGTATGAATAAATGTTTTAAAGTCTTTTAAACATTCGATTCTCGCTTAGAAATAAGTAAACAAACCAACACATGTTTTTCTATAAGAGTTATCGGTTCTTGTTTTTCGTAGGCGTTCCTCACCTCCAACATAGGAGATCGAGGATATTTGAGTTATCTTTTCTTGATTTTCGTGACGTCACCACGAGATTCAATATGGCCGAACAAAATAGGCGGAGAATGTATACAAATGGAAATAATTAGATAATAGTGTTAAAGAAATGAATATTCAAACACAAATAGGTACGTCATATCCTAGAAAAATATCTAACGAAACGAACTAGATATATTGACAAGCTTTGCATTGATTATAAAGAATAAATTTTAGGGAAATAAGTGCGACCTGAACCTGGGTCGCAATTCCGAACGTTTTGAAATAGGAAAAATCCGTAGCTCTATGGTCCGCAAATAGTCAAAAAATAACAAAAGGACCTAAAGAGCTACGATACCGCAGCTACTCCTTCAGATGAAATCAGGGTATTTTCTTTTCTAAAATAGTATGAAAATGTAGACAAAATTGTACAAACTGCACAGCCTTGTACATTATTCAGTTGTAAATGTCTGTGTCGTTTTGGTCTATTGTGAACAGTTGTCTTATTTGCAATCATACCACATCTTCTTTTTATATGTAATATATTTCCAGAAAAGAGGAAGATTTTATAGTTTTGTGAATATCATAAAATTGTACTCCTTACCCAAACCAGTCTATATTTTGTATATTGTGATAAAGCTTTAGGCCAAATATAAAGAGACTACTCCTAATAGTTCCTAATAAAAGTGCAACTGAAATTTTGTGACACTGACATGAACCAGATACAAGAGATATTAATCCCATGTCACTTCAGGTTCCTCCTAGAATGTAATCTCTAGCAACTTGAGGCTTGCAAATAAAACATGTAAAATACAGTTGGCCTATTACTATCAGCTGAGACAACCACGAGTGTTTCAAATTGCAATAAAATTTATTTCATAACCACATGTAATAAAAACAAATATACACAGATAAATGGTTAAACTGTTGAGCAGACATTGCCATGAAAATGGTTATGATTTTACTGTTTATATAATATTATAGTGGTATTTGTAAAGAAAAACGTGCAAAATGGTCTAAATACAAGTTTTTAGTCATGAATGAACATGATGAAGCTTAAGATATTAGCAAAAATGACTAAAAGTATGATAGATCTGAAAAAAATTAACATAATAAAGTCATCAATATCTATTATAACTAAATATTAAACAATTTTGCAGCATAAGAGTTAAGAACATTTTGATAAAAACAAGCATTTTGTGATTATTGCATGGCAATACATGTACATAGTCCCCAACCCGTTACAAATTCATTGTAATGAAACAAAATTTTAACTTCATAAAAATATCGAGACAAAATCTTTAAGCATAACTAAAAATCTTGTTGAATTCTGACTATCTAAGTGAATTTTTTATGTCCAAAGACCACAACTCTGCACACAAATATCAGACTGGAACAAAATTGAACTACTAAATACTAAAGAAAAGAAAAAACATCCAAAATGTCATTTTGTCTTTTAAAAAACGAGTTATTTTCTTTTAAACAGAAATCTTCTAATGAACAGGTATTTTATCAAAATATTTAGTTCTAGAGAAAGGGCTTTAACTGAAAAAAGAGAAAAGCTGAAAGCGTGAAAATGAATTTGACCTATAACTTATCATGAATAAAATAAATAAATAAACCAAATATCAAATCAAAATCTACAAGCACAAAAAAGTCTGATTTGTCGAACTGACAGACATACACAGTGCAAACCTAAGTGCACTTCCACTTCATCATTAGTGGACTAAACATCAAAGTATCAACAAACAGGAAAGAGATGGTCTTTGGCAAGGGGATTAAAGACATTCAAGATAATCTTGGAAAAGTTTTGATTTTTGAAGAAGTAGGGCCACCTCAACTGTTTTTCTTTTACCTGGATTTAAATTGAGATATAAACCAAAAACTTTTTTCGTAGATAATAAGAAATGGCCACATTTATATTTTAGATATGCTCTGATAGACACAACTTTCTTATCTAGACACTCAACATGCTCAATGGGTGATCAAAAGTTTTATAGAGGAAGATATTTTGAAGTTCAAGTATATTCACAACTCTGCTTCATATAACAAGCTGTTTAAAAGACTGTCATCAATTGAAAGTATGCCAGAAAAAAAAAATTGGTTTGTGTGCTTGTTTTCCGAGATATAAAACAATGAAATCTTGGCTGAAAATTTTGTTCATATATTTTACATTGGCACTTGAACAAGGAAAACATATGAAAATAACAAGGATTTAAAAGGATTATCAAAATGTTTTTTTTTCAAATTATACATGTAAACAAATTATAAAAAGAAAACTTTAAAGTAGAGGGTTTGCGGGCAAAACTTTTAATGGCACTACATGACTGAAACCATAGGATTCAGAATATCTTGAAAAAAACCCAGCAGTGGCTAAGCATGTTCACAACCTCTATGGACAATGATTGTCTTAAAGTTCTAGCATTAATTTAAATTACAGATAAACATGATAACAGATACATGTGTCATGTGTGTTGCTACATGAATAGTTCAAAGCTACTCAAACTGAGAACCAATAGTAAATTGTGTTACCAACTCTGAAATTCCATTATGGTATTCAAGGGTCTCGATTTCCTGAAGAACATTGTAAATTTCCTCATCATCTTCAATTATTTCTGGTTTTATCAATACTGGTGAACCAAGTTTTACATAATTTGCAAAGAAACTTCGAATTTGGGATGGAGAAAGCCATTCTTCCGTAAACAAACATTTTTGTTCCATTTTCAATTCTTTGCATTTTCAACTCTATTGACAATCTATCAAAGTTAGGTCTTTTCCCAGTTGTGCCACAATTCAGGTAGATGTTGTAAAGGTAGTCTTTAACCTTTTTTGTGAATCGTTTGCAAGGCCTAGATGTTTTCAGTGCCCATGCTTCCTTGGTCTCTGAAAATTCTGACGATACAGATCATACCAATACCTCATACTGCCTATCTACTGCTATACACTTTTCAGACCAAATCTTTTTAACCTTGTCATAACTATTTTCATTCTTACTGTAGACATGATTTCCTCTACAAATATGTGACTCCAGAAATCAGGGATGTGTATACACTTTTACACAGCTTTGTTCAGGGCATGCAAAAAGGCCATCACAGTTCTCATTTTTTAGCTCATCAATTTCTAACATATTTTCGGTGTCATTAATGTTTTAATTGTTGTTTTCGTTCATGTCAACACTTTCTTTTAATGCTGCTACTTTTCCATGGTGGTATTCTACAAATTCTGGAAATTGGACAACCATCTGGAAAAGAAAATAAAATCAATTAAGTTTTGATTTCTATATATCATGTAATATATATATATATATATATATATATATATATATATATATATATATATATATATATATATATATATATATATATTTACAACATCATGAAACAAATATTAAGAAATCAACATACTTTTATATGTTTCTGAGTTCAGTGTGATGTCCATTTCTAAAACTGTTTTTTACATAAATAAGGCCGTTTGTTTTCTCGTTTGAATGGTTTTACATTGTCTTATCGGGCCCTTTTATAGCTGACTATGCGGTATTGGCTTTGCTCATTGTTGAAGGCTGTACGGTGACCTATAGTTGTTAATATATGTGTCATTTTGGTCTTTTGTGGATAGTTGTCTCATTGGCAATCATACCACATCTTCTTTTTTGTATTACATGTTTTTAGGAACCTATTGCTGCTAGCCTTTGGAATCTGGAGTTACCTTGCTTGTAAAGACCAAAAGGTCTACTTGGGCTGTTTCCCAACTTTTTATTAGCTGCAGTATTTTTGACACATTCCCCATTTTACATTCTTAATATTGTTTGCAAGGCAAGATAAGAGAAAAAATTCTATGGCTTTTAAACGTGCAATTATGAAGAATACGCCCCAATTGCAATATTTCATTTATAATCAATAGGATTGAACATTCATGCAACACATTCAATTAAATATGCCACATTATAGTTGTCTCAATAACAAATGTTGGTTGGTTATTAATTAACTCTTTCCTCCATCAGCAGTTTTAAGTTTACATCAATAAAATTGAGGAGCACTACCGGTATTGAAGTACCTTTAGCATCCATGTCTGTGTCTGATGTATAATGGGAATATAAGGCTGGATGATCCTACCATGTATAGTTGCTTAGATATGAACATGGACATAAACTTTAATGGCAGTCAATGAAGCAGAAACAATATGGGTCTGCAACTTTGAACTTTAAAAGTTTAACCTTGAACTTACTCCTACAACCATTTTGACAACCTCACTACCACGACTTAGTACAGGTAATATAAAAGGTATTTACTTCACAACTTTGGCCTTAATGTATATACCTGGAATCGTTTAAGTGGAACAGGAATTGTCTTATCTAATTGGTAACATTGGCCTTTTCCTATTTGATAAGCACGTCACTCCATAGGCTTGAAATTCAAAATTGTTCATAGAACTGATGTTTGGTATCTTTGCCTTGGTCTTTATTTCATATTTCTGGTCAACAGCAATCACAGATGCAAACACTCCTTTTACACCACCATTTGAATTTAAAGCTGCAATCATGTCTTCTGATGTCAAAACATCATGACCCTCGCCTGTATATCTGAAAAAAAAATCCTTTTTTATTGCATGAATTTGATAATGGGGCCTGAAATGCAATATCTAAATACATGGTTAGATTCAGCATATGAAACATGTCAAAGTACAACAAACATTTTTTTTTTAAAGCAAACAAAGTTTTTACTTTAGGATCCTCATTCGAATTAACTGGAAAGCTTTGTCCAGAATGGTAAATATAACTAGCGGCTCCAAAGAGCCTGTGTCGCTCACCTTGGTCTATGTGAACATTAAACAAAGGACACAGATGGTTTGATGACAAAATTGTGTTTTGGTGATGGGGATGTGTTTGTAGATCTTACTTTACTAAACATTATTGCTGCTTACAATTATCTCTATCTATAATGAACTTCGCCCAATAGCTTCAGTGGAAAATGTTAGTGAAAATTTACAAATTTTAAGAAAATTGTTAAAAATTGACTATAAAGGGCAATAACTCCTTAAGGGTCAATTGACCATTTTGATCATGTTGACTTATTTTTAGGTCTTACTTGGCTGTACATTATTGCTGTTTACAGTTTATCTCTATCTATAATAATAAACAAAGATAATAACAAAAAACGCCAAAATTTTCTTAAAATTACCAATTCAGGGGCAGCAACCTAACAATGGGTTGTCCGATTCATCTGAAAAAGTCGCAATTCAGTTATGAGATTACAATTTCTTAAAAAAGAAGCATTAAGATATTGCTTTAATTTCTTGAACTATTAAAAATGAAAGCGTTTTTTTTAAACATGCACATTTAAAAAAAAAAGATCCCCTGAAAACCAATAATGATAAGATGTCAAAATGGCTTTGTATTTAAATGGCTTCATGGTGTCCTTTGCGTGAAAAAAATAATAATATAAAAAATGCCAATTGATTGTTTAGAATTTTTCTCATATAAATTAATTAAAACAATTAGAAGTAATTTATCATGAGTCGAATTTCTGTCCGTTTGCCTACAAACGCTTGTCCCAGCATAAGAGATTATGCATTAAAGTATTCAACAAAAGGTTGACATATCTATATTTTTAGAAAATTGGCGAAACAGAAGTTTTGCCGTTTCTTATTCGATTTTTTAGACAGTGCATTAGTTTACAAAATGTGCATATATAATCATTTTAATTTCTACATAAAAGCAACAAATTATTAATTTCCCCGGCAATCATTCCTGTTTACAAAAACTACCTATAATATTGTATTTATTGTCAACTTGTCCTGAATATGATGCAAATTTGCCACTGGACGTTAAGCAACCAACACTCATATCATTTACCTCTTTTTAGATATAAAGTTTCTTACATGTAACATAACAGGAGAATAAACTGAGAGAGGAAGTTTATGCATTCATAATTTAATATAAATACATGTAACGTTATTCTGTATTGTCATATAAGTAAAATGATACTCGAGACATATAAAAAAAGAAGATGTTGTATGATTGCCAATGAGACAAGTTAACTGTCCACAAAAGACCAAAATGACTCAGAAATTAACAACTATATAGGTCACCGTACAGCCTTCAACAATGAGCAAAGCACATGCCGTACTGTCGGCTATTAAAGGACCCGGAATGACAATGTAAAAGATTTCATAACTGTTGCGTCGCCACCACAGGCGTGTATCTCCGGTCAGCGCATTGACCGCTTATAGGACGACGACATATCAAGCTGTATATATATTAAATATATACTTCTAAAAAGGGGTTCGATCTGCTGATATAATTCTAACTGTTTAGGCTTCACAGAGACATAAAACTGGTAAAAGTTCACACCCTGTTTATTTTAGTATTAAGGCACAACATGAATTTATGCAGTTTGACAATAGTAAATAATTATACTATAAACTTATATGATATCTATATATATATATTAAACCCATACTATTATATGGCAGTGAAATATGGGGAATGTTTAGAACAGATTCAGCTGCTTGTAAAAAAGATAATGATTATATATTAGAAAAAGTCTTTGGTCAGGATTCTTCTGACAAATCTCACACCAAATTTATGAAATACATTCTTGGTGTAAACAGAAAGTCAAGTAATATAGCTGTAATGTCAGAGCTTGGTAGAATTCCTATGTATTTTACTATAATTTTATCAATGTTAAAATATTGTCATAGACTGGGACATTTGACAGAACTTGACTATTATATGATGCGTTTATATGTTGTAAACAGTTACATAGCTCTAATGTAAATACATGGTATTCTAGTATAGATTATATTCAGAGAGAAATTGAATTACCAAATTTTGACCAATCAATTGGTTCTTTATGTCAGTATGTTAAAAATAAACTATGTAAAAGTTATGTCACTTTTTGGAATAAACTGAAGTATCAAACAATTAATTCTCAAAAAGGGAAGCTTGGTACTTATTTTTCCATAAAAAATTGTTTTAAAAAAGAAAAATATTTAGAATTGCAGAACTTCAAAAAAAGGCAGTCAATTTGTAAATTAAGAATAAGTGCTCACTCTTTAAAAATTGAGACAGACAGATATTCAAAAAAGCATATAGAAAGATCTGAGCGTCTTTGTACTAATTGCTCACTTGGTAAAGTTGAAGATGAGCTTCATTTTTTATTAGAATGCCCTCTTTTTGATATTCAAAGGGACGATTTTTTTCAAGACATTTCTAACAATTGTTATAATTTTATAAACTTAAATAAATCTTCTAAATTTTTATGGCTCTTGACCGAAGAAAATGTTACTCTTTTGGAAAAACTGGGTTGTTATATTTGTGACTGTTTTGAATTAAGGAGATCAGGCATGAACACTGACATTTAGTCAAGTAAATAATTTGAAAATAAATACATTTGCATGTATAATGTAATTTTATTATTCTTTTATTCACAATATATATGTGGTTTTTAGCTTGATTCTGACCAATGCTTATATTCCAATTATATATGTATATGCCTCTATTATTGCTGTTGTTACTAATTAATATGTAAATCAATTGTATCTGATTTTATGCCCTTTATGGGCCCTGTAATTTGGGAAATAAAAATATTCTATTCTATTCTATACACAGGAGTCCCAAGAGGATACATAAAACTTAAATGGTATGAGATTTATCACTCTCATAGCGAACTTGCTATATTTCCGATGAGGTGCATAAACACTTGAGGTTCAATTGCACCTAAAGGTTTAGGTTACGGTATATAAATAAGGTGTGATTTGCACCAAGGTTCAATTAAGGTATATAAATGAGGTGCGGTTGCACCAAGGTTCAGTTACACCCAAAGTTCCTGTGCACCCGAGGTTCAAGTGACAGTATAAAAACGAGGTGTTGTTGCACAAAGGCTAACAATTTAGTTATAAATGGTCATCTCTAATCAAGGTGCATTGCCGTTATACGGTGCAGAGACACCGAAAATAGATGTGGTGCGCCAAATCCAAACTTGGTAGCACCGCTAAATTTGACTACCGCTATAAACGGATTAAATGCCGTACAGAATCAGTTGATTGGTAAAATCATCTAAATATAAAATGTAATTTATATTCATAACTTTTCTATAAAGGATCAATAATCCACGGAAGCTTTTAATAAATATTGATGCACCCGGTGCAACTTCGTTTGACTCCCGGTGCCAATCAAATAAAAGAATGTTTTCTTTTAATAGAAACACTCAAATAAAAATACCTAAAAAGGCATAATTATATTAAACTGTTACGCGAACGTACCATAGCTACATCTGATGAAATATTCTGCTGCGACATAATGAGAAATACTTTAAAAGCTAAACTTTAACCGACTAAAATTAACGTGTCTGAAGAAAGTGAACTGAGAAGAATGACGTCACGAGTACGCTGACGTCGCTTCATATATAGAATAATATTGACTAATCAAATAATTCGGTTTACGATCTCCGGGCAAACGTGCTCATTTGCGCAAAGATGGTGGTTCTAAGTATCCTCCGAGCACTTATGCACAATATTACAAATAATTCAATCTTCACAAAGGATTCAAACCTTACTAGATGGATAAATAAATGTATTACAAAGTTAGTAATGCAGGATAAAGTCGTGACATAATATAAAGTAAGTGAAATTCCATACTGAGGTGGTTCGTGTCCCGACAAAAATGGACATTCTGAACGACAAGTTAAAAGTGAAAGTAGACTAAAAATTACAGTATGCGAGCTAATACATACATAAATAAGTATGCAAACAATATAGAAGGACACAATTCTATGATTCCTACAACATCAAGTCATAATTATCACATAACAAGCGTAAACTACTGATTGTTGGGTCCCTGCAACATGTATAAACGGCATGTAAACACATCAATTTCCGGTGACATTCAAGAAATGTACACATCAGATGTAACCAAACGGATACTTACAATGGAACCAGATGGGATTTAACAGGGATGTGAATAACGAAATTTTAAAACAACAATATATAATAACAATATAACATTTGAGACCATTTTAACTTTTTGATGGATCATAAATAGGACATATATGTACATACTGTATGCTGTACATGTAATAAGGAACCAATTTCTGGCCGGCACAACATAACTAACAGCTTTATATATATAAAGTAATGAACGAAAAACAAATATGTAAAACACTGAATTACAGGCTCCTTGTGACATACATGCATAACAAATAATAACAACTACACATATTTGTAAAAAAAACACAAACGCACCTGGAGCGGATCTAGCCATTTTGAAAAGGGGGTTCCCAACCTAGGACAAAAGGGAGGTACAACTATATGTCCCCATTCAATGCATTGATCGGCCAAAATAACGGGGTTCCAACCCCCCGAACCCCCTCCCCTGGATCCGCAAATGCACACATACATGTATACATATATACAGCCATAGAACAAAAGTGAGTTCCCTCTGAAAAAATGTCCTATCATTTCAATCAAAATTGATGTTTTACAAAAAATATTACCAAGTAATTTTATGAGCGATTATTATAAAATATATACAATGTACCATAAGGTGTAGAAAGTCTGAATATTTATTTTTTATTTTGCCATGATTTTCGTGAGTTTCGTTTTCCTTATTTGAAAGGTTAAACACAAATGCAAATGTTTTCGATTTTAATTTGGTTAGAATACATGTAAAGCAAGCTTTTCAAGAAATATTTTACTTTCTGTTAACCTCGTCAGAAAATTAAAACGTGCACGATGGAGAGTTGTCTCATTGGTACTCATACCACATCTTCCTATACATCTATGAATAATATCAAAGCCAAATAATTAATAAAACGTTAAATATTTTTACATCTTATGGTATCGATTTAAAAAAAAATCGATAAAAAAAACTACTTTAAATTTTTTTTTTGAAAAATATTGAATATATATGTATATGCAAACATAACTATATAAGAAATAAAAATTGTTGTTATGACGGAAAATGTACAAAAGCAAGAAAGGTCTCTGATTTAAAACTTATCATTTAATTTTCATATAGATCATCGATTTGAGTCGGCACTTCAAAGTCGTTTCAGTGACACACGTGTTTCAAGCATTTACGATGGTCTAGAAAAGAAAACTGTCGCTATCAAGAAATCTATTCAAAAGGTTGGCATGAGAGTAACCCTTCATTGTAAGGAATACACTTTACACGAGGGATCAATTCTTATTGATAAGATTCTTCGTTTTGTTGTAAAAAAACCCCACTTCTTATTGGGGGGGGGGGGGGGGGGGGGGGGCTGGGAAAAGAGGAAAATTTTAAAAGAAAAATATTTTTGTGTTACTTGGCGAAAAAAATAAATAAGTGGCGAAAAATATATTGTTTTGGCGAAAGAGGTGGCGAAAAAAGTAATTGCCCTGGGGAAACCCTGAAACAAAGTATTATTGACATACAAGTATCACACACAAAAGTTACAAAACAAAATCTGTACGGTGAAAAAAGCTTCACATCCTTATGTGAAATAGAATTTTATCTACAATTTTTTTTACAGTATGAGCATATATAAAAATTAAAAAAATACCAAAACTGAGTGACTAGACATTTAGTACTTTTTGCACTGATCATTATCATGATTATGAACTGTTGCATTATTATTTAAAGTATATTTACAAGAGACTGCATGATGCAATTATGGTGTATATCATGTACATGACACAGTATAAACTAAATCAGACATAAGGTTTGATAAAACTCTGGATTCAAAATGTAATAAGAAATGAATTTCATCTTTAATTTTTGCATAATGTACATATGTATATTTTATCAATATTTTGAAATACCCCATTTTCTGTTGAAGTCGTATACCTACACTAGATTTTGTCATTAGCTTTCTAAATTCAAATTTTGAGCAATCCAGCTATTTTGGGTTTAAAATATTGTAGTGAATGGTGGAAAAAATAACAGTATACTTAGACAAGTAGACACCTTTGAAATGTTTAAAACAATGTAAAATGATGTTGCATTAAATCAAACATAGAAATATCAATTTAAAAGATCCGTTACAAATTTTTAAGTTATTTGTTCTGTTTATACATGTTACAGCATGTACAGAGGATTTACAAAAATATTCTAAATATAAAACTTTAAAATTTTATTTGTTTAAGCAACATGAATTGCATTTATTTATCTTCCTACTTGATTAAATTGATACACTAAATTATCTATTTTTTAATCATCTTAATGTTTGATCTGTTCTGTTACAATGCCAAATCTGTACTCAGATATAATAGGAAGATGTTGTGTGAGGGCCAATTAGACAACACTCAATCCAAATAACAATAACATTGAATGAATTCAAATTAATTATGATAATTGCAGAAAAAAAACATAAAAATGAGAAAGACACATAAGAAACAGAAGCCTAACAAGAAAAAGAAACTCGAAAATAACATTGAAAATTGAAGAGCACATACACATTGATATACATGTACAGCCATATAGGTATGCAAAATATTAAAATCCAGACGGACCTCCATGGTTTAAAATTACATAAGGTAGGACTCTGTGAAGATGGTATATGTATGCTGAACATTTCTGAGGTGTCAGGGTCAACCAGAAATCAGCAATTCCTTGGACAAGTTCATCTTTTTTTTCTTGGTTTCACCTTATTCTGGAGATGCTGTTTCATTGCTGCCCAAACATTTTCAACGGGGTTGAGGTCGGGTGAAGATGCAGGAGTTTCCATAACAGAGTCAAGTACTCCATTCTGTCTCATCCACTCTTTGGTTGATTTGGATTTGTGCTTAGAGTCGTTATCCTGTAAAGTACATAAAAATTATATGATAACAATGTGATTCTAAATCAAATCAATAATTCATGTTCATCAAGTCAATTTACAGAAAGCTTTGAAACATTGACAAACTTCAATAATTTCATCGTGCACAAATGTATCATGCTAATAGCATGTAATCATGGCTGTTGAATCATGGTAATTGTTTGGATAAACATGATGAAGGTATTAGAATAACAATTATGAAACCTATAGTTGTTAATTTTGTGTCATTTTGATCTTTTGTGGATAGTTGTTTAATTGACAATCATACCACATCTTCTTTTTTATATGACAATGCATATATTTTTCTTCATTGAATAATATTAAGTTGCACTAATTGTATAAAGAAATTGAGAATGGAACAAAACAATAACATAACAATGTATGATGGACTATGATGATGAACTACTGCACTTCACAATATATATCATATACTCTAATAATAATGTCTATGATACATGTGTGTACATGTAAATCATGTATGCATGAATGATAATTTCTTTGAAATTGTTAGAACGGTTTACAATATACTCAAAGTAGATATTGAAAACTGGAAAATCCCCCCTTTTATATTTCATAACCATGATAAATGAAATCACACAACCATGGTACAAATGTACATGTCTACATGCAACTCTGAAAAGTAATATATATATCTTAAATTGATAAAAAATCAAACATTGTCAAAAGGGAGCTTACATGAACATATATATTTATAGAATCAATATCCACTATAAGTTTTTTGAACATTGCTGTATAAAGCATTTTTGAGATTTTTTCTCAAACTGGGAAATCACCCTTTTGTATGAATAAAACACCATAACTTTGAAATGTACAATTAAAACTTTATTAATATCAAAAAGGAGCTCATGTCAGTTTATAGATATATAAACAGTTCACTAAAGTTTCATGCAATTGGTCTAGTTGGTTTAAGCACAATGACGCATAATTTGGGATTGTAAGTGAGACATATGAAAGTCAAATTATTGTGCTGTGAAAACGGGAAAAAACATAAAAATGAGAATTGCTTCTGCATATAGTGATTGCCGGATACAGAAATCAGACAAAACAGTACACAGGATCTGGGATCAGAACCCTCAATGAGACCCCCTTTTAAGTGTTTTTCAGAATGTTGATGACAGATGGAGGACAAACAACTGTATACATTGTACATGTACCAAAATACAATGTATGTAACTTCATGAACTTATCGCTACATTGAAGACCCATTGGTGACTTTTGGCTGTTGTCTGCTCTACCATGTCTACGGTCGGG
This sequence comes from Mytilus edulis, assembly GCF_963676685.1. Classification (NCBI taxonomy): domain Eukaryota; kingdom Metazoa; phylum Mollusca; class Bivalvia; order Mytilida; family Mytilidae; genus Mytilus; species Mytilus edulis. The sequence goes on along the minus strand of NC_092356.1, from coordinate 74,655,652 downwards.
TTGATGTCGCTTTTACACATCCCCATTTCTTTTCTCAATTTTATCTACAATAACAAATATAAAATTTATCTAACCTGGTATAGGCGATATCCATCAGGGAAGGCAGCAGAAACAAAAGGCACAAAATTAGAAGCAAGAATTTGTTGATAAATTACAGAGTCCATGATTCCAGTGAATGTACACACATCTGTTCTCCCTCTGTACGAAATTCCACCCAAACATGAACCTGTAAAAGAATGACACAAATTAAGTACTAGTTACATTTATTTTTATCAAAGAACATGTTAAAGTGATGAATACATGTATTCTCATAAGTCAAGTTCATTTAAATAGTTTAAACACTCATGTCATGCATGATCATGATGATAAACATTTACAGTACTAAAAATAATATGAAACATTATTTATCATTTTCATTATACACTAGTCCAAATAATTATGACGTCTGGCAAGGCTATTTTTTTTTCTGAGACGCCTTAATTCCTACGTTAGAGGAAGGCGTCCCAGAAAAAAAAAATAGCCTTGCCAGACGTCATAATTATTTGGACTACATGTACACTAGAACACACCCTCAAAATTAAGGGCATTGAGCGCTTGGTTATAAGTATATACTGTTAAAGGGAGAATTTCAAACAATGTAATTAGCTTAATTAGTTTAAAGCATTTTGACGTCTTGAAAAGCTTATTTTAAACATGTTTAACAGGTTTAATTTCTGGTACATGTTGTAATAATGCTAATTCTGCACAATATGAGAAAAAAATGCGAAGTGCAAACTCTGATATTTTAAAACTTAAATACAAGAACAATGTCAAAGGAGGATCTAGGGGGCTTATCGTAGGTAAAATTAGGTTGCTTTATACATGTACATGTATTTTGGGAATCACAAAAGCATGACTGGAGCCCCCCTTTTTAGTTCAGTCAGTGGACCCCACCACTTATGTCATTCAGCACCCCCTTTATGAGAAGTTCTAGAGCGACCACTTAATGTACATGCATGTAAATCAATACCTTGTATGAGTGCTTTGGCTTATGCTTTCTTGCTGGCAGCTGAGACAAATCAGAGTCTTGGATTTTTTTAACCTGTTTAAAAATCGCCACACAGATTGTCTCGATGTTTTAACATCGTATTTCTCTTCTAACAAACGTGAAATTTTTAGAGCTGAAAACTTTGGAGCATACTTTAAAATAAGTTGTTGTGTTACTGTAGAGAGACGATTTGAACTTTTGCGTTGCGCCATGTTGTATACAATCACAAACGAAATTATGATTCCGTAATTTGTAAGAGTTCAACATGTGACGTAGTAAAGTTCAATCCGTCAGAGAGGTCAATCCGTCCGATCAGTCAAGGATTTTCAATAAATATCTGACTGATCGGTGACTTGAGTTTGACGCGAACTTGGCTGATCGGTGACGGATCGATGACCGCTGACTGATCGCTAAAATAGTAACGCCTAAGGTTGCAAGTACTGTACAAGAAAATTAGTTTTTGAAAGTTGGTCATGTAAGGTAAAAACCCAAAATAAACTAAAAATATACGTTAGAACACAAGAAGTATCTTCGAACTTTTTTCACTTTTTTAAAACTACTATAACACTATTATAGCATAATTCCTAACACTACTTGATACTGTATATCGGTGCCAAAAATGTAAATTTAATGACGAGCGAAACCCAATGTACGATCTTATTTCATTTCTAGCTTTTTAACCTGACTTCAGCAATGTACGCTGAATATTCAACCCTCTAAAAAAGTAAGATGTCTTATAAAGTATTCTTTGAAATATTTTTATCAATTTTAGTGAATGCTCTTCAACTTTGTATATGTTTGGCTTTATAAATATTTTGATTTGAGCGTCACTGATGAGTCTTATGTAGACGAAACGCGCGTCTGGCGTACTAAATTATAATCCTGGTACCTGTGATAACTTTTTAGTGAAGCATTACTTGATTTGATTGATGATCTTGGAAGCTATCACTACTGGACGAAAAAACAACTGTCCATACCAGTAACAGTCGTTGTACGACTGTCTTAGTCTGTAAAAGACAATTAATGACTGTCAAATCTGTCATATTTCGTTGCAACAGTTCATTTATGTCTCTCCCAACTTTTCTACGGGTTGTGAAAGTCAAAAAATGCTACCATCAGTCATTTCAGAACTGTTCCAGTGGTTTACGGTGTTGTCACAGTCAAAATCTATTTATTACAGTCTTTCTAATAGTTGTGGCAGTTGCATAAAGTCCGTCCCAACCTTTTAATAGTTGGGACAGTTAAAATTTGTTTGTGTCAACTTTTCAGACGTTGATGCAGTCAAAAAATGTTTGTCACAACGTTTTTAGAGTTGGGACAGTCGTTAAATGTTTGTTACAACTTTCTAAAGGTTGGCACAGTCATTAAATGTTTATTACAACTTATAAAAGGTTGACACAGTCGTTAAATGTTTAAAACAAACACTTCATAGGTTGATACAGTCGGTAAATGTTTTAATACAAATATTTTAGCGTAATGGTAGTCCATCAGTGTAAAAAAAATCACGTCTAACCCGGCTCTCAAGATTTGATTTTGTTGTGAAATAGTCCATTACTTATACTATTATCGTCTATCGTGCGATTATAAACTTGTTTTGCTGTTTATTCATTTATTTTGCGATCGTTGTTTGTCTTTTGTCGTTTTTCATTTATTGCCGTAGCATTGTCCGTTCATTTTTGACAGTCGTGCGTTTGTCTTTAAATAATCCTTTTGATATATCCTTACTTTTTATTTTATAATATCTGTTTTATATAACAATTTCGTTCATAACTGGTTTTAAAAACCAGAAGCTTTCGTTTAAAATAGAGTTTTAATATTATTGCAGAAGAATGAGAAGATGATAATGGATTCATTCAAATTCATATTTGATAAATTCTGCGCAATAAAAAAATGTACAAGGGTGTACCTGAAATAAATTTAAAGATTATGATTAAGTTACCAATATTGTACAGCATAATAAAACAGTTTTAATTCGAATAACACCAAGAGGGACATTTCCGATGATTAAAAAAATAATTAGTAAAATCTGTCAAGATTCATTAAAAACGGAAAACAATTCTTCACCGTAAACGATTTATCCTCTTTAATTTTTTGTCGGCAAAAAGAACAAAAAAACCTGGACCTCAGGTCGGCAAACTATATTTTTACACAGGTAACTACAGATGTTAGACCACATGTTCAATAATCTGAGCTGGAAAATACAATCGGTGAGTAGAAATTATCAATAATTTAAAGCATGTCTATCGAATAATCATGGATTCATAATTTTGAAGGGAAAATGTGCACATTTGTCGGCTTACAGACCTTACAAATTTGTGTCTTCTCATTGGCGGATCCAAGGGGGGGGGGGGGGTTCCAAGGGTTCGAACCTTCTTTGTTTTGGCCGCTCAATGCATTTAAATGGGGACATATAGTTGGACCCCCCCCCCTTGTTTCGTTCTGGGTTGGACCCACAGGCACTTGTTTCTATCCATACGAAGGTCGACTATCCATATAAATTTATATGGATAGTCGACCTTCGTATGGATAGAAACAAGTGCCTGTGGTTGGACCCCTCCCCCTTTTTAGAATGGCTGGATCCGCCACTGATCCCACGGAATCTATATTGAGATACTCCGATAGGCTATATATATAGCTATGAATCGACGTTCTATATCTATATCTGGTTTGCGCTAACCAAGTTTTAATTAGCGTGGGGCGCTGTCTTCCTGCGGATAGTTGTTCCAGTGTACTAGCACTATAAAGTCCTGCAACTACGGTAGGCTAGCACAAAGCAGTCAAAATTTACATACACCCTTTGGTCTTATATTTATTTTATTTTTTATTTTACCTATCATTTTTTTTTTTTTTTAGTACATACAAAACATCTATTTTTGCAAAACTCACATACACAAATCTAGGCTTATTTCGGTTCATACAAAATATTTGGCACATAAATTCACATACAAAATTTGGCATATCAAAATTATCCGCTCTTTACTTGGCTGTTGGTGTACCAGGACAGCGTTGCTCTGCCGTTCACTGCTGTTTGCTTGGCCAAGCTTTCCTCCTGTTCCTACTTCTGGTGGCACCATGTTTATTAAATATTTATTAATTTATTTTTTATTTTATTTTTATTTTTTATTAAACAAAATTATCTTTATATTATTTTATTATATTTAGTTTTATATTCTTTTCTTTTCTTTATTTATTTACTTATTCATAAATTTTTATTCATTTATTCATTCAAATTTTTGTTTATTTTAAATTTTTATTAAACTTATTATCATACTAAATTATGTCAATTACCACATGGTAAAAATTAAATTATTTAATGCCCAAAAAGGCGCAAGCCAGGGCCGACCGTGCAAGGGCTGTATAGCCAGTCAAGGTCGTTAAAAACTTCCATTTGTTCTATATTACCACACTCGTGCATAGTTGCATGTTCCAGGGAAAATATAAGCTTTGAGCCACCTTTGAGCTTCAATGTTAAAGTTGTGCATCATAATCAATCATTGAAAGTCATAAAGGACACCGTTCCCCTCCCCCTATTATCATGTGTATGTCATTTATTCCCTTAATTATTTTGCATACATCAACCTGAGTGGAATACATAAAAGGTTACTCTATATCTTCCCCTTTTTTGTGGGAATAATTTGGTCGATTATTTAGGGAATCACTCAAGCATGACTGGATCCGTGCCCCTAAGGGCATTCAGGGGCCCTGTCCCTTATGAAAAGTTCTGGATCTGCCACTGACCTATACATCATGTAGTGTACATATTGTATGTTAATGTATACACCTTATCGCTAATACCGGCTGACCCGGCCGCTTGAACTTTTGACGCATACAACAATCACTTTTCCATTGTGGCGTCAGATATTTTGTATTGTGACGTCAAAATTTTACGGGAACCTGTTTGATATCCAGTAATGGCGGACAAATAGCGATAAGGTGTATTGCTAACTCGGGTCATAAATTTGCATGAAATACTTGTCACTGGACATTTTATAACCAACAACCAACCGATCTTTACGTACGTATCCATATAAATGTGTTTCTTATCATGCTTATGCTGGATTACTAGTATTTCCCTGGTTTTGCTTTATCAGCTGATAGTTTTGTTCTATTAAGAATGCATTGTGACGTCACGATTTCCATAAAAAAAACATGCATAGTACAAACACATATGATTTGATCATAAAATGTTAAGAAAATTATTAACTTTAAGATTAAACAGTGACTTATTTAGCAAGTGTCCACTTTCATTTAGATTTTAAATAATTCTCAAATCATGGACAACAAAACATTAATATATTTGATAATAGCAGGCATTGAAAGTGAATACATATTTTAAAAATGGTTTTAAATAGCATTAATCATCAAAATAAAACAATATTATTAAATTAATGTTCCTGAAACAAGGCACAGAGTCATAAACAGTTGCCATTTAAACACAGTTGATTAAACAAATTGTGCTAATTCAATTAGTAATTGTTTTATCATGTACTACATTGTTTAAAAAACACATATTAAAGAGCAAAGCTAGCATCATAATTTTATTATTTTTAGATTTAACATAGAATTTATATTAAATCACTATAATTTGTTAATACTTTGAACCCAAACTATATATTTTCATGTGAAATTTTTATATAAATTGTGCCCTGTTAGCATTTTTTTCAAAATTCATTTGTGCCATGCATACATGTTATCTAACTTACAAGTAGTAACATTCAATGGTCATTATATTTATTCCGCAATGATTATATAATTAAGGACCTTCTAATCATAAGTCATATATATTTTTCGACACGCATTCAATTGTGTTTTGGTTACTTTATTGTTGCCTAACTGTTGGGTTGATGCATCATTGATATATCCCACATCTCCTTTGATCATGTGCATTCACATACGTCTGCAGATTATTTGCATTTTTTACATAATCATGATAATTATTTTATGTTAACATTCAATATGTCAGGAAAACATAACAAAAAAATCTATCTGTATGCATATTTTTTTATGTTTACATGGTATAAACTTTTTTAAAGTATTTTATGAAGCTCAAAATATTTTTATAGATATAGTATTATCCAGTAAGTTCTCAAAAAATTTACTGTGTTAACTGCATTGTATGTGTTGTATCTACTAATTTAGTCTAAAACAAATTTTTTTAATTTAAATTCAAAATTAACAATTAAAATATTTGTATTTACTGAATATGACCATGCAAATGTGACATTAAAATAGGTAATAATCAGGATGTTAACACTGGATATGCGATAGGTAATAATCAGAAATTCTTATATACATGATGTAGCTAATATACAAATTAAGACACAATAGTTTATTGCCCTGGGGGATGATATTTAATCTGTCATTGGTATAATGATACGATTTTATAATAATGTTCACAAATTATCATGATTAAAATTGTCCTCTTCAAAATTTTGATAACTTTTTCAAAACAAATTATAATTTAAGAAAAATATGAAACCACAGGATATATATTACTTTGGATATATTAAAATGCAAATTTTAAAAGTAATCTGAATATTGATTTATTAAAATAAAATTAAAAAGCATTATTTAATGCAAGCTGTTATAACAAATGGATAAGTAAAAAGTATTCAGGGTAACACAAAATATGTAAAAATTATTAAACTCAAGGATTTAACATGTTTAAAACATTAACTGGGATGGTTAAGTCTTGGAACAATATTTTTACATCACAAAGGTTTATTCATTATATGCACTGGACAAACATGACAAAGGTAAAGTCAATATCATCTACATGTATATAGTAACAGGGCATTTATTTATTTTATTTTTTCGTTCCTTAAACTTTTCTTTGTCATGTTTGTAGTATCAATATATTTCGTATTAAATGATAAACATAATTAAAATGAACAAAAGAAATAACCTGTTGTGTTTTGGAGAGGAATAACTATGTCCATGATATCTGACTATAAAGAATTGATGAAATAAAGTATGATGTGAGCCTCAATGAGACAGTAACCCTTCAATGAAAGTACACAATCACACTTAACAAATCATTAATGCAGGAAAAAAGACAACACTATATAGAATTTAGACCCCCAATTAAAAGATTTATTTTTCTTGTTAATAGGGACTTGAAAATAGAATTGTATTAGTGCTAGAATGTTTTGGTCAATCAAATGAGAAGTGCTAGTTTTATCTAGGTAAATACAGTTATTGTATTTAACTTTCTTATTATTGCACAATGTATATACATGTAGTATTATATATTTATTATTAGTTAAACATTTACTGTACTTGAGTCTAAATGTATATTTTATTTTGTAGAATCATACTGAATATGTATTGGTTTGACCATGATTCCCACTTAGAATATGACACCTGCTAGTACATGTGCACTTTGATGCATATAAAATATAGATGTCACTGAGTCGCTCGTATAGCTGCAAATTGTGAAACAATGGATTAATTCATTATTTAATGCTAGTTATCTATTGTTTTGGGAAATTATGAATATGGCGTGCAGCATTATTCCATGATGATAATGTGATGTTCTGATCAAATTGGACAAGAAGAAAATTGTGCCTTGTACTAATAGGAAAATTACAAATTGTATTAAAGGAGGACCACATTACTGGAGGACTAATTACCTTGGATTATCATGATCAATTGTGAATTTGGAATAACAAAATTTCGTAGTTGCAGTGAATATTATAGTGCAATCATACATGTACATTATTTCTGAATTCCATGAATACCCAGGATAACTATTCATTTGAAATAGCAATTTGGAATAATGAAAATGCATAGTTTCAGTGAATACTACTAATAATAGTGCATCATATCTGAATTCATGAATACTTTTAATTAGTGGATAATCAGTCATTTTAATATAACATGTATAATAACAATATGGATAATGTGAATTTCTAGTTTCAGTGAAATTTACAAAACAGTACATGTATATCACATCTGAAGTTTATGTTGGCATTGCAATTGTTAACTACCGCCAGCATGTCCAGGGTGTGTAAAAAGATCTTAACCAACTATGAGGGTCTCGTGCAGTCCGTGTCATAGTTTTAATAGAGTCAAATGACTGTTTGCTGTACTTAAATTATTAAAGTCTGAATTATAATTAAATAAAAATCTTAATTAGCATGATTAGTCATGTTAGTGGCCAAGTATTCATGGTTTTTGAAACAAATAAACCATGCACGTACATTAAAGTATAAAAAACAAAAGTTGAAGTACATGCATGCAAGCCAAGAAATATGTATTACAATCTGGCAGTGGCTACAGCGTACCGTTTTGTATTTAAGCTTCACCAGATACATTTTAGAAGCTGAAATGCCTGGATTCTTCCTTATGTTATGAAGTTTCTGTTATTGATTTGTCCATTGCACTTCACCTAGTTTTCATGGTACACTACATGTACATGTAACTGTTTACAAAAAAATATTACTGTTTGAACAGTCACAGTGAAATACACTCGAAGTCTTAAATGTATAACATACATGTATGTATATTAATTGAGTTACTGGATTAATTGTTATGATATCTTGAAAGGTGTACATGTCTCAGTGTCTGTCAGGTAGGGTTGGCCTGATCCTGACTTCATTTCATGTGATTAAGGTTACTTTAGTTACATGTAATTTGTCAAGTTTGTTTCTCACACATGTTTAAAAATACTACAAGCAGTAGGAAAAGAAGGTCAACTATATTTGGTTTATGAAATGAGTGTAAGGTGAATATGTCTAATTGCAAGACTTACATCAGACTTTGACCCCAATGAAAATGTCATGGCTCATTGAACAATGCTTAGTTTTTGTGGTTTGATCTATTTCCAAATGTTTCTCAGATGCTACAGTATAAACTACATGTACATGCATGACATGTATAGGATCACTATTTTTGGCATATTATTGGATATTCATAAGTTAGTTTTCATGGTTTGGATGTTAAGAATGTTAAGTCTATTTCACAGACAGTATAAATCACTAAATTTTGGGCAATTGGGTATCATGGGTATGGAATGTCAGTTTGTAGGGTGTACATCATCTGTCTGGCATGGTTAATTTGACTGCAACTTCATTTTCAAAGGTTAATGAAAATTGAAAGTTTGTGTGATACTTGTACATGTAGTAAAACCTTCATACATGTAGGCAAAGCAGAGATGACATTTCAGCATTTGCACAGTCACTCTTGTTTACATCTGACACCAGTGATCATGTCTACATCTTGATTATACATATGTAGCTGCTTTTTGATAACAAAAGTCTGACAACTATTAACAATTGTTATAATTCATTTGATAATACTAGGTATTTTAGCCTTGTATAACATAAAAAAGAAGATGTGGTATGATTGCCAATGAGACAACTATCCACAAAAGACCAAAAATGACACAAAAATTAACAATTATAGGTAACCGTACGGCCTTCAACAATGAGCAAAGCCCATATCACATAGTCAGCTATAAAAGGCCCTGATAAGACAATGTAAAACAATTCATACGAGAAACCTAAAGGCCTTATTTATGTAAAAAAATGAACAAAAAACAAATATATGTAACACATAAACAAATGACAACCACTGAATTACAGGCTACTGACTTGGGACAGGTACATACATAAATAATGTGGTGGGGTTAAACATGTTAGCGAGTTCCCAACCCTCCCCCTAACCTGGGACATTGGTATAACATGTATACTGTATGATAACCAGAATAAGGAGATGTGGTATGAATTTCAATAAGACAACCATCAACCGTAAACCAAGACAGGGATCTCCATGGATGAAAATTGAACGATATAGGAACTTCAAGTGAAGTGATGTAATTGTTAGTAACTGTACATCCTTCACCAATGAGCAAAATCAGTTCCCCATAAGTGTGATAATGAAAAACCTATAACAGGCCTAGCTATATTGGATAATGTAACACGATGTAAACAAGTTTAGATGAGAAACCCAAGTTGGATTTTTATACCATGTATACAAAAGCAACATTGATACGTCAGTGATGACAAATATATTGTGGTTTATCAAAGACTTGTACTATAATGGTTGATCATCTGCCCTTATTCATGTTTTTCTACAAATCAATTATATCTGCTTTTGAATAAATGCCTTCTAAATATATATCCCAAGATGTTAAGCAACATTTTCCCATTGTTTTCCATAAACACAATAAGCATTACAAAGTCATACATGTATAACGCACTAAACCATTATAGGTCAATGTATGGCCTCAGGCGCGGATCCAGGGGGGGGGTCTGGGGGTTTGAACCCCCCTTTTTTTTGGACGATCAAGGCATTTGAATGGGTACATGTAATTGGAACCCCCCTTTGTCCTGGGTTAGTAACAACCCCTTTTTTAAATGGCTGGATCCGCTCCTTAGCCTTCAACATGGAGCCTCGGCTCACGTACACCGAACAAAAAAATAAAAAGGGACCCAAAATATTGTCTGTACATAATTATCTATCTATCTATCTAGTAACATTGTTAGTTTTCTTTACTGATTGAATAATATGTCATTATTGTACAAGCATTTATGGGATTAAATAATTTGAATTTGAACAATTGAAATGGGAAAATATTTTGGATAAACGTTAGTACATCTGATCAACTGAAACCACATAAGAGAATCCGATGTCAGTCTTTAAAATTTAATAAGACCGGAGTCTAAAGAATACATCAAGTTCTAAAAAGTGATGTGAAAAAAATAAAAGAATTAAGATTTGATTTCCCTGTCTTAAACAATGCGAGTTTTCATGTTTTGAACATTTGAACTTTCACTTGCGCTAGTTATTTTGTCGGGTCTTGAACAGTACGTCCATCTACTAGTATTTACATATGTATGGTAAATTCTTTGCGAAAAATCCGGTGAAAATATGAATTTTTCTCGCGAGTGATAATATTTTTTTTACCTCAATCATGAATGCTGACGTACTATTTACCTGTATCATGTGTATCAATTACAATTGAACTTCAAATAGACCATTCCGTACAATGTACAATACAAAGTCGAGTTAATATTGAACTATTCAAAAATAAAATACGGTAAAATAAAATAAATTAAATTCAGATAGATTTAAGATTTGTTTTCCATAGCCGCAAAAGATGTGTTAAATGTCTGATTTTTTTTTACGTGTATATAAATCAAAATGATTATACGGTAATATTTATAATTTTACAAGAAAAACATGTAGCCCCCCAAAAATTAGTGTGTGAAATAAGCCCTCAAGAAAATATAAAGCAGTTTTATATGGGGATAAGTTTGACAAGTGTGTGTATTACTAGGAGTTCCTCGCTAGGTTTAGAGTATATCATGTATATTCAGCGTTATTATGAAGTGATGTGATTCGTAAAACTACGGATATTGAAAACAACCGTGTATGCATGAATGATTTTACACCTAACTAATTTAATTAAAAAAATTATTAAATTGTTATTTAGATGATATAAAAATTGTCAACTTTTAATTCAGTAATAGGGATACATTTGGTAACAAATATATTGGGTAATGTTTTTCGATTTTTCTGTTAGTAGAAATTGTCAACTTTTAATTCAGTTATAAAGATACATTTGGTAACAAATATATTGGGTAACGTTTTTCGATTTTTCTGTTAGAAGTTATCTTTTATCTAGTGAAATTGCAGGTATCTAGTACTGGTTCCGATTTTATTGGTTCGAAGAGATAAGGCCGAGGAAGTGTTTAAAAATATATATAAATTCAGCACATTCACTAAATAACCGAGGAATACAAAAATTTGTTCAGCGGCAAATATTTCAAAATACTTTTTTTTTTAAATCAATATCTATCTAAAATTAATGTATTACATTGGAGTGATAGTTGTTTCTCTTTGTCACAACCTTATATTTCACACAGTAATTTTTTTTTACAAATAATTGAACCTATATCCCTGACTGTTAGACATTTTGTATCCGTGACTTTTAAGTGTACATGAAGATCAATGTTTGGAAGTTGCTACGCTTATAAATTAGCTATGCCTATACAATGGTTGTAGCTATCATATTTTAACTGTTACAACTTTTTCTGCGTTTAAACAGTTTATTTATGACTGTTTCAACGTTTTCCGTGTTGGTACAGTAATTAAATGACTGTTACAACTTTCAAATGGTTGCATCAGTTTTATTACGACTGTGACAACCCTTAAGGCGTTTAATCAGTTTATTTATGACTGTTGCAACGTTTTTCGAGTTGGGACAGTTGTAAATCAACTGTTACAACTTTGAAATAGTTGTATCAGTCCTTCATTAACTATGACAGTTATTTCTTGCGTTGTAACAGTCGATTTATGTTGTAGACAAACACTTTTAAAGTTGGGACAGTTACAAAAAAACTGCAGCAGTGAAATTTAACAACTGTTACAACTTTAACAAACATTATCAGTCTTAGAACGACTGTTACTGGTATGGACAGACGTTTTTTCGTCCAGTAGTGTATGTAGACTTTTTCCATTTCCTGGTCGGGTAGAACATAAATCAGCTTTACAAGTCATTTTAACACTCATTAACGGACATGTCATGCTGGGTACTAGGACTTTGTCGTAATTAGATATCTGTGGTCATTAGTTTTCAAAATGGAGTCTACTAGAGAATTGCAAATCGATTTAAAAAAAAATCTTATAACTCAGTTATCAAGACGAATAAACCTTTACTATCTTGAGAATATGCTTATTTATTTAGGATTCACATAATATCCTTTTTTTTATTTTTTTGCGAATTTTCCCTTTAAGTGACAATTTGACTATTGTCTATTTTTATTAGTTTCAAGATCACCTTACAAAATGTTGTTACATTTAAGCACTTACGTCAAAATGTTCCTCAGAGGTTTTTTTTTTAACTTATTGATATTTTTTAATTTTTTGGTGCGTCTCATATGGGTCAAGATGCGTATAAGTTTCTCCATAGACGGGAATGGTATGTTGCTCAGTCCATATCGTTAACTTGGATATGTGTGACGGCTCGTTTCGAAGCTGAGACATTTTCACATATGTGGTCAAATTTTCGGGGTATGAAGTGAGATTTCTTTTCCGGTAAATCAGCAAACCCCGACTATTAATTTGTGATGAGGCTACTCATGGTAAAAAAAAACCATTTTTAACACAATAAGTTCTTTGAAAATTTAATACTTTAAAAAGTTATCAAAGGTACCAGGATTATAATTTAGTACTTACACACATTTCATAGCTTCATAGATTTTACACATTTATTCTGTGTCCCTACTTACCAAATTAACACAAATGGTTAAGCTCAGTCACTTGTTTATCATAGACACATGTCCAATATCACTACACAGAGATTTTTTGTTTACACGTGACTTTTGAGTTCCTCATTTCAAGGCGCATTAGGGATATTGTCCCATATTGAAATCCATTGTTCTGATTTTTCCAAACATTTTTATGTGATCTTCATCGGTATAACATGTTTAACAAATCTGTGTATTTTTGTCCATTTCTAAAAAAAAAATTAAGTTGTTTAAGCACTATAAGGCAATGACATTTTTGTCGCCATATTCATTTATTTTGAATACAATGTGTATGTATAATTAATTTCTTCCAGTTTATCTTCACTAGTCAAAACAAGGACGAAACTTCTGATGATAAACTTAAATTACAATACACCGACCCTGTTAAAGCATCCTATAATTTTTTTTCGTGCCTAAAAGTGCATGTTGACAGAGAAATTATGCAAACATGAAGATTTCATAAAAAATACAACACCAAAATAATTATTCTTACTAGTGAAAATCTGGTATCTAATACTTTGGTAACCACTCTAAACTACTGGACAAGTCATTCTTATCATATAATTAGAGTGCAATGAAGTGTAAATTTTCAAAACTTGTCCTTTCACATAATTCTATTTGAGACAAAACATGGTTTTTACATGTAATTCAGTGAAAACCTTTTATCAGTAAGAAATCCATATGAGGTTTTAAAGGAAACATTGTGACATCACATGTTTTATGGCGTCATTAAATACAGATCAAAATAGTGCTTAATATAGTTTGTAGTGTAACGTGTGAAACAGTTGCTGCAAAATTAAACACGAAATATTGAGTCGAAAAGATCAGTAACCAATCATTTTCATATAATATCAAGACCGTAGCAACAGTTTTCATATTAGCATATTTTTAACATACATACTTTAATTTCAATTGCATAAATACCATAAATAAATAATTTAGAGCTTGCCTAATAAAACATAATGTTTACCTGTTATTCAGTACTTTTTAAAACCTCTAGTTTGCCATCTCAGATTAAAAAGTAATGATATGTCTGGAACTGAAATATGACAAAAAAAAACTTGGTACAGGCATTTTCAAATGTAGAAAATGATGGATTAAACCAGTTTTTATCATGTTTATAGCGCTAACATTCTCACTTTGATGACAGTCTCATCAAATTCCGTTACATTTACATTGATGCGTTAACTAAACAGACACAATAAATAAAATAGTCAGAATATTGTTACATCAGTCATCATCGTATATCAATTTTAAAAGGAACAATTTCACAGAAAACAAAAACATCTATATACAAACACATTCATTGATTTGTGTGTCTGACGTCATAAAATTTTATACGAAAGAAAGACAAATGCTTCTCCCTTGTGGCTTAGCCACCTTCATTTAAACCTTTTATATTAGAAGAAAGGAGTAGTAGTTAACTAGCTTAATAGTTGAATAGGTGCAGAAATATTGTTTTCAAAAAGGTTTGACCCTCCCCCTTTTCACTGAGAAATGACAATATGTTTAGTTTTGCTCGAGTGCATTAAAAAAATAATTCATGATTTTCTTAATACATGTTAATGTTTTTTTCTGTTGATTTGCATATGGTATCTATTGACCAGGGGTCAAATCATTCGATAAAAGCACATGTGATGATGGATCTCACTTTACTCGTATGAAGTGTGTTATCTCCCTTGATTATCAGGTATTCTTGTAGACCAGAGTGATATTTACATAACAAAGACAATATGGTGTCATATTTACTTACAATTTAAAAATATTCTAAAGTTATTTCTTGCCTTTTTCAATATAGTAAACAAATTAAATTCCTTTCGGATATTTCGAGGGTTAACAAAGTTATTGAAGGCCGTACTTTAACCTATAATGGTTTAATTTTTAAATTGTTATTTGGATGGAGAGTTGTCTCATTGGCACTCACACCACATCTTCCTATATCTAATTATGATTGTGCCTAAAAAAGTGTTCAGCTCCGTGCCAGTAATGCATTTTAAAAGCATGATTTTTACAATTTTTTTGTAGTGTACAAGATGATATCATTCATAGATCAGTCTGAAAACTTCTGAAATTTATCTTTTAAATTGGGTGAAGATGCGTAATAGTTTATCCATAGGCGGTAATGGTAACGTTTTCGTCTGTTGCTCAGTCCATATCGTTAATTTTGATGGCTTGTTTCACTGCTGAGACATTTTAACATATGTGGTCAAATTTTCGGGGTATCCTTTTGTGATGCGGCTCCTCATGGTAAACAATCCCATTTATTACACAATACGTTCTTTTTAAATTTTGAAAATTAAATACTTTGACACATTTAATAGCTACACAGATTTTACACATTTATTATGTGTTCCCCTACTTTCTAAATTAACACAAATGGTTAAGCTCAGACACTTGTTTATTATAGAAACATGTCCAATATCACTCACAGAATGTGTTTGTTTACACGTGAATTTTGAGTTCCTCATTTCAAGGCGCATTAGGGATATTGTCTCTTATACTGCAAGTGACAATGTTTGGGAATTCACAGCTTTTCCATATCCGAGTTAAAACTAATGTGGCCAGAACTTGTTATCGTTCATTGAAAAACGATGTGACATGGCAACATTGAGCGATCGATACAAGTTGATTACTGAGAAACAGTATTGAAGTATAAACTTTCGTACGATTTTTTTTCGTATAAAATCGTTAACTGTATGATCCTGTATGAAAAAGGAAAATCACAAAAATACTGAACTCAGTGGAAAATAAAATCGGAAAGTCCCTAATAACATCACAAAATCACGTGACAAAACACATAAAAAACGAATGGATTACAACTGTTGAATCCACATTATTCAAGTATATTGATCTGATATATATGTATCCCATATGAGTCTTATTTGAACATTAACTATAAGTAAAACAATATCTACATAGTGTTACCAAGTATGCATGTAAAATTAATTTAGCATGGTCCAAAATGAAGGCAACAGTAGTATACCGCTGTTCAACACTTTTAAATCTATTGACAAAAAGCAAATTCGGGATAAAAAGCTAAAACTGAGGGAAACGCATGAAATATAAGAGGAGAACAACGACACAACATTAAAATGTAACACACAAAGAAACAGGCTAAGCATTAGACAAAATCCGATGAGAATAACAAATATAACATCAAAACCAAATACATGAATTTGGGATAGAACAGTACCGTGACACGTCTTTTAGTAATGTGAATTCACACTCAAATATAAGAGAAAACAAACGACACAACGGAAACACAACGTTAAAATGTTACACACACAGAAACGAACTATGATATAACAATGGCCATTTTCCTGACTTGGTACAGGACATTTTTAAAGAAAAAAATGGTGGGTTGAACCTGGTTTTGTGGCATGCCAAACCTCGCACTTTAATGGCAATGTTAAATTTAACATTAAAATGACAACATAACATTACAGGACTACAATACAAATAAATAGGAGAACGTATTCGACAAAGAAACACAAGAATAATAGATAATAAAAGGCATCAGGCCAAGACAGTGATTAATGTAATTGCTGTTATATTGTACATAGCTCAATTCAATTCAATTTCAATTTCATTTCTTTTTTAATTTGAAGCAAAAACAAATGATTCCTCACTATTAATTACTGTGCTTTGAATTTGACAAACATGTTTTTATTTACATCGGTGGCATCATCAATTAACGATGAATAACTAATAACTACCCGAGTTGGTTAACGTTCCTCAGAGGTTAACTTTAAGTGCCGATCTGGAAAATCACTGATGAGAATTACAGTTTGTTAATGAACATCAGGTGCAGTATAATGTACACCACTAAGACTATTATATTTGACAAGGTCAGAGTTGAGTTATTTATACAGTATCATGTATTCAAACTAGGGTAGTAACAACATGTGATCTTGTTGTCCACTACATCCGTGGGTATCTATCATGCACTCATGCACTCATAACATAATCGATTTAAATACCGAGTCTCGTATGTAAAATAATCACTTTCTGAAGAATTTTCTTACCATAGAAAACTATCAAATAGGATTTAAATAAACATAAGTATCAATAAATAGTAGCAATTGTTGTCAGATTAAGTTTATTACAGAAGTCCAGGTAAGTTTAGTTTCCCTCTTTCACAATTACATAGGCGATGTAAGCACATTTTAAGGAACATAGTCTGAATAACAATACTTACATGAAGGTAAACTAACAAACAAATGTGAAAATAATCATTGAGTTGTCAAATTGATATATGTTCCATTTGTTAAAATAAAAAAAAACTAAATCTTACATATATTATAACTTTAGCTATTAAATTGATTTTTAACCACTGTGTAAATGAGTTCCCGCTTGTATTACATTAGTACTGTTATGAATAATTGGAACCTGTTTTTAATTGATTGATCTCCCGGATGATATAATCAATAGTCTTGACTGGCGCTTGTAAGAAATAATTGGGAGGAGAGGTCCAAAATGAATAGTAATACGTTTATAGTCTCCATACACACTTTTGGAAAACAACAAATTGAATATAAATTGTTATTTTTATAAAATTGGAGTGTCAAACTGACCATAATATACTTTATCTTATTCAATCATTATACTAACAAACATATGTTGGGATAGTTTGTTTGTCTGCTGATGTATGCTATGAACTGACTGTGTAATTTTAATTTCAGTGTAATGCATGTTCATAAAGCAGCATCTACTACTTACCGTTACTCTACGCCAGATTGAAAATGATTTTATAGTTTATATGTTTTGTTTGGCCTTTAACCCAAAACATAGGGTAAAAGGTCAAACAAAAAATATAAACTATAACTTCCAAAATTTTACTGTAGGAATTCAATGTGTATTGAATCTAACTCCATAGATAAGTAATATAACTACACCAGTAATACATGTGCACACAAGGTGCAACAACCTACATAGTATGATAACTTATGCATCTTGAATATTACCAACATTTTCCTTTTTTTCATTATACATTATTATGTTTTGTTTTGTTTTGTTTTGTGTTTTGTTTTGTTTTGTTTTGTGTTCTTACGTTGGTGTCTTGTGAGGTTTATATACATCCTTGTAGCCATATTCGATTACAAAAACTCAATTTTCTTCTTAAAACGAGATTATTAGGAACGAGCAGGAATGTTCGCCTTTTTTTGAATTTGCCACAATAACACAACAACGGGCAATTGCAAGTTTATAAATAGATGATTCAGCATAGCTACTAATTTATTTTTAGTCGAATATGTCTTACCTTGCATATTATGAAAAATAACATTTGCATACCTTTAAACGGAAACTTTGAATGGATATCAACTCGTTCATTTAAATATGTATGCATTAATTATTCTTTATGTTGTATGCGGATTGTGTTGTATTCTCTCAATGAAACAAAATACTGGATATCGAGTTTCAACATTTATACAAACATGTAGCTTCTCTTTAAAAGTAATAAAATATGAATAAATAAATCATACAAAAAACAGTAAAATAAAAATAGATGTATGACGGAGTTTGTTTTTTTCTGCAGTTCAGTATTTATTTTGTTCGCCTGGTTTTAGTTTGATTAATTAAACACCGTTAATTTAGTTTGTCTCTATTTTGATTGTAAAAGTTAAAGTCCCTAATTTGACCAAATGTTTTTTGTAGATCAAGTTGGCTACTTTAATTTTGTTGTTTACAGGCCGTCTACTATGAATTATCAATTGTATTATATTCATAATTCTGTTATGTGAAGAATGATTGAGACCTGATTCTAACTGATTGGTCGCCTAGATGCTTTGCTATACTCAGCAGCTAATTCACATAGGCATTATGGTTCGAAAGGAATATTTTCTGTATCAACAATAGGTTGTACAATAATCTGGACTGTGATATGTTGGAACGAATTAGGAGGAAATTTGCAAAAGCAATTATTATGGCGAATTGTGATACATAATCTTCTTTAAAATTTTATAACAGTGAAAATTCTTATTTCAATTATAGGCATACGAGTTGATACTCATCTTGAACAATCATTATACTGACTTTCATTGAAGGTGTAGCGTAACTGCATATGAATGCTATGAAGGGATTTTGTGCAATTTTTGTATAACAGTGTTAGTATTTTGTTGTCATCAAATCCTTTGAAACTTGACGTTTGAAGAGCTCAAAAATGTACAAATGTATTAAATGTCAAATGGAATTGATATGGTCCTGAATATATACAGTACACATGTTATCTGTGATTACTTCAGATATCTGCCTGCATTTCTGCATCGGGACTGTATTGATAAGTAACATAATTATGGGTAATCAGTTGCTAGATTTGGTGCACTGTTTAATTAGACTCAATTGTGTTTCTAAAAATACCATAAACTATGTGATAAGGGTATCATAAATTAGTCTAGGATATGTGGCATCACCATTCTGAGACTATACGTATGTTAATTTATTTTTTGTTTGTTTCACAATGTCAGTATTCTTAATAAAATATTAATAAAAAAGGCAATAACTGTCCGCTCTTCTAGTGGAAGATAATTTTTCTTTAAAACAAATTTTTAAAAATTAATTCGTATTAATGGTCCTTGTTTACATGGTATAATTGTGTCCATTCTTTTTTTTCTTTTTGAAATAAAAAAAAAAGACTGTTTCCATTTATCGTTTATGATTTCTCGAACAGCAAAAACGGAAAAAGAATGTAATGTTTGATTTTTAATTTCTCTAAAGGGGAATTTTATATTTCATTTTAATTACTTATCGTATTGTAATGTACAATGTATCCTTTCTTGTTTCAAATTCATTGATCAAAGATATTGTCAATCTTAATACCCCGGTATTATAAATAAAGACAACAGCAGTATACCGCTGTTCGAAATTCATCAATCGATAGACAAAAAAACAAAGCCGGGTTAGAAACTAAAACTGAGGGAAACGCATCAAATCTAAGATAACTACGACAAAATAGAAACACAACATTAAAATGTAACACACGCAGAAAAAAATAATATAATATTGGCCATTTCCCTGACTGGGTACAAGGCATTTTGAAATAAAAATGGTGGGTTGAGCCTGATTTTGTGAAATGCCAAACCTCTCGCTTGAATGGCAATGTTGATTAAGACATTAACATGACAATATTACATGACAGGACTACAATACAAATATACAGATGGGTGCAGTCCGAACCTGTACAGCAAATTAACTTGATAACCAGTCATTTGATCTTGTCAAAGTTAGCCAGTGACCGGATTTAGGACTGCTCTGACCAGCCATAGGACCAAAATCTATGTATATGTATATCTATTAAATAGCCATCCAACTAAATTTACTGTTTGCAAAACTATGAATTATTCTTGATAATAACGATGGTTTTGTCCAAGAAGGATACCCCTGGCCTCACAACTTTTTGGAACTTTTGGTCCTCGACGATCGTCAACATGGTAGTTATTATGGCTTTCAAACTTTTTACATCTGAGCATAGTTTTGTGTGGATGTAGCGTGCGTATGGTGTATAAAAATATTATTAACTTGTTACCTTTGAATGGCTATCATTCGTTTATTTCTCTTTCCTTTATTTTCAAGATGAGAATAACAAATATAACTTCAAAACCAAATACATGAATTTGGGATAGAAAAGTACCGTGACACGTCTTTTAGTAATGTGAAATCACACTCAAATATAAGAGAAAACAAACGACACAACGGAAACATAACGTTAACATGTTACACACACAGAAACGAACTATGATATAACAATGGCCATTTTCCTGACTTGGTACAGGACATTTTTAAAGAAAAAATGGTGGGTTGAACCTGGTTTTGTGGCATGCCAAACCTCGCACTTTAATGGAAATGTTAAATATAACTGTCGGTGATTTAGAGACAGTTTAACTTACGCGTAAAACGTTAACACTACTTTTAACGCCGTTTCCATTCACATTGTTAACGTCATCATTATCTTCTGTTAACGTTGTGCTATTGTTAGGTATCATGTTACTATATTGAGTTGAGATTATACGATCAAACGAACCAGACGTTGTTTTACTGCCTTCTAGACATTAAGTTAACCCATCCGTCACATTGGTGCTGTGACCAGAGGATATAATGACGAAAAAGAAAGCCATTAGAGTGGGCCATCGAGGAGCCGCATGGAGATTAATTTCAAAGATTGAAGAGGAATTAGAGAAAGAAACAACACAACGCGACGAAATAGAAAGCCTATGTGAAACCTTGAAGAAAAAGAGGGATATTCTTTCGGAACTTGATAATGAAATATTAGAGGAGATTGCAGAGGAAAACATGGAAGCAGAGATAGAAGACTCAGATCGGTATGTTTTAGATATAGAACGAACTATGACAAAAGTACGCAATTCATCAAATTCAAAACAGAAAAACAAATCAAATGAAACTAGCTCTAATCAGAACTTAAATCCAAATGCAGCAGAGTTTGTGTTTATCAACTCCACATCTACATGTACTACTCCACATCCCATGCAGAATAATGATATGCAATACAGATCGTCAATGAACGCAACAAATTCAAGCATCTACCACAAGCTACCAAAATTGAATCTTCCATATTTTAATGGCAATTTGTTAAACTGGCAACCTTTCTTGGATGCGTATCAATCAGCAATACACGATAACCAAACATTAACAGACGTGCAGAAATTTACGTATTTGCAAAATCAAATTCAGGGAATAGCCGCGCAATGTATCGCCGGTTTACCACTCATAAGTGCAAATTACTATCAAGCCGTATCAATACTGAGAGAGAGGTTTGGTCAGAACCACAAAATCACGAACGCATATATTCAGAATTTAATTGATTTACCCGCACCGAGGTCAAACGCAGACAGTTTGAGAAACTTTTCCGACAGAATTGAGTGTAGCATACGCGGATTAGAATCGCTAGGAACAAACGAGAGTACATTTGGAGCCATTCTTACGCCTATTATATACAATAAATTGCCGTCCGACGTACGAAAAAACACAACCCGAGATCGCGGAAACGACGACTGGAACATCGAATCATTGCGAACAGCAATTAAAAGGGAAGTATGCGTACAGGTCGCAGTACAATCTACAGGTCAAAGTAATGAAGATTTATAAATTTTACCGACCGCTTCGTTTATTGTCAAAATAGAGACAAACTAAATTAACGGTGTTTAATTAATCAAACTAAAACCAGGGGAACAAAATAAGTGCCGCCAGTGCGGAAAGAGACATCACACGAGTATACATGTACAAGTACATAACACAGAACCAAAGAGCTTAACCGAAAACCAGTATAGTACACAAAAGACCGTCGCACATACCGCCGTAGAGGAAACGCCACTGGAGCTAACCACATCCTTACATTCTACTGTTACTGCACATACAGATGTTTTACTGAAAACTGCCGTAACTCCAGTTTGGTCCGAAAATCGATCTATCATGACAAATATTCTACTTGACGAGGGAGCACAAAACTCATTCATAACTGAAGATTTAGCTAGAAAACTAGGAATTGAATCCACCGAAAAGATTGCACTGGAAATATCGGGATTTGGAGGAAACGAAGGACAAGTTCGTCATCTTGATAAAGCAAACATAGCTATTGAAACAGTTGATAATCAAAGAATAGAAATAGAAGTAATAATAGTACTGAAAATTGCCGCTCCTATTCAGACAAAATCACAAAAGGAAATCAAAGCACTGCCATACTTACGTGGTTTACGACTCGCACATCCGATATGGGCAGAAGACAAGTTTAACATATCTTTATTGATTGGTGCAGACTATTACTGGTCAATAGTTGAAGACGAAATAATAAGAGGAAATGGACCGACCGCAGTAAAGTCGAAAATAGGTTATCTCTTGTCGGGACCCGTACTAACTAAAAACGGAAGTAGTTCAAAACAATCAGCAATGTTGAATATTTTGACTGATCACAGAGCCGTTGTTTGCGACTTGGAAAAGTTTTGGAACTTAGAAGCGTTGGGGGTTTCAGGAAGCGATACCATTAAAAGTCAGTCGGAAGTTGTACGAGAATACGGAGAAAAGTCTATAATACTAGAAGATGGAAAGTACACAGCTAAGTTACCATGGAAACCAGATTTCCTTCCGCTACCACATAACATGGAATTGGTTAAACAGAGGACAAGTAGCGTTATTAGGCGTTTAGCAAACAAACCCGATTTATTAAAAATGTATGGAGATATCATAAGGGAGCAGGAGAGAAGACATTTTATTGAAAAGGTTGAGGAAACAAAACTTCCTACCGATCGACCAGTGCACTATATCCCGCATCATCCTGTTGCCAAGGAATCATCTACTACGCCAATACGCATTGTTTATGATTGTAGCTGCAAAGATGGAAGAGATAATTCAAGTCTAAATGAATGCTAAGAATCACACTTAACTGTTATGAATGATATTACGGGAATACTTGTGAGATTTCGCGCTAAGAAATATGCTACAACATCAGATTTAGAAAAGGCATTTCTACAAAAACAGCTCGACGAGAAAGACCGAGATGCAACGAGGTTCTTATGGCTTAGCGATCCTACAAACACACCCGCGAATAACATATCGCTTCAAGTCCGTACTCTTCGGAGCTACATGTTCGCCATTCATTTTGAGCGCCACACTTCTCAAGCATTTTAAGGAAAATCCGGGGAAACTTTCAGATACACTTGAAAATGGGTTATATGTGGACAACATTTTAACTAGCTTTGATAACGAAAATGACGTAATAGATTATTACAGGAGATCGAGAGAATTACTTACGAAAGGCGGATTAAACCTACGCTCATGGAATTCAAACAGTCCAAAATTACAAGAAAACGCTAGCAAAGAAAAAACCTTAGACAAAGATGAGCTTACTAAAATTCTTGGTATGCAATGGAACGCTAAATCGGACAAGTTGTTTTATCAAAGTAACACGTTCGAGATGGACAAAAAAGGAAAACTGACTAAAAGATATATTTCACGGCTATCATCCAAGATTTTCGATCCGTTAGGACTATTAAGCCCAGTTACTGTAAAAGCGAAAATCTTTATGCAATCACTTTGGAAACTAAACTTGGAGTGGGACGAAATATTACCGGAAGATATCCAATCAAAATGGATATTAATTTCACGAGATCTAGCAACGAGCTTAGAAACAGAGATTCATCGAAGTACTCAAACACAAAACGAGAATAACAGAAATTTACCAACTCTTCATGTATTTACCGATGCTTCAACTCATGCGTATGGTGCATGCGCGTACATCATGTATGACAGAAAACCAACAATAGTAATGGCAAAGAATCGAGTTGCGCCTATCAAGACTATAACTTTACCAAAACTAGAGCTCATGGGGGCTGTAATTGGAGCGAGGCTTGCTGATCATATCTGCAAAAACTTTCCAGAAACTTTCAGTGAAATACAATTTTGGAGTGATAGTCAAGTCGTACTAAGTTGGCTTACATCCTTAAAACCACAGAGACAATTTATCAGAAATAGAATTGAAGAAATTAAAAGTGTGTGTGGAGATAATGTATGGAGATACTGCCCTACAAAAGACAACGCCGCAGATCTGCTTACACGTGGTATAACATCTGAAGAACTGCAACAGAATGAAATGTGGTTTAGTGGACCTAAATGGTTAAACAGCAAAGAAGATTGGTCGACATGGAACGGAGACAACGTAACGTCTAGTGTAGTCTATGTCGGAGAACGATGACAAAATTGAGTCTATGGAGAAAAATCAAAATGTATGTATTGGTATAGGAGAAATCATAGATATTGAACGGTACAATTCTTATAGAAAACTAACCCGCATTAACGCATATGTAATGTGATTCGCAACAAACTGCAGAGCAACAGAAACTGAACGAAAGAAAGATTTGTTACGTAGTGATGAAATTAAAAATGCAAAATTCCTATGGATAAGATATACACAAGGTAAAATATTTAGTGACGAAATAAATTGTATAGATAATTCTACAAAACGTAAAACACTTGTGCGACAATTAAAGCTCTTTCTAGACGAAAAGCAATTGTTACGATGTGGTGGCCGCCGGATAGACAATGCGACAGTGGGAGAAACAGTCAAGTTTCCATATCTGTTACCGGCAAAGAACCGTCTCACACATTTGATAGTGTTAGAAGCACATGAGAATACACTACATTCAGGAATAAATATCACTCTAGCATACATACAACAAACATTTTGGATTCCGAAATTAAGACAGTGCGTCAAATCTATATTGATGAAATGTGTAACGTGCCGAAAAGTAATCGGAAAATCTTATCCCGCACCAGAAATTCCACCATTACCAAAAGAGAGAGTTCAAGATGCCACACCCTTTAGCATAACCGGTGTAGACTTCACAGGTGCGCTAACGACAAGAAACAGAAACAACGAAGAATCGAAGGTTTACATTTGCCTATTTACATGTGCTGTCACTCGAGCCGTACATTTGGAATTAGTTTACGATCTCAGCGAAGAATCTTTTTTATTGTGTTTCCGGAGATTTGTAAGTCGACGATCAGTGCCGAAAATAATGATGTCAGATAATGCGCTAACATTTAAAGCTGATTCAAACGAAATTTCATGACTTTGCAATTCTAGAAAAGTTAAAGAAAATATTCAGAATTATGGCATTGAATGGAAGTTCATCCCAAATAGAGCTCCATGGTTCGGAGGCATGTGGGAAAGAATGATTGGCTTAACAAAAATATCACTTAAGAAAGTATTAGGAAGTGCACATGTCAACAATGAGACTCTAAGGACTGTATTAAGAGAGATCGAAGCCACACTCAACGATCGACCAGTAACGTATATTTCAACAGATATCAGAGATCCGGAGCCGCTTACACCATCCCATCTTATACATGGACGAAGGATAACAACTTTATCGTATGGATCGTCAAAAAGCTGCTATTGACAATCTAAATATTTGTGAATTAACACACACAAACTTGAACAATCAAGCGATACGACAGAGACAATTGATTGAGAACTTCTGGACAAGATGGAAAGGAGAATACCTTACTTCATTGCGAGAATATCATAAAAGAGCTGGAGTCGACGTTCGGAAGATCAAAGAAGGCGATGTCGTTCAGATACACGACGAATCAAAGCGCGTGCATTGGAAACTTGGAGTTGTGCAGGACACTATTAAAGGCAAGGACGGCTTAGTACGCGTCGCTATGGTGCGTACCAAATCAGGAATTACAAATCGACCCGTGACAAAACTCTACCCATTAGAAGTCAACAGCATGCACTATTATCTGAGACGAAGTGAACGAAGAAACTAACGTGTGTGAACAGACTTGTTATTTTTTTCTTATTTGTGAAAAGAATGTAAATTCAAAGAGTTTTTTACGTAATTTAATAATTTAATCCTTTTTTCATTATTTGTGAGATCAATCTATTTTTGTTCTTTCCGCATGCCACTACATATCACAGCTAATGGACATTGCATCTGGTGGCCCCGAGTATGTCGGTGATTTAGAGACAGTTTAACTTACGCGTCAAACGTTAACACTACTTTTAACGCCGTTTCCATTCACATTGTTAACGTCATCATTATCTTCTGTTAACGTTGTGCTATTGTTATATATCATGTTACTATATTGAGTTGAGATTATACGATCAAACGAACCAGACGTTGTTTTACTGCCTTCTAGACTTTTAGTTAACCCATCCGTCACAATAACATTAAAATGACAACATAATATTACAGGACTACAATACAAATAAATAGGAGAACGTATTCGACAAAGAAACACAAGAATAATAGAAAACTAAAGGCATCAGGCCAAGACAGGGATTAATGTAATTGCTATTGTATTGTACATAGCTCAATTCAATTCAATTCAATTTCAATTTCATTTCTTTTTAAATTTAAAGCAAAAACAAATGATTCCTAACTATTAAAATGAACTACTGTGCTTTGACGATGACAAACCTGGTTTTATTTACATCGGTGGCATCATCAAGTAACGATGAATAACTAATAACTACCCGAGTTGGTTAATGTTCCTAAGAGGTTAACTTTAAGTGCCGATCTGGAAAATCACTGAAGAGAATTACAGTTTGTTAATGAACATCAGGTGCAGTATAATGTACACCACTAAGACTTTTATTTTTGACAAGGTCAGAGTTTAGTTATTTATACAGTATCATCTATTGAAACTAGGGTAGTGAGTTATAACGACATGTGATCTTGATGTCCAATACATTCGTTAGTACCTAACACGCATGCACTCATAACATAATTGATTTAAATACTGAGTCTCGTATGTAAAATAATCACTTTCTGGAGAATTTTCTTACCATAGAAAACTATCAAACAGGATTTAAATAAACAGACGTATCAATAAATAGTCTGAATTGTTGTCGGATTTAGTTTATTACAGAAGTCCAGGTAAGTCTTGTTTCCCTCTTTCAAAATAACATACTAGGCGATTTAAGCACATTTTAAGGAACATAGTCTGAATAACAATATTTACATGAAGTAAACTAACAAACAAATGTGAAAATAATCATTGAGTTGTAAAATTTATATATGTTCCATTTGTAAGAATTAAAAAAACTAAATATTACACATATTTTTGGTAGATAACTTAAGCTATTAAATTGATTTTAACCACTGTGTAAATGAGTTCCCGCTTGTATTACATTGGTACTTTTATGAATAATTGGAGCCTGTTTTTAATTGATTGATCTCCCGGATGATATAATCAATAGTCTTGACTGGCGCTTGTGGGGAATAATTTGGAGGAGAGGTCTAAAATGAATAGCAATACGTTTATAGTCTCCATACAAATTTTTCGAAAACAACAATATAAAAGGTTATTTTTATAAAATTGGAGTGTCAAACTGACCATAACATAATTTATTTTAGATAATCATTATACTAACAAACATTTGTAGGGGTAGTTTGTTTGTCTGCTGATTATGCTATGACATGACTGTGTGATTTTTATTTTAGTGTAATGCATGCTCATAAAGCAGTCTCTACTACTTACCGTTACCCTACGCCAGGTTGAAAATAAAGTTATAGTTTATATGTTTTATTGGGCCTTTAACCCAAAACATAGGATAAAAGGTCAAACAAAAAATATAAACTATACTTTCCTAAATTTTACTGTAGGAATTCAATGTTTATTGAATCAAACTTCATAGATAAATAATATAACTACAACAGTAATAAAGGTGCAAACAAGGTGCAACAACTTACGAAGTATGATAACTTATGCATCTTGATTATTACCAACATTTTCCTTTTTTACATTATACATTTTTTACGTTTTGTTTTAATTGTGTTTTGTGTTTGTTTTTTTTTTTTTTGGTGTTCTTACGTTGCTGTCTTTTGAGGTTTACATATATCCTTGTAGCCATATTCGATTACAAAAAAAATCAATTTTCTTCTCAAAACGAGATTATTAGGAACAAGTAGGGATGTTCGTCTTTTTTTTAATTTGCCACAAAAACACCACAACGGGCAATTGCAAGTTTATAAATAGATGATTCAGCATGGCTACTAATTTATTTTTAGTCGAATATGTCTTACCTTGCATATTATGAAAAATAACATTTGCATACCTTTAAACAGAAACTTTGAATGGATATCAACTCGTTCATTTAAATATGTATGCATTAATTATTCTTTTTGTTGTATGCGGATTGTGTTGTATTCTCTCAATGAAACAAAATACTGGATATCGAGTTGCAACATTAATACAAACATGTAGCGTCTCTTTAAAAGTAATAAAATATGAATAAATCATACAAAAAGCAGCAAAATAAACATTGATGTATGATGGCGTTTGTTTTTTTTTTTCTGCAGTTCAGTATTTCTTGTGTTCCCCTGATTTTAGTTTGATTGATTGAACACCGTTAATTTAGTTTGTCTCTATATCGTTTTTTAAAGTTAAAGTCCCTAATCTGATCAAATGTTTTTGTAGATCAAGTTAGCTAATTTAATCTTGTAGTTTACAGGCCGTCTACTATGAGTTATCAATTTTTTTATATTCATAATTCTGTTATGTTAGGAATGATTGAAACTTGTTTCTAACTGATTGATCGCCTAGATGTTTTGCTATACTCAGCAGATAATTAGGGCCCCGCCTTTAGGCGGGTCGCCCTATAGTGATCAGTCTGTCCGTCCGTCTGTCCGTTCTTAACACTTTCGTGTCCGCTCCATATCTAGAGAACCATTATGATTTCATACTTTATACTTTACATGAATATTAACCACCACCAGAGGGTGTGTCATGATGTATGTACAACTTCCTAGGTCAAAGGTCAAGGTAAAAAAACTTAGGTTTCAGTTGACAACCCCATGTCCTTTGGTGAAGATAGTGTCCGCTCCATATCTAGATAACCGTTATGATTTTATACTAAATACTTAACATGATTATTAACAAACACCAGAGGGTGTGTCATGTTGTATGTGCAACTTCCTAGGTCAAAGGTCAAGGTCAAAAACTTTGGTTTCAGTTGACAACCCCGTGTCCTGTGATGAAGATCGTGTCCGCTCCATATCTAGATAACCGTTATGATTTCAAAGTTTATACTTGACATCCATTTTAACAACCACCAGAGGGTGTGTCATGATGTATGTACAACTTCCTAGATCAAAGGTCAAGGTCAAAAACTTTGGTTTCAGTTGACAACCCCGGTTCCTGGGGTGAAGATCGTGTCCGCTCCATATTTAGATAACCGTTATGATTTCAAAGTTTATACTTTCATCCATTTTAACCACCACCAGAGGGCGTGTCATGATGTATGTACAACTTCCTAGGTCAAAGGTCAACGTCAAAAAAACTTTGGTTTCAGTTGACAACCAAGTCCTGTGTTGAAGATTGTGTCCGCTCTATATCTCGAGAACCGTTATGATTTCAAATATTATACTTGACATCCATTTTAACCAACACCAGAGGGTGTGTCATGATGTATGTACCACTTCCTAGGTCAAAGGTCTGTCTGTCTGTTGGTCTGTCCATCGCTAACAAATTTGATACATACTATATTTTGAGAGGACAGCTGTTATTATTTCATACTTTATACCTGACAAACATTTTCAACTTAACATATATATTAACCAACACCAGAGAATGTGTCATAATGTATGCATCCTAGGTCAAAGGTCAGTCCGTCAGTCTGTCCATCCGTTTGTTGTTCTTAACAAATTGTGTCCGCTCTATTGAAGGCATAAATCTAAAAATATGTGACAAATATCAATTGGGCAGCACCTTTAAACATATTGTTCAAAAACATCATTCCATATATCCAGAAGTCACCTTAGAGTAGTCAACAATGAGTTCACATCATGCAGTCATATCACTATTATACTATGAAAGTAAGTTGAGAATATTTATCAGTTTTAAGTTAAAATCTTAGATTAAAATCACACATGAGACTATGTAATAACTTCAAATAATGCTTCATAGCAGATTATCCATACAACTTATTTACCCCACATTATTGACAGCGGGGCCCACAGAGATGGCTTCCATCTCAATGATATCTAGTACACATAGGCATTATGGTTGGAACGGAATATTTTCTGTATCAACAATAGGTTGTCCAATAATCTGGACTGTGATATGTTGGAACGAATTGGGAGGAAATTTGCAAAAGCAATTATTATGGTGAATTGCGATACATAGTCTTCTTTAAAGTTTAATAACACTGAACATTCTAATATCAATTATAGGCATATGAGTTAATTCTCATCTTGAACAATCATTTTACAGATTTTCATTGAATGTGTAGCGTGACTGCTTATGAATGCTATGAAGGGATTTTGTGCAATTTTTGTATAACAGTCTTGGTATTTTGTTGTCATCAAATCCTTTGAAACTTGACGTTTGAAGAGCTCAAAAATGTTCAGAGTACAAATGTTAAATGGTATCGTTATGATCCTGACTATAAAAAGGACACATGTTATCTGCCTGCATTTCTGCATCAACATAAGTAACACAAGTAACATAATTAAGGATAATCAGTTGCTAGATTTGGTGCACTGTTTAGTTAGACGCAATTGTGTTTCTAAAAATACCATAAACTATATGATAAGGGTATCATACATTAGTCTAGGATATGTGACATCACCATTCTAAGACTATACGTACGTTTATGTTTTTTGCTTTTTTTCACAATGTCAGTATTTTTTAAAATATATAATAAAAAAAGACAATAACTGTCCGCACTTCTAGTGAACGATAATTTTTCTTTAAAAACAAAGGAGTAGGTCCGGTAAGACCCCTTTTTGGCCCCAATATATGGCAGTTTTACAAAATTGTTAAAATGTAAATTTTTAGTTATTTATTGGACAGTTGAATGCTTCTGCTACATGAATATGGGCTGTTTTTGACAATACAATGCACAAATATCGGCTTGTAGCACCATTAAGTCATGCTAAATTACTGAAATCTTCAAAACTCTATCATTTTAATTAAATTTTAGACGGTTTCCGTGTAAAACGAAAGTGGCCGCATTCGTGTTCATCCATAATATTGAAATGTAAGCCATATTTTATAATAATACATAACATATATAAACATTGTGGATGAACAGGATGCGGCCACTTTCATTTTTGACAAAAACCATCTGAAAAGTGACGTTTTTTGACATATTTGAGAGATTTTTCATATTTGAGCTTGAATCGGATCGTTTTCAATGACTTAATTAGTTAAAATCTTTCACAAAAACTAATTGAATCAAGTAAAATAGACACTTAAGTGTTTAAAAAGGGGTCAAAATCTTTCGTCAGATGAAACTGAAATTTGAGGCCAAAATGAGTTCTTACCGGACCTACTCCTTTCGAAATATTAAATCGTCTTAATGGTCCTTGTATTCATGGTACAATTGTGTCCATTCTTTGTTTTTCTTTTTGAAATAAAAAAAAAAAGACTGTTTCCGTTTATCGTTTATGATTTCTCGAAAACCAAAAACGGAAAAAGAACGTGTTTTAGTATTTGCTTTTTAATTTCTCGAAAGGGGAATTTTATATTTTATTTTAATTATTTATCGTATTGTAATGTACAATGTTTCCTTTCTTGTTTCAAATTCATTGATCTAAGATATTGTCAATCTTAATACCCCGGTGTTCTTTTATATCAATGTAGACGAAATAAAACGCTTAACTTTTAAATTGAACTACGATAATTAATTAATATGACGTATATAATATTATACAAACAAAGGCCACATCAGTATACCGCTGTTCAAAATTCATAAATCGACAGACAAAAAACAAAGCCGGGTAACAAACTAAAACTGAGGGAAACGCATCAAATCTATGATTACTACGACAAAATAGAAACACAACATTAAAATGTAACACATACAGAAACTGAAATATAGCAATGGCCATTTCCCTGACTGGGTACAGGGCATTTTGAAATAAAAAGGGTGGGTTGAGCCTGGTTTTGTGAAATGCCAAACCTCCCGCTTTAATGCCAATGTTGATATCATCATTTAAATGACAATATTACATGACAGGACTACAATACAAATATATAGATGGGTGCAGTCCGAACCTGTACAGCAATTGTACTTGATAACCAGTCATTTTGGACAGGTCAAAGTTAACCAGTGACCGGATTTAGGACTGCTCTGACCAGCCATAGGACCAAAATCTAGCGGACTTGATCCTAGGACTGTTTTTATGTCTTCCATAAGAATAACATGGAAACAGGTCCGCTATTGCAATAAGTTAACTTCGAACCAGTCATAAATGGTTCACAGTTTGATCAGAAGAAACAACCACAAAGCTAGATAATACAATTAATTATCTAATAACTACTTCAATTAAATATTAATTAGTATTATAATTTTCACTGTTATTAATATAAGTTAGATGAGTCATACAAATATAATCTTGAATTTCATCCAAATTCTATGAATTTTCGGAACACATTTTAGAAATTTACATGTGACGTCACATTGGGCGTTACATTGACTATGGCTTACAGGGCTGTGATTTCGTAATGTATTAATTTTTCATCTATAGCTACTCAAAACTGCAGTTTAATCATGTATATCTATTATATAGTCATTTTATTAAATTAACTGTTAACTTAATTATGTATATCTATGCAAGGACGTATATAAAATGTTAGTTACATAAATACATCATTATTAGTTACACGACCTTGATTTATGTAGATACAATCAGCAATATTTTATTTTCAGGATAGAATTTATTATACAAAATTAAAGCATCATTAAAACACATGACTACAAAAAATTTTCTGCACCAGTCAAGAGTCCCAGCATGTCCTCCTTTTGATAAATATATTGATATTCTTACAAAATGAAAGCATTATTAAAACACATGACTACAAAATTTTGTCTGCACCAGTCAAGAGTCCCAGCATGTCCTCCTTTTGATCAATATATTGATATTCTTATGCTGTACTGTTATATCAATGTCCCAGGTTAGGGGGATGGTTGGGATCCCGCTAACATGTTTAATCCCGTCACATTATTTATGTATGTGCCTGTCCCAAGTCAGGAGCCTGTAATTCAGTGGTTGTCGTTTGTTTATGTGTTACATATTTGTTTTTTCTTTCATTTTTTCACATAAATAACAATGAATAAGGCCGTTAATTTTCTCGTTTGAATATTTTACATTGTCTTATCGGGGCCTTTTATAGCTGACTATGCGGTATGGACTTTGCTCATCGTTGAAGGCCGTACGGTGACCTATAGTTGTTAATGTCTGTGTCATTTTGGTCTTTTATGGATAGTTGTCTCATTGGCAATCATACCACATCTACTTTTTTATATGTAACAAAAATTCAGTAGTTTTGATACCTCATGCTGACTTATACAACAAAATTATTTGACGTCATCGACCAAAACTGACCATAAAAATGTATGTGCACTTTAATTTTAAATCTGTATACCCACATAGTAAATCAGCCATATTTTTTATGTCATAATTTAATATAAACTACAATGGACAACAGTATTGCAATACAATAACAACAAATTTTTTTCCTCATAAATTAAGGGTGCCATCATGTCCTTCTTTTATTCAATATATTGATACGTAGCAAATTTCAGTAGTTTTGATACCTCAAGCTGACTTGTACAACAAAATTATTTGACTGTTTCAATCAAAACTGACCATATGTGCACTTTAATTTGTAAATCAATATACCCACATAGTAAATCAGTAATATTTTTATGTCAGGATTCAATACATAATACGATGGACAGCAATATTGCAATAAAATATCAACACATTTTTGTTTGCATAAATTTACTGTGCTAGCATGTCCTCCTTCTATTCAAAATATTGATTCGTAACACAGTATCATTAGTTTTGATACCTCATGCTGACTGATACAATAAAATTATTTAAAAAACATTGACCAAAACTGACCATATGTTCACTTTAATTTGTAATTCTATATTCCCGCATAGTACATGTAGCTATAGTGAATCAGTCATATTTGTTAAGTCAGGATTCAATTTATAATACAATGTACAGCAATTTTGCAATACAATTACAACAAATTTTTGTTCCCATAAATTTTGGGTGCCAGCATGTCCTCCTTTTATTCAATTTATTGATACGTAACAAATTTTAATAGTTTTAATACCTTATGCTGACTTGTACAACAAAACTGTTTGACGGCTTCAATCAAAACTGACCATATGTGCACTGTAATTTGTAAATCTATATAACCACATAGTAAATCAGCCATATTTTTATGTCATGATTTAATACATAATACGATGGACAGCAATATTGCAATAAAATAAAAACACATTTTTGTATGCATAAATTTACTGTGCTAACATGTCCTCCTTTTATTCAAAATATTGATTTGTAACACAATTTTATTAGTTATGATACCTCATGCTGACTCATACAATAATTGTTTTTAAACACATCGACCAAAACTGACCATATCTGCACTTTAATTTGTAATTCTATATACCCGCATAGTACATGTAGTAAATCAGTCATATTTGTTATGTCAGGATTCAATTTATAATACAATGAACAGCAATTTTCCAATACAATATCAACACATGTTTGTTTTCATAAATTTTGGGTGCCAGCATTTTCCCTTTTATTCAAAATATAGATACGTAACAAATTTCAGTAGTTTTGATACCTTAAGCTGACTTCTACAACACAATTACTTCACTGCTTCAATAAAAACTGATCATATGTGCACTTTGATTTGTAAATATTGATACCCACATAGTAAATTTATCATTAATATTTTTATATGTCAGAAAACAATATATAATATAAACGACAGCAATATTGCAATACAGTTACAACAGATTTTTGTCAACAAACATTTAGGCTGCAAGCATGACCTCCTGACATTGAAAGTATCAATACGTAACAAAAGTTCAGTAGTTTTGTTTGCTCATGCTGACTTGTACAACAAAATTATTTGACCCTGTCGATCAAAACTGACGATATGTGCACTTTAATTTGTAAATCTATATACACAAATAGTAAATCAGCCATATTGTTTATATCAGGATACAACATATAATCAATGGACAGCAATTTTGCAATAAAATAACAACAAATTTTGATCGCATAAACTTAAGGTGCCAGAATGTCCTCCTGTTATTCAAAGTATGATACGTAACAAAATTTCTGTAGTTTTGAAACCTCATGCTGACTTTTACAACAAAGTTTAATGGACCGCATAGACCAAAACTTACCATATGTGCACTTTAATTTTTAGATCTAGAGACCCGGCTAGTAAATCAGCCATATTTTTAATGTCAGGATTCATTATAGAATACAATGAACCGCAATATTGCAATACAATAACAACAATTTTTGTTTGCATACAATAAAGGTGCCAGAATGTCCTTCTGTTATTCAAAGTATTAATACGTGACACAATTTCAGTAGTTTTGATACCTCATGCTTACTTGTACAACACAATGATTTGACCCTATCGATCAAAACTTACTATATGTGCACTTTAATTTGTAAATCTATATACCATCATAGTAAATCAGCCATATTTTTTTATGTCAGAATTCAATGTATAACACAATGGACAGCAATATTACAATGAAATAACAATAAATTTATGTTAAAATAAATTTACGGTGCCAGCATGTGCAGCTTCTATTCAAAATTTAGATACGCAGCAAAATTTCAGTAGTTTTAATACCTCATGCTGACCTGTAAAACACAAATAGTTGACCCTGTAGATAAAAACTAACAATATGTGTAATTTGTAAATCTATATACCAACAAAGTAAATCAGCCATATTTTAGTTGTCAGGATTCAATGCAAAACACAAGGGACAGCAATATTGACACATTTATGTTTGCATAAATTTACAATGCAAGCATGTTTTTTTTTTTATTCAAAATATTGATACGTAACACATTTCAGTAGTTTTGATACCTCATGCTACCTTGTACAACAAAATTATTTGAACCCGTCGAAAGAAACTGACCATATGTTTAATTTGTAATTTTATATACCCGCAAGTAAATGTAGTAAATCAGCCATATTTTTTTGTCACGATTAAATGTATAATACAATGGATAGCAATTTTGCAATACAATAACAACACAATTGTGTTCTTATCAATTCACAATGCCAGCATGTTTTCCTTTTATTCAAAAAATTTAGACGTAACACATTTCATTACTTTATATACCTTATGCCGACTTGTACACCAAAATTATTTGACCGCTTCAATCAAAACTGACCTTATGTATTATAACTATTTTGATATGAGTGTCACTGATGAGTCTTATGTAGACGAAACGCGCGTTTGGCGTACCAAATTATTATCCTGATACCTTTGATAACTATTTACACCACTGGGTCGATGCCTCTGCTGGTGGACGTTTCGTCCCCGAGGGTATCACCAGCCCAGTAGTCAGCACTTCGAATATCAATTATGTGGTCATCTTTATAAATTTCCTGTTTACAAAACTTTGAATATTTCGAAAAACTAAGGATTTTCTTATACAAGGCATAGATTACCTTAGCCTTTTTTAGCACAACTTATTTGGAATTTTGGATCCTCAATGCTCTTCAACTTTGTATTTGTTTGGGTTATAAATATTTTGATATGAGCGTCACTGATGAGTCTTAATAGAGATTTCCAATAAAATGACATACGTACCTAACTCGACGTACGCACGTAACGGGACCGGTTATTGCTAACCAATTAATTTTGTTAAAAGCGTTACTGAAGTTTTAACTAAGTATTCCTCAACTATGAAACCCATTCATAATAAATTTTATCAATATCAATATTTCTAAGATGATGAAAAACGAAAGAAATCATGATTTTTATATATCACGTGATTAGTGAGATTCCCGCCTAACTTCACTGACATAAGACCACGTATATATACGTATCGTTACCTATCATACGATTCATGGAAGTTGTCTTTCATGGTTTTGACAAAGACTTTGCTTTTCAGATATAATTGCAAAATTTAATGAACATATTATTTGATATTTGTATTGATTTTGTTTGTCGTGATCAGATAGATTCTTCTTTTCGATTTTCAATGTTTTATAATATTTAATGTCCGCGGGTATTAATTTATATTAATTTATATAGATTTTGTTGTTATTTCAGAAAAAAAATGTTACTATCATAACGTGTCTCAGTTAAAGTTGAAAACTGTGCTTGCATAATTCTTTATTAAGTATCATTTCAAACGTTCTCTTCTTCTGCACTTGATCTCCTCAATTTACAATCTTGTAAAAACAAATTCAACAGGGAAAACGTACGTCAACGGGAAGTTAATATTTAAAAAAAACATTACAGGTCATGTACATCTTTAATATTTAGTAGTTGACATATACTTTTCTTTCAAATGAAAGTCAACGAACATTAAAAAGAGAAAATTGTAGTTGATAATAATGTGTGTAAATAAATGTGTACACCAATTCGTTATATAGATTGTAATTTAGAAGGTGTACTTGATTATCAATAATATTGATGACTAATAACCTGCATTGACCACTGTGGATAGTAAACTATCAACTTATTATAGTAATTGGCTAAAAATATCCTGTCCCCAAGTATTTCCAATTTAAAGTGGATGAGAATGTCAATTTACATAGTTTTTACACATTTTTGAGACAACTATAATGTTACTTCAGTCTTTACGGGAATTTTCTTTACTCGTATTTATTCAATTAAAAGTAGATTCTAAAGCTATCGCATATGATATATTGATTGGGTTGACTAAAATTTTAAGTTTCAAATTTTGTCTCGCTTTGGAGGTATATATAAAAGTGACAACTATGCGACAGATCCAATGACAGGATCACCAGTGAAGGTGTTATACGACTGACAAAAAAAACATTTTATATTCATAATTATATACTTGTATATGGGATTGACTGGTAGCAGGCTAATCTCTAATACAAATTCAATTATTCTATTGGACCCCTTGTCGAATGACTTTAAGACTGTATTTTTCGGCTTCTCCACCAAGCATGATGCATACAGGAGCAAGAGCAGGTATTGGTTTACTCGTAGAAAGACAAGTGTTTCTTTATAGTGGTAACGCTCTCTTGTTAGCTAGCATATGAAAATGCGACTCTTAATTGTCGGGCATGTTTAAAAAGGTTTATGTATTTATCATTATAATTAATTTTCATCATCCTCAATATATATGTTATATTTGTCGCTGGATATAAGACATACATCAGTATCATCATCAGCATAAGTACTATAGCTTGAGGCATAATCTTCGTCGTGAGTACATGTCTTATATATAGCTTGAGGCTTCTTCGTCGTAAGTATAACGTGAGGTTTAATTCTTATTTTATATTTTAGCCAGTTTATGTCGAGAACTTATTTTACGCATGCATATCTATGATACATAGTTTTTATAAATAACCAAGCTATAGCCATTTGAGATCATAGACGTATGTTTATCGAATAATCACGATCACAATTAAAACAGATAGAAAGGGATTGACTCGTGAGACTGAAACGAAGCATAAAAACAGCTAGCCATTTCTAGTATTTCCAAATAAGCTCCATGTACCGAAATGATAGTATCCACATATGCTGAACACTATCTTTAAAACAACTAAAACTAATAAATAAAGAATAATTATCCCGTTCATAATATTGATTTCGTACTGTTACACCAATTGCCGTTGTACGGATGTGACTGTCTCAAGTCAGAAGCTTTTAATTCAGTGCTTATCGTTTGTTGTTGTGTTTTCGTTGGTTTTTTTAACATTTATTTGGCTGTTAGTTTTTGTTGTTTTACATTTGTAATTTTGGAGCCTCTTATAGCTGACTATGCTGTATAGGCTTTGCTCATTGTTGAAACCCCTTCGTTGGAGAAAAGTTGTTATAATTTCTGTGACATTTTTTCTTTTGTGAAGAGCTGTTTCATTGAAAATCATACTACACCTTGATTTTTGTATATATCACAAATTAAGAATACAAAAATCATAGACAGTCTAGAAAAACGAGACCTTATGTCATGTCAAAAGTACAGAGTATCTGTAGGACCATTAGTGGTCATAATTGTATAGCAGATTTTATGTATTGAGTGAGCTACTAAATCACGGGAAAAAAATCTAATTCAGTTTGTAGTCTTAAACTTTTAAATCACATGCGAGATGCCTAATTTTCAGATACTGTTGTTTTTAAAAAGTATTTATCAAAGTCAAACGACAATCATTTCAGTTTTTTTTTCGTGCAATACAGTTCGTGATTATGGCCGGATCCAAGATATTTGAAAGAGGGTGTAGTTTTCGATAATTGAATTTACTCTGACGAGCGAAGCAATGCAAAAAACAATTTAGACAATGATACGCTAAAAATGATATTGTGGAAAACATGATATTTTAATTAAAACTTATTTAACGATCGAAAAGGGGGAGTACGCCCTCTTCCCCTGTATCCTCTTATGCAAGTTTAGGTATACTTGAACAAAAACCTCGCCCCATAATTTGGTATAGGTAAAGACGAGAAAGTACTTTTGAAAAATATATCATTGATATGAATTTCTGCCCATATCAAATTATCTTCAATTAAATTATAGAAAAATATTATTTTGTTTTAAAAGTCGAGTACACCTTTTACATCCGGGTGTGTTGGAATTTACTCTAAACGTTAAATCTTTTTAAAACAATAAAAAGGCAACCTTCTCGCTTCGGATTTCGTTATTTTAATATTTGTATGCTAAATGTCGTCTGGTAGTTTTTAAAATTCATAATGTGAGAAGAACTTAAATATGGGTCAAGTGAAGTGACAAGAAATGATGGTGTGTTTGATAAGAAGTTGCTAATTTACTTGTTCCATTATAGTATTTATGTAAAAAAAATCATTCAAAGTTTAATGACAAAATATTTAAAGAGTTAAAAAAAATAGCTGGGGTTGTTTTTTACTGAAGGCATATTTCAGCAACAATGCGTGTTCAAAGAGCAAAACATGTATACATTGGCACTCAGACTACATCTTCCTATATCTATATACAGTGTATGCTCCCCTCCGTCATGCTTCAATGTAGTAGGACGAAATACGTTGAGTTAGGTCGGTTTTGTCGAGTAAAGTCATTTTATTGGAAATCTCTAATTAGTAGAAACGCGCGTCTGGCGTACTAAATTATAATCCTGGTACCTTTGATAACTACTTATGTGAACTTTAATTTGTCAATCATTATACCCGCATTGTAAAACAGATATATTTTTTTTGTGTCAGGATTCAATGTACCACATGTATAATACAATGGACAGCAATATTGCAATACAATAACAACATTTTTTGTTTGCATATATTAAGGGGGCCAGTATGTCCTCCTGTTATTCAAAGTATTGATACGTAACAAATTTCAGTAGTTTTGATACCTCATGCTGACTTGTACTACACAATTTTTTGACCACATCGACCAAAACTGACCATATGTGCACTTTATTTGTAAATCTATATACAAAAATGTACCCGCATCTATAGTAAATGAACCTTATATTTAATGATAGGATTCAATGTATAATCATTGGACAGCAATATTGCAATACAATAACAACAAATTTTTGTTTGCATACATTAACGGTCCCATTTGTTTGCATAAATCTACGGTGCCAGCATGTCGTCCTTTATTCAAAATATTGATACGTAACATGCGAAGGACAATTTCAGTAGTTTTGATACCTTTTACTGCCTTAAACAACAAAATTATTTGACCATTCAACCAAAACTGACCATATGTGCACTTTAATTTGTGAATCTATATACCTGCTAAGTAAATTAGCCATATTTTGTAATGTAAGGATTCAATGTATAATACAATGGACAGCAATATTACAATACAATAACAAATAATTGTTCGCATAAATTTGGGGGGCCAGCATGTCCTCCTTTTAATAAAAATATTGATACGTAACAATTTCAAACAAATTTCAGTAATCTTGATACCTCATGCTGATTTGTACAACACAATTATTTGAAAGAATCAAAACTGACCATGTGTGCACTTTAGTATGTAATTCTATATGACTGCATTATAAATCAGAGGTCTTTTTAAATGTTGCGATGGATTGTACATATCTTCTTCTGGCGATCCTGTGCACTTTTCAGTATGACCGCAAATGTAGGCAATAACTTTGGAAAACAATTTGCATCCGCATCAATTGAGAGTGTCAGCATTTCATCTCTGTATTCATAATTATAACATTGAACAGTCACTAGAGATAGTAGTTCAGGATGCTGTTTAAAACATAACAATTAGGCCGCATCATCCAGGTACCAACACTGACATGTCTTAATTTATTTGTACTTTTTAATAAAAACAAAAAGTATATGAGTGTCTCTTCTGGAAATAGAATACTGTTAATCTATTATGTCGGTTGATTGATTTTGTTTGTAGTTAAACGTCAAGTGGCAACTATCTCATGCAAATGCACATTGAGAATATTTTTGAGACGTCCCATACATCAATTTTAATCGGCAAAGACAAGCCAGACAAATATCTTGACAAATCTGACGAAATCGACGAGAGTGTTGATAGTTTTACCACACCTTATGTATCCGGACTCTGTACAATTTTTGTAGAATATTCTGCGGCAAAAAAGAATAATAAATCCAATGCAAACAAGTAGAATAACCTTGAAATATCCATGCATGTATAAATGCAAATAGTAAAATTTAGGAAGAGACATGTAAAAAATAGGGGAACGAAGCAACGTCGACAATGATGTTGATATCCAATATGTATAGCAATATTGTGGGATACACTAACGACTCGACCGAAATACAGGTCCGAATGACAGTACCAAACAACACATTTCAAATTTCAGAAAAATATTTAGAGAAATAAATAGTAATTAGCAAATTCATTTGGTTCTGACATTGTCGAGTTTGGTCCGGTCAGTTAGCGTTTTCGAATGTTTTTGAAAAAAAATCTATATTTTTTATAACATTTAAGATTCAAAATATCATATATCATTTATATTTTGAATCTGAGATAATTCCTTTGAAAAATAGAAAAAATATTAGCATTTTTATTTAATCCTGTCATTGTCAATGTAGGTCATGTCATTATCAGAGTTGGTCATGTCACGTTTTTGTAAGTTTCATATATTTTTTTTTCATTTTTTTTCTTAGATCTATATATCAAATGATTAAATCTTATTATATACTGACCGACTTTAGAAACGCAACACTAGATTATTTTTGTGTTATTTTTGAATGAATGTGTCAACGTCAAAAGCGATGACTGCCTGTTACAAATGCAAACAAATGATTGTCAGAAAGGTCAACAAATTCTGTCTGACATTTTTTGAGTTCTGTTTTACTCCTTATGATTTTGCATTTGTTTAACCCATTGATTAGTTTTGGCAAGTATGCGGTTGGAACTTGAGGGCTTTACAGGTTTTCCTTCAATCAATTCTTTGGCAATGCAGTTCATGGGAAACATTTATTGCATGAATCTGTACTCAATGGCACTCGAAAATTTGGTTAGAAATTGACGTTGCGGCCGTAAACATGATTGACAAATGACGTTGCATAATCAAATTCTGTTGATGTTTCATTGTCACTATACGTTGATCTGTTCATTGATGGCCAGCAACAAATCTTGTCTACTTGTATCGTTGTCGGAAGGACAGTAGGACGAGTTTCTGAAGTCATACGGTATGGTTGCAGCACATTTATGTTTCATGTTTGCAGTATTCTTAAGGGCTAATTCAGTTCTTTGTTTTTATTTATTTCTCAGACTTGGCAAAATGGAGATGCAACATTTAAAAAAAAAAGTAAGGCAAAGGATTGAATGAACTCTTTCACAAAGCAAAAAAAAACTGAAACAATCTTTCATAGGACCAAAATTTCGCTTCAAGAAATTCGTGCGACTTCAAAAATTCGGTATGTTCAATAACCACAGGTGAGTCAGATTTTGTTTTTTTGTAAATTGAAAGAAGCATGATAAGCATGAAAAGTATTTTTAAGAGAATCAAAAAAGATTTGGTAAAAAAAATCAACAAAACGAGTGTTGCGTTTCTAAAGTCGTTCAGTATATTTTAAATTTGAGATCAATCCTTTGAAAAATGAAAAAGTAATAAGCATTTTCATTTGGTCCTGTCAACCGATACAGTCATTAGTGTAATCCGATACGTTGGATAACCTTTCTATCCGCCTTCTTATAATACAAAAACCCTCTCATTTCTTACGAAAGCTCTATATGATTGTATAGCCATTGTTTTATGTATATAAGGATATTTCAAATAAAAAAAGGAATTTTGATAATATGTGTAATATCTTGTAAAGTGTAGCGAGTAAATAAATTTGCTATCTGGGGAAAAACAATG
Organism: Mytilus edulis; assembly: GCF_963676685.1. NCBI lineage: Eukaryota > Metazoa > Mollusca > Bivalvia > Mytilida > Mytilidae > Mytilus > Mytilus edulis. Next base: position 74,611,588 of record NC_092356.1, on the reverse strand, counting down.
CGATTGTTGTTTTCATATTTTAATTAAAGCTAAAGTCTGATATAAAAACTCTTAAATACGATAATATGTTATAAGAAGACCTGTACTTAGGTCTGGTCAATAGCAGACTTGTCCACATGTCTTGTCAGAAGCAAACATGTCCACATGTCAGGTCAGTAGCTGACTTGTCTTCAGGTCTGGTATAGGGCAGACCTGTTCTCAGGACATGTCAAAATAGTATTGAAATCGAAGATTAGATCCAAGATTAGATCGACGGATGAATAATCAACCCGAACAGTAAGGGTGTGCTACATTGCATTCTGAACGTTTTGTTTGGACCTTTTTTAATCTAAAACAAAAGTTTTTATATTATTTTTGGTCTTAGAGCAATATTTATAGATTCAATGTAAAATAATTTGTTTTAGAAACAACATCAAAAGACACATATGTAGAGAAAAGCAAAACATTGTCATCCACATCGTGTGTGGCTGTTATTTTTTTAGGTGTGAATGGTTCACTTCCTCGTTGAAGCAAGATGAAGAACAAGAATAAAAGCCCTATTCATTTATAATTTGTATGTTTCTGTGTTTTTTGTGTGCGATTTTGTCGAATGCACGTATATTCCACATCTTTTTATTTTCTATTAAGGGCATGGACACGGCTCATTGCAAGTTTTGACCTTTAATGTTAACGGTCATATGTTTTTTATATGATTTGATGCCGGGAGATTGGAATTTCTAGCTTTAATTCAACCGACTTTAGCTTTATATTTGTATGTATAGCAAATATTTTCAGTTTTGTGTTTTATTATATGCTGCAACAGTTTGATTTTTCATAATAGAAAAGAAAAAAAGATCTATATCCGGTACTTTCTCAAAATATGTTTCGAACGGTGGACGCGTAAAAAATGCCAAACCACAAAATACCGTTCATTATTCTTCGTAGATCTATTCCAAGTTTTTTAAAGCTTATAAAAAACTATGGATACAAATATTAGATTATTTAATGTTGATATACGTTCAAAAATGAAAAAGTTGCGATAAAAAACCCGAACGAATTTTTGAACATTATAAATCAAAGTAGACAAAGGGAAAAATGATATCAACATTGAAGATTTGTTTTTTTTTTTTGGTTAAGGACCTGAATAAAAACAACGACACAGAAGACCAGTACATTTTAAAACATGATGTTAACGAACATTCATTAAATGTATTTCATAATGCTTGTATCACTAATGATGAAATAGTGAAGGCCATAAAAAGCCTGAAAAATAGTAAGACACCTAGTGATGATCAAATCTCGTATTTAACATCAGGGTAAACAATCTGATTTCTTCCCTTGTTAGATGGAGGTGCGGCAAGGGAAAAACCTTTCACCTTCTTTGTTTTCTACATGTTTTAATGATCTTCAAACTTTTTTTGAACCGAAAATATAACAGGGTAAAAATCTATATCAAAAGAAATCGAAAACGAGCTGACAGTATTTTTGAAATTGTTTTTACTTTTATTTGCAGATGATACTGTTTTATTAGTAGACAATAGCACTGATCATCAATACATAATAAATAGCTTTTACGAAAATTTTGAAGGATAGAAAATGAAAACAAATACAAATACAAATAAAATTTCGATCTTTTCGAGTTGCAGAATGCCAGAAAATCTCAAGTTCACAGTTAATTTTAACGATATTGAAATCGTAAAAAAATACAAATATGTAGGTATTTTATTTTCTAGAAGTTGATCCTTTTTATCAATGTTGACAGGGTTTACCGAGAGAAGACAAATCGGCCGTTTCTGTGACTCAAACGTTATTGGTGACGAGTACCATTTTATTATGAATTGTGGATTTTTTTAGTTTGAAAGAAAAAAATATGTACCTACATACTGTTTGTCAAACCGTAATATCTCTAAATTTGGTCAACTGTTTAAATCATCAAATATTGTAATATTAGAAAAACTATGTAAATTTTTCAAAGATACAAATGTGAAAGTCAGTCCTCCAAGTTAGTTTCGTTGTATTGTTCAAACATCAGGGATGGAGTCGATTACATTAGAATATTTTACCATAAAATAATCATGATTACCTACGATTACTTATGATTAGATTGTATAGTGTGGTATTGCAAAAAAAAAATCAAACATTAAATTTTCACATAAATAAGTTAATCTGAGTGAAAAATGTGATTTTGATATTTGAATATAAACTTGTTATTTATAATAAGTAAGAATAGTAGCAGTGTAATTTTTGTATTATTTGATAACATAGATTTGTTTGACATATTTACTTTGAATGTAAATGTGTCTGTAATTTCTATGTTAAATGAATAATACCTTTATATTTTAGCCCAAATGACAAGGTATGATACGAGGCACTCTTTGCCCCCTCTACAAATGACTTCATATTCAATCCATCATTAGTCTATGCATAGTGACTAAAAAAAGTTTCGAACATTTTGTGTTTATGTGAGTCTTTGGTTTCCTAGCAACGGGTTTTATAAAATGAAAATAATATCCATCTTTAATGCATTTGCCCTGAAAAAAGACTTCTGAATTCATTTAAATTACAGGTAATGTGTTACCAACTACTTGAATATTTATTATTGTTGGATCTATCATTTTGAGAACTTCTAAATAGAAACCTAGCAAACACAATGTCGCCTAGTGACCTCAAAAGGACCTTTTTATCCAATATCATCTATAAACAAAAATTGAAAAAAATCAATTATTTTCATGAAAGTCAAATTCAGTCGATTCCTAAATTTATATATTAAAAAACCAATGTTTGCAACAACAAAAAAAGTTGATTTTGTATCTATTTAACCTGATATTTCAACCAGATTTTTTTTAGCAACGCAAAGTAATATTTAAGTTAACAGTTGAAGAACATTTTAAAAGATGATTTAATATCACTGAGTGTAATCTTTAAGCTTGAAACGAGGAATTAAGAGATATATATCAGTACCTTTAGTGCATATGTGCAAGTTTTATATAATTCTTAATTCAATGTGTTTGCATGGTAACACAGGAACGTATCAATGATATTATATTTTGCTTAGCAACCATCTCAAATCAGATATATTAATATCAATATATATATCTAAGTATGTATTTTCCTTTAAAATAGAGACAACAGATTCCTTTTTTTGCAAACTGTATAATAATCTGAGATTCTTTGTTGCTATCAACAGTCTTATGACATGTTTATCCCCCCTCCCCCCACTTACACCCACCCAAAAAAGAAAAGGAGCATTACTCTAAGAAAGAAACAAAACATCACCAAAATGCATATCTTGGTCTGTGTTTTGTGTTACTTAGCATTGTGTTTAAGTTTCATCAAATTAGGTTGAAGCAAACTAAAGTTTGAAAATGGAAACGAAAACTTCAGCAATTTTTCTTTGGTAAAGGGGCATACATTACTCTTGAACTGGTAATGTGGTGCCACCAGCATTCAAACTCTATATGTGGTAATACGCAATGTGTATAAGTTACATATCATTTGGTAGAAACAAACAAAAGTTAGAAAAACAAAATCAGTATTTTTTTCCTTTTGTAAAGGAGCTTAACACTAGGATGGTAAAAGTGACGCCACCAAAATCTGACTTGACCTGTGTTTTGTGGTCATAAGCATTGCGTATAAGTTTAAAAACATGTGTTTGAGGCAACCTAAAGTTAGAAATCGGAAACCAATTTTGCAAAGTTCCAACGAACGGACGGACAGAATGTGGCGGAGTTTGAAATGTTAGCGGGATCCCAACCCTCACTCTTACCTTGGACAGTGGTGTAACAGTAAAACATAAGAACGAATTATCAAAATCATTTGAAAAAGGCCTAACTCATCGGATTGATAAAAATAAGTGGACGTGGTCGGATACTGGTACATCCAAACAACAAGAAAAGACACTAAACGTATTATCTAACAGGTCCATTGTGTGCTTCTTTTAAGTAAAGACAAGTCTTTTCTACATCCCTTTAGAAGATACACAAAATACAAGTTATATATTGTGTACCATTGGAATGGTCTGATTAGGGAAAGCATGTGTCAAAAAGACAACTTATTTCTTTTACAAATGTATTATTTATATTACCCTTTTATGGATTTAAGGTCACATATAGCTACTTCTTCAATTTTTTTTAGAGAGAAAAGATGCTAAAAATGAAAAAGTGAAAAAAAAATACAATGAAATGGAATAAAAGAGTCGCGGAAGAGATAGTATTTTTTATAAAATGAATATTCTATCATGTTGTAATGTGAGCTTTTTGCGAGTAACAGCTGATCAGCTTATATACGAGGAAACGCATGCATGTTCGTTTAAATTCAATGAAGCCTTCAACTGCAATGTATCTTTGGATCTTGAAAATCCAGCCTTGTTGGGATTAATAATTAGTCTTATATTATTTGACTACGTATTTTTCCAAAGGTTGACAACAGTTGCATACACTTTATTAAATTTTCAAAACCATTTAAATATCACAGAATTTCTTTTAAAGACATATTAAATAATAAAATATTGATCATTAATTTAATAAATGGAGATTTTTTACCTTTAAAATTATTTAAAAAGATGTTTTTCAAGTAATTTCCTTAAAAATCCATTGACAGGGGAGGTAATCTCGATTTTAAGTTTGTTTCCACTTAAAATCGATTTCAATTTCCAGTTGCATATCATTTACGTTTGTACACGGATAAAAAGGGTTATTATTTTACAGGGTCTACATTCATTTAATTTTGTTAAATATACAGTTTGCTAGCTGTTCATTGACAACACTGACATTGTCACTTTAGAAAAAATGTTGCAAAATCACATGTTACTTTCCCCCGACTTCAAAAATTATATAAACATGATAAAGAACGGAAAATATTTTTTCCCTGGCATTAAAGTTTTGTAGCTCAATCAAGATTACCTCAGTTAAAACAAGATACTCGAGCAGATTTGGAAATACAAGTTCACATATTATCGACTTACCCGTTAAACAAGGAATTTTCAGTGTTGAATTATTGAATTTTGAACATGAGCGGACGCCCGTACCACATATATATTTAAAACAGTATATTATTTTCTTACAACAAACAACACATTGAAATATCTTCGTGATACTCGCGTCCTCTTATAGTTAAAATTGACAAAACGGACGCTAACACTTCTGATTTTCATAAAATTTACGGTTTTCAAGAGAATGAGAGGGGTATTAAATAATTTTCACACACGTAAAAAGAAAAGTTGTATTGATTTGTTGTAAGATGAGACACTATACTTTTGTAATAGCCTTGTTTCCTGGATATTATTCATTCTTATTTCAACGATAAAAGGGGGACAGTTGCAAAAGCTTATCGTACCTTGTCCTTTGAAACATATTTTCAAAATAAGATAAACAAAAATAGTGAATATTTGAATGATCAAGTAGGTTTTTTGTCTGTGTGGATATAATAGACAACATTCGAGTTCGATGCATTTCCGTCAAAAACTATGGATTTAGTGAACGTCATTTGTGCGTTTAGGGGCGTCGTCACTTCCATTCCAATGTTGATCGAGTGGTTGGAAAACTATAATTCTATATTGTACGAATTATTCGGCAAATTGAATTCTCAAAATTGACAATCAGCAATGCTGTCATTAGGGAATTGTCATTAAGTACCTACAGAACAACCATTAATTCTAGTTTGTCCTGAACAATGACGATCACTAAGACGCTTGATAACACTTTTGTTATGGTCAACCGTACGAAAATTTCAACAGGACTTCAACTGGACTTCAGCTGGACTTGAGACGTACCCCAGTCTGACTTTGAAAAGTCCAGTCTGACATGATCCGTACACGTACTTTTTTTTATACTTCAGTAATTTGCCAGCCGGTATTTTCTTAAAAGTCCAACTAACTGCACTTTTTGTAATTCTGACAAGAAAAAAAAGATGGCTGGACTTTTGAAAAAAAAAATTACTGTAGAATGATCTGCAGGATATTTGTCTTAGAAAATTTTACAGTCATTTATGAGCAGGAATTTAGACTTAGAACATTTTCATCAGCCAAATCTGTCCTTACAGAAATAAAAACTTTGCCACTTAAGATTCTGTTCTTTGAAAGAACAATCTTTTTCAAAATGGAAAAGAGTTATAAATGAAAATTTGCAAGTTATAAAATTGATATCATATTTTTTACAATATACTACACTATAAGATGAGATCTTTTCCCTAGATTTTCAATTCCATTATAAAATATTTAACATAGACTGCAAATGGAAAGTTGAAATTTAATGTAGGTGACTGAATTTTGATTGAATTATATCCCACTTAATATGTTTTCAACAATTATTTAACATTTTACTATATTCATGAAATAAAATCCCTAGCAAAATTTCATCTAATAATAGGTTGAATTTATACATTTTCTGGTATATTTATATTTAATAAGATGAATGCATAGAATAAATAATTATCATCATTCTATAATATCAATTAGAAATTTGAGCCATAACAGTGATTTAATAGCAGTAGTGTTGTAGAAAGTGCCATCGATTTTCAATCAACCGCAGTCTGGACAGGTCACTGGAAGTAGCATCTACACAGAGGTTGATCATGAGGCCATTTAAAGGATAACACATTTCTAAATACTTATATCTGCAATTCCTATAACGTTTATTAAACATTTCATAATCGAACAAATTAATAATTGATTTTCTTTTTTTTCAATATATCACATATTCAAAATTAAGACATATGCAAGAAAAATTTTCACAGCTCCTAATAAACAACCTCATGTATTGCAATACAACAAAACTTGAATTTGGAATAAACAGGAAGATGTGTCTTTCTTGAACAAAATCATGAAAATGAGGAATTTACATTGGATGTAAAGCAAGTGTTTGGAAGTTCTTTTCACATTATATTAGGGAAGAAGGATCCTTCTGACTGGCATCAAGGAAAATTTAGGAAGATTGCTGTTTGCATATATTTTGGATTGCATATTCTGGTAAGTACAATGTAATTGAATTCCACCATTTTGGTGATATTATCTGATATGCTCTTATTTCTTCAACATATTGATGAAATAATTAATAAATTAATTCTTATTTTTGAAAAGTAAAAAGAATAAAGAAAAACTACATTAAATACTAATTATGCAAAACAAATTAGTTTAAGTGATTTTCAAAGCTTAACTTTATTTTATGCACTTTGAATTTATTTAGTCTTAATATATAATCATGATGGTTATAACCACACCTTTTTAGGAGTAAGCATTTTGCTTCACAGTTCTCCATTTCTTGATTTTGCCAGTAAGACAGAAGAAAAAAGAAAAAGAAATAAGCAGTATATGCATAATGACATCTTGTTTTTTTTTAATTTTCCGATTGTAACAAGGGATTCATATCAAATCAGTAGAATCCACCATCTGAAGAAAAACTAAGCAGTAGTGGATCAAGAGGGAGGGTTCTGCAGGGTGGACCCCACCCATTTTTTGTGGATCAGCCCCTGCTGAGATCATCTTTAAAGGTCAAACAGAACTTTTTGAACTCCAGCTGGACTTTTGCGAGTTCAGCTGGACTTTACAGAAGTACGGTTGAACTTTATAGAGGCCAAATGTTTGCCAGAAATGCCGGCTGGAATTTTTGAGACGTACTTTTATGAAAGTTCAGCTGGACTTTCTGAACCGGACTCCTGCTAATTTAAATATTTCGAGCCGGTTTACGGCTAATTTCGCGGAAAGTCCAGTCGGGTTATCCATTATAAGACATTCAAAGAAAAGTCCAAATGATAATTATAAGTACAGTTCTCAGTACGGCTACAGTACGGCTACTGTCCGGCTGAAGTACGTGTCATGTTTTTTTCCGTACGGGCAGTTTTGGTCAATGCGGTCAAATAATTTTGTAATACAAGTCAGCTTGAGGTATGGAAACTACTAAAATTTTGTTACGTATCAATATTTTGAATAAAAAAAGGACATGCTGGTATTCTATAAAATTCATGCGAACAAAAATTTGTTTTTATCATATTACAATATTGCTGTTGATTGTAATTATAAGTGAATCCCAACATTAAAAATATGGCTGATTAACTATGCCGGTATATAGATTGACAATTTAAAGTTCACATATGGTCAGTTTTGGTCAATGCGGTCAAATAATTTTGTTGTACAAGTCAGCTTGGGGTATGAAAACTACTGAAATTTTGTAACGTATCAGTATTTTGAGTAAAAAGAGGACATGCTAGCACCCTAAATTTATGCGAACAAAAACTTGTTCTTATTATATTGCAATATTGCTGTCCATTGTATTATACATTGAATCCTGACATAAAAAAATATGGCTGATTTACTATGCGGGTATATTAATTTACAAATTAAAGTGCACATATGGTCAGTTTTGGTCAATGCGGTCAAATAATGTTGTTGTACAAGTCAGCATGAGGTATCAAAACTACTAAAATTTTGTTATGTATCAGTACAGATTAGTGCAGTCCTAACCTTTACAGCAAGTTAATTTGATAATCAGCCATTTGGACTGGTCAAAGTTAACCTGTGACCGAAATTAGGACTGCTCTGACCAGTCCTGGGACCAAAATCTAGTTAACTTGAAAAGGGGACTTGGTCCACAGACTGTTTTTATGTCTGCCAAAAATTTAACTTGGAAACAGGTCCGCTATTGACATAAGTTAACTTCGAACCAGTCCTGTCAAAAGTTAACTTCGGAACCAGTCCTGTCATAAAGTTAACATAAGTTAACTTCGAAACCAGTCCTGCCACAAAGTTAACATAAGCTAACTTTTGCTTTGACAAATCCGATGAAAACCAGACCTGTTCCCAAGTTAACTTTTGACTGGTCTGCTCAACACTAAGTTAACTTGTAACCAGGACCGCTTATACGATTTTTTAAAAATATTTTTAATATCTTTGTTTTGTAGTGTAAACATCGAAAATAAAGTAAAATTAATACTTCCTTTTTATAAACAGTATTAAATACAAAATGAATTATTTGAAAATTAAGTACGCATAAAACGTTGCTTGTAACACAAATTGATCTGTGATCTGACTATCTATCAATTATAAAAACGATCTTGGCTACAATGATAACGGGCACTGAATATATATATATTCCATTACCTATCATATTCAAAAATATTTGCACTTTATTATGTATGATCATGTATATCTTTGGAAAGAAGTATAGTTGATGTTAGTTGTATACGTCCTTATTAGTAATACATATTTGAACTATGCAGTCACAATCTGCAATAGTTTAATTCATTTACACACATGACTACAAATTTGTGTTCGCATAAATTTAGGATACTAGCATGTCCTCCTTTTACTCAAAATATTGATATGTAACAAAATTTCAGTAGTTTTGATACCTCATGCTGACTTTACAACAAAATTATTTGACCGCATCGACCAAAACTGACCATATGTGAACTTTAAATTGTAAGTCTATATACCTGAATAGTTAATCAGCAATTTTTTTAAAATCAGAAGTTTTTAGTAGGACCATAAATGTACATGTAATCAATAATATTGGAAAACTATATAAATGCAAAAAAAATTTCACATAAAATGAGAGTGTCAGCATTTCATCTCTTTATTCAAAATAACAGTTACATCATATATAGTAGTTCATGTTGGTGTGTTATACAAAACTATTATGCGGCATCATCAAAGTACCAACACTGACATGTCTGAATACAACTTATAGCTAATCCCGGCTGACCCAGCCGATTGAACTTTTGACGCATACAACAATCACTTTTCCATTGTGGCGTCAGATATTTTTTTTGATGACATCCAAATTTTTACGACAACCTGTCTGATATCCAACAATGGCGGACAAATAGCGATATTAAGGTGTATTCATTTGCAAATACTACCCTAATTTAATACAATGATTAAATAAAAAAAGGTTTTCTTCTGGGAATAGTATACTACTTATCTATTATGTCGGTTGATTGATTTTGCTTATAGTTAAACCTCAAGTGGCAACCATTTCATTAAAGTGCGCATTGAGTATAATTCTGGGACTTCCCATATCTCAATTAATCGGCAAAGACAAATCTCTTGACCAATCTGACGAATTTGATGAGATTGTTGATAGTTTTACCACAACGTATGCTTACGGACACTGTACAATTTCTGTTAGAATATTCTGCGGAAAATAGAATACTAATTCAATGCAAACAAGTTGAATAACAATGAAATATCCATGCATGTACAAATTTAGGCATAAAGTTAAATTAAGGAAGGGACAGGTAAAAAACGGGGAACGAAGCAACGTCGACAATGTTGTTGATATCCCGTGAATATTGCTCCGAAGCGTTGGACAACCTTTCTATCCGCCTTCTAATAAAAAAAACTCACTCTATGTAATTGTATAGGCATTTTTTTTATTTATTTAAGAATACATGTATATCAAATAAAAAAAAGAGAATTTTTATAATATCTAGTAGAGTCTAGCGAGTAAATAATAAGTGATATCTGTGGAAAAACAATGCGAATGTTGTTTCCGTATTTTAATTAAAGTTCAACATGTTCAAGTCTGATATGAAGACAATTATAACGATATACTGTCATAAGCAGACCTGTCCTCAGGTCTGGTCAATACCAGACTTGTCCACAGGTCTGGTCAAAAGTAGACCTGTCCTCAGGTCTGGTCAGGAGCAGACCTATCCACAGTTCTGGTCTGAGGCAGACCTGTCCTCAGCACTGGTCAAAAGCAGACTTGTCCACAGGTCTGGTCTGGGGCAGACCTGTCCTCAGGACTGGTTAAAAGCAGACTTGTCGATAGGTCTGCAGCGGTCCTAAAAAAGCAGACCGTAGGTCTGGTCCACCAACGAGGAAGTTAACTTGCTTGACTGCTTAAATATTCTCAAGTTAACTCAGAAAGCAGTCAACAAGTTAACTCTAAGTTAACTTTTGTCAAGGTTAGGACCGCACCCATCTGGATTTTGGAGAAAAAAGAGGACATGCTGGCACCCTAAATTTTTGGCGAACAAAATTTTGTTCTCATTATATTGCAATATTGCTGTCCATTGTATTATACATTGAATCCTGACATAGAAAATATGGCTGATTTACTATGCAGGTATATAGATTTCCAAATTAAAGTGCACATATGGTCAGTTTTGGTCAATGCGGTCTAATAATTTTGTTGTACAAGTCAGCATGACGTATCAAAACTACTGAAATTGTGTTACGTATCAGTATTTTGGGTATTTAGGACATGCTTGCACCCTAAATTTATGTGAACAAAAATCTGTTCTTATTATATTGCAATATTGCTATCCATTGTATTGTACATTGAATCCTGACACAAAAGATATGGCTGATTTACGATGCGGGTATAAAGATTTAAAAATTAAAGTGCACATATGGTCAGTTTTGGTCAATGCGGTCAAATAATTTTGTTGTACAAGTCAGCATGAGGTATCAAAACTACTGAAATTTTGTTACGTATCAGTATTTTAATTGGACATGCTGGCACCCTAAATTTATGCGAACAAATATTTGTTCTTATTGTATTGCAATATTGCAATCCATTGTTTTATACACTGAATCCTGACATAAAAAGATATGGCTGATTTACTATTCGGGTATATAGATTTACAATTTATAGTTCACATATGATAGGCTAAAGTAACTTTACGATCTGCCGTCATACAATATTTAGTTTTGTTTTGCCACTTTTTATCATAATTGCAAACAGAATTACTGGGTTGAGTTAGAAATAAATTAGAAGCAAAAATAAATGAATATTTAAAGAATTTTAACATGGTTTTATATTAAGTATTAAAAATATTGTACATGTTATAACTTGTATAATGCAAAAATACAAGTTATAACATGTACAAAAGTACCTCATACATGTTATAACCTGTACAAAATATTGCTTAAAAATGGTTTTAACTTGTACAAAATCGAAAAATAAGGATATTTTCCTATTATCGCAGCAGATGATATTGACCTCAATTACATTTTCATAACTTTTTTTATTATTACTCATGTTAGTGTGTTTTGTCCTTTTTTGATCCTCCTATGACTATCTATGGACAGATCTTTATTTGATGAATCATAATTGTAAGTGTCCACTTTGAAGGCAATAGTAAAATACTTTTATTCTAGTTGACACTAAAAGACATAAGAGGATAGCCAGGACAGATGTGTCTACAAATAAAATTTGGAATTGAAATGGGGTATGTGTCTAAAAGACAACAACCCGCCCATGAAGCAGACAACATTGGATCCAAAGGCAACAAATACATGCTTTCAAAGTAGAGGATATATATTTAAAACATCACAATTCCATTCGCCTCATGCAATGATCTTATAGTTTATAAAAAAAATTGAGTTATAAATTTACATTAGTCATGCTGAAGGCCAAAAATGTTGAAGAGTAGATCCGAAGATATTGATAATGAAGCGTGGTCCAATGAAAACTATTTTAGCTCTCTCTTGCTTTTACAGAGTAAGCATATATGACATTGTTTTAGTCTTTGCATGCTATAAAATCGAGAGGGAGGAGTTTTTCCCAAAATTATTAGGAATCGTTCTTAAATTTTTGGAAGAATTTAGTTACTAGCATCTAATTATAATTGTCATTGAGGAATGCAAGCTTTTAGTAAATAGTTTCACACGTATTTAAGCCATGAGGGACTGCATAAAACATACAATTACATGAACACACGTTTTGCCAACATAAGTCATGAAACATATTTCTGAAAGTTTGTGATCATTGTCCTTTACCGAAAAAGACACTTTCTGGCCTATTTATTGTTGTTCTTTATGCATTGGTAAATTTAAATGTATATTTTACTTCATTAATATTTATTTGAAATTTTGTACAAGTTAAAACCATTGATAAGCAATATTTTGTACAGGTTATAACATGTATGAGGTACTTTTGTACATGTTATAACTTGTATTTTTGCATTGTACATGTTATAACCTGTACAAAATCGCAACTTGTACACGACATATGCACAGGACAGGATATTGTTTGTTTCATAGTATATGTATATTCTGCACGAATATTTTTTATCGCTACCATAACATGTATAAACAAGAATGTTTCCTCAGTACACGAATGCTCCACTCGCACTATAATTTTCTATGTTCAGTGGAACGTGAAATTGGGGTACAATCTCTTATTTGGAAAACCTGAAGCGGTACAGACGGTACAACGAACGGACGCACATACCAGAAAACATAATGCCCCTCTACTATCGTAGGTGGGGCATAAAAACTAAACTATGTGGACCTTATGAGATCGCACACAAGACAGCTGATTGGATAAATGTGATGAATTGTTACGCCTACATAAAACTGGTATCCAATTCAATGCCAGCAGACACCTGGGGTCTGTTGTTCAACTTGTCGTTAAATTAAACGAGTCGTTAAATTTTACTAATCACTGCGTTAAATTTAATCAGTCCATTATCATGTTGTTCAACTTGTCGTTAAATTTAACGAGTCGTTTAAAAATGTCAAAGTGTCGTTATATTTAATCGACCTCATTGAGGGTGATTAAATTTTAATCAGTTGATTAACCTCAATCTAAGATGGCTGTCAATGTTTTGTTTCAACCACCTGTTGTAAGAAGAGAGCGACATTTTCGCGGTTTTGACCCTCTAGAAAGGGAATTTTCTGATGAGGAGCTAAGGCAGAGATATAGATTTGGCAGGGAGACTATTGCATACCTGTCAGATTTAATGAGAGGGGATCTTGAGCGTGGGACAAACAAGGAGACAGCCCTTTCAGTGGAACAACAGATTATGATTGCCTTGAGATTTTATGGAAGTGGATCACACTTGCAAGTAGTTGGGGACACAATGGGATTTGACAAATCAACTGTATCTCGGGTGATTAACCGTGTGACGGATTCATTAGTTGCCATGAAAGATGATTTCATATCGTGGCCAGATAATCAGAGGAAGAACGTAATAAGGGCTGGGTTTTATGAAAAGGCTGGTTTTCCAAACGTGGTTGGATGCATTGATGGGACTCACATACGGATTACTGGGCCTAGCATTGATGAACCAGCATTTGTTAACCGAAAGGGGTTCCACAGCATCAACGTACAAGCCATTTGTGACCATGAAGGTAATTTAAAACACTGTATTATACCTATTTTATATTTACAACATGCTTTGTGTGCGTGCTTTTTCTTGACATCTTCAATCGTCCTTGACCATACACATGGCTGGTTTTCTGTTGAACTGCTTTTCAGCTAATTTGAAAATCGATGGAAAAAGAAAGACAACTCAATCTTGTCATACTTTCTATTGGATCCGTAGACTCATTGTTTTTTACCAGAGACATATACATATAATGTGTCTCTAATTTTACCGTTTCACTTTTCTGTTTTTACTGTTTCACTTTTAAATATGCTGGATCGAGTGAACTGCTAAGAGTTAATGAACATAAATTTATTGATCAAAATAGTTATATAGATTTTGCCAACCCTTATCTTTAGGTAGAATTTGTCACAGTCAGGCTTATAAACTTTGAAACGTCAACAAAAAGTGTGCCCCTTGCAGTTTGAAGAAATTCTAGATCTACCTCTAAATGTTTCAGTGAGAAGACCCCCCCCCTCCCCAAAAAAAAAAAACAAAAAAAAAAAACAACAACAACACGTACTTGAAAAAAACCCATACAAAACTGAAAAACGTGACAACTGAACAAAAAATAAGTGTCCAATCTGTCATCCAAATATCAAGTTCGCCTCCCCCATTCTTTTTGATTGGAAAATAAGCCAGTCATTGTTCAAAATATTTTTTTTTTTAAATGTTAAGGGAGCATATATATAATTAACTGCTTTGATCCCCGATGTATTGTTTATCTGACTGATTGTTTATAAAACTATACATAAATAATGACGACTTCAGTATGTATACTAAAGAAATTTATCCTGTAGAACTTACTTTAAATAAAGCTAATGATAACAATGACCACTGCCCTTTCCTCGATCTTGATATCTATATCATAAACGGGAAGCTTAATACAAAAATTTATGATAAAAGAGATGATTTTTCATTTCCTACTGTTAATTATCCATTTTTAGATGGTGACGTTCCCTTGTCACCATCTTATGGTGTTTATATATCTCAACTTGTACGATTCGCTCGTGTATGTAACAATGTATTAGATTTTAGCGAGAGAAATTTATGTATTACTGAAAAATTATTACACCAGGGTTTTCGATATCACAAACTGGTCAAAACATTTACTAAATTTTATCACCGGTATAAGGAAATAATTCGTAAATATAACTCAACATGCAGACATCTTATACGTTCAGGTATTTCACATCCAAAATTTTATGGAAATATTCTTTATAAAGCACAAAAATGTCAGTATTCTCCTCAGAAACTAACAAAACCTTTAAATAGACTTATTAAAAGGGGATATAGTTACGATACTGTTGTCAGGTCATTAAAGATTGCATATTTTGGCTTTAACATTGATTCACTGATAGGGTCTTTGCATCGGAACTAAACACATTTATTTCTTTAAAAAAATAACAGTTGTTGGCATGACACGGGTTATGTTCTTCTCATATATTTTATGATAGTATGATACTAAACCCCTAACGGGAGGGATTGTACCTGATATTCATATGATGAAGACATAATCTTTCAATCAGTTTAATTGAGGTCTGGAGCTGGCATGTCAGTTAACTGCTAGTAGTCTGTTGTTATTTATGTATTATTGTCATTTTATTTATGTTCTTTTGTTACATCTTTTGACATCAGACTCGGACTTCTCTTGAACTGAATTTTAATGTGCGTATTGTTATTCTTTTACTTTTCTACATTGGCTAGAGGTATAGGGGGAGGGTTGAGATCTCATAAACATGTTTAACCCCGCCGCAATTTTGCGCCTGTCCCAAGTCAGGAGCCTCTGGCCTTTGTTAGTCTTGTATGATTTTAAATTTTAGTTTCTTGTGTATAATTCGGAGTTTAGTATGACGTCCATTATCACTGTACTATTATGCATATTTTAGGGGCCAGCTGAAGGACACCTACGGGTGCGGGAATTCTCGCTACATTGAAGACCCATTGGTTGCCTTCGGCTGTTGTTTGCTCTATGGTCGGGTGGTTGTCGCTTTGACATATTCACCATTTCCTTTCTCAATTTTATATTTTGCTTTCATCACATTGCAAATTCAGCTAACATTTTAATGACTAGAACTATAATGGACAAACTATATGTATGCACATAAAAGAAGATGTGGTAATGATTGCTTAAATGGGACAAATCACAAGAAATTAAATGACACGGAAATAAACAGCTTGGGTCACCATACTTAATCACAATCACTGATTTGCTTTGCCTTGACTAATGAATTATGGAACTACTTTTTTAACTTTTGTAACTATCATATTTTTGTTTAAAGGTAGATTCACCAACATCAGTGCTAGGTGGCCAGGATCAGCACATGATTCTCACGTTTTCAGAACCTCAGCCATAGGACAACATCTTGAGAATGTATATCAAGGAATTGGACAAGGTGTATTGTTAGGAGATAGTGGCTATCCCTGCAGACAGTTTTTGCTGACACCATACAGACAACCAGCTGCTGGTAGAGGTCAAGCAAGGTTTAACAGAAGAAATTGCTCAACAAGGTCGACAATAGAAAGGACATTTGGAATATGGAAGAAGCGCTTTCACATTCTAGGATCAGAGGTACAATTAATTCTTTACAAATAATCACAGTATAGTAACATGAATATTTGACATGATATATGCCATGTATGCCCTTATATTTTAAAAGTCATGTTTTTTTTTTCTTGTGAGACGGCTGTCTACTAAATCTTTCATTAGTACATTTTTCGATTTCTCTAAATTTCGGTTAAGGTATTAATGGTCCCCTTCTCTATCTTTTCTTTATACATGTAGCTACTATACGTTTTTTGGTGTTTTTTTTTTTGCTGACCACAGTATGGTTGCCTATAATTGCTTACATCGACTTCATTTTAACTTTGCAGGATACATACATTTTAGTTATAAAATTAACAATCACACCAACTCTCCTTATTTTTATCACGTAATAAAACTCGGAAAAAAATGAAAAATCAGTTGTATATTTAAGGGCTGATAAAGCTGACATCAGAAACACGTTAAATATCAAGCCAGGACAAGAACACAATGATCGACAATTCATCTGCACACAGATCAAAACCCGAAAATTATACATGTACTGATAACAGGTATCCAGTTGGAAAATTGGTGATGTTAGTCCGGTAACTTAATGTACTCCAAGGGTGAATGGGGAATAGAAATATGGTCACGTGGTCTTCTTCCGACCGACAGTAAAACGCTTGCTGAAGTGGAGCGTCCGTTTGGCTGTGCGGGATGTATAAGTTCGCAGTCACGTCCGGTCAGAATGTGGACGTTGAATCCAAGTCTCGAGTAAAGAGAGTGCCACGCTCTGAGCACGTTAAGAACCTGTGCAACGACTCATTGAGGGCCCGTAAGTGGCCTGTTGCAAGGCACAATTTCTGTCCCTATCCAATATACCCTCATTTTCCAGTGGCAGTCCAAACTTCTCCGACCATCATCCCAAATGGCCTCTATTATGACAAGATCTACCTATTGCATTTATTGTGAACTTGTTCTCGGCCTGAATATGCATGAAATATTTGCCACTGGACGTTAAGCAACCAACAACCAACCAAATTATGTAGTCATGTTGGGGTAACTGCTCAAAGTTAGTCATTACAATAACTTTATTAAATCGTGAATGTAACAGTACATCATCAGTTGTTGGACTGTTTGTTCAGCTTTATGTTTGATTTGGTCCCTTTTTGTCGAGCCTGCAACTTTTGTTGCAGAAAGCTCGACATAGGGATAGTGATCCGGCGGCGGCGGCGGTGTTAGCTCACTTCTTAAAAGCTTTATATTTTAGAAGGTAGAAGACCTGGATGCTTCATACTTTGTATATAGATGCCTCATGTTACGAACTTTCCGTCAGTCACACGTCCAATGTCCTTGACCTCATTTTCATGGTTCTGTGACTACTTGAAAAAAAAGTTAAGACTTTTTGTAATGTTAAATTCTCTCTTATTATAAGTAATTGGATAACTATATTTGGTATGTGCCTACCTTGCAAGGTCCTCATGCCTGTCAGACAGTTTTCACTTGACCTCGACCTCATTTCATGGATTAGTGAACAAGGTTAAGTTTTGGTGGTCAAGTTCATATTTCTGATACTATATGCAATAGGTCTAGTATATTCGGTGTATGGAAGGACTCTAAGGTGTACATGTCCAACTGGCAGGTGTCATCTGACCTTGACCTCATTTTCATGGTTAAGTGGTTATAGTTAAGTTTTTGTGTTTTGGTCTGTTTTTCTTATACTATATGCAATAGGTCTACTATAATTGATGTATGGAATGATTGTAAGGTGTTCATGTCTAGTTGACAGGTGTCATCTGACCTTGACCTCATTTTCATGGTTCAGTGGTCAAAGTTAGTTTTGGTTTATTTTTCTAATACTTTATGCATTAGATAAACTATATTTGGTGTATGGAAATATTTTATGATCTATATGTCCGTTAAGCAGGTTTTATTTGACCTTGACCTCATTTTCACGGTCCATTGCTAAGTTTATAAAAGTGTTTGTGTTTTGGTCTGTTTTTCTTTTTTTATAAGGAATAAGTCAACTATATTTGTTGTATTGAAGAATTGTTAGCTGTACATGTCTGCCTTGCATGGTTCATCTGACCTTGACCTCATTTTCATGGTTCATTGATCAATGTTTCATTTTCATGGTTCATTGATCAATGTTTCATTTTCATGGTTCATTGATCAATGTTTCATTTTCTTGGTTTATGTTGAGTTTATGTGACAGTTGTAATAAAAGCTTTATATTTAGGTCTATCAAGATAGTATCAATGATTAGTAAAGAAGGCGAGACATTTCAGTGTGTGCACTCTTGTTTAATTAAATTATAGTGTTAACGTTTTTGTAATAGATTTACTTAATCTCAGACTTATTCATGAGCAAGGTTAATTCATGCTACAAACAAATAGTATTTCTATCACACTTTAAAATAAATGTTTTTTAATTGTATTCCAGATCCGAATGAAACCTGATAAAGCTTGCCGAATTATCATTGCTTGTGGTATTCTGCACAATATTGCCATCATGAGGAATGAACCTGAAGTTGCAGAAGAACAATTGTTTGACAATCAACCTCAGATGCCACCCTATAATGGTCCACAGGACGGAAAAGGCATACGGGATCATTTTGCTACCACTTTTTTTGCCTAATAAATTGCATGTTTTTATTTTTTCATATTTTCATAAATTGTCTTTCATTAAAAAAATGAGGAAATTTGAAAATAGTAACAAACCTTTGTATGATCAGTTTGACAATGTGTTGAGAGAGGAAGTTTGCATTTTCGCGACTACAATACTGGTATAGTAAATGGTGAGCAGTTAGTCGCCTATGAAATAAAAAAAACCAGTAGCCAGGCAACTGTTTTTCAGTACAAGAATAAGAATATGTGGTATGATTGCCAATTGATTATATCAATTACCATATGGAATTTTTTTTTATTTAAATGCCCCAAAAAGGCACAAGCCATGGCCGACAGTGCAAGGACTGTACAGCCAAGCAAGGTCATTTAAAATTTTTGATCCGTGTATCACTTATTATTTTTTGAATGATGGAGGTGCAATATGTGTGGCTAAATTGTAATTACTGGTCTATTTTCTTTTACATAGGAGTGTGCACACAAAATTAAAGAATGTGTTGGCCTCATAGTAATTTCTGAAATACAAATCAACAATATAACAATGAATTTAATACATAGAGGCAAGTGCCTGAGAGAGTGTTACTGGTTCAGAATTGCCACCCACTAACTTCTGCAACAGCTCAATTTGTAGTTCCAGTTTGTTCCTCTCCAAGTCCATATGCACTTTCTGCTTCTCTTGGAGTTTACCTTGCAGTGCACGATACTGCATGTCGTGAATATCCTGCACTGTTACCTTTTTCAAAGGTGTTCTCACTGTCCTACAAATAATAAAAACATAATGAATTCTGTAAAAGATCGATTAATTTTACATCTCTTTTTATTGATCGATTCAATGTCATAGTTCCATGAAATAGCCAGTCAGAATTTGTCACGTTTTCCGGCTTGAAATATGTGAATAGGTGGGGGAAACTGCCAGAAATATATGAAAAGGTAAAAAAAGAAAACTTGAAGTATTGACCAAATAATCTAGCGGAACCTGTTTCCACAACACATTTTTATAGAGTTCTTGTATACATCCCCATAGTACGGTAGAATTATTTTTTTTTAAATCTAAAATTTCGGGAAAATATTCATTCTACTTGTGAACTAAAAATCGTTTGTGTTGAAGGTGGCTTACGGTGACCTTCAGTTGTTAATTTCTGGTCTCTTGTGGGGAGCTGTCTCATTGGCAATTATACCACATCTTCTTTTTTTACATTTACAACTTACTTCTGCTTATCTGTCCTATCTGTTTGTTCTTGAATATGTGGTACGACTGTTTGTGTCAGGATGGGGTCATATCCTGAAAGCAGAGACGGACTTGGTGGACTGGAGGGGGGTGGACTGTCCCTTATCAGAGATGCTGCAGATTCATACAAATCCTGGCTGGCATCTTCTTCCGGCAAAGTGGCATTGATAGATGGTTGATCTGTAATAAATGAGAACAAAATTATTCGTTGATACTGTGTTTGGGTATATTTTATTAATTATAAAAGGGGGGGGGGGGGGGGGCAATTGAAAAGGCATACTATATATATATATATATATCATCATTCAATTAAATTCAGATACAATTACTTTAAATTGCAAGATAAAAAATATTGCACAAGACTAAATAAGACCCTATTTCAACCCTTTTCAGATTATCAAGGGTCTCAGCTATAAACTAATATGTGTTCCTGTCTAGGTTCAGTCTGCAACAACAAATTGATCAACTTTATTCCGGATTTATGACAACCAGTCCGTATCTGTTTTAATAATATAAATCATGACTGGTTTTCGGTCGAAATTAGCTATTGCGGTTCCCTTTAATCAATCAACAGATACCAGTTTAAAGACGACTTGGCGGGCACCTACAGCCACTTGTGAACTAATGTTAAAAATAATACTTTAAAACTGTTATCAGTTTAAGCAAATGCAATCTTTCAATATTATATCAAGTGGAAAACCTTCAAACCAACAAGAAACACGTTGGCAATCATTTAATGATGGAAAATATTGGTTAAAATAAATTGTTATCAGTCACGTGATATCAGTTGGGAATTCCCCTACTTGTTGTGACGGCGGAGCAGACGAAACTTTAACCAAAATTTAATAAAGGAAACTATGTATCCCGGTATTAAAAAGGATACAAATATTTATGTTAATTTCATTGAAAATTAACAATAACAATAAAAAGAACCTTCAAAACAAAATTTTGCCAAAAATGTTTGTTTTTATATGATAAATAAAAACATGTTAAGTGAAACTGATCAAGTTACTTTTTACAAAGTTCAATAAGAAGGGTAGAGCCTTGAGAAGTTCTAATTAAGGGGAAAACACATTTGGGGATTTATTTCAAAGTGTTAAAAAATATTTACTTGTCTGGAATGATTCAGTTTCAAGTCCACCCTGAATCCCCCTGAAGCTGGTGGTGTCCTTCATAAGATGGATAACTTTCTCTACTGCAGAGCTAGGTTGTTTTGGAGCTGGTCCTCCCCAAGTTTTGAACAACTCACTCCTGTGAGTTGTGTACACAGCCTTGGCCACTCTTGTGGTATTCCTCCACTTGTTCCTAACTTCTGTGGCTGTACGGATGGCAACTCCAAGAGAATTGACTTTGATGGCTATGTCATCCCATACCTTTTTTTTCAATTGGTTGGTCACTGTATTTGTAAGTTTTCCATTAATTATACTGGAGTGTTTCTCAACTAGTTGTTGGATCAGGTCTTCCTCTGCCACAGTGAAGTTGGTCTTTTTCAGTCTTTTTAGTTTGCTTGGGTTTGGTTCAGTAGATTCAGCCATTGTTTTACAGACAGGATGCTCCAGAACAATGCATGATGGGTAGGTTTTATCTAATCACTTGATTAATCAGTTGATTAAATTTTAACGCATTGATTAATCAGTTGATTAAATTTTAACGCATTGATTAATCAGTTGATTAAATTTTAATTCATTGATTATTTAATCGACACGTTAAATATTGTTGAACAACAGAAAATAAACGACTCGTTATGTAACGACTGGTTAAAAGATTTAATGACTCGTTAAATTTAATCAATCGTTAAAATAACGACAAGTTGAACAACAGACCCCTGTCAGTAAAAACAAATTGCAAGCGTTGATGGTTAGAGATTTATTTGTGTATTCGATATTTGAAAAATAAGTTAGATAGTCTCTATTTGTTTTCCCTTTTTTTCAGCTGGATTCCAATAACTGTTTTTACACTTTTTTTATTTAACAGAAAGGTATTTAAATAAGAGTGCACCCCATGTAACAGAGATTTACAAGCATTTAATATAGCAACTTGTGTTTTTGAAACGTCATATTTTCAATAATTCACAGACTTTTGCAATAATATTAAACCTTTATTTTTTAACGAACGCTTCTAAATCTGGGATGTAAGAAAGTTATAAATGGTTTTTGGATTATAGACACAATAAAAAAAATATGGAAATCAAATGCACAAGTCTGGCAAAAATGAACGGACAATGCTATCACAATAAACAGAAAACGACAAAAGACATACATATTACTGTTATAGTTTTTCCCTGTCTTAAGTTTACAATAACTTAAATGAAATTTATATTGAAAACATGAAAAGTTAAATGATAATTCATATTATTAACACTATTAAAGAAAAGAAACATCAACAATTTAAAAAAAATCACATATTTAGATTACGTTTTCAAGTGTTAATCCCGACATCCGTAAGTTTTAAGGGTATACAAATTATCTGTAACGTCAAGTTGACACATTTCCCCCCATGACACCAGTCTGTAATTGCATAAATATTTATTTATAATCACTTGTAAACCATTAAATATAAAGTTTTTGATGTTTATATTCAATGAATAATTATTAAATGTAATTTCGGCAATCTGTTGATTTTGAACTCAATTCGCCACGGTTTGCGCAGAAGTATGACTTTGAACCACTTATGGTTTTTTTTTAATATAGAAAATGTTGAATAATTAAATAGGAAGAGGTATGCATTAGAATTGATTATTTTCTTTATTTAATTACAACATGGCAGACTTTCAGTTAACATAAACCGTCTTCGTTTTAATTTTAATTTTATTCTTAAAAGGGGAGCAACCCCTGATAAACACTGGGAAAGTTTTACCCGTTTTCTGTCCAAATTAATAAAATCGGAACACGACTGAACACGATCTGACAAATTCTTAACGTAATTTTGTATCCATGGTCTGTTTTGGTCTGACACTGTCGTAACGGATCTTAACAGCTCGCTAGGATATTCAGTCTTGATAATCTTGACATGCCTTAACGGACTGATATACCTGATGAGACTATCGATCGTAACGGAGTCTTAACGGTCTAAAAAGTCTGGACGATTTCCTATAGCGGTAAATCCATTCAATCAAGATGTGATCAGACCAAAATGACCTTTTCAGACTGAAATCGTGCTACTAGTGATATTAAATGAAATTTGCGTCCTGTCAAACAAAACGTCAATTTTTAGACGGTCAAGGCGGTCAAATAATTGTGTTGTACAAGTCAGCAAGAGGTAACACAACTACTGAAATTTTGTTCTGTATCAAAATTCTGAATAAAAGGAGAACATGCTGGCACCCTAAATTTATGCGAACAGAAAATTGTTGTTATTGTATTGCAATATTGCTGTCCATTGTATTATACATTGAATCCTGACATAACAAAAATGGGCTGATTTACTATGAGGGTATATAGATTTACAAATTAAAGTGCTCATGTAGTCAGTTTTGGTCAAGGCGGTCAAATAATTGTGTTGTACAAGTCAGCAAGAGGTATCACAACTACTGAAATTTTGTTCTGTATCAAAATTTTGAATAAAAGGAGGACATGCTGGCACCCTAAGTTTATGCGAACAGAAAATTGTTGTTATTGTATTGCAATATTGCTGTCAATTGTATTATACATTGAATCCTGACATAACAAAAATGGGCTGATTTACTATGAGGGTATATAGATTTACAAATTAAAGTGCACATATAGTCAGTTTTGGTCAATGCGGTCAAATAATTTTGTTGTACAAGTTAGCATGAGGTAACAAAACTTTTGAAATTTTGTTGCGTATCAATATTATGAATAAAAGGAGGACATGCTGGCACCCTAAATTTATGCGATCAAAAATTTGTAGTCATATGTTAACATGGTTAAAATGATGCTTTTATTTTGTATAGTAAATTATATCCTAAATTTAAAATATTGCTGATTGTGGCTACATAGATCAAGGACATATAACTAACAAGGACGTATAACTGACATCAAAAATACGTCCTTTCATAGATATACATATAAATAAAGTGCAAATATGGTTGAATTTGATAGGTATTGGAATATATATTCAGTGCCCGTTACCATTGTAACCAAGATCGTTTCATTTAATCTAAAGATTGGCAGATCACAGATAAATTTGTGTTACAAGCAACGTTTTATGCGTACTTTATTTTCAAATATTTGTATTACATCCTGTTTATATAACAGAAGTATTTATTTTACTTTATTTTTGATGTTTATACTACGAAAAAAAGATATTAAGAAATATTTTTTTAAAAATCGATGTAGAGCGGTCCAGGTTACAAGTTAACTTAGTGGTGAGCAGACCAGTCAAAAGTTAACTTGGGAACAGGTCTGGTTTCCATCGGATTTGTCAAAGCAAAAGGTAACTTATGTTAACTTTGTGGCAGGACTGGTTTTGAAGTTAACTTATGTTAACTTTACGACAGGACTGGTTCGAAGTTAACTTATATCAATAGCGGACCTGTTTCGAAGTTAACTTTTTGGCAGACATAAAATTAGTCCTAGGACCAAGTCCGCTTTTCAAGTTAACTATTTTTTGGTCAGAGCAGTCCTACATCCGGTCACAGGTTAATTTGACTAGTCCAAATGACTAGTTATCAAGTTAACTTGTTGAACAGGTTAAGACTGCACCCATCTGTATATTTTATATTGTTGTGTTCAAATACGTTGTACAAAACTAAATAGTTTTAAAATTTAAGCGATTTCTGTAATTTAGTTCTTTTTTTAATTTCTATATTACCGCTTTTTCTCCAAAAATGTGTTTCTTGCAAAGGCAGATTGTGAGCATAAATGAACGGTGACCCCATTTTTTTATTTTATTTTTCTATTAAGTATTAGATAAAGTTCATTTATAGAAAAATATAGCGAAATCCTATATTTAATAAAAAAAAAAATGAATTAGACCCGTGAGCCCCCTTAAGGTTGTATTATGTAATTCTAAATATTGCCTTTACCTGAATAAAATATTATCATTATTATTATTATTATTATTAACTACATAATTGTTAAACTGAGATCTGAGAAACAGCAAATATGCTTTTATTTCTTAAGACATTTTTATATTACTATAACTCACCAATCGAAGCTGTTCTACAATGATCAAGACACTTTCAACTTCCATGTGCTACCTTATGTACTTATTTACATATATATTTTAAAACTTGTTTTGATGAGTACGACACATTTTGTGGAAATATTAGGAATTTTTGGGAATACTTGTACTCTAACAGACTAGGGTCGAGTTGGTGGTTATACCAGTTCACTCAAATTATTTTCTGATTACTGATGTTGTCAAAATGTTTGTTTTTTATATTGTAGTCAAGTTTGTTACATTATAGTGTTTCGCTTCTTTTGGATCCAAAAGAAAAACTAGATATAAGTCTAGATAATAAATACAAGCAGACACAAAATAAAATCGTTCAGATAAAGTCTCAAAACACCCCAACAAAATATTAAAGAGAGTTTGAAGATATTCAAAGTGATAAGTCGAACGCAAACTACTACATATTGGAGCCAAAGGGAAAACCCAAACAAAATTAATCATTGTTTTAAATCACGACACTTGGATTTTGATCGCGTTTAGAATTGTTCAGCCAATCCAGATTTTTGTTGATAAATGCACTTGAGTATAGACTAGTAAAACATCAATTGTATTACATCTCTTTAATTTTACTGATGTAGATCAAGTCAATTAGCAAATATGCAATCTGTAGAATTGTTCAATTTTGTGTAATTTCAGCCAACCAGAAGATTTAAAGTCAGAACCTCTGTCAGTGTGTGACAATGATACTCGGGCGCAAACTGTTTACACCTCCTGGATTTATTATGATGAGACATTGGTAAGAATTTATGAAGAGTTAATACCGTAGAACGAGCGTATCCATATTCCTCGTCTTCTTTCTAATTGATATGGGTAAAGTCATTATACTGTATGAAATAAAACTGAGTTGATGCATCAATTAGATTTTTGAAAATGTTTAAAATACTACTTTATATTTGGGGATCCGGTCACAATGAGTTTTGTGCTTTTCAAACGAATATATTCTTGTATCAGATGCATATCCCAACCGTTATTTGCATTACGCAGCGGTGTTAAGGCGATTTCATAAGATTTTATCAAGGGTAGATAACCCCGTATGGACCTCATTATGTATTCATATATTCATTAACGGGGGAGGCTGCGTCTATCGATGAAAATGTATGAAATCAAATTACATACATGCCTGTTAACTAATAACGTGTTTTCATATGATGTAATTTATTGATCGGAACAGAAATATGGAATGTTTGTGCTTTGATTTTTATGGCAAACAGTTGCAATAGCTAAATCTTGACGAGATTGTCGGCTTGTGGACCCCGCCGTCTTTTGCGGATTAATCCATAAGAAGACGATCGACTTCACATAGATGTTTGCAGTTTGCAGAATGGAAACAAACTTGCAGCGAAAATTATTTTCACCTCTACGTGAAAATCTAACCAGAAAAGTAAGTGTGAGCCACACAGAATGAATTAATTATAAAACATGCGTTGCTTGTTTTGTTCCTCATTCGCTCCAGAGAGCAAAAAACTGCATAATATTAGATAACGAGTTTACTGATGGCAGGCATGATATGCACGTGGTCAAAACAAAACTGCAACAAATATCTGAAATTTAAGTAACTTATCGAGTCTCGTCAATAAATGAACATTATATCGAATGAAACAAGTTTCCTGCATTATACCAAGAACACATTCTCATCTGTTATCCTTAAATTTGTTTAAAATATTTGCTTCACATGTTTCCTCAGGGGGGAGGGGCGTTCCGGGGTTTTGAACCCCCTTTTTTTGGTCGATCAATGCATTTGAATGGGAACATGAAGTTGGAACTACCTCCCCTTTACTCTGGGTTTGGACCCCCCCCACCCCATCCTTTTAACATGGCTGGATCCGTCCCTGGTCCTGCCATTCCTGATTGTTTACATTTCCTCCATTCTCTCCGGAACCCACATAGTTTAAATAAGGATGGCCTTGCCAGACGTCATAATTATTTGGACTATCTAGAACCCACGTGGCTTTGGTGATGATCCCTACTAGTCCAAATAATTATGACATATTAAAAGGCTATTATATTTTTTTCTGTGACGCCTTGCATCGACGCAAGAAGGCGTCAAAGCAAAAAAATAAAATAGCCTTTGAAGACGTCATAAATATTTGGACTAGATCCCTACATTCAAAGCATGGTGCTTATAATATGAAGCACAGGGCGCAGACACTGAATCAGTGTATCCCAAACTCTGTCTGACCGACATAATGTCAGACAAAAGATTATTCGGTCAGACAGAATTGTAAGAATTTTTTGGTTGAATATATATATATATATACATGTAATAGAAAAAATAAAATTTCTTTTGCGGTCGGACAAACCCTAAAACAGTTTGGCACAAACTGCCTAATGCTACTAAAAGGAACCCTAAACACGTAATCTGGAGCTTGACCACATATGATGTACTCTCGATTTCCCATCCCCAAAACGGACCCAGGGAAAACATGTTAGGGCGAACAGACCCATTACTCTCCAAAACTCTATTCCAACCATTAAATAAATTTGAAGTCCATATAATATTGTCTTCTGCTTAGTGTTGTTGGTATTGGTCAATTTTGTGCAACGTTTGCCCTTTTTTTCAAACCTAAAATTGAGAATTGAAATGGGAAATGTGTCAAAGACACAGCAACCCAACCATAGATCATGTCGAAAAAGTCTGGCATTTCTATTTAATATTTATTATGGTCCATGTACATGATGTATTGTTATATACATATTTTTGTTATAAAAATGTGTTGCTAGTTCACAGTCTTGTATCTGTATTATTCTGGAACCGGTTATTCTGTATCCAGCATGATAATAACTCTCTCTGTAGATCTTTTCTTGTCCCTGCAGTAGCAGTAGTTAATTTAATTTGAATTACAAGAGTCTAAATAATATTATTATTTTTTATAGGCTTTGTTAATGATTAACTGGGACGTCTTCCTCATGTTGCCATCTATGAGTCTGATGTTATTGCTTCTTTACATTTATTTTTGCTACCATTCCTTTCTAATGATAGCATTCATAGCATGAACGTCATTATTGGGAGGAAATCGCAGCAAAAACTAACAGAAGCAATATGAATTATCTGAGGCTAATTGATATGTAGTTTGCTCAGCATGACATCCTACTTTGACATATTATTTTTATATATATACTAATTATTATCAATATTGAATAGCTACTGCATGCATTTTCCTTCTCAAGATAGAGTACATGTATGACATCAAATATCTGAACTGTGTCCCTTGTAATATTTGTAATATTCATTTGGTACTTTCCTATTCATTTTTGGCATTTAACCACATTAACCTTTTTGGTTATTAGCTATACTTGAGTAACCGGATGTTGTTAGCTTCTCTGATGTGAACAATAAATGTGTTACCTTATTGGTGTTATTAATTTGGTTAAATCCAGTAGTTTGGTGACCATCAACACTCAATACATTACATCCCTGTTTAATGTTATTTGGAATTAAATCCATTACTCAAAGCTATGTTCCCAGTAAACATAATAGACCTATCATGCATTTGTAAAATTTTCTTTGTGAGACCACTTGTCCAAGAGGCAGAAAAAAGCCGCACTTGAATTAAAGCTGTGTATTATGTTACAACAGACAGGTGTGCGCAAGCATGAACGTATGCAAATTATATCATTTTATAAATGGAAAAGGCCACAGCTGTTTAGAAACGTGCAAACCCATACATAAGAGGGGAGGGTCTCATATTCTTATTGCTGTGAATGTAAGTCTACCTCAACCTCTGCTGATGATACCAAAAGGAACAACACATACAGGTGTTTTTCATGACACTAACATAATGTAGCTAAAATGTAATGTAAGCTCCCTTATCATGCTCATCATCTTTATTTTTTTTAGATTTACTTATTTTAGTTATCAGGATTTTATTCATAAATTTCTTTTTACCAACACCTTTAATCTTTAAAAAAAAGGTGGGTACAATTGCAAATGTACATTTATACTGTTTAACTTTTTTTTTTCATCTGTAAAATAGACAGACATTTGGATGAAGAGTTGTCTCATTGGCACTCATACATTGTATCACATCTTCCTATATCTAGACCGACTGACTATATTAAAGTCAATCTGTCTGTCTGTTCCATGTCGCAGCATCTTTCTGAGGAAAATTACAAGAATTTCTAAAATTTGGTTTCAGGGTTTATATGAGTCAACAATACCGTGTGAGGCTTTTTCATATTCATCCCTCAACAACTTCCTGTGTACCTTATAATTCTTAAAGTGTATGGGAGTATCATAAGTGACCACTTGTTTGTTTTAGATTATTTTATATGTGTTTTTTCGGGGATGGGCTGGCTATTTTGAGATGTGATCTCAGCACTTCTAGTGAATCATAAAAATATATTTAGACATTAAGACGCGCAAAATTTAGCAACATGCGTATCATGGGTTAATTTAATTTGCATTATAAAGATGAAGTAAATGTGTCACAAACTTGTTTGGCAATATTATTTCTTTATTTTATAAGATATATGATTCATTACCATGATTTTAAATGGTATACACAAGTTCATATTATTTTTGACATATACATGTAGCTTTTCAACGGTTTCGGTACTTATACATCTTTGGATTTTAAATATTTGGCTTTGAGCGTTCCTAATGAAGGTAAATCCAGAAAAGCGCTTCGGACGAAGGAAATTATTAAACGTGTTGTTTTCAATTTTTCATGCTGAGGCTGCTCCTTATTTCAAAACAAAAGTATATAATTACATTCCCTTTTTTATAGCTCACCTGACATTTACAGGTTACATTATGCCATTCAAGCTTTGATGAAATATAAAGTAATGGTTTGAATTTGGAAAGCTTTATTACATGTATTAAAGACAGGTTTATTGTTTTATCCTGCAATTTTCTAACTATTGTAAAATGAGACGACTCTTCTGAACAGTCCAAGTGACACATAAATTAAAAAACTATAGGTCACCATTATGGCCTTCAACAATGAGAAAAACACATTATATCGCATAGTCCGCTTTGAAAGGCCCCAAATCATAAATGTTAATAAACTTGTTAAACGAATAAACTAATGGCCTAATTTATGTGAACAAACAAAAAACAAGTGCTTAATTACAGACATATACATACAGAATGTGGTGGGGTTAAAGTTGATTGTTTAACCGTTAAATGTGCTAGCAAGCCAGGCTTTTCTTCCTGTTTTTATAATACATGTATACGTATGTGCAAGTACATTTCTGTTTTCTTACATCGTGAGAATATTGTATGATGTTTATTTAGAACTGTATATGGCAATGTTTCAAAAAGGCAACTAAGAATATCTCATTCTTATGAGAACTGACATTCTGAAATCTCTACATGCATGACAATTAAGTAACTACATACAAGTATGTATTTTTTTTTCTGAAATAGCAATTATTAATCTCACTTTTGTTTCCCATTCTTCAAGAATTGCAATATAATAATAAATGTACCCAATACACATCATGATACTTTCTTAATTTAAAATGAAGTGTCTGTACCAGTAATAATATTTATTTACACAGACTCGAAAGATACACGTATATAATATACTGAAGTCGCTAGCCAGCATTTCTTGTGGATTATTGATATTGAAGTTTTCCTGTTATTGTTTACATTTGGAAAAAGAGATAATATAAAACAATGAAGTTGAACATAATACATACATTTAGATATGTATTACATAGTGCGCCTTATTAAAATGTGTGTGGAATTGTTTTTTTTCAAATGTTGAATGAAGACATTACCACTGGTAAAAAAGGACGGGAATTATTTTGTGTGCATTTTAACAGTACCTTTTTTGGAGAAGTATGTTTGCACTAACTTTTAATTGCTTTTCTCGTGTTGAAAATTTCATTTGATATATATACATGTACAAAATGTATTTTATTCATAATATTTGCATTTTCATATTTCAGGGATGAAGACCTGCAATCGGACACCAGTTGAAAGTTACTTATAACTCATCATGGTCATTATGGAAGATCTGATTAAAGTTTGTTAAGACAGCTACCAAATATGTCCATGAAAAATAGAAAAAAAAGACAGCAATTCTACATAACGTACCGTACAAAGCAGAAGCATTGACTGTTCCAAGACCAAATCAATCGGAATTTAGTTTGTTGATGCTGAAAGACCGATGAATATTAATTGGACAATTTAACTTCTTTTTCATCATTATTGAAGTTGATGTTTACCATCTTAAAGAGTTTTTGCCTAAGTGAAACTGAATTCCGAATATACATGATATAGGCAGTTTGGAGATTTGTGAATATTCTTAAAATAGGAGTTACAAAAAGGATACCAGTTAAAAAATTGTATATCATTCATGTAATAAGTGTAAATTGTTGTCTCTTTCATGAAATATTTAAAAAAAAATCTGCAATGTCTAACCAAGACGAGTGAGAGATTTACAGATAGACATGATATTCAGTTGAACTGTAAACATGGTGAAGAGGAATTTTGAAATATTCATTTATAAGACTTATTTGATTGTTTTGTTATTCTCATGGCGATTACAGGAAACAGATACAAGTAATTAAATATAAATATTCATCCTACCAGTAAACCTACAGAGATGTACATGATATATACATCTTGTAAAAATGTACATGTAGACATGTAATTCACTGATGCACCACTACGGGAGTTACATGTACATGTAATTATAAAAGTAAGAATATGACATATGATTTATGTATCAAGTCAGGAATATAACAGTTGTTATCCATTCGTTTGATGTGTTTGGACTTTTGATTTTGCCTTTTGATTTTTGAACTTTCCTTTCTAAATTTTCCTTGGAGTTCAGTATTTTTGTGTTTTTACTTTTTCCAACGAAACAAATCTCCATCGGAGAACAAATAGTCATATACTTGTATTGGCCACCAGAGAGCAAGAAAATCATATTTTGTTATGATTATATTCCAAACTCATTTCATAACACAGATTACAGGTTTACAAAAATGTTCAAAAGCATAATAAAGTGTTTTAATTGCAGTTGTTGGTCAAATTGATGTTGGCCTTCAATACTGAGCAAGACCTCTGCACAAGTGTAACATCCACAGAATGTTTGAACCAAAACATTTTGGTATTTTTCTTTCGTTGCATTTATATCATTTTCTTTGGTAGTATTTACGTATGTCGTGTACAAAAATGAAGCTGCTATTTTATACATATGTACATTTTGTACATTCTAATTGTTCTACCGGTACACTTGGAAAATTTCGCATATTTTCATTTTATTCTCTAAGTCAAAATTGGTTAAGCCATTGTATTATGTTGGATAACAAAATATAAATTAATTTAAATGAAACTGCAATAATTAATCCCTCATTTTTTGTCCTACATATATGTTCAATAGATATAATTATCTATGGAATACATTTTACAAAAAAAAATGTCTGTGTATTTTTTAAGGATATATAAATTTGAAAACTTGTGATTAACTATTTCCACAGTATAAGAGATTCTTATATCTAGCAAGTTTAGCAAAAAATGTGGGTATACCACATTAATATGTATACATGTATGGCAATGAGACAGCATTCCTAACACTGGGACACAGACAGAAATTACTTTCTTCTTATTTTAAACTTGCATTTATCATATTTATGTAGTACAGCTAGAATCTGATACAAAAATAAGATGATGTGGTATAATTGCCAATAAAGTTTTGATTAACAATTAAGTTGTGTTACTTTTTATTATGCCCCATTTATGGGCATTATGTTTTCTGGTCTGTGCGTCCGTCCGTTCGTCCCATTTCAGGTTGAAGTTTTTGGCCGAGGTAGTTTTTGATGAGGTTAAAGTTCGAACAAATTGAAACGTAGTAAACATGTTCCCTAAGATATAATGTTTCTAATTGTTATGTTAAATCAGAGATTTTACCCCATTTTCACGGTCAACTGAACAAAAAAAAAATGATAGTGCGGATGGGGCATCCGTGTACATGGGACACATTATTGTTGGGATCGGTCAGGTAAAGATCAACCCATGATTTTTTAGTAGGCAGTAGCTATAGTTTTATAAGCCTTTACATGTACATACATGCATCAGTTTTACTGTCCTACTGATACTTTTGTCCTGTCCCCTATATCATGATTCATTCATCTGAAACTTTTGGATTGTGTTCATGTAAAATTGTTATTAAGTTAGTTTATTTCTGTATTTTTATATATTGGTCTACTGGTACATTTATTCGGACAGAAAATAAATACCATTTTAGTTGGTTCCAATCTCAGCAGGTGATAGTAAAGGAAATATGTTCCATTCTCAATTTTATTTCTGATTTTAAAATCTTTAAAATGAACCTTAATTATAATATTATGGCACTTAATAATAAAAACATAATTGATTGATTGTGCTTAATGTAACGTTACCACATACGACTATTTCTTTGCTGTCCATTTGTATTGGTGGACACTTTATAAACTAAGGATTTTCTTATCCCAGGCATAGATTACCTCAGCCGTATTTGGCACAACTATTTGGTATTTTAGATCCTCATTGCTCTTCAACTTTGTACTCGTTTGGCTTTATACATATTTTGATATGAGCGTCACTGATGAGTTTTATGTAGACGAAACGCACGTCTGGCGTACTAAACTATAATCCTGGTACCTTTGATAACTATTGCAGAGTAGGCAGGAATTTAATATGAAATGAGCGGCTGAAAAAAATAGGTCACTATTTTCAACCTCATGATAGCATTGTATTATTTTGAGGTTGAGAAATTAAGATGATATATATGACAAGGCTGCAGATTGAATCATAAGTACATTGTACATGTAGATGTACCTATATCTGAAACAAACGACAGATAAGATTAAAATTAGTCGTAAATGCATCTGATATAACAATTTTTCAAACTGGTTATCGCTTTATATATATACATGTAGCATGATGTAGTGTAAGCATACATTATAGAGCACACAGTTTTTTTAAGTTTGGGGTACTCAATGTCTTATCTTCTGAGCCTTACTGCAAAAGATAGTTTGTGCAAATATTGAAACTTCTCGTTCTATGAAAAAGGAGATGTATCCTCCATGTTAAAGCTGGTGTATGCCTCTGAATCACAAACTAAATAAAATAAGTTAAAGGAGGGCAGAATAACTTTACCAAGTAACTGTAAGGATGTTAGAATAAGTCAAATATTGTTCCAGATTGGTTGAAAAGGTATATTCTGTGCAATAAGATGCAGGAAAAAACTATGAACATAATACAAAAAGAAATCCTTACAAAAAAACTGGCATAGCAGCTGGTGAAAATAGATGCATTTTTTTTTTTTTTTTTTTATATATATTAATATCTATCTTGTCTATATACCAGCTTTGATTATTTGGAATACATACCAATTTTCACTTCTTCGAACAACATTTGTATGAACATCAAGATTATTCTCCTTAAATCTGTACAGGGAAGTTTAAGCTAGCTCTAAGCGTTTAGTTTTATTGTTGACATTCACCCTAATTTGTATGTAATGAAAAATTATGTATTTATATGACAGAACTTTCTTGGTATTCCTAATTATTGGAAAAAAATTATACACATTAGTAGTACACCTAAAATGACAAATTTTATTTTTCATTTACCTGTAGATATTATTAAAACCGTTTTTTTCAAAAGTGATTATTTTCGAAGGGTTGAATATTTCGCTTTGGTTTCTTGCTATGGAAAGCCTCAGCTGTCATATATTAGAGATTTACAAAACGTTATGCTGAAGCTTAAAATGTAAAGTTTAGACAGCGCGATGATGAATTGTGTCATCAAAATGCTAACTCTGAATTACAATATGCTAAGTTGAATATGTGCAATGTTAACTTGCAATGACAAGTGCTGTAGTCGTGATAGTATAATGATAAGTCACGATGTTGTGATGATATGTCAAACACACGTTACGTTGAGTTCAAAGTAAATAATGTGAAGTTGACTTTGCCTGATGTAAGCTTACAGATGAATAATGCTCAGTCATCCACTTCGATTGCCATAATAATAAATAAAATGAATAGCTAAAATGTATGGTGCTGACTTGTTATCAATAAATGTTCAGCTGAGATATTACGATGTTATCTCATTGTGATATTGCGATAGGTCTATCATGCACTATGTTGATTTAAAACACCATGATGTACAGTTGAAAGTACATGATGTTAAGTTAAGATAACACGATGCTGCACCACTATATTGAAACGAAAGGCCTACCATACAATGTGTTGACTTAAAATAGCACGATGCAAAGTTGAAAGTACATGCTGTTAAGCTATCACGATGGTTTTTCAGTATAATGTCACGATGGGCTTACCATACAATATGCGCACTCGAAACTACAAGATGGACAGTTGAAATTTTGTAATGTTCAGCTATGATAGCATGTTGTTATATCAATTTAATTCGCTATGGGTTTACCATACGATATGCTCACTCGAAACTACAAGATGGACAATTGAAATTTTGTAATGTTAAGCTAAGATTGCATGCTATTATATCAATATATGTCACGATAGGCTTATCACACGATATGCTCACTTAAAGCTACACAACGTTCAGTTGAAAGTATGTGATGTTAAGCTATGATAGCATGTTGTTAAATCATTTGAATATCACGATAGGCTTACCATACACTATGATCATTTAAAACTACACAACGTACAGTTGAAAGTATGTGATGTTAAGCTATGACAGCACGATGTTATATCATAATAATATCACGATAGGCTTGCCATAAAATATGCTTATTCAAAACTACATGACGTACAGTTGAAAGTATGTAATGTTGATCTATGATAGCACGATGTAATATCATAATAATGTCTCGAAAGGCTGGCCCTACAATATGATCATTCAAAACTACACGACGTACAGTTGAAAGTTCGTGTTGTTAAGCTAAGATAGCAGGATGATATATCATTATGACGTCACGAGAGGCTTATCATAAAATTTGTTGACTTTAAACTACACAATGTAAATTTGAAGTAATTTGGTCTTGACTTGAAACAGTAAAATGTTAAGTTATAAAAACAGAACGTGAAGTCGAAATTAAACAATGATAGGATGACATATATATGTGCAGAATTGAAGATTTTTGGTGTTGACTTCGACTAAAGTACACATGTTAGATCGTTTTTATGTTAAATTGAAAGACAATAATGATGCATAAAATATTACAGAATTATGTGAATTGAAACCGTAATTCTATGGAATTCCCCAGGATTTTTTCTTCTTCACTTGCAAGTTGATGAATATTGATGAAATTTAACTCAAGAGGCAAAATGATATACTAAGAAAATTTTACATGTTTTCTTTGGAATTATTTTTATGATTTTAACCCAGACTTATTTTTTTTGGCACTTTTTTTTATGAACAATATCTGTGATGTTTGTTAATATATATATTCAACATAATATTGTGCAATCATATTTCCGTGTATTTGTTCCAAGTCAGGAACCTCGTCGGTAATTGTCATAACTTAATGTTTTTCGTTATTTTTAAGAATTCGATTTTAATGACAATTATTTTATGAAATCTGTTTAATGTGTTACCCTTACTATGTATTTTGATATTTTTTGTCGTTGGATTGCTGTCCCAGTTATGCATAACCCACATTCCCGTTTATTCATACAGCGTTTACATAATAAGCTTTTTAACTGTTAATTTTTCAGTGTTAAGACTAAACGACTTTTCTCCTCATGTGATAAGTTTTTTTTCTCTCGTTTAAATTCCTTTTACACGAAAAAAAACATATATATATCACTGACAGGGAATACAAAGTCTTATGCCCTCTCACAAAATTCAAATGTTCTGAGAAATGATCTATTAAGGTTAAAGCTTATAACACCACATACGTGTCAGAGTTATCAGATAATTTTAATTTAATAC
This sequence comes from Mytilus edulis, assembly GCF_963676685.1. NCBI lineage: Eukaryota > Metazoa > Mollusca > Bivalvia > Mytilida > Mytilidae > Mytilus > Mytilus edulis. The sequence continues at coordinate 74,574,155 of NC_092356.1, read as the reverse complement.
CGCCCCTTTTTTCTCCAAAATAAAAGAAAATAATATGGACTTAATCTAAAAAATTAAAACCCAACAGATCTGATAAATGATACGCTAAAGAGTAGAACTATTTAACAGAATGTGACCTCATCCCCTCCAAATAAAAATAAAAACACCAAACAAAATAATGAAATTAATAATTGAATAATAGTCTATAAAATTAAAATGTATCCATATGGATGAATTGATAGGTGGAAGAATTCTACTGCATGGGACCAGCCCAAACATAAAGTATGGTAGATTCTGTTGTACAATTTTTGCTCATACATGAAGTCTATGAAACCTAATTAAATGTGATCTAGAGCCTCCAGTATAAATCGACAACTTTCTAAAAAAAAAAAATCATTGAGAGCAGTGCCAACCATTTTTCCAGCACCAAGTAAGATAGTGCCCAGGTTTATCTGTATATCCAATCGGAGAATATTTTTTTTTCTTTATATTGGTAGAGTAATTAATGGACATTGACCCTATAACTTATAATAATAAGACAATGAATGATTTCCGTCACTTATTTTTGTGTTTATCAGTCAGGGGCGTTACTTAAACAAGTTATATTTTTAAATAGAAACATAGACTAAATGTAGTTTTCATGATTTTACACAACATTTTATATCATAAAATAAAGAATTTATAAGATTTGAAAGGAGTATAGAGATAAATGGTTACTTTAAAAGTAATGACAAAAATATTACTTAAATAAGTTATTTTATACATTTTTGAAAAAAAAGCAATTACACTTATCTAAGGCATATATATAATTGGTTTGGTTTACAAATTATAAATAACTTCAGGTCTTAACTAATTTACAAGTATCTATCTATTTATATCAGTCTACCTTCAAGATTTTAGATAAAAATGATAATTTGATAGTCCCAAGAGACCAATCTTTGACCCAGAAGCGTCGGTATGAAAAAAAGTGCGTCAGAAAGTTAATAAGTGTTTCAGAAGAATTAGTTTTTATATATCAAGGTAAAAATAACCAGATGACTGTTAAAATTATTTAAAGCTAGTAAAATCTGTATTATTGGACACCTATAAAAATAATATTCAGAAAAATAACTTATATAAGTGTTATTTGAATTAGCCTCGTTTTCAACATTACTTGTATATGTTATTTTAATGTTTACTTGTTTAAGTATTGCCCTGACTGTTTATAGTGATTTTCTTTGTTCTTTACAGCTTCTCTCTATCTATATGTGTTTTTAAAGAAGAAGAAACAGTATCTGTAAAATTTGATAAAGTGCATGACTATGCGGTATGGGCTTTGTTCATTGTTGAAGGCCGTACGGTGACATATAGTTGTTAATGTCTGTGTCATTTTGGTCTCTTGTGGACCACATCTTCTTTTTTTTATATATGAATTATTTTGGTATTGATTGGATTAATTTGTGGATTTTATGTCAACAGTTTATCGGCATTCCTATGGGAACGAACTGTGCGCCTCTCCTTGCCGACCTCTTCTTATTTTCATATGAATCGGATTTCCTTCAGACACTTGTCCATTTTCAGTGACAAAGAGGCTGTAAAATGTCTATCATCTTTTCAAGATAAGGATGTTGTTGTTCCTGCGGACAAAGCTTCAAATAATATTGTCTTAATATGTAAATCGTATTACTACAAGTGTCTTATAAAAGAATTAGGAATAACTGAGCACTCTGGTAATCCCACATACAAAAACATATCATTTGACAAGGATGAGATCTTGGCGAATCATAAGTCCTTCATCTTCATGGCTTCTATGAACATTGCATTCAACAACAAATCGGAGGACTAACCTTGTTTGTTTGTATTTACAAAGTTCCGTACAAACAACGGTGCATTGTAGGCTCAGCTGCTTGTTACACTAAAGAATTGTCAATTAGATTGACTAAAATTCTGTCCGCTGTTAAAGAGGGTCTTCAGATATACTGTGAAACTGTTCACTCACGTGTTGGTATTTTAATCGTGTGTGGATTCTTAAAAACTCTAAAGAACTTCTGGATAATTTTAAATCTCGGTCTTTTTCTGAAATTAGTTCTATTAAAACTTTTGATTTTTCAACCTTGTACACACCCATTCCCCATGTGAAATTGAAAAAACGTCTAAAAGAAATAATCCACAATGCTTTTCATTATAAAAATGGTAGCATACGTTATAAATATATCACTTTGGGATACCATAAGGCATATTTTGTTAATAAAGAACAAAAGGGTAAAACATACTACACAGAGGAACAAGTGATCAGTATGCTAGAGTTTCTTATTGACATCATATTTGTTGAATTTGGAGGTATATTTTTTCAACAAATTGTCGGCATTCCTATGGGAACGAACTGTGCGTCTCTCCTTGCCGACCTCTTCTTAGTTTCATATGAATCGGAGATCCTTCAGACACTTGTAAAAAAACAAGAAGATAAAAGAAGCCAGGTTATTTTATTTCACTTTCAGATATATTGATGATGTTCTTTCCATTAACAATCCGAACTTTTCTGATTGGGTTCCATTAATATACCCACCAGAACTAAAAATTAAAGATACCACAGACACGGCTTCTTCCGCTTCATTATTAGACTTATACCTCGAATTTGACATACACAGTCATCTCAGTACCAGAATCTATGACAAACGAGACGATTTTAATATTGAAATCATCAATTTCCCCCACCTTAGTAGTAATATACCAACTTCACCTGCATATGGAATATACATTTCCCAACTTATTAGGTATTCCAGAGCTTGCAACTCATATTCAGACTTTTTAAAACGTCACCAGTGTCTGAGCAGAAAGTTGATGAACCAGGGGTATGTCAAAGAACGTCTCGTCCTATTTCTAAAAATGTTCATCGGAAGATACCCAGAACTCGTTGATAAATATTCCGTATCAACTTCACAAATAATACAAGATGGTCTTGAAGTATAGATTTTGCGTACTGACGTTGGTTATCATCTTAATAACGTGTTTGTCTTTAATAATATTACTTGTACTTTTAAGTCAGTTTTTTGAGATATTCTATTGAAGGGACTCTGTGTACAGTGGCAAATATTACATGCATATAAGGACGAGAGTATGTAAGTGTGATATGAATATATATATATATATGAATAAATCTTGGATCTGTACAAGACATATTTTGCTTACTTAGCCGAATTTTAAACACACTAGTTGACAAACCGTCTCTGACAACCTATGGAAATAAAAAAAACACCGATTTTAATTAAGTCCAGATTTGGCGGTTTCATTTTGGGGAAAGGGGTGCATTTTAAGTCCAGTGGCAAATATCAAAAGTATGAATATGAATAAACCCTGCTTTGTTATAAGACATACTTTTCTTGCTTAGCCAAATTTTCAACGAACAAATCAACAAACTGGACCGTCTTTTCACGGATTTACGGAAATCGTAATCGCATTGGTTTTGATTAAGTCCAGATTCTTTTGTTTTATTTCGTGGAAAAGAACATTCAGATACCTCTAACAACGCCTAGGGGGCACATTCTCATATACCTCTGACCCTCTCAGTCCTACGTTTTAGCGTATTATTTGTCATATCAGTTGATCTTTGTTTTTTAAGATTAGGACTGCAGATTCTTATATTTCATTTCGCGGAAAAGAGGAGTGGTAAATACAAATGTTCTGATAACTCTTACATAGATGTGATTTTATATGAGTAGAAATTTTACCCTTACAGTCATAAATCTTGTGAAGGCCGTACCGTTTTCTATACTTATTTATGCATGTGTCATTTTGGTCTTTTGTGGATAGTTGTCTCATTGGCAATAATACCACATCTTCTTTTTTATATTATAAAGCCTCAACACTATGTTGTATATATTAAAACACAACATAGATACATATTTTCTTGAATATTGTTCATGAAAAAGTCTGGATTTAACTCATAAACAAAAATCCATAGAAAACATGTAAAATATACGGCAAAACTGTATTCAAGTGTTTAGTAATTCTTTTCCTATATGTATTTATCGAAAACTTTCTTAGTATATCCTTTTGCTCCCTGAGTTAAATTTCATCAATATTCATCAATCCTGGGGATTTGTCCCTCATTCTTTTCCATAGCATTACAGTTTCAATTCACATAATTCTGTAATATTTTATGCATCATTATTATCTTTCAATTTAAAATAAAAACGATCTAACATGTGTACTATATTCGAAGTCAACACCAAAAATCTTCAATTCTGCACAAGTATATGTCATCCTATCATTGTTTTATTTCGACATCACGTTTTGTTTTTATAACTTAACATTTTACTGTTTCAAGTCAAGACCAAACTACTTCAAATTTACATTGTGTAGTTTAAAGTTAACACATTTAATGATAACCCTCTCGTGACATCATAATACTAAATCATCGTGCTATCTTAGCTCAACAACACGTACTTTCAACTGTACGTCGTGTAGTTTTGAATAAGCTTATTGTAAGGCCAGCCTATCGTGAAATTATTTTGACATAACATCGTGCTTTACATACTTTCAACTGTTCGTTGTGTAGTTTTAAATGAGCATAGTGTATGGTAAGCCCATCGTGACATTAAAGTTCATATAACACCATGCTATCATAGCTTAACTTTACAAAATTTCAACTGTACGTATTGTAGTTTCGAGTGCGCATATTGTATGGTAAGCCCATCGTGAAATTATACAGATAAACCATCGTGATATCTTAGCTTAACATCATGTACTTTCAACGTTGCATCGTGTTGTTTTAAGTCAGCACATTGTATGGCGAACCTTTCGTTTCAATATAGTGGTGTAGCATCGTGTTATCTTAACTTAACATCATGTACTTTCAACTGTACATCATGGTGTTTTAAATCAACAGATTGCATAATAGAACTATCGCAATATCACAATGAGATAACATCGTAATATTTTAGCTAAACATTTATTAATAACAATTCAGCACCATACATTGTAGCTGTTCAATTTATTTGTTATCATAGCAATCGAAGTGGATGACTGAGAAATATCTATCTGCAAGCTAACATCATGCAACGTCAACTTCACATCATTTACTTTGAACTCAACGTAACGTGTGTTCGGCATATCATCACAACATCGTGACTTATCATTATACTATCACGACTACAGCACTTGTCATTGCAAGTCATCATTGTGCATATTCAACTTAGCATATTGTAATTCAGAGTTAGCATTTTGATGACTCAATTCAACATCACGCTGTCTTAACTTTACATTTTAAGCTTCAGCATAACGTTTTGTAAATCTCTAATATATGACAGCTGAGGCTTTCCATACCTTGTCATGGCTCTGTTTGGACTTGTTTGTTTGCTGTTTGGCCTTGAATGTTCGTCCCTTATATTTTATGAACTGTGCATTTGCATCCAGGTATCGCAGATCAAATTTTTTCGTTCATAATGTGTTTATTTACGTTTTTTAATGGAGTTAAGCCTTCCAATTAATATTTTATCGTGTGATATTCTATGTTGTGATGTTATGCTATTGTTTCAGAATAAGGAGAAGGTTTGGTACCATTAAAACGTTAAATTTCGCTGTAACTCTTTTCACCTGTTCTAAGTCAGGAATCTGATGTACAGTAGTTGTCGTTTGTTTATGTAATTCATACGTTGTTCTCGTTTCTCGTTTTATATACAGATTAGACCGTTGGTTTTCCCGTTTGACTGGTTTAACACTAGTAATTTTGGAGCCCTTTATAGCTATTTGTTCGTTGTGAGCCAAGGCTCTGTGTTGAAGGCCGTACAATGACCTATGATAGTTTACTTTTATGAATTGTTATTTGGATTGGAGAGTTGTATCATTGGCACGCACACTACATCTTCCTATATCTGAAACAATCACCCTGCCCCCACCAGAAATAATTAAAAAAAGACCTCCAAATCATGGTTTACAAATCGAAGCCAGTCGCACTTGATAAGTAGGAGATATTCAACGAAAAAAATATCGATATATTTATGCGGATAGGAGTTTATTTTTACAATTAAAACATTACCAATGACACGCCCAACACACAAACAATCATGAATTTTGGTATAACGTTCTTTGTGAAAATGCAACATTTTTCTTTTCAATACACAAACGCTAAAAGAGACCCAGTAGGCTAATATATTAATTAATATAATGAACTTGGAAATTTTATAGCACCCGAGATGCGGATTCCGGATTTGAACAAAAAAAGGGGGAAGGCTGCATGCAGCAACACTTCATGTAATCCACGTTTGGTGTGTATAAAAATGACCTGAATAATTCTGATTTTTTTTTCTTCAATAAATTAACCAAGCAATAAGAGCTTTTTCGCTCAAACATATCATTAAATGAAACGCCGCTGAAAACAAAATAAACACGTAGTGTTTCTGTCAGCCGATCCGACTACTACAGGGTCTTTCAAACGATTGTTCTTGCATTTCAAGGCGATTATGTTACTACATGTTAAAATTATTGACAAGTGCAGGCACAAGTACTTCCAGTCAAAACTGGGTGTGTGAAGAGAGTATCACGCTCTCTGTGCGAAGAATTATGCCGTTTTGGCCATACATCAATGCTGCTCACTACATGTAAAAACCAGGACATATATAGACGCGGAATTTTGAATTTAGCATTTATTGAGGAACGCTGAAAACAGAATATTGAATTTCAAGTAAATATAAAAACCGATAAATTGAAGAAGTTGAGTGTCGTACGATAACTAACAAATGCATTATTTAACAAACATGTAACTGTCCCTTCATCAAATATGGGATGGAAAAAAATACACGCCCCAACCACCTACCGTCTTAAGGTTGAATGATCGTTCGCTGACTAAGCCCCGATTTTTTCGAATTAACTGATTCGCACCTTAAAACTACACCCTCGTGGAAGAATCCAAGAAAATTTAGTGTCACCTTATTGACAATATTTATATTTCGGATTTCCAAATTGATTACCATTTATCGTTGATTTAAACTTTCAAAAAATATAATTTTCAAAATATCTACTAATGAATAGATGAGGGCGTATTTTACTGCACAGCGGAATAAATATACAGGCTGAAAATAAGGTTTATTGTACACGTTTAATATGATATGAATGTATTCAGCTTTTCAAAACCAGAACTATGCGTTGGATGTAAACGTTTAGTTTATTTAGCGTTTTTAATTATACATCACTTTATTTGGCCTTTTTTATTTTATTTGCTTAGATTGTCACTGATGAGTCTTCTATAAAGTGTCGTCTGTCGCAAATACAAATTTGTGCATCCTGGTATCTGTGATTAGTGTATGTAGATACCTTATTACAGTTTATTAGCTCAAAGCTATTCATATAATATTTAATTCTTAAATTCGTCGTGTATAGAGGATAGCAGTGTAAACAAGGTATCAACATCATCCCACAATCGACGCTAGCGCAACGTTCATTGCGACAAAACTGATTTAGTATTTCTACCGTACAAATATTTTAAACTGAGGCCCTCAATAGCTTTCTGTTTGGTGCGAGTCAAGGCTCATGTTGAAGACCGTTCTTTGACCAATAATAGTTTACTTTAACACATTATGACTTGGATGGAGAGTTGCCTCATTTGCACTCATACCATATCTTCTTATAGTTGTGTAATATATGATCGTCATTTAATCGATATAAAATGAAAACAAAACATTAAAAATTGCATGCCTTTGAATCGCCTTCTAAAACTATGTTCATCAGTACCGCTGATAATACAGTAATTAGTAACGCAGTAATAATGTGATTATTAGAAGGCCAACAATTAATAAAGAAATATTTGATTAAAGGTTACAGATGGTCCTTCAAAATGTACATTCTAAGATTTCACCTGCCTACATAATTGCAGATAGTAAGAAGTCGTAAATCAAAACAAAAAATAACACACGTGTATCATGTGTATATTGAGCTATTTTATAACTATTTTTATATGAGCGTCACTGATGAGTCTTATGCAGACGAAACGCCTGTCTGACGTACTAAATTATAATCCTGGTATCTTTGATAGCTATGATTGCTTAAAGTTCAGTAGAAATATATACATACTCAACACTTCTATTTTATTTGACTAAGGCTGCGAGTTTATCAGCATTCACTGTTACTCCTAAAAAATAGTTTTGAAGTGTTTGTTTCGTGTCGCTTTTATTCCGTATCGTAGTTTACAGGTAACCCTCTATTTGCCCCTTTTTCTTTTTTTTATATTTAAAAAAAATAATAATAAAATAAAACTTTCAAAAAGCGAAATAATAAAAATTGCACGCGAAAGTGTCATATCATAAACGTCATAAGAACAAAATGCATTGCAAAACATGTGAATTTTGTACAAATGTAACAAATATTACAACTTTCGTACATTGAATGATTGCAAATGGTATAACTGCATTTATAAGGGCTTGCATAATTTGCCTTGAAATATTCGGTCAATGTATATGGCGATGATCCCAAGGAGACATACACGATGGTGTCTTAATAAAAAAGTGCTACTTAACAATTTACACATCTTCGTTGTGCTAATAATGTAAACTTCATACTTTTATTTTTTTTAATTGCAGGTCGAACGGGAAAAATCAATATTACAGTGTAAGTCTGTTTAATGTAAAACCAAAGTCAAAATATGTAAATAAATTGTCTTGGAACATCTACATGTATATAATGAATTGTAAAATTTTACTAAATAACGAAAAAGAGGTTTATAGTTTGCATATATAAAATTCCACAATGTTAATTCAGTGGTATTGTTTAATTTTTCTACATCAAAAAAATTTAATATTTGACAATGCACCAGCAACTTTTATTCTTTTTCATCGTTTGGAAAAATTATGTGTGCATGTTTCGAGAAAAGCTAGAGTTGTATGTACTTTCGTATGAGTTTCCCAGTGAACGTTTTTATTTTGTAAATACAGTCATAGAATGGTGTGAACTTCCATCTGACACAATATCTCATTACACCATTACAACATACACCCTGTGCAATTGCACAATACACATTTCACCTTTGCACGATACACATTACACCTTTCCACCATACACTTCACATATTATATCTACATCATCCACAACTACTCCAATGATGCAGTTTAATAACAAAGAAAGCGTGCCACTACACACATTCTTTATTTATTTTTAAAAACCGAATTTTGATCACAATATTGTAAATTAATGTATAGAATAACAAAATGTTCTGTGCATAACTTTACATTTGACATCCACACAGTATATACACGTAACACAATCACACCATTCCTAGTACAACATTTAATCATTCCTCTTACACAATACACCATCTACTGTTGCACTATATGCCAGTTTTTTAAAGTTTACCGCATCCAAGGGCTGAACTTCACAAAAATGCCAATTTATTTTTATATTTCAAAATGTCCTCAATTTATAAACGTTTGAATAAAAGACCTTCCAAACATGACAAAATGATAGTTTAGATTTATTTCTTATACAATAATCTAAATATAGGAAATGACGGATTTAATAAAAATTGTTTAAACATTTACATGTTCAGTTCATTTGAGTGTTGTATTCAGAGTATACGTAGTCATGTCCCAAACAAATGAGTTCAACACGTTTTCGATTTCGTGCGTATGAAACGTAATTTATGGATTTTCCTTTATCGAAAGGCTCAAAACCGAAAGATGTATATGAAGCAAAATCGTTGAAAATCTATAAACCATATAGGATATACAAATAAGAAAAATACATCTGAGATCAACATTGCCTGTAGGAGTTGCAACTTTAGATTTTTTGTGATTTGCAACTTACAAGTAGGCAAATTTATAAAGTTTGTTATCAAACAAGTTAGTTTAGTTTAAACATATTTATCTATAGTGGATTGGGAAACAAGTTTTGAAACTTATATTAATCCCTTTCCACTTTGCGGATGCGAGTGCTGCCTTGTAGCGACATTAGCCTAATCTTTTTCGAAATCTACAAGGGTGTCTTTAACGTGCAAGAGATATGACTCTCTTTTAACACGGGTCAGTCATTTATCTTCCCCGTCCGACGGACTATCATCGTTTCCTCAAAACCATACTCGCAAATTGAGTTCCTGAAATTTTCATCCCAAACGGGATTCGAACCAGGAACCTTTGTGTTAGTAGTCCGAGGCACTAACCACTACAACACGGCTCTCATTTCAGTATCGAAGTTCCCTCTGGAATTCAAAGTCCGCAAGCAGCCCATCTAAGCATTGCCGTTAAAAATTAAAAAAAAACATTTTGAAGCGCTATTCTTGATTCACCTTTGATAACTATTAACACCACTGGGTCGATGTCACTGCTGTTGGACAAGTCGTCCACGAAGGTATCACCAGCCCAGTAATCAACCTTTCGGTGTTGACATGAACATCAATAATGTGGTCATTTTTATAAATGTCCCGTTTAAAAAACTGTGAATTTTTCGAAAAACTAAGGATTTTCTTATCCCAGGCATAGATTACCCCAGCCGTATATTGCACAACTTTTTTGAATTTTGGATCCTCAATGCTATTCAAATTTGTACTTGTTTGGCTTTAAAATTATTTTGATATGAGCGTCACAGATAAGTCTTATGTAAACGAAACGCGCGTCTGGCGTACACAATTATAGTCCTGGTACCTTTGATAACTAGCATCAATGCACGATAAGGACCTAACACGCTGAAGAGTTATTAATCAAAAAGGGAAATAAGAAATAGCAAAATCTATCTGAGGCCAACTTAGTCTGAGGAAGTTGATAAGAAGGTTTGTTATATAATATACCAATACAATAGTACAGATGGGTGCAGTCCGAACCTGTACAGCAAGTTAACTTGATTACCAGTCATTTGGACTGGTCAAAGTTAACCTGTGACCGAACTTAGGACTGCTCTGACCAGTCCTAGGACCAAAATCTAGTTAACTTGAAAAGCGGACTTGGTCCTAGGACTGTTTTTATGTCTGCCAAAAAGTTAACTTAGAAACAGGTCCGCTATTGATATAAGTTAACTTCGGAACCAGTCCTGTCATAAAGTTAACTTCGGAACCAGTCCTGTCATAAAGTTAAATTCGGAACCAGTCCTGTCATAAAGTTAGCATAAGTTAACTTCGAAACCAGTCCTGCCACAAAGTTAACATAAGTTAACTTTTGCTTTGACAAATCCGATCAAAAGCAGACCTGTTCCCAAGTTAACTTTTGACTGGTCTGCTCAACACTAAGTTAACTTGTAACCAGGACCGCTCTATACGATTTAAAAAAAAAAATTAATATCTTTGTTTCGTAGTGTAAACATCGAAAATAAAGTAAAATTAATACTTCAGTTTTATATACAGTATTAAATACAAAATGAATTAGTTGAAAATTAAGTACGCATAAAACTTGATGTAACACAAATTTATCTGTGATCTGACAATATATCAATTAATATAAAAACGATCATGGTTACAATGATAACGGGCACTAAATATATATTCCAATACCTATCAAATTCAACCATATTTGCACTTTATTATGTATATCTTTCGAAAGAAGTATATTTGATGTTAGTTGTATACGTCCTTGTTAGTAATACCTCCTTGAATTATGCAGTCACAATCTGCAATAGTTTAATTCATTTACACACAGGACTACAAATTTTTGTTCGCATAAATTTCGGGTGCCAGCTTGTCCTCCTTTTATTCAAAACATTGATACGTAACAAAATTTCAGTAGTTTTGATACCTCATGCTGATTTGTACATCAAAATTATTTGACCGCATTGACCAAATGTGCACTTTAATTTGTAAATCTATATACCCGCATAGTAATTCAGCCATATTTTTTATGTCAGGATTCAATGTATAATACAGTGAACAGCAATATTCCAATATAATAAGAACAAATTTTTTGTTCGCATAAATTTAGAGTGCCAGTATGTCCTCTTGTCACTAGAAATACTGATGCGTAACAAAATTTCAGTAGTTTTGATACCTCAAGCTTACTTGTACAACAAAAGTATTTGATCGCATTGACCAAAACTGACCATATGTGCACTTTAATTTGTAAATCTATATACCCTCATAGTAAATAAGCCATATTTTTTATGTCAGGATTCAATGTGTAATACAATGGACAACAATATTCCAATATAATAAGAACACATTTTTGTTCGCATAAATTTAGAGTGCCAGCATGTCCTCTTTTTACTCAAAATACTGATACGTAACAAAATTTCAGTAGTTTTGATTCCTCATGCTGACTTGTACAACAAAATTGTTTGACCGCATTGACCAAATGTGCACTTTAATTTGTAAATCTATATACCCGCATAGTAAATCAGCCATATTTTTTATGTCAGGATTCAATGTATAATACAATGAACAGCAATATTCCAATATAATAAGAACAAATTTTTTTTTCACATAAATTTAGGTTGCCAGCATGACTTTTTGTCCTCTTTTTACCCAAAATACTGATACGTAACAAATTTTCAGTAGTTTTCATACCTCAAGCTTACTAGTATAACAAAATTATTTGACCGCATTGACCAAAACTGTCCATATGTGCACTTTAATTTGTAAATCTATATACCCGAATAGTAAATTAGCCATATTTTTTATGTCAGGTTTCAATGTGTAATACAGTGGACAGCAATATTCCAGTATCATAAGAACAAATTTTTGTTCGCATAAATTTAGAGTGCCAGCATGTCCTCTTTTACTCAAAATACTGATGCGTAACACAATTTCAATAGTTTTGATACCTCATGCTGACTTGTGCAACAACATTTTTGACCGCATTGACCAAATGTACACTTTAATTTGTAAATCTATATACCCGCATAGAAAATCAGCCATATTTTTTATGTCAGGATTCAATGTATAATACAATGAACAGCAATATTCCAATATAATAAGAACAAACTTTGTTCGCATAAATTTAGGGTGCCAGCATGTCCTTTTTTTACTCAAAATACTGATACGTAACAAATTTTCAGTAGTTTTCATACCTCAAGCTTTCTTGTACAACAAAATTATTTGACCCCATTGACCAAAACTGACCATATGTGCACTTTAATTTGTAAATCTTTATCCCCCCAAAGTAAATCAGCCATATTTTTTATGTCAGGTTTCAATGTGTAATACAGTGGACAGCAATATTCCAGTATCATAAGAACAAATTTTTGTTCGCATAAATTTAGAGTGCCAGCATGTCCTCTTTTACTCAAAATACTGATGCGTAACAAAATTTCAATAGTTTTGTTACCTCATGCTGACTTGTACAACAAAATTTTTGACCGCATTGACCAAATGTACACTTTAATTTGTAAATCTATATACCCGCATAGAGAATCAGCCATATTTTTTATGTCAGGATTCAATGTATAATACAATGAACAGCAATATTCCAAAATAATAAGAACAAACTTTGTTCGCATAAATTTAGGGTGCCAGCATGTCCTCTTTTTACTCAAAATACTGATACGTAACAAATTTTCAGTAGTTTTCATACCTCAAGCTTTCTTGTACAACAAAATTATTTGACCCCATTGACCAAAACTGACCCTATGTGCACTTTAATTTGTAAATCTTTATCCCCCCAAAGTAAATCAGCCATATTTTTTATGTCAGGTTTCAATGTATAATACAGTGGACAGCAATATTCCAGTATCATAAGAACAAATTTTTGTTCGCATAAATTTAGAGTGCCAGCATGTCCTCTTTTACTCAAAATACTGATGCGTAACAAAATTTCAATAGTTTTGATACCTCATGCTGACTTGTACAACAAAATTTTTGACCGCATTGACCAAATGTACACTTTAATTTGTAAATCTATATACCCGCATAGAGAATCAGCCATATTTTTTATGTCAGGATTCAATGTATAATACAATGATACGTAACAAAATTTCAGTAGTTTTGATACCTCATGCTGAATTTTACATCAAATTTTTTTTACTGCACTGACCAAAACTGACCATGTGTGCACTATAATTTGTAAATCTATATACCCGCATAGTAAATCAGCCATATTTTTTATGTCAGGATTCAATGTATAATACAATGAACAGCAATATTCCAATATAATAAGAACAAATTTTTGTTCGCATAAATTTAGGATACCAGCATGTCCTCCTTTTATTCAAAATATTGACAATGATTGATACGTAACAAAATTTCAGTAGTTTTCATACCTCAAGCTGACTTGTACAACAAAATTATTTGACCGCATTGACCAAAAACTGACCATATGTGAACTTTAAATTGTAAATCTATATACTCGCATAGTTTATCAGCCATATTTTTAATGTTGGGATTCAATGTTTAATTATAATCGACAGCAATATTTCAATATAATAACAACAAAGTTTTGTTCGCATAAATTTAGGATACCAGCATGTACTTCTTTTATTCAAAATATTGATACGTAACATAATTTCAGTAGTTTTGATACCCTCGTGCTGACTTTACAACAAAATTATTTGACTGCATCGACCAAAACTGACCATATGCGAACTTTAAATTGTTAATCTATATACCTTCATAGTTAATCAGCAATGTGTTTAATATCAGTTTTTTTTTAGTAGGACCATAAATGTACATGTAATCAATAATATTTGGAAACTATATAAATGCAAAAAAAAATCTGCATACAATGAGAGTGTCAGCATTTCATCTCTTTATTCAAAATAACAGTCACTACATATATAGTAGTTCATGATGGTGTGTAAAACAAAACTATTATGCCGCATCATCAAAGTACCAACACTGACATGTCTGAATACAACTTATAGCTAATCCCGGCTGACCCAACCGATTGAACTTTTGACGCATACAACAATCACTTTTCCATGGTGGCGTCAGATATTTTGTTTGATGACATCCAAATTTTACGGGAACCTGTGTGATATCCAGCAATGACGGACAAAAAGCGATATTAAGGTGTATTCATTTGTAAATACTACCCTAGTTACAATGATAAAAAAGGTTCTCTTCTGGAATAGTATACTGATTATCTATTATATCGGTTGATTGATTTTGCTTATAGTTAAACCTCAAGTGGCAACTATTTCATTAAAGTGCGCATTGAGTATAATTCTGAAACGTCCCATATCTCAATTAATCGGCAAAGACAAATCTCGTGACCAATCTGACGAATTTGACGAGATTGTTGATCATGTTGATAGTTATACCACACCTTAGGACCGCACCCATCTGTACTGACTACTGAGCTAATGATAACCTTCTGACTGATAGTCCACTAGCAGAGGCATTGAATCAGTCTTGTTTAATTGAAAACAACACGTTTTGAAGTCAATGCGTCTGCCGCACTTTTTTCTTTTACCTTCATCGGGAGAGATCAAAGTCGAATATTTGAAAGCGTGGGAATCAATCTAAGGACAACTTTGCCTAAAGAAATGGAAACCTTAACTTTTGATAATTTCAAAGTTTATTAACGGGCATTTTTATACAGTTTGTTATAATTCACGTTAGTACCGATGTAATAAGGCTTAACAAGTAATTCGAAGTTTTTTTTTCCTTCAGAAAAATCAAAATTTTTCGCGCTTGAAAATGAATGTGAAACCAAAAGACAATATGTCCAACTTCTTTTGTAAGTATACCGTAACCACTTAGGCATACTACTATATGATCACAAAGGATCTAATAATGTAACTTAACACACTAATGAGTGTTATAAAATTATTTGTTATATTTTATATATCATTCACGCAATATTTCGCTAAACAATTAGCTTCATCGGGCGTGTGCATCTATCTAGGTGAAATTGGATGCATGACAAAAAATATCTGTGTAGCTTGAGCTACACAAAATTAGTGTAACAGTTTAACATATTAATTTATTGATGTTTATTCGAGCAGAGAAAAAATTTGGAAGAAATTTGTGAATAAGTGTAGCAAACCATAGCAAAACCCACCAAAAACGATACAATAACACTCAAACAGTCATCGGAAAACAAATACATACAAACTTTTAGACGTTCAAATCAGGAAAATCATATAAAAATAGCTGAACATTTCTGACCGTTGAACCCACGTGGGTTTCGACCCGAACCGAAAGTTTTTTGTACAACTGACCAAACTCCAACATATATTTGGTATATTTGATATATTAACTTTGTCAAAAATAGGCTAGTCGCGAACTTATATTTTCTGTGAACTGAATATTTAACCGTTTTATTAAATCTTGACTGTCCTGCTCCCACCCCTCCCCCATTTCCAATTAACAACACCAAATAGTGTCCAACTGGTATGCCCATAAAGAAACTAAATGACTATCTGAAAAAACCTGATCTGCCAATAAAGGGAGATAAAGCTCTGACACCTGTTTTAATCAGCGACAGTAAAGGAAACTACCTAGAGAGACAGATAAGACCAGGAATCAGTAGGGTTATCAAATTTTGGAGTGAGAAAGGTAGGACAACAAAGAGAGGAGTCCAGTGGCTAAGAGACAACATAGCCACTAAGATAGGCCAACTCGACAACATCTCCATATATGTATGGCTAGGTACATGTGACCTGACATACTACAACTACAAAACTAAATACGTAGAACTACATCCAGATCCATCTGAAGCCATAAAAGACACAGTGGATAACCTAAATGAAATTGTAAAAATAGTACAGAATTATCCTGGATGCAAAGTAACGCTTTTAGAAGTATCCCCAATCCCGATCTATCATTGGAACAAAAGCAGAAACCACCCAGGTATTAACCAGTTTATCAACCAGGACTGCGTATTGGTTAAACACATATTAGAGTTAAACAGCAAAATACGAGAAATAAACCAACAGATACAGGTCTTTCAACCTACATTATCAGTCGACATCAGCCATAACCAGCAAAAGAGCTAAAAAACAGACACAAAAAGGTTACTGACAGATATAACTTCAATCTATACATAGACGGAATTCATCCTTCAGTACTACTGGCCAGAGTGTGGCTGAAAAGGATTGGAAGGTTAGCACAGGGGTACTGTTACCAACAGTAAGGTGAAGTTTGCTGTGGATTGGTGATTAGCAGTCGACAGTGGGATTATCCACGACGTACCTACTCACTGATTGGCAGCAGACTTAGAACCTACAACTGACAGGCACAACTATACCCATACTGATTGTGAAAGACGTCCACCAAGACAAGAGGAATATATCCAAGAAGATAGCTAAATAGCTGTATATTCACACCGTGTGTATCAGCAGGTCTGTTTTAAGCCTAACATTAATAAATATATAATTTTATTAAGCTTAACTATAAAGCTTCTTATACAGCTTCTATAAATACAGAGTTGTGTTATTAATTAAATAACTATTATAAACAAAAACAAATAAAGGAAAAGCAGGAACATCGCCAGGAAAATATAACTGCAGCATAAACAAAATATAGCCTGTTAACGTCAAAGCCTGTACACAGTCGGTGGAAAGCTGTCGACCGTAGGATTATCCACTACGTACCTCTCCACTGATTGTATACAGCCGACAATATGGAGGACAACCAGCAGGTCGGCAAGGTTGGGAGCAGCATACCAAACAAGAGACAGATCACCAAGGACTACAGCCTTAACATCCAGAGAGCACTAATGAATAAGCTAGAGGCTACTAAAAGAGAGGCCCATCTTGAATTTAAAAACACAGGAGGTGGATTGGTCATAACTGCCGACGCGGCTACGTTCGAGCTAATAAGACAAGCGACTGCAATCCACTACAGTAAAATGACACAAGAAAATATAATAATCCAAGAAGAAAAAGACAAATCAGGCAACATAATTGTACAACACAGCTATAAGTAAAACAACAAGGATAATTGTTACACTGTTAACTTCTATAACACCAAGAGCAAGATATTGGTAAACGGAAAAGACCAAGACCGTTTTGTCGATGTGGACCTAACAGAAATAAGACAGATAGCACAAATGCCAAATGTGGAAAGTTCAAAGTCAATTTAACCCAACTAAACAACCTTATGAGAGAAAGACTGGAGCAGACGGTTGGAGCCAAAATCACACAAGCCACATGCGATAAAAATGTAAATGCTGGCATTCTATGCATAAAATGCAATAGGAGTTGTAGAACACGTAGCGCCTATTGTACATCAGGAAAGCACTGGGTCCATTACAAATGCCAGAAGATGACATCCCAAGAAATAGCGGAGATAGAATTAGAGGAGGAGAATGACGACAACTATACATGTAAGATATGCAATGGTAATATAGCTATTGAGAGAGAGGCAAAAAACACTCAAACCCCCCAAACATCACGACCAATTGACGGCCAATATGAGCAGCTCGCCCTACCAACCTGTAGTAACAACGCTTCAAGTATACTAGCAGACGCAGGTGCTGCAAGAGATGAAGAGGTATGTGAAGCTGAATTATGTGGAATATGTGAAGGCACAATAGAAGATAATGCTGACGCATGTGAGATCTGCCAAAACATAGCCCATTCATCTTGTCTAGTATGCAGCGATGGTCAAACAATTTGCATGTATAGACACCATTAAACGAACTAGCAAAATTCAGGTTAACAGCAATATAGATAAGCACCAAACTTACGTCAAACTGGGAGAAACACCCAAGGAACAGCAGACACATATAATTGGAAAGCCCCAATCTGAGCCTTCAAATCACCAGCATGCTAACTCAAAGACAATTTGCGTCCAGCAGATGTATGCATTGAAGTGCCCCCTACAAAAGCCTCAAAGAGTAAACAAGACCAAACAGATACTAAAAGAAAAGACGTGAGAGAAAGAGAGCTGAAACTAAGAAAAGCTGAAGAACAACTCAAAAGCAAGGAAAAAACTCTAAAAGAAGACCAGGCAAAATCAATACAGCTTGAAACAAGAGTACAACACTTGGAAGCCCGCAACTTTGAATTAGAGTCACTGGTAACAACAATGAGACGTCGCCTTGAGGAATTGCAGGGAAACAGTAGCACAGCAGACAATAAGAAGCAACCTAGAGAAGAACAGCCCGGAATATTTGAACAAATGCAGAAGAAGCTGAATAACAGAATGATTACAATACACGAAAAATTAGCATCAATGGTGATGGACCAGGTAGAAAAGCAGATTGATTCCGTAGCTACAAGCCTATTGAGCACTAATAACACCACTACAAATGCAAAACAGTATGAGAAAGCAAGTCAATGTGATCCCAGTCTTTTCCACAAACTCAACGACGATCATGAGAATCCTAAAGATGATACGGCATCAAACTCATACGATATGAACCTTAACATGGCACACCATATCGTGGATAAAAACATACATCTATAGGTACAGCAAAGGCAACAACCGGAATCCAGACAAGACTACCATCAACCTAAAATGGCAGCATTTTTCAACCAACATATCAAACAACCAAATATGGCAACATTTATCAACCAAAATAGCCAACCACAACCTATGTTAACTGGAATACCACTAATACGTAATACTGTACAGCCAAGTGTTCCATTTGTAAACACCATCCCACTGAGAGTATCACAGCCAAGCAACAAGAGACAAACTGACACCCTACAACCCAGAGCAACACACGCACCTGATAGGAGACATGTCACTGTCAAAGATCGAAGATATGCTGAACACAATAACCAGGGTATACATGATTGGCACAATAATACCAGACTGACAACAACCAGCCATAATCAAGAGCCCCTCAACAAAACCAGAACCCACAACGAGAATTTTTTATGCCAGCCAAGCCTCCAAAAAAACAGAAGTTAGCAAAAACAGCAGAAGAAGAAGGCGTTACAGTTTTGAAAATTATATCATTCAACTGTAAAAATGCAAAATCCAACATATAGGCCTTGCACGATCTAATGGAAAATAACGATATACTGTTGCTTCAAGAACACTGGCTATTTCATGCACAATTACATTATCGACAAGAAATTGGCAAATGTACCAACTATGCTGCAAAAGGAAGTGATGAATATGACCCAATACAACCAACATTTCTACCAAGGGGACATGGAGGGGTTGCTGTTATATGGAAAAACGAAATAGATAGTCAAGTCAGACCATTGGACGACGGTAAAGACAGGATCCAATGTGTAGAAATATCAGGGAAAGATCAAAAACTACTGGTGGTATCAGTGTATTTACCTTCAACAGGAGGGCGAAACAGTACATATGAGTTCTTGGACGCCATTGACCAACTAAATGAGATCATTACTAAATACCAAGACACACATGAAATTATAATTAGAGGAGACCTCAATGAAGATCTGGGAAATGATGAAAGGCAAAACAAGCGGAAAAAGTATTTACAACAACTAATGGAAGACTACAGGCTAGGCTATGAGAATACTGGGAAGACCTTTATTAAGACAAATGGCCAAGAATGTTCCGAACTTGACTACTTCCTGCATAAGTCCAGACATATGGAGATGGCAGAAAAAGAGGTCCTGAAAGATGTCATAAGTAACAACTCCGACCATTATCCTGTTAAATGTGAAGTTAAAATAGGGATACCAAAAAGAGGTACAAATCAAAACAGCAAACTTCAGCAACTTCAACCAACTATAAAATGGGACAAAGTAGACCAAGATCTTTACTTGGCAATTATCAACAGGCAGGTGGACACGATGGCAGAAAGCCCAGCTGAGACAGCAGATGATGCCGAACTCCTAATCAGTAAGATGCACCAAATACTAACAAACGCAGCAAATGAGAGCTCATCTAAGAAATCCAAGTACAAGGCAAAACCAAAACTGAAAGTATGGACACCAATCATCAAAAGTAGCTTGAAAGAGATGAGAAAATGCTATGATATATGGAGTAGAAATGGGAAACCCACCAACCCAGATGACAAGTCTTATCAAGACAGAGTCAACAGCAGAAAGGAATTTAAAAAGCATGTGAAAGTTGAGCAGGCTAGAGAGCGTGACAGAGAAAAACAAGAGATACTGGAGGCAAGAACGAGAGACAGTAAGCTGTATCACAAACTAGTAAAAGGCAACAGGAATAGAAACAGGACTGGTATAATGGATCTACATGTAAATGATATTCTTTACTCTGGTGACCAAGTAATCGAAGGCTTTACTGAACACTTTGGAAATCTAGCATCAGCAGAAAAATCATCACAGCTGAAGGACCAACACTATCACGAACTGGTTGAATATGAAATCAAATTAATCAACGACATGGTAAAAAGTAAGGAAACCCCCCTGGCAAATCAGACAGAGCTTAAGAAGGCCATAAAGACCCTAAACAGAGGTAAATCTGCAGACATATATGGCATCACTGTTGAGCACCTCATCTATGCAGGAGAAAAACTAGAACAACTACTTTTAAGGCTCACCAATCTGGTATTTAAACATGGCTGTGTCCCAGACATACTTAAGAAAGGACTTCTTACACCTGTCTTCAAAAACAAGGGAGACCGATGTCATGCTGCCAACTAAAGAGGTATAACAGTACTGCCAGTCGTTAACAAGATAATAGAGGCAATAATCAGGGACAGAATACAACCAAGAGTCCTTAAAGATCAAAATCCCACCCAACGAGGTTTCACAGCAAAATCATCGCAACTGAACGCAGGTCTGGTTGTGGAAGAAGTCTATCGAGAGAGTGTAGACAGTAACCAAGAATTTGAGCTGATTTTACTAGATGCAAAGTCTGCATTTGACGTAGTGGTACACAGTCACCTCATGCGACGACTATTTCATTGCGGTATCGACGATACTCTCTGGAGGATAATACAGAGTATGCACTGGCAATCAACTAGTGCCATCGAATGGGAAGGAATGATTGCTGACGAGTTCCCAGTGAGCCAAGGAGGAATCCTCAGCACTGACTTATACAAGGTATATGTTAACCCTCTACTGAATAGATTACAGCAATCAGGCCTTGGATGCACAATTGGCAATGTCCTTTGCAATACTACAGCATGTGCAGACGACATAGCATTATTGGGAAAAAGACCACCTGATATGCAGGTACAAATAAATATATCTGCCGACTTCGCAGGAATGGAAGGCTATAAGCTCCAACCCCAGAAGAGTTTGGCAATACACATCAAACCTAAGCCAACCAAGAACAATTGTGAACCAGAACACTACCAGTTAGGAAAAGATCCAATGCCAAACGTCACAAAATCAACACATCTTGGTATAATAAGGACAACATCAATGAGACAAAACATTCAGTCCAATGTTGAAGAAAATGTCAAGAAAGCAAGAAGAAGTCCCTATGCCTTGTTCAGAAGTGGATTCCATGGAGAAACGGATTAGATCCTGAAAGCTTAATTCACCTATACAAGACTTTCATATCACCAGTACTACTCTACGGGATGGAGCTTCTGACACCAAAATCAGCACACTTGGAAACCCTAGAGAAGTTCCAGAAAAATATGCTCAAACAAATTCTCTCAGTCCCCATGAGTACTCCTGATCCAGCAGTGTACATTCTAACCGGCATCCTACCAGTCGAGGCACAAATCCATACCAAAATGATGACATTCTTTAGTAACATATGTCAGCAATCAGACAATAGTGTTGAAAAACAGCTTGGTAAAAGACAACTAACTGTAAAATCCTCAGGAAGCCACAGCTGGTATATTGAAGTACAGAGGGTCATGTTCAAATACAACCTCGGCAGAGCCATTGATATGCTGAATAATGCAGATGTGACTAAAACCACTGTCAACCAAATAAAAAGACAAATTGCTAACCACTGGGTCAACGAAATATCAGTTATTGCCAACCTGTATCAAGGGCTAAAATACCTTCAAACAGACAACTTAATGGCAGGCAAAATACACAGCATACTGAAGATCAAAAGATACACCAACAAAGACCGTTTTAGAATTCCAATCAAACTAAAACTCCTCACTGGAACCTACTGACTGCAGCCCCTGAGATATAAAATCTACAAAGAAGGAAACCAGGAAATATGCAACGCATGCAGCCAGGAAGTGGAAACGGTTGAACATTTATTGATCAAATGTAAAGCTTGGGATAACATCAGAAGACCTGTAATTAAAGAGATAGAGAACATATTACCAAGCAACAGCAAAATAGAGTGGGAATCTCTAAATGAAGGGACCAAAATACAGATATTGATGGACATAACCATGGTACAGCGACAACTTCGTCTGAACAGTGAAGAAGTCTCAAAGATAGAACACCAAGCAAAACGTCTCATATACCTTATACACAGCGCCAGATGTAAACTTCTACTTCAACCATAGCTGATTTGAAGATGCTTTGATCAGGGTCTATGGTAGGGTTGGGTCTGGGTGTGTAGGGCAGCCAATTCCAAATAAGTCGAGCTCACTGTATTACATGTTAATTTCAAACACTCCGGAATTCATGGGTGTATTTTGACCATATTTACAATGAACATTATGCAGAATGCTGCAACAAATACGTAATATGGGTGTGCCGGTGCCAATATAGATGTGAGATAAAATCTTTTACCTTTTAAAGACAAGCTTTTAGAACTATATTAATAAACATATGACAATTGCTGTTACATTACAGCGCGTGCCTAGATCGTAAACGTCGCACAAAGTGCTAATATATAGATGCAACGAAATCTTAAAAATCTTGTTTTATATTTTATGATGTGAAATTGTCTATTTTCTATGCGTGGATTAAGTTTTTAGGCAATATGAACATTTTAATCAATTTTAAGTATATGAAAAGGAAACAAAGTGATTTTCTTTTAGCTTTTAGATCTGTTTTCTATATCACGAAAGGCGAACTATTTTACAATTTACTGCTGCAAATCTATTATTCTTTTTATCAGTGCGAACTTGATTGAAGCAACTTATTTTACAACATTTGTCTTTTAAGAATGAACTATTTTACTACGTAAACATATATAATCCCATTGTATATATGTCCGGTAACTAGCCTAACAATTTTAAACGCAACTAAGAATACAAACAACAAGATATATGTGTAACTACAAAAGTGATCCTGTATATAGCGGTGGAGGATGGAATTATTCAAATTATAGTGTAAATATATTCCTACTTGTATGGTGGTGGGGTTTGTTCTACATGCCTTAACGGTGTGGTTGTCCTACAAAGGATGTGAAGATTTGGAAGAAGAAAAAGAAGATGGTCTATATAAAACATATTTTTGCCGTTTATTGTACATAACAATTTTTAAATTGTAACACATAGTTGTTTTAGTTAAATAGAATAACATTTCTGATTTATTCCATTGGTTTTGGGTAAAACTGTTTTTCATCCCTTTCATTAAGTCCATCAGATTCAAGAGTACGTAGCTGATGCATGCAGACCCTTTCTCTCTGTTTTCTGTTTTCTGAGTCCCAATTTTGGTTTACCTCAATTATTTGAAAGGTGATATTATCAAAAGTATGTCCTGTTCTTAAGATGTCTCTCGTAATTGGACAGTTTCTTTCTTTTGTATAAAACGACCGGTGATTGTTAAGTCTGATGTTGAATTTCGTATCTTTTTCACCAGCATACTGCAGTTGGTAAGTTCAACAAGTAAGAATATAAATACTATTTTCCGCAAAAGATGTAACATAGATATGGTATCGCTGCTTTGTTACTGTGCTGCTGAAAGAGTGGTCAGTGTTGGCGGTTTTACAGCACTTACAATTGTTTCTACCGCATTGTTTGTAACACCCAAATTTAAAAGTTTCTTGTTTCTCTACTTTTGATGTCACAAGTATGTCTTTGATACCTTTGGGTCTGCGATAGGCAATAACAGGAGGTGATGGACAAATTTCGTTTAAGGAAGAGTCATTAAAGGAAATTTTTCCATCACCTCCTGTTATTGCCTATCGCAGACCCAAAAATCTCAAAGATATACTTGTGACATCAAAAGTATGAAAAACAGTTTTACCCAAAACCAAATGAATAAATCATGAATTTTATTCTATTAAACTAAAACAACTATGTGTTTAGATTTAAAAATTGTTATGTTCTGTAATCTGTAATCTGTAATATATATTCTGCCAATGTAGGCACACCTCTTCCGAGTATTGGAGTTCACAATATGAATAAAAATATCTTCCACCAATATCACTATACACTATTTACATTGTACATCATATTGTTGACGATAAAATTGGGCTTAATGTCAATATAGGCAGCATCAACTCAATAAATACTTTAAAATTTAAAATATTTATCTAAAGATATCACTGATTAATAGTAGACAGCCAATTGTCACTGTCACTAAGGATTCACATAATGTTATTATCTACTTTCTCTTCTTTTTCTTTATATCATCTAATTGCAACAGTCTATACCTTTCACAATGGAGATTGTAACTTAATCGTCTACATTTTGGATCTATAATGTTCTGTATCACTTTAAAAGCTTTTTCATTTCTTAACATTGCCATGTAATTAAAGGGATCTATAATCAGTTGTAAAATGTCAAAATTTTCATCTTTAATATGAAAAACAGCTAACTCTTCACTACAGGAAATAATTAAATCTTCCAAGATTGGTTTTCTTATATCTTCTAGACTTTTACACGTTAATAAAAAAATGTGGTAAAGTTTCTTGTGTTTCATTATTTGTAAACTTGACTCTAACTGTTTGCAGAATGTAACTCCCAGTAGCTATTTTTAATTTTGTAGGAATTCTAATAATTTCCCTTGAATTCATAGTACTGTAGATTCAGAAATTATTGCGAGGTTTTTATTATTGCGAATAATGCGACAGAGTTGTAAACGCAATAATTAAAACTCGCATTTTGTAATATCTTAACTGAATTAAGCATGACTTTTCTCAAAATCGTAATAATTAAAATCGCATTTAATTTAAAATGACAAAATCGCAATAATAAATGAACGCAATAATTTCTGAATTTACAGTATTTGTTTTTGCAATAGGATGACATTGACCTGGTTTATATATCAATGATAAATATTTTAAATTGGTATAACGTTTTGCTTGATTCAGTATCTTCTCAATCCAGAATTTTTGAACTTTGGAAGTTATTTCCCTTTTCCATTGGTATTTACAAATTGGATTGACTAAATATTGTGCAGGATCATTAAGTTCATATTATAAAAATACTTTCCTCAGTAAACTAAACCAACTTTTACTATTAATAGATTTAACATTTAATTGCCTTTCCGCTAGTTGCCATTCAATAGAACTTTTTCCTTGTCTAGTAATATTTCCATAAAAAGTTATTTTTTTTACATCTATTTGAGCTTCTACAGATAACATCCCAGAAATCATATATATAGCAGGATCGGCTACTGTTTTTGGTAAAGATAACAATTGTTTCAAGAACTTTTAAAATTGGATATTTAAAGTTTCTAAACATCTATCTCTAGGGATTACTATTTCCAATCCATATAACATTATTGGAATAATTTAAGTATTCATAATTGACACTGAGGTTTGTGGATCTAGTCCAGTTTCGCCATAAAGTCCAACCCCTATTAAACTATATAGTGTCCTTCTTGCTTTCTTTAAATTCTCATCTAGTGTAGCTTTACATGAATCATCGTCTGTACGACATATTCCTATATGTGTTGCTTTATTAGAAGTTGGTAGAGTCGAATTGCCTAATTTCCAAAAATTTTCATTTACTTTCTCATGGTGACGTGATTTAGACTGTATAACACAACTTTTTGCTGGTTGTAGTAAGTTTGCCTCACGTTTACTAAAATCAAAGGCCATATCAATTAAAATTTGTGTTTCATACGGACAATTACTAAGAATGGCTAAATCATATGCGCAAGTAGGAGCACAACAAGAAATCGATCCAATTTTGCCTCCATATCCTGAATCAGCTAAAATGTCTAAAAGTGTATTTATATAGATTTTGTACAAGTCTGCACTAAGAGTCCCTCCTTGTCTTACGTACAATAAACGGCAAAAATATGTTTCATATAGACCATCAATAAATTAATATGTTTAACTTTTACACAAATTTTGTGTAGCTCAAGCTTCAAAGATATTTTTTGTCATGCATCCAATTTCACCTACATAGATGCACACGCCCGATTAAGCTTATTTCTTTACCGAAATATTGCGTGAATAATATATTAAATATTACAACTAATTGTATACCACTCATTAGTATGTT
Organism: Mytilus edulis; assembly: GCF_963676685.1. Lineage (NCBI taxonomy): Eukaryota > Metazoa > Mollusca > Bivalvia > Mytilida > Mytilidae > Mytilus > Mytilus edulis. The sequence continues at coordinate 74,547,180 of NC_092356.1, read as the reverse complement.
TAAGTTACATTCTTAGACACTTATATAATTTAATTTAGTAACTGCATCAGTTTATTTACAAACTGATCAATATATAATTTATAATTTATAATTTAATTTTGGATGTAACGCGTCTTGTGATTGGCTGACGTTAATTTGTTATCAGTCCACAGACATAATTTAATCTTGTGACCGTGACGTCATCAACGTTTATTCATGGTTTTCTAAGATTTAAAATGCAATTAAGAATTACATTAAAAGGAATGACTGTACTATTTTGTCTGTCTATTTGAAATAACATAAAAAATGTGGTGCACACTTTTAAGTTACCCGCTACACGCGCTATTCAGTGTGAACCAAATTGTGTATTTTATTTCTTCTTAGACAAACAAAATATTACAGTCATTCCTTATATATATATCTGTTAAAGACAAATGGACAAAGCCTGTGGCAAAACACGAAAATTACAACACACAAAACAAATCATGGTGCATTCAAATGATAATGGGACGCAGATATTGAAGGTTTCGTAGATATATTCTCAAATTATATTTTTAAAATGAATACTAAGCCAACAACAGTAACATTTTTCTCGACAAGTGGTGTCACTGCATTGACACGTTTTTGATAACACAACTGTTCGTGTTTGATTGACAGCTGACAAAAAAGAGTACTATTCATACTATGCAAATTTCATAAATCTTGTGTAAAGGGATAACTTTCATAACGCGCATCGATACGAAAATATCCACTCATTTAGGCCACCGTAGTTTATCGATACTGTTTATTGTCAAGAAGATAAGCTGTATTAATTTAAACGCATCATTTACTGTTTTGAAAGCAGAACTAAATTTGTAAAACAAAATACCAGCACTATTTCAACGAAGGCCAATGATGTGTTTTAAAATTTGTAAATCTAGTAATTAGACAACAAAAATATTGTCAAACTGAGAATTGTAATTGTCGTTCTGTGTTTTCAATAGACACTGTTCACTTTAAACGTAAAAAACGTGAAACGCCTGACGAAGAAGAGACTAAGTCAGTTGTTGGTACTATTTTGGATAAAAACACAGTTGATATTTGTTTCCAACAGACAGATTTGATTGACAACGACAAATTGAAGTTAGGTATGCTTTTCACTACTTCGAACTTATAGCTTTTAAAATTCGATTTTTAATCATATTATAATAACTGATGATTTTAAAAATTGTTGCTGTTGTTAGTTCGGTCTATCGATTATGTTGTTAATGTTAAGAACCCAAAAACCTGTAGACAAGAGGTGCACAGTCAGTTTCGAAGTGTTTGTTGAAAAAAAGACGTCTTCCAATAATATAACACATGTTGACACTCGAGACAATACGCATCTTGATAATGTATGTTTTTAGTAGAACAAATGTGTGTTTGAATCAAAGAGAGTTTTGTTCAATATGCCATGTATTCTTCTTTTAGCAAACACATTTTTTTATGTAAACAAAACAAGACTATTTATTTTGCAATTGATATTTAAGTTTAGAATGAGACAGATGTGTATAAAGTTTTGCAAAATCAAATGTTTTAAGAATATTGCAAGAGAGAGAGTTTTAAATTGTATGTATTCTAACAACTCTTTAAAATAATCATGTGTCACATCTGATACGCCGTCCCAAGATAAGATAGTTTAAAAATAGGATTGAAGGTTTGGTTGTTGATACAATTGATGTTCATAGTTCAGAAAGTGAAGCAATTCGAAGACGTTGTTGTAAAGACATACATTATATTTGTAAGATGCAATAGATGTACATGTGGATCCATCGGTTTGAACTGGTCAAATTAAAGATATGTCGTGTTATTTGTCACGGACATTATTAATTGTTTGTATATTGCTTCAAGATATTTCTGTCACATAATCCGTTGTTTTTGCAATATATGTCGAATTGAACTGAAGACACCTTTTATATTTTATATACTTCTTATCGGTTGAAGTCAATGACACGTCACACAGTATATGTTGGTTATTGTTTAAAAGATAAGTTCATTCGGTATTGTTTAATGTTTCTTTATTTGTATATCCGCATGAACAATCTGCTCTGTTTTATTTGTTGTCTCTTCACTGTGATAGTATAGGAATTTGTCAGACTGATTCGGGTTAGGGTTAGGGTTTTGGAATAACATATAAGTATATAGCGTCAAATCATGCATGAAGTTGAATTTGTAATTGAAGGTTCCCACTCTGTAAACGAATGAGAAATTTATAAAATTTAATTCAAATTTTATTGTCTTGACTTACGTCTTATTTCGTTACTTTATTAGTATCAACTTATTATCTAATTTTGTTTCCAGAGCTCTTCATAATGGACACAAACACTTACAGATATAATAAGTATCCGTTCATTGTTGATACTTCCAAGAAAACAGACTCATTTAAATTGAGGATGGTAAGTTTTTGTTAGTGTGTTAACATGTTCAGCAATAACATATGTTGATTTAACAGTTTATTATCGACTTATGGGTGTGAATGTTCCATTGGTATTCTTGTGCCTCGTTGTTGTGTTATTACGCGGACGTAATTTTGAAGTCATTGTGTTTCAATGTTCCGAAATTTTGTATTTTACAATCAATCCTAAATTAATCACATTTTCTAATGTATGATACGGATATGTAATGATCATGCTATAGTGCAAATGTGGTCAATTTTTTATAAGGCAGTCAAATACAATTTGTTTAAAATCTATAAGCTAGACTGCAGAGATATGAAAACTACTGATTTCTGGTGACGATTCAACAATTTGTATAAATAAAGGCAACAGTAGTATACCGCTGTTCATAACTCATAAATCCATGGACAAAAAACAAAATCGGGGTAACAAACTAAAACCGAGGGAAACGCATTAAATATAAGAGAACAACGACAAAAAACCGAAACGCAACACACACAGAAACGGACCAAGCATCAGACAAAACACCACAAGAATAACAAATATAACATGAAAACCAAATACATGAATTTGGGATAGACAAGTACCGTGTCACGTCTTATCTCAATATCTCAAAATTAAGAGAAAACACAAACGACTCAACGTTAAAATGCAACACACACAGAAACGAACAATAATATAACAATGGCCATCTTCCTGACTTGGTACTGGACACTTTTAAAGGGGAATCAAAGTAGTGGGTTGAACCTGGTTTTGTGGCATGCCAAACCTCACACGTTAATGGCAAAGTAAAATATAACATTGAAATGACAACAGAATATTACAGGACTACAATACAAATAAATAGGAGAACATATTAGACAAAGAAAAACATGATTAATAGATAACAAAAAGCATCAGGTTTAAAATTCAATACGCCAAAAACGCGCCTTGACCACACAAGACTCACCAATGACGCCCAGATATAAAAGATCGAAAGTGAAAAAAGTACAAAGTTGTACAGCACTGAAGATCAAAAGTTGAAAAGGTTTCGCCAAATACGGCATTGTTTTTATGCCCGGGATAAGAACATTCTTATTATATAGAACAATTCATGCTATTGCAAACAGTAAATTTAATCAAATGAATATGAAAGAGATATACATAAAGAAACTGAAGTATTAACTAATTACTGAAAACTAAACCGGAATACATAACGCCAAGATATAAAAGATCGAAAGCGAAAAAGGTACAAAGTTTGTACAGCACTGAACATCAAAAGTTGAAAAGGTTTCGCCAAATACGGCATTGTTTTATGCCCGGGATAAGAACATCCTTATTATATAGAACAGTTCATGCTATTGCAAAGAGTAAATTTTAACAAATGAATATGAAAGAGATATACATAATGAAACTGAAGTATTAACTAATTACAGAAAACTAAACCCGAATACATAATGCTAAGTTTAACACAGAATAGACACACCCGAATCAGTCCAGGCGTCAACGTAATTAAAAAATGTGACGTCACATACGATGGCGAAAAGGCACAAACATTATGCCACATTTGAATTTATGAAATTTAGAAACAGCATGACGTCACATATGAAAAACTATCATTCAAAAGTGAGATAGAATTAGGAGTGATTTAAGATTGTATTAGAACTAAATACTGATAATTCATTTAAACAAAATGCATCTTGCAATACTTATTAATAGCAATTAACTGTAATATATATATATGTCCAGTTTGTTATGAATCCAACTTCAAGCGTAAATAATCGTACAAAATTTAATATAATTAATAAAGGGGTGATTAATTTTTCTATCCGTAAATAGTTATCAAAGGTACCAGGATTATAATTTAATACGCCTGACGCGCGTTTCGTCTACATAAGACTCATCAGTGACGCTCAGATCAAAACAATTAAAAAGCCAAACAAATACAAAGTTGAAGAGCATTGAGGACCCAAAATTTCTAAAAGTTGTGCCAAATACGGCTAACACCTCAATATAAAAAAGATGACATACTGGAACTGCAAATTAATGCAACACAACTATGAAGTCATTGTGTTTCAATATTGGTGTCATTTGTATTATGCCATCCATCCCGTGTTACCACATTTATTGATTTATGATGGTTTGACTATATATCATTTGAAATATAGTCATGTTGTTTGTTTAGGCGTATTACATTGTAAGCCTGGTACCATTTTTTTTTTATTTTTCTTTATTTTGTTTTTGTTCATCTGATACAATATGTACATGTTTATTCATTTTGATCTCGCAGTGTGAGCGCTCCTATTAACATCACCCTCCCCCTACAAAAAAAAAAATAAAAAAATAACAAAATAATTAAACAAAACAAGACAAGACAAAAAGTACAAAAAAACAAACAAACAAAAATGAAATAAAATAAAAAAATTAAAAATCATAAACTTATATTAATATTCGATTAACTTGATATTTACAGATTATTATTATAATCAATGCAAACTAATTATTCCATTCATACATTCACTCATAATAAATATATAGTATTAACGAAATATTTACCAGCGTCTGTGGTGTCTGATTAAATTGTATAAACTTTCAAAATTTTGATAGTGTCTCAATTTCAATATATTGACATGATTCATTTGACATCATGCTATTACCAAAGAAGGATATCTGTTATCCGAAATATCTAATATTTGTTCATTTTATAGTTATTTAATGGTGATGTTTTACCCTTTTGACTTGTATATATATATATATATATAGACAACTCGTTTAAACATCAACCCAACAATGTTACATCTGTAAATTTGCTTTCGCAAATTTTTTGTTCTTCCCTCGTCGGGATTCGTCGCCCATGCTACTGAGATATCGTGACACCAAATCGCCTGCACTGTAGCCGTTCCGCTAGACCACACGACCACCTGGGCTTCAGTAAAATAAAGCTTTTGGTGGTCGTGTGTTACCTTTCCTCGTCAGTTTTATTCTAGCGTCGTACCACAGTACATGATATATAAGGCATGGAGATGTTATGGTATATATATACAGTCCGCCAAAAGTTTAGCACCACCTATTTTTACTGCATAGATTTTTTTTTAAATTAAAATAATCAAATATTCCACGAAAAAAAGAAAACAATCATACAGCAATTTTGCTAATGTATACCATAAACAAACCAGAAATGAAGGTTGTATGCATGTAGGTTTTCCGTTCATATAAATAGTGTAAATTACACAATTCAGAAACAGAATTTAAGTTTCACTGTGATTTTATTTTTTTACAACAATTGATCACCCAACATTATCAAAATTTTCTACACATAAGCTTTGGTATGTTCGGCAAATTTAATGTCAATATTTGAGTCAATACCATGTGTAACAACCTCACTTCCGGTGCAGTTTCATAACACGACGTATCATTCTCGGTGCAAGCCTTCAAGCTTTAGTTTAGGAAAATCTGTTGCATAAAACAACAAATACCACTTTTAAATCGACAAAATATTGTGAAGGTGGATCTCTGTGATTAAGATTTCCGGCCATGGCATCTCAGACATGTTTGATAGGGTTTATGTATGGGGACATGGAAGGCTAAACATAGTGTAAATGGCTTGTTGCTCTTTGGACTCCTTGTCCTGTGTGTTCTAGCGTTGTCGTCCATGTCCAAGGGTCTTGGCAATGCAAACGCAAGTGGGGGATTATTAAAATGAGGAACAACAATGATTAAAGGGACCAAACATCTGTATGACTGTCCGTTGATGTTACCCTGCAGAATATGCATACCCAGCTTATAACGGTATAAGAAGCAACCCCGTACTGGAACACCACCATCACTGAATGCAGTCCTTGTCCAAACATTGTTTTTGGTCATAAGCCGTTTTGTTTCCCCGCGAAATTCGTATTATGACGTCTACTGGCAGTAAAAGAAACTGACTACCATCTGAACAATGAGTGTTTTGTCAGCTTCTTATGTGCAAGCATAGATAGTCATTATCCCATTAAAACCTGACGGTATAGTGTCTACCTGTAAGTACAGGTCTCTATACACCAAGACTTGCTCTTCGGATGCCTCTGAGAAGTCGACTGACCAATGTACGAACACTATCACGACCACCTGGAGAAACAATGTATTTGTAAACGCTCAGTTGCCTTTTTATAAAAAGTTGCTGGACTTCTTTATCGGAGTTCAATCTTTTTCGTCGTAATGGATTTTTTGAGTGTATGTTGAAGGTAATTCATAACACCAAACATTAATATTTTTTTCGCAAAAGTTATAAAAGTATTGCCAGTTATATTTCGCTGGTGCTTAACTTTTGGCGGACTGTATATATATAGTAACATATATTTTTTTATTTTGTTGCTATTTTTCCTCCCGACAATATCTGGAAATTATATAAAAAAACAACAGCATTTTAACATATATATGTAACACTCAGAAACGTGTCCTACCCCCGGAACGTGTTCAATTCCCTCAAACGTGTCCACATTGACGACACTGAACTACAAAACATGTCTGGTTGTAAAAGTGCGCTCCGCTTGTCATATTTTTAAACGCCCTTACGTTTCTAATCCTACTACATGTATTAGCGCTAAAAGACGTGAGATGTTCTGGAGTTTAAAAGTGGACACGTTTTGGATAATAACAATTATCGGACACGTTTGGGGGTTATGTAATCGGACACGTTTGGGCAATATCAACAATTATGGACACGTTTGAGGAGAATAGACACGTTTGAGGGAATCGAACGCGTTTGGGAGTGTAACATATATATATGTAACATATACATCCGATTTATCCTGGATAGATGCACGCTTGATAAAGCCAGTTGGTCTAGCGAAATATTGCGTTTATTTTCATCATTTTGTAAATATTTTAAACATTCTTATATTTACATACTAAATAGTGTGTTATAATTACATTGTTAGGCAATCTATATATATATATAAATATATATAACTCGTCTAAACATCAACCCAACAATGTTAGATCTGTAAATTTGCTTTCGCAAATTTTTGGTTCTTCCCTTGCCGGGATTCGAACCCATGCTACTGTGATATCGTCACACCAAATCGCCTGCACTGCAGCCGTCCCGCTAGACCACACGACCACCTGGGCTCTCAAAAAAAGAGCTTTCGGTGGGCATGTGTTACCTTTCCACGTCAGTTTTAATCTAGCGGCGTACTACAGTACATGATATATAAGGCATGAAGATGTTATTGTTACAGATCAGCTAAATTATCTATAGTAAAGGATCCTACAAATTAATGTAAGATACACTTACAGAAAATAAGTGTATCTTACATTAATTTGTAGGATCCTTTACTATAGATAATTTAGCTGATCTGTAACAATAACATCTTCATGCCTTATATATCATGTACTGTAGTACGCCGCTAGATTAAAACTGACGTGGAAAGGTAACACATGCCCACCGAAAGCTCTTTTTTTGAGAGCCCAGGTGGTCGTGTGGTCTAGCGGGACGACTGCAGTGCAGGCGTTTTGGTGTCACGATATCACAGTAGCATGGGTTCGAATCCCGGCAAGGGAAGAACCAAAAATTTGCGAAAGCAAATTTACAGATCTAACATTGTTGGGTTGATGTTTAGACGAGTTGTATATACATTATGTACACAGCCATGTATCACCATCATTGATGGCGATCCGATGGATACATCTGTTGTAGGGTTGTCACTGACTCAGACGTACTTATGAATATAATTATTTTCTGTGACTGTATCTTACATTAATTTGTAGGATCCTTTACTATAGATAATTTAGCTGATCTGTAACAATAACATCTTCATGCCTTATATATCATGTACTGTAGTACGCCGCTAGATTAAAACTGACGTGGAAAGGTAACACATGCCCACCGAAAGCTCTTTTTTTGAGAGCCCAGGTGGTCGTGTGGTCTAGCGGGACGGCTGCAGTGCAGGCGATTTGGTGTCACGATATCACAGTAGCATGGGTTCGAATCCCGGCAAGGGAAGAACCAAAAATTTGCGAAAGCAAATTTACAGATCTAACATTGTTGGGTTGATGTTTAGACGAGTTGTATATACATTATGTACACAGCCATGTATCACCATCATTGATGGCGATCCGATGGATACATCTGTTGTAGGGTTGTCACTGACTCAGACGTACTTATAAATATATATTATATCTTTGAGATGCACACTAACCACTGTCCAACTGTGGTGTGAATCGAGTTGTGTTACACATTTAAGTTCAGTTAAGTTTTTGATGTAGTCCTTTCAACTACTTGGGATTATATGATAAATACCATAGAATTAAAGAAAATTTGTATCAATATCATATGTTTCTTTAAATTGATTAAAAGACAATAACAATCAAAGCCAAGGAGTAACCAAAGACTCGTAAAACCAAAAGACATTTGTTTCAAAAGTTATGAATAATAAAAAAAGAAGCAACACGAACTCCACTTAAAACCGGGAGTGAAATCAAGTGCTGTGGAAGGGTAAGCATTTCCTGCACCGTATACGGCACCCGTCTTGTTATTTCTTTGTTCAGTCTGGTAATGGTGGTAGGTTATTATGACTAAGGAAGAATATCAGATATGATTTCTGACACTCTTTTATCATAATGGCCAATCAGCTCATGATGGCGACCGTAAAATTTCTTGAGTGATGACCTGAATTTGATTGATTCTAACCCTGTCTTAGCAACTTTTGAGAAAGCAGTATTCCTCGTTCAACAAAATCAACGTACTTTGAGCTAGCTCTAGAGTAACGTATCAATTGAGACACATATACTGCATATGCTGGTGCCGCTAAAAGATAGAAATTCTTTGTTCTCATTCAGTAAATCATTCACAAAAAATATTCCTGCCTCACACAATTTGTGATAGAAAATAGTTTTAGTATCTATTTTTAAAAGTGTATTAAACCAAATAGATTGGTCCATAAAGTCATTTCGGTCATGGGTAGCATTCCTCAGTTTAGCCCAATTTAAAAGGATTCAAAATCTATCAAAATTTTGTTTAATAATATCCTTATTCTTCATTCATATTTTATCATTAAAACGAATTTTCCAAGGAAAGATTGAAAGGGTCTTATAATTTATATTCATATCACGAGTTGGTTGACCGTTATGGAATAACCGTTTCCCAAATAATATCGAATATGTTCCTTACGTCGTAACTACAATCCAATCCCCTTCCCTTTCATGAATATGACCTCTGGAATAAGACTATTTATCGGATTTGTTATCTTATAAAGAACACGGCGGGTGCCACATATGGAGCAGGATCTGCTTACCCTTCCAGAGCACCTGAGATCAACCCTAGTTTTTGGAAGGTTTTGTATTGTTTATTCTTTAGTTTTCTATGTCGTGTCATGTGTACTATTGTTAGTCTGTTTGTTCTTTTCATTTTTAGTCATGGCGTTGTCAGTTTTTTTTTATTTATGAGCTTGACTGTCCCTCTGGTATCTTTTGTCCCTCCTTTATAAATCCAAGTCATTTTTAGTGATTAACAGAAGGATTCAATATGTGACAGTCTTAATCAACCAGTATCATATGATCCAATTAGTACATTGCTTTTGATTTCATCTGGTTTGCCATTCCATAGAAACTTCAAAAAAATATTTTCAATGTTCTTACAATTCTCAAAAGAGGGATTTGGTAATGACTGAATGATAATTGGCAATGCTAAAGACTTTATGACTGTAATTTTTCTTAGGTATGTAAGATCTTAGTAAATCCAAGTATTTAATAATGCCTTTGTCTTTTCAATTTTCTCTTCGAAATTTTAGGCAGTCTTGTCGACAGAAAAAAGATCATAGCTGATACCTAAGAGTTTAAATTTCCCTGTCTGATTCCAGTTTAATCGTTCTCCTTGATGAAATATTTCCTTTGAATGTGCGTTTGATCCAATCCAAATTGCTTCAGTTTTTTCTTAGTTTGCTCGTATACCTGAACACTCAGAATTTTTTTTTAAAATATATAGAGATTGTTTTAATGATTTTCCATCATCATCTAAAGTTTAGGTTGAGTCATGCATCTACATGCCGACTAAGCAAATATTCAAAGTTATCTATCTTAAAACCAGTTTGTCTGGGTTATTTTTCATTGCTGCACTCATAAGTTCCAACGCCTGTATAAAAAGGTAAGGAGATAAAGAACCCCCTTGACGAACCCCTCTTTCTTTTTTTTAAAGAAACTAGAGCAATGAGTATTATTTATGATACAACTTTCGATATTAAAATATAAAAATTTTACCCAATTACAGAAATACGGAAAAAACCTAAAAATTTAAGTGCTGTATTTATGAATGATCATTCAAGAGTATCAAATGCTTTTTCAAAATCTAAAAGGAAAAGAAGTCCAGGTATATTTTCTTCTTTAGTTCTTTCTATTTTGTCAAAAATAAGTCATGTACATTCCCAAATGTATCTGCCTTCAAAAAAATCTTACTGTGTTTCACTAATAATAGGTTTGAGCAAAGGTTTAATTCTATTTGCGATGGATGCGGAACATATTTTTATATATTATAAAAGGGTGATAGGTCGCCAGTTTTTTAAATAAAACTTAGATTTCCCTTCTTTTGTGATGCGTGTAACAATGCCTTGTCTTTGCGAAATTGATGAAGAACCTTCTTCATAGCTATAATTAAAGGAACTAAGTAAATAGAACGTAAAGTCATTCCAGAAAGGTTTATAAAACTCGGCTGTATACCTATCAACCCCTGGTGATTTATTATTTTTCATGTTTTTTAAGGCATTCGCACATTCTTGATTTGATAATTTTCCCTCAGCTTCTAACATTTGTTCTTCCAGTAAACAATTGATAACAGAGTTATTTTTATTGAATAGCATATGTTCATGTTCCATTTTACAAAATGCATTTTTAGATGAGTATACCTTTTGATCGAATTTTCTCTGTTCTTCATATTTTTGAATTGATCAAGGATTTCATCTCCATTTTTTTGATAACTTTAGGAATATTTTTGTCATTAAAATGTTTTTTTTTCTAAATTACAAGAGTAGTTTGTACATGTTTCTCCTTCTGCTTCCCATTTTGCTTTCGCTCTTGCAATTATTCAATTTTTAGCTTACCTGGCCCAAAGGGTCAAGTTAGCTTTTCTCATCACTTCCGTCCGTCATCCGTCGTCGTCGGCGTCGTCGTCGGCGTCGTCGTTTGTTTACTTTAACAAAAATCTTCTCCTCTGAAACTACTGGGTCAAATTTAGCTAAACTTGGCCACAGTCATCATTGGGAAATCTAGTTAACAAATTTGTCCGGTGACCCGGCCAACCAACCAAGATGGCCGCCATGGCTAAAAATAGAACATAGAGGTAAAATATAGATTTTGGCTTATATCTCTAAAACCAAAGCATTTAGAGCAAATCTGAAAAGGGGTAAAATTGTTTATTAGGTCTGTCTTGAAATTTTCAGATGAATCTGAGAACTTTTTGTTGGGTTGCTGCCACTAAATTGGTAATTTTCAAAAAATTTGCAGTTTTTGGTTATTATTTTGAATATTATTATAGATAAAGATAAACTGTAAACAGCAATAATGTTCAGCAAAGTAAGAGTCACAAATAAGTCAAAATGACCAAAATGTTCAGTTGACCCTTTAAGGAGTTATTGCCAAAATGGTCCGTTGACCCCTTAAGGAGTTGTTGCCCTTTATAGTAATTTTTTACCAATTTTTCGCAAATTTCTTTAATCTTCTAGAAAAATCTTCTCCTCTGAAACTACTGAACCAAATTTTATCAAACTTAGCCATAATCATCATTATGGTATCTTGTTTACAAAATGTGTGCGGTGACCTGGCCAACCAAACAAGATGGCTGCCATGGCTAAAATAGAACATAGGGGTAAAATGCAGATTTTGGCTTAAAATTTTAAACCAAAGCATTTAAAGCAAATCCGACAAGCGGTTAAATTGTTTATCAAGTTAATATCTATCTGCCCTGAAATTTTCAGATGAATTGGACAACTGGTTTTTGGGTTGCTGTCCCCCAATTGGTAAATTTTAAAGAAATTTTGCTATTTATAGTTATTATCTTGAATACTATTATAGATAGAGATCTACAAGTAAGATCTACAAATAAGTCAACATGACCAAAACGGTCAGTTGACCCCTTAATGAGTTATAGCCCTTTATAATCAATTTTAAACAATTTTCATTAATTTGGTAAATTTTTGTAAATTTTGACAGACTATTTTCCTCTGTAACAAAAGGGCCAAGTTTATTATAGGTAGAGAAAATTGTAAGTAGCAAGACTTTCAGTAAATAAAGATCTACAAACACATCATCATCAACAAAACACAATTTTGTCATGAATCCATCTGTGTATTTGGTTTAATATGCATATAGACCAAGGTGAGAGAAACAGGATCCTAAGAGCCTCTAGTTTTGTTTTCTCTTCATGTTTTTAAACTCTCCTCTATGTTTTAAATTTAAGTTTTCAATTCCTGATCTGGTTGTAGGTCATGTTCAATTGTTGTTCAAAATCAAGCCTGGTTCTTTTGATAACTAGTAGCATGTCGTTATGTTCTATTGTATTGTTTATTTGTGTATTTCTCTGTTCTGTAGTCATGTCATGTAATATTGTTATTTTAGTGTTCTTTTTAACATTGCCATAAAGCGGGAAGTTTGGCTAGCCAAACAACCAGGTTGAACCCAACATAGAAAACAATAACTATGCTTGGAAGTTATGCAAAAATTAGATTATAGCAGTCATCTCTACAACATTTTAAGTTAATTTATATCTCAGACTGGTATCTGCATACATACAACTATTGCAAATATGGCTTTGTTTGAACACTTCTATTATATATTAGCTTAAGTGTGTCAGATATATGGTTACACATGATACTGTTGTGACAATAATTCTAGATTGACCATTTGAGGCAGACAATGTGTTCTTTAATTGACAAATAGGCATACAGTAAGATGTTGACTGGAGACAGAGGCTGGATTGGATACTTTATATATAAGAAAAAGATGTGGTATGATTGCCAATGAGACAACTATCCACAAAAGACCAAAATGACCTAGACATTAACGACTATAGGTCACCGTACGGCCTTCAACAATGAAGTCAGCTATAATAGGCCCCGATAAGACAATGTAAAACAATTCAAAATCAACGGAAAACAAATATGTAACACACAAATTTTGCATGTTGTAATGATTGACTGCTATACATTACATTCATAGAATTCTGATATGCTTTTAATATGTTATCAACACAGTTTAAACAGGTTCTAGGCATTTTTTGGTCCGAGACCACCATTGTCGTCCCTTGATTTTCGTTGTTCACAAATATAGTCCCTAGTGTTGGCAGTGGGTTACTTGCCATTAATTTGTATACCCCTTCCAAATTTATTTCTCCATGTTTAATGCCTCAAATTGCAAGTAGGGGCTGAAATTACACTGTAAAAAAAAATGGGTCCAGAATTTTAAATGAAAGTAGTGATTTGGTCCAGCTGAAAAAAGATTAAAATTAGCACTTCGGAAGCTGTCAAAAGATTTCAAGACGCCCTAAACATAAAATTGTCCATATTTTGAGATAGAGACGATGAAGTTTTCTATAATGTTGATATAAATTGACCAAAAAAAAGTACAACACACTGTAAAAGTTTCTTTGAGAAAGCGCAGGTGGGATGTTTTTCTATTTTCCTTTATGTTCTAAAACAAAATGCACTACGACATAATTGTGGTCTCGGACCTTTTATCAGAAAATATGCAAATAGGGTAAGCTGGCAATAATAAAAGTCTTGTTTTCAAATTCTTTTAAAACTTGAAACAAGAGAGGGGATATAAAATGTATAGTAAAGACAAACTTAGAGTAAAAGCAGTGATTTCTTAAAGACTATAATTTTGATAAATGAGTATTAATGTGAGAAACACTGATTTAAGAGAGTTTTCTACTTGAATAAATGTCTGTATATAGAGAAAAAACGGGGAACATTCAGAATTTAACCAAATTTGCTTTATTTCACAGATTTTAAAGAAACTAACTTTAATATGAAGTTTAATAAATATTTAATAAAGATTGATAGAATCCTTGTTTTTAAATATGATGACTCAGCATAAATTCCCATTTTACAGTATGCATAGTTTACTTTAAGTCCTGGATACAAAATTAATTCATAATATTTGCATATGTGTAAGTTAAATTGTTAAGGAGTGATTATATTTACTCTTCGCAGTCATTGAAATTCATAGATCCTTCCTGAATTCCAATTATGGGGTATTTGCGTCCTTTCGATAAGCCAAAAGTAAGCCGCAATTGATCACGTGATGTAACAAAATGGATCTTAAAATAAATTTAATACTAAACAGAAAACGATAAACTTGTGGCCAAGATGTTATGCCACAAACACAAGGTGTCAATATTTTTTTGGTACACCAGATCTAGATTTCGACAAAATATATATCTTCAGTGATGTTAGGGATCGAAACGGTATTAGGAAGGCCATATAATGTACCCTCAATTTCAGATAGACTCTTGAATTTTAAGAGTCAATATAGGATGAACGGATCATATAAACCGGAGGGAAAATATGATACAAGCCCAAACGAAAAATATAAACGAGTCTAAATTGAAAACTACGTTCAAACCTATGATTGCGTTGCATAAAAACCGCAATTATTAAACGTGTGCATGTAAAACAAATTTCGTTGTAGAAGGGTCTAAATACAGCACAAACAACATTTTCCAAAAGACCAAAAAAGTGAAAAAGAATATTTAATAAAATGCATTTGACTAACAGGTCGAACAACTGATGTTCTTAAACCCTGCTGACTGCGATTGGCGATTGCCAAATACAATTGATCACAAGATGTAACAAAATGGATCTTGATATAAATTAATACTAAACAGAAAACGATAAACGTTTGGCCAAGATATTATGCCACAAACACAAGGTGTCAATATTTTTTTTGTACACCAGATGTATTACATGATAAAGTGTAAAGATAATTTTGGTTAATGTGGTCAAATAATTTTGCTATACAAGGTAGCTTGAGGTTATAGCACTACTGAAAGTGTGTGACATGCTGGCACTCTGAAATGATGCTGAAACAATCTTGTAGTCATTGTGCTCCAATATTGCTGTCATTTAATTATACATTTTATCCTTACATAAACATATTGCCTATTTACTATGCGGCCATTTGGATTTACATAATAAAGTGCCAATATGGTCCGTGTAGGTTGATGCAGTATAATGATTTTGCTATACAAATCAGCATGAAGTATCCAAAACCGCTGACATTTTTCACGTAGCTTAATTTCTAATAAAAGGAGGACATTCTTGCACTCTAAATTTGAGCAGATGAAAATTAGTAGTAATTGTTTTCCAATATTTCTGTAATTTGTATTATACATTATATCCTGACATTAAAATATTGCTGTTATATAGATTAACATGAAACTGGAAATATGATTCATACGATTTAGAGAATTCGATATGAATTGGAATATATATTCAGTGCCCGTTAGCATTTTAATCAATTTTCTTTTTTAATTTAAAGAAAGGCAGATCACGAAAAAAGTGTTCAACAAGCAAAGTTTTATGCATTCTGTTTTTACAAATACATGTATTCTATCGTGTTTATATCACGGAGGTATATTTTTTACTTAATTTTTCAATGTTGATAATATCAAGAAACAAAGATTTTAAAAAGTTTTTTAAATCAATAAAGAGCGGTCCTGGTTGCAATAGATATAGGAAGATGTAGTATTAGTGCCAATGAGACAACTCTCCATCCAAGTAACAATTTATAAAAGTAAACCATTATAGATAATGGAACGGCCTTTAACACGGAGCCTTGACCTACGCCGAGCAGCACGCTATAAAGAACCCCACAAAAAAGTATGTGTTGAGTAGACTAGCCAAAAATTAGCTTGAGATCAAGTTTTGACGGTGGTTATTAAGTTAACTTGATGTACAGGTTAGGACTGCACCAATCTATAAGTTAGCTTCCAACCAGTTCTGCCATATGTTAACCGAAGTTAACTTTGATTTGACAATTCCGATCGAAACCAGACCTCTTTTATTCAAAATATTGTCTTACCACTAAATTTCAGTAGTTTTGATACCTCAGACTGACTCCTATAACAAAATTAATTGTCCGCAAAAATTTAGGATGCCAGCATGTTCTACTTTTTTTCAATATTTTGATACGTAAAAATATTTCAGTAGTTTTGATATTTGTACAATTTGCACCTTAGTATGTAAATCTATATAGCTGCATAGTAAATCTGCAATTATTTTTATGTCGAGATTGATTTGACTGTGACCAGTCCAAATGACTGGTTTTCAAGTTAACTTTCTGTTAAGTTAGGACGGCAATTATCTGTACTGTTCCCTTTTTTTAGTATGTATCGTCTCCCAGTTTGTCTCATGTTAGTAACTATATAATACTATGTGTTTTTCAATTTCTATCAGCTTCAAAATTAAGTTAAGGAAAATGTGCGACCATTCACAGTGGCAGCAGTATTGTTGGGGACATGTAAGTCATGTTTTGGCATGACTCTCATCTATATATTGGTAACCATGATTTCTATTGTCTAAATGTTACTAATTGTAGAATTTTATATAAGCGATTTTGAAGCGTGATACCTGAAAACATCGTTTGAGCGAGCGTTGTATTGAACATTTGTTCCTTCTTAGCTTTATCGATGTTAAATAGTATCGAAAGATCTAGAATCTAAAATATAAAATACCACAAAGGAATTGAATAAATTGATAAAACTACCCCTCATCAAGTACCCTTCAAAACCAAAGGACAAAAACAAAAGATAATGTATATCAGAGTAGCGTCTGATCATCTGATGTCTGACTAAATAGTAGAATTGGACTGATTTGTTAAATATGATTTTAAGACAACTATTTCTAAAGTAATGCATATATAGAGGTTCTAGGTCGAACACACACTCCATTATCTGGTTAATATTGGTTTGTGTGGTAGATTTTTTTTTTAAACCAGCCTCCGATAAATTATGACATTTTGTGAACTTTTTCAAGTAAAAAAAAATAAATTTGCAAATACTCTTGAATATTCCTGAAAAATAAAACAATACAAATGCAGGCATATAAATACGTAACTGTGCATCAAAATTGATTTCATTTGTTATTACTATTATATACAATAAATTTACTCTGCGTCATTACCTGTGTTGGTCAATTCTATATGATAACATAATATGTAAGCGTACAAGTGTACACCGACTGCTACATTTTATTAAAGATCATCGCATCCCCTTTAAGAGTACCTCATAGTTTTTTTTGCGATAACATCATCCGGGATATCGTTGTGCCACATTTTGACTATCGCAATCTGGAAACGACCAATATTCATTGATGATTATGCTAGACCACGCAGAGCAAGCATTGTTTCAGATTATTTACGTAAGGAAGTAACTGACTATATGCCTTGGCCACCAATGTCACCGGATATGAATGCCATAGAGCATGTTTGAGATGATATTGAATTAACAGGAAGGATCGGTAACTGTAACCATATATGCATGGAAACAACACATATACAATACAATCCCTAAAAAACCTGCTTCAAACTTGATTACACTTTACAAAAATATTTACTTGGATGTGCAGAGTTGCTAGTTGTCTTTAAAATTTCCTAAATGGTCGTTTTTGCCATGCATGGGAACAGCAAACATGTAGTTTATTTTAAAATGCTCCAAATTTTCAGAACATTCACAGAAAGATGCATTGCCATGTATATATGTGCATTCGCGTTTTATTTTTTTTTGGAATGGCTGCCACTTAGTGGCATGAAGATTGGGTGGGTGACATCCGCTATTGCTTGCACTGGCGAATTTTAGAAATATTTCATAACTCAAAAAGAATAAGGCAGGGGTGTCCCTTATCAGGGATTAATTGGACAAACAAACCAGTCAATGCATTGGGAATATATTTTGGTCATTACAGAGAAGAATGTGAAAATTTAAACTGGGAGAATAAAATTGAGAAAATGAATAAACTATTTCATTTATGGAGGAAACGTAATTTAACTTTAATCGGTAAAATTCTTATTATAAAAACATTAGTTTTTCCACTTTTTACATTTTTGGCAAGTGTCTGTACAGTTCCGGAAAAAATCAGAAAAGAAATAGAAAGTAAACGTTAGAAATACATCTGGGATGGTTAACCAGATAAGGTTTAAAGAAATACCATGATAAAGCCAAACGAAGAAGGGGGGTTACAAATGATCGACATACAAAGTTATTTTATGTCTCTAACAGCATCTTGGCTAAGTAAACTCATTAGTAATGATATTTCAAACTGGAAGTTGATTCCATTAAAATAGCTCAGCGTGGTTGGTATTAATTGGTTAAATTTTAAGATGAATTTTGAAAAGAAGAAAATTCTGGAATATATCAAACATATCCCTGAATTTTAAAGAGAAGTATTTAAATGTTGGGTAATATCAGGCGGTGGACAAACACAAAAACCTACCAATTTCAGAGAAGTAAGGAAACAGGTAATTTTTGGGAAAAAACATATTAATTTTAAAAATAAAACTATTATTTTTAAAAATTAGATTAAGAGTAACTTGATATTTATCAATGATATTACAAACGACACTGGTAATATATCTCAATATTTTATTCTGGATACATTAGAATGCAAGATTTATTGGATTGCAGAAATAAATATTTAAAAAAAGCCATTCCAAAAGACTGGTTTCAGATGTTACAGTCTGAAAGTTCTATACACAGTATTGTAAATATTCCTAGAAAGAAACTAATCTGGAAAGGTAATTACATTGAGACTTCAAGTTTGTCAACAAATATATTACATAAGTCAATTTGTTAAGTTAAAACTGAACCATCAATTGGTGTTTGCAAATGGATGCGTATTTTACAAATCAATGAGAACCTTAGTATTAACCAACTATATGTTTTCATGTTTCATTATTTAATAGAAAATAAGTTAAAAATATATGGATGGAAACTTTTACAATTCATATTACCAACAAAACAATTATTGTTTAAATGGAAACAGAAGAATGACAATCTATGTAATGTATGTAACGAAGAAGAAAATTATAACCACTTTTTTATTTCTTGTCGATTTTTTGAAAAATTTTGAAAAAGTATTTATGAGTTAATAATGAAATCTAATTCAAATTTAAGAGTATCATTAAAGCTATTAGTCTTTGGATATGACATGTTTGACAAAACATATTTTGGTCCTAAGTATTTCCTAACAATCTTAGGTTTTTCCATATACAAATCATATTATGTATCTAATCAGAAATTGGCAAAGGTAAATGTTTATTTCAAATTTTTGTTCGAGAATACATATAAAGATATAACGAAAACAGAACAATGAAACTTAATCCAGTACTAAAGTCACTAAAAAGAAGTTTAGACGACTGATAGAATAAAACATAATGTATTAAAATGTTGTATAATTGTATTTCAAGAAATTAATACATATTAATATAATATATACATATATAACAGCAGCTGATTGCAAACCTGGGCAATCGGTGGAATATTACAGGTTGCATCAAGAAAAGCTTGGTTTCTTGGTGAAACAAGGTAACAAGCATATTTGATGAATAAATATATAATGTTGTTAAAACAAAAAGAATTCGTGTTAGAGCATTACGACTCTTTGTTCAAAGCATTAGACGACGTGTGGATGAACTTTTCCGGAAGCGTAGAGGATACACTCGCTACTGACCTAAATTGCACTTTAATGTATTCCCAAATTGTCACTCTCGTGTTTTGAAATGAATTTTGTGTATAATGCAATACATTTTTTTCTATAACTTCAGTATAAATTGAAATTTTGTCTTGTATTTAAGTTTGCCATTTAACAACCATTTGCCAAAAATGAAATAGCAAAAAAATTCAATCGTGAAAACAGTCCATCTTTTCACTTGTCAATTAATATTCTGTATGTTATCTAACAAAAACACAAATTCAGTTCATTGTATCGATATTTTGATTGGTTATGAATTCAGTAAAAAACGATTCTGGAAAATTTTGAAGTGTTGCTTAACTTTTGGCGAGGTATATATATTTCAAATTCAAATTAGTTTTGATATCATGAATATTGTTCAATAAAATTTGTTAGGCGAATATACAAAAATAAATGTTATCATTTCAGGGCAAGACACCATTTGATGTCACTACAAGTATTGCGACGTAAGTGTGTATTAAATATATATATATACAAATTTTGGTTGTATGAAGATGTGTTTATTCGAATTTATCCACAAAATCAACACCACGTTATAGTGACGAATGTAAATAGCATTATAGTTATCGTGACTGATTTGAATTATACGGTATACATTTTAAATGATTTTTCTTATGAAACATAAAACGATGCTTCCATTAGATAAGTTGGCTTTTATCGACTTCTGAGCATTACAAACAAAGTGTATGTTAAAGTAAAGTCACAAAAATACTGATCTCTGAGGAAAATTCAAAACGAAAGTCTCCAATCAAATTACAAATTCGAAAGCTCAAACAAATCAATGAAATGGATTACATATGTCATATTCCTAACTTTGTACATTTAAATAAAAGGGATTTTAACATCGTTGTATAGATAGCTAGACCTCTCACTTATATTGACATCGATGTGTGATCAGAACAAACAGTCAACATTGTTTTATAATATAATAAATACGATACAAACAAACACATATGCAACAATGAAGAACAGGCATAAAGCCACACCACATTCGAAAACAACCCCGTTACTTTAGCGTAACCACCATCGCAATTTTGAGTAGCTCTGCAAAAAGATAGTGCCAGATTGCCATCGTCTCACTGCAGCGTGACCAAAACAAAAAGCCCGACAATGTCAAACAATCTCATACCAGCATGAACATCGTGGTTATTAGTTTCATTGCAGTTCAAAAGACCTACACTAATTCTCCATATGCATGTGCTACTAGAACGATGCAAAATAAGGATTGACAGTTCACAAATGGCAAGCAACAACCATCTCTTTTGTCCTCTTTCAAACGTATAGATATGAGGCAGCTTTGAATTCGTATTATTTCCGAATGCTTTGTTGGGATGTATAATAACACAGGAACGTGGATAGTCTTTTAAAGATTATATCGATATATAAAACATATTTAAATCAAAACTATCGTATTGCCTGTCGATACTGTAATGTTTGCATTGTTCAATGTCATCGGTGACTGTTCGTGGCATCATAGTATTTATTCCCTGGTGCGTTTAAATTGATTTTAGTCTACGATGTATATTTTCGTACTATCTAATTTTGAGTTTTTAACTAGCTGTGTGAGTATTCTCATGTCGCATTTTCGTTTAAATTTTACCTGTTGGCACAACGTGAAATGCACGCCTGTTATTCAATGTGTCCTTATTTTGTGTTATATTTTGTCTCACTATTTAAAAGTGAATATGACAATTATTGTCCATTTGTTTTTTATGTGTTTTGTTATTTGATTTTGCCGTGTGATTATGGACTTTCCGAATTGATTTTCCTCTGAATTCAGTATTTTTGTGATTTTACTTTTTTTTTAAAAGATGTATGATGTAAAAAACTTCTGTACTATAAACAATAAATACATGTACATATTTTGTAAAAACAAAAATGAAGGTGTACTCAAGTTCACATTTTACAGGGTACGTAACTTTATTAAATGCCATATTGTCCCAGGTTAAAGATGTTTTATGACATTGTTCTAATTTTTTTTAAGTTATATTGATTCTATATTGTGTCATAGATTACACTTTTGCGTTTACTGTATGCTAAAAGAGAGACAAACGATACCAAAGGGAGTCAATCTCATAAACCTAAAATAAACTGACAACGCCATGGCTAAAAATGAAAAAGACAAACAGACAATCAATAATACACATGACACTAAAGAAAACTAAAGAATAAACAACACGAACCCCACCAAAAACTAGTGGTGATGTCAGGTGCTCCGGAAGGGTAAGCAGATCCTGCTCCACATGTGGTAACCTATGTTGCTTATTTTATAACAAATTCGGTAAATAGTCTAAATCGGTAGGTGTTTTTTTTACTTCTTTCAATTATACGTCTTTTTGATCAAGTTAAGGCATTTCGATTGAAATTTCATGGTGTGTCTTTTTATGCTGCAATGTTGCGCTTTTGTTTCAGGTAGGGTGGATTTTGTCGCCTGTTAAAACGTTTAAACCTGCTGCATTTGTATGTATCTGTCCAAAGGCAGGAGGTCGTTGTTCAGTAGTTGTCCTTTGTTGCTGTTGTTCATAAAAAAATAAAAACGCAAAACAACTGTACTCCAAGGAAAATTCAAAAAGAAAAGTCCCAAATCCAATGGCAAAATCAAAGTTCAACCACATCAAACGAATGGACAACAACTGTCGTATTCCTGACTTGGTAAAGGCATTTTCTTATGTAGAAAATGGTGGATTTAACCTGGTTTGACTGATTCTCGTATCTCGTGTTTAACATTTAGAGAAATAGATATATGGTTCTTTTCTCTGAATTGATTCATACTAGTCGTGTCGGTGCTTTTTACAGCTTGCTTTTAGTTGTCACCAAAGGCATCGTATTACAGGTCGTTTTTTTTTACTAATAATCGTGTACTTTTTACACGTTTTGACTTAGACAAAGATTTGTCTCATTGGCGCTCATAGCTCATCGTCTTATTCATATTAACTATATCTGTTATATCCTCGATGAAATAAATGAGTTTTACATAGTCACAAAACTTTATTAAAACAACAAAAAAATCTTCGTCTTTTAATCATACAAGCTATATAATCTTACTCAGGTGAGGTAGAACATAACACAGATAATGTCAGTTTTCCCTTTTATTTTTGTTGACTGACGCTGTTTAAAAGTCATAAATCGATCAAGAATAAACAAACAAATCCGAGTTATACACTTAAACACATTAACTATAAAAGAAGAAAAAAAAA
Organism: Mytilus edulis; assembly: GCF_963676685.1. NCBI lineage: Eukaryota > Metazoa > Mollusca > Bivalvia > Mytilida > Mytilidae > Mytilus > Mytilus edulis. Next base: position 74,523,897 of record NC_092356.1, on the reverse strand, counting down.
GAAACCGTAAACAGCACCAAAATCAACCTACAGTTGCCTTTTTATCATTTCACTGACATGTGTCCAATAGGGATTCAGATGTTAAATTCAGAAGTAAAACGGAGTTATGTGGAAGAGAAGAAGACTTTGTAAATAAAAGGAAGGCACTAGTGCTTGAGAAGTTGAAGAAACGCTTTGAACACATAACTTCTTTAGAGCCGAAAGATGTAAGTAGTCATTAAACGCAATGTTACGCAAATCGGTTTATGTCTACTCGTGAATGATATGCTTTAGGAGTCATTCATGCGTTCTGAAATTTAAGCCTTGAATGTGGAATGCCAGGGCTAATGTACTGTTTTCCCCCGAGCGTTTCACCAGGTCAGTAGTCGGAACATCTGATTGTACTGACATTAAATATCATTGATATGGTCATTTTCTGTCAATTTATTGTTTGTACAATATTGATTTATTAAAATCGCTATGGATGTTTATCTGTATCTGTATCTGTATAGCAGGCAGTCTACTTTTTCGATAAATTTGGTTTATTAAAGATGAACAAACATATCTCCTATATATTATAATCCTAATTTTAATATATCTGCAAGTAGGCTAATACAATACAAAGTTAAAGAGATTCAGGATTCACTATTCCGAAAAATGTTGCCAAACACAGCTAAGGAAATGTATTTATCTGGTAAAAAGTTCTTAGCATTTCGAAAATTAATGTTTTGAACAACAGTTGATTTATTAATATGACAATATCAATGATGAGTTAATTGTTATTCGTAACGGTATCATTCTGTAGTAACCTTTATTTTAAAATGGATTGGATAGATGCGATAGATATATAAATTGTGGTCTCTTAGAACTATAAACTAGTAAAAGTTAGTGGCCTATACATGTATTCGACTGTACTGATGTTCACTTGGTAAGTCTAAATTGGTCATAATTTAACTAGATATTACTCGGCACCAGTCTTAACCAAAATCGACTATTCTCATATGTACATGACCCTTATCTTTGCCATTCAAAATAGTCTGAATTATAATCAACCAGTCTCAAACAATCTTAATATGTTCTCGACCTGTGCAAGATTATTTTTTTATCAGTCTGAGCCATACTCGACAAGAGGTCTAAAAAATTCTAGACCAAAACACGTCTGCTTTTTTTTAATATTTTTATAAATTTCATTTTAACTGACATGACAAAACCCACGATATTACATTATAGGGTTATTGCATGAATATTGGGGAATATTGTCCCGAATAGAATTGTATATTGCACGAGATTGCGAGTGCAATACATGTTCTACGTAGGACAATGTTCCCCAATATTCATGCAATAACCCGTTTATTGTATAGCAATATAATATTTGAAAGTAAAAATTGGATTAAACTAAGATTTTGTCGTTGATGACGTCATGAATTTTGAAGATTTATTTGCATGCTAACTTTTCGTTACTTTCTGTGGGAAACATTATATTGCTAAACAATAAAAAAAAAAATGATATATATGTCCTGTACAAATACCCATGTTGTACAATTTATAATTTGTATTTTAACTTTGTACAAAAAAATAATGTGTACATAAATTTGTACAAAAAATGACTAAAATTTATTTATGACTTTATAACTTATAGTTCCGATTTTAATATAAAAAAAGCATTAATACACAGTATAGAAGTGATATTCAATAACCATACAATAAACCTGATTTATAAACTACAAAAATCCACCGATGGAGACAGGAAATGAACTTGATTCATGGATGCAAGTTACAATATCAATTTGCACAAGTGAAAATTCTAATAGAATTGGCCCAACTGACAACCTGGTATTATAGAAATTGGAAACTGAACATTTTGAAAACAATACGTGTCAGGAAGCGTTTGCTGTCTGGCCAACAAATATCGATGCATTGCATTTTCGCGCATTACCGAAACATTTGCGCATACAAATACTTACTTCTTTTAAAATCTGTAAAATAAATTCGAGCAAAGATAACCGAAAACAATTTTTTGTAAAATTACCAAATATATAAAATGTTATGCGCCACAGCTCCAAGTCGAATATCTAACCTAGAAACGTATAAGAGATTTTCATATTTCGCTAAAACGGGAGAGGGGGGATACAGATTATCATTTAACCAGATTTTTAGTATGGTCGTGCCCCAATTTTTCTAGAGATATTTGAGGTGTAATTATGCAATCTTGGAAATTTGATACCGCATTGAAACAGCTTTAGAAATGTTCAGATAAATTGTTATTTGCAGCTTCGGTTTCCGAAAACTTTCTGCAAACGATGTCCAGGAGTTTATTCCATGGAAATACAAAAGTGGGTGAAGCACGTTCAAATGTAAATGTAAAAAAAGTTGCTCAATTCCCGAACTCATAATTTCCTCTAATGCTCAAACAAATGATCAAGAACATTTTTTGTATTTTGTAAATAATGTTTATTGTTGGGTGATTTAATACAAATTCGACGAAGTCTATCAATAAACTCAATATAGATACCAGGATTGTTTTTTTTTTTATTTACGCCAGATGCACGTTTCGTCTACAAAAGACTCATCAGTGACACTCGAATCCAAAAAAAAGTGAAAAAGGCCAAATAAATTACGAAGTTGAAAAGCATTGAGGACCAACATCCCTAAAAGTTTTTACAAATACAACTAAGTGAATTTATTCCTAAAGTTTTACAAAATCAGTTATCCAGTTATCAGTGAATGCTGGTCAATGTTTGTACAAATTGTAATGTTTTTGTACAAAATAATAATGTGTACACAACATATATATCTTTTTTTATATTTATAAGTACGTATGAGTCAGTGACAACTCTACAACAGATTTATCCTTCGAATCACTAGCAGTGATGGTGATACATGGCTGTGTACATTATGTATATACAACTCGTCTAAACATCAACCCAACAATGTTAGACCTGTAAATTTGCCTTCGCAAATCTGTTGTTCTTCCCTCACTGGTATCGAACCCATGCTACTGAGATATCGTGACACCAAATTGCCTGCACTGTAGCCGTCCCGCTAGACCACACGACCACCTGGGCTAAAATATATATATATAAACAGATTTTTGTATCCAACAATTTTATATATAATACAATTTAATTATATTAATTGTAGAATTTAAGAGTGTTGTTTAAAAGAAGATTTTCTTTTGCCAAATCATTCATTAAATAGATATAGTGAAATATCAAATCGCTTTTAGCTGCCATTATGGTTCGATTTTTTCAAATAAAAAATAACAAACATTGAGGATAAATTATTCTTGAAGTGAATAATTATACATCATTGAATCCGTATTCATGTGAACTTCAACTTAGCACCTTAGCTAGAGATAGATAACGTCATGAATAGTGCGTGTTATGCTAGTTAAAGATAAAAAATGTCAACATCGAATGTAAAACAAAAGTAAATCATTTAATTAATGATTCGATCAGCATAAACCCATTCTACTACAGGTAAAAAGGATGATTACATTATTTTTAATCTTTAATATGAAAAGTAACGGACCTAGAAAAATCTAATTACATGTGTTTGCTTTCTAGTTATATCTATATTTAGATTTATATCGCTTATATGACCATAGCAGGTTTTCGAATTTCAACTCGATAGTTAAGTAGATGGCGTCGAGACTAAAATACACACGCAATTAGACACATGTTATCGAGCCCGTGCCCTGATAATTGTTTATCTTATACTTTTATAATCTGGATACATGTTTTACATAGTTATAAATACAAATTAAGAATTTGAGTTAAATCGGTGAACATGTATTTGACAATTATTGCCCCTTTACGATGTTTCTACTTTGACATGTGTTTTTTTTTTAAATTCAATTATCGTAAATCCCTTTATAAACACAGCATAGGTGTCAAGGTTAAACTTAATAATCAACTTTTTAATGCGGTATTACTTGATTTATTTCACTTAACTGGGCAGATTTATCTGGTTCGATTAATGCAGACAAGTTCATCCATAGACAGGTGTTTTGGGATAAACTCATCAATAAAGTGTCCAGTTATTTGTCCCATATCATACACTCAGTTCATTTGTATATCCATTTGGTGACACTGATTAGAAATCACTAATAGTTTAACGGAATTCATAGTCCATAATCACATGGCAAAAACAAATAACAAAACGCATCAAAAACGACAAGAACTGTCATATTTCTGAATTGGTACAGGCATTTTCAGATGTACAAAAATGGTGGATTTAACCTGGTTTTATAGCGCTAGCCCTCTAACTTTGCAGCTTGTCTCCTTTGATATGCAACATTTAAACTAATTGTTTTTTTTTAAATATTTGACACAGGTCCCAAATATTGCTGTCATTGGATCTGGAGGAGGTATGCGTGCCTTAATCGGAATGTGTGGCTCTTTGATTGCATTAGAACAGTTGGGGATTTTAGATTATACAATGTACCTAGCTGGCTTATCTGGATCCTCATGGTACGTTCAAATTATAGTACATTCACATATAGGAATTTAAGAGCGGATGTAATCCTGGTCCGCCATTTTTTTACTGAACATCACCGATTTTGAAATTTCCAAACAGTGAGTTTAGATTTATGCATGACAACATAATATGTTTGTGTTCATTTTGATAAACTTAGGTACTATTTTATTTTTTATCTAGTGTGTTGTTTCTATGACAACATTGGTCATTTTGAAAATTGCACCTTTGAACATGGAGGTTAACATATTGAAAAAAAATTATTTCGATTAATAATTTGCACAAAAAGGTGTGGAATAATATTAGTAAATATCAATATGATCAGGGTGTCATAACTAGATTTGTAATTGTTAAAAAAACGATAGCACTCTTCAACAGTTGCAACGGTTGGTAACGGTGTCATGCATTTCGAAATTTCCAACAGTTTCAACACTGACTAATATGCTATGATATTTTCCATGGCAATGGCAGCCATTTTGAAAATTCCAAGTACTGTCGGTACCTCAGGGCACCACTGCCAACATTTACATAAAGTTTCAAGAGGTGCTGCAATTTGTTCTCTCCATAATTATATACCATCATATAACATTAAATATCTCTAGAATAAATTTAACTTTGATGTTCTGGAATGTTCCATGAAAATTCACCCCCCAAAAATTATGCCAAGGAAACCCTCTACTGAAATAAAAAAAAAAGTCCAAACATTATTCCTTCTACTCTACATACAGTAGGAAATTTAGGAAATGTAAACAAAAATTGACCCCATCCATCTTTGAGTCTCCTAATTATACCAAGATGACACCCTGGTATCATGGACATTGGGTTCTGCAACCCCATGATGCAGACATATACCCATTATAAAAGTAAAGTTTCCATCCTCTACTGCTTCAAAGAAAATGGTGGGACAGTTTAAGGGGTCACAACAAGAAGAATAAGAACTAGATTTGTAATTGCTAGCAATAACGGATGGCACCCTTCTCCCATTGCCAGGTGATCAGGTGATCGGTAGCCATTTTGAAAATTCCAAAGTCAAAGACTGCATCTACAGACGTTTTATAACATTGTTGTAAAGATTGTTCTTATTTTGAGCGTTTTGAAATTTTTGAAATTATTTGCTATTTCCATGGTAACTAGTACTATTTTCAAATTCCAAAGACAGGTGCCACTTTGAAACATGTCATATTACATCTATTTATTTGCAGAAGTTTTGATCTAATATTCTTGTAGGAAATGCAGCATTAATGTATTTTCCCATAGGGGTAAAATTAAACTTTCGCCCTGTTTCCATGACAATGGCGGCCATTTTGACATATCCTAAAATTGTCATAACATCTAGGCATACCAAGGAATATTACCATAAAGTTCCATTCAGCTTGGTCTTACCATGAAAGATTTAGAATTTGCATTTTTTTCACATTTTGTTAGTTTCCATGACAACCACAGCCATTTTGATCATGCCATACCCCGATTGAAAATCTGCACATGCTGGTTAACATTATGGTATAGTTCTATGACATAGTGCACCATCATTCAGATGGGTTCCTTTGGCTCTGAGAAAGCGGGCGAACAAAATTAGGTGGAAGAAAAATAATAATAATTGTTCATGAACAATTGAAAGGTCTTTCCTTTTATTGATAGTCTTCTTAGTTCAAAAACAAATATTGTTGCTAAGGACTTTTAAGTTCATTACAAGTGGTTGTTAAGGACAAAAATCCTTCCTAAGGATAAAAATATTACTTCAAGTAATATGAATGTGATATGCACTATTCATAGTCTTTAAAGTTAAAATAATAAGTGATTGCTAAGGACTTATATGTCGTTGCTAGGGACAAAAATGTCATTTCAAGTTTTAAAAATTGCATATTTATATTATTCATTAAGTTCAAAAATATAAGGTTGCTAAGGTGTTTTATGTCGTTGCTAGGGACCTTGAACTCTGACCTTGATCTAATTTTATAGATCTTATTATTCTGATTATTTTTGCATTTCAAAGTTTCTTTCTATCTCTAACCTCTTTTGAGTTATAAGTAAAAAATCATCATTTCGGACTAGAAAAACGGTTTTGGTTCCCTAGGTCCATGATAGTTGGTCCAATAATTTTGAACCCAGATATCAAATGTTTATCCCGAAAAGACTAACATTTTCCCCGTTGCATTTTATAAGCCATCTTTTACGGTTATTGAGTAAATCTGATAACAAGCTTAGGTCAAAATATAGGTCATGACCTTGACCTTTGACCTTACGTCAATTTTCATGGTCTAGTGAATCGGTGATCATTATTGAAGATGCTAGGTGGCTACAACTAACGGTTTCTGAGTTATAGTGGCCAACCGACATTTGTTAATTTTCAAAGGGGCATAACCCTACCAATGAGTTGTTGAATCTTCTCGATTCAAATGTAATGAAGAACCAGGGTCTGCTCCTGAACAAATTCCACTCTTCGTTTTTTTTCTACCTATTATGGTTATGGAGTTAGAATGATAACAAGGTTTTTGGTGTTAGAAGAGATAACTGCTATAAAGGAAATGTTACGGGGTCGTGCCCTGACCACAAAATAGCTTAATATCATTTTAACATGTCGCGTACTTTTTTTGGGAAAAGTCGTTAAAGTTTGGCGGAAAGAATAATAATAATTAAACTGTCAATTGTTCTTGAACAATTGAGAGGTCTTTCCTTTTTCAATGTAAAATACATGTTCCAACAGACGTAGAATGTATTGAAAAGGTCAAGGTCAACCTTAAAAAGCTCGAAAACACACTAAAAATCCTTTAAATAAGGTTAAAAACACTAAATTCGCTATCTGGGACATGACCTTGACCTTTGACCTTTTGACCTTTGTCAAGGTCATCGGTCACCAATGCCATTACTGAAGACTCCAAGGGTCTAGGACCTTTGGTTATATAGTAAAAGCTGATTTTGTCTTTTCAAAAACCTAAAACAGGGGTTATGCCCCTTATAGAAAGGTCAAATCTCTTTGATCAAAATGTAACAAAGTTGCGCCATAATGACCCAAACATTTTCCACCATTTAAAACTTCTGTAAATATAATGGTTTCTGAGATTATCTCATAACAAGCTGTTAGGTCAGAGGTCAAGGTCAACATACAAATTTGACCTTGAGATATTTTTTAAAGATACATGAAATGATGATGATTGGTGAAGATCCTATGTGTCTACGACTTACGGTTTCTGAGTTTTGGTGGCCAACCGACACCGGTTAATTTTCATAGGGGCATAACCCTACCAATGAGTCGTTGAATCTTTTCGATCCAAATGTAACGAAGAACCGGGGTCTGGTCCTGAACAAATTTCACCCTTCATTTTTTTTCTACCTATTACGGTTACGGTGTTGGAACGATAACAAGGTTTTTGGGTTTCGGAGGGATTACTCCGAACCGACAAAATATTTCGACTCACAGGGTGAGTTCCGGATAGGTATTCATGACACCAATACAAAGTGTGAACATGAAAGCGACATGGTTTACGGTTACGGAGGGAAATTTTGTCAAAGTTTGGCGGAACAAGAAGAATAATAATAATCAGAAGAAATACAGTAAGGTCTTTCCCTTTAGTAAAAGGAAAGACCTTAATAATCAGAAGAAATACAGTAACTTAATTAAAAACCAATTGTTCAAAGAACAATTGAAGGTCTTTCCACCAATAAGTATCTAATTTGATATGAAAATATTAAAATTCAGTTGAAAATGTCAGTTCCTATGGCTTAATGATGTATAAATATGAATTTCAAGCAAAGGTCAAAATCTAGAACGTCCAATTAACCTATGACCTTGACCTCAATTTTAAGGTCATAAACCAAGAATTCCAAATCAAAAGACCCTAGGTCTGTATTATATATGGTTCATGAGTAATATCACTTTACGCATAATTCTAAATATAAAAGGGGCAAAAACTCCCATTTATTGTCTACGCACCCTTCCAATCATAATGTATAAGTTACGACATGTCGCAACTATCAATTTAGTAAAAATAATTTGTCTAAATCTTATAAAGTTAATGAAAAAGAGTGAAAATAAGCCAAAATCATAATTTAAAATTTGACCTTGACCTTTGACCTTGACCTAATTTTCATTTTTTGGACCAAGGATCTTAAATCAAAAGACCCTAGGTCTCTATCACTTATGGTTGTCCAGTTAGAAATGCATATCACTTATATAATATATAAAAGGGGGGATAACTCTCATATGGAGTCTCCGGATAGCTTCGGTCAAAATAAAACAGAACATCCTGAGGATATAACGAGCAATTTGGAAAAATAAATTTGTCGGTTTCTTGTACGGTTGGGAAGCCTTAGAGATAACAAGAAAAACAGTGTTCGGGGAGATAACTCTTACAAGGTAAAGGTTTTTGTTACGCGGTGTCAGTTTCAGAAGCGTATTCACTGTTCGATATCATATACCATATATCTAAGCGACATCTTGCGAAACAAAAAAACAGTGAAGGAAAAAAAAGTTGGCGGAAGAAAAAAAAAAATAATAATTAAAAACCAATTGTTCAAAGAACAATTGAAGGTCTTTCAACTAATAAAGATCTATTTTGATATGAAAATATTAAAATATAGTTAAAAATATCAGTTCCTATGGCTTTATGATGTATAAATATGAATTTAAAGCAAAGGTCAAAATCTAGAACGTCCAATTAACCTTTGACCTTGACCTCAATTTCAAGGTCATAGACAAAACATCTCGAATCAAAAGACACTAGTTCCTTAATATGTATGCTTCATGAGTAATATCACTTTACGCATCATTCTAAATATAAGAGGGGCGAAAACTCCCGTTTATTGTCTACGCACCCTTGCAACCAAAATTTATAAGTTACGACATGTCGCAACTAACAATTAAGTAAAAAAAAAATGTCGATATCTTATAAGGTTAATGAAAAAAGGTGAAAATAAGCCAAAATCAAAATTTAGAATTTGACCTTGACCTTTGCCCTTGACCTAATTTTCATTTTTTTGGACCAAGGATCTTAAATCAAAAGACCCTAGGTCTCTATCACTTATAGTTTACCAGTTAGAAATGCATATCACTGATATCATATATAAAAGGGGGGATTACTCTCATATGGAGTCTCCGGATAGCTTCGGTTGAAATGAAACAGAACATCCTAAGGATATAACAAGCAATTTGGAAAAATAAATTTGTCGGTTTCTTATACGGTTGCGAAGGAGTAGTGGCCACAAGAAAAACAGTGTTCGGGGAGATAACTCTTACAAGGTACAGTTTTTTGTTAAGCGGTGTCAGTTTCAGAAGCGTATTACCTGGTCGATATCATTTACCTTATATCTAAGCGATATCTGGTGAAACAAAAAAACAGCGAAGGAAAAAAAAGTTGGCGGAAGAAAAAAAAAAAAATTAAAAACCAATTGTTCAAAGAACAATTGAAGGTCTTTCAACCAATAAGGATCTATTTAGATATGAAAATATTAAAATTCAGTTGAAAATGTCAGTTCCTATGGCTTAATGATGTATAAATATGAATTTTAAGCAAAGGTCAAAATCTAGAACGTCCAATTAACCTATGACCTTGACCTCAGTTTCAAGGTCATAGACTAAACATCTCAAATAAAAAGACACTAGTTCCTTAATATGTATGGTTCATGAGTAAAATCACTTTACGCATAATTCTTAATATGAGAGGGGCGAGAACTCCCTTTTATTGTGTATGCACCCTTGCAACCAAAATTTATAAGTTACGACATGTCGCAACTAACAATTTAGTAAAAAAAAATTGTCGATATCTTATAAGGTTAATGAAAAAAGGTGAAAATAAGCCAAAATCAAAATTTAGAACTTGACCTTGACCTTTGACCTTGACCTAATTTTCATTTTTTTGGACCAAGGATCTTAAATCAAAAGACCCTAGGTCTCTATCACTTATAGTTTACCAGTTAGAAATGCATATCACTGATATCATATATAAAAGGGGGGATAACTCTCATATGGAGTCTCCGGATAACTTCGGTTGAAAAGAAACAGAACATCCTAAAGATATAACGAGCAATTTGGAAAAATAAATTTGTCGGTTTCTTATACGGTTGCGAAGGAGTAGTGGCCACAAGAAAAATAGTGTTCGGGGAGATAACTCTTACAAGGTAAAGTTTTTTGTTACGCGGTGTCAGTTTCAGAAGCGTATTAACTGTTCGATATCATATACCATATATCTAAGCGACATCTTGCGAAACAAAAAAACAGTGAAGGAAAAAAAATTTGGCGGAAGAAAAAAAAAAATAATTAAAAACCAATTGTTCAGAGAACAATTGAAGGTCTTTCAACCAATAAGGATCTATTTAGATATGAAAATATTAAAATTCAGTTGAAAATGTCAGTTCCTATGGCTTAATGATGTATAAATATGAATTTCAAGCAAAGGTCAAAATCTAGAACGTCCAATTAACCTATGACCTTGACCTCAATTTCAAGGTCATAGACTAAACATCTCAAATAAAAAGACACTAGTTCCTTAATGTGTATGGTTCATGAGTAAAATCACTTTACGCATAATTCTTAATATAAGAGGGGCGAAAACTCCCTTTTTTGGTTTACGCACCCTTGCAACCAAAATTTATAAGTTACGACAGGTCGCAACTAACAATTAAGTAAAAAAAAAATGTCGATATCTTATAAGGTTAATGAAAAAAGGTGAAAATAAGCCAAAATCAAAATTTAGAATTTGACCTTGACCTTTGACCTTGACTTAATTTTCATTTTTTTGGACCAAGGATCTTAAATCAAAAGACCCTAGGTCTCTATCACTTATAGTTTACCAGTTAGAAATGCATATCACTGTTATCATATATAAAAGGGGGGATTACTCTCATATGGAGTCTCCGGATAGCTTCGGTTGAAATGAAACAGAACATCCTAAGGATATAACGAGCAATTTGGAAAAATAAATTTGTCGGTTTCTTATACGGTTGCGAAGGAGTAGTGGCCACAAGAAAAACAGTGTTCGGGGAGATAACTCTTACAAGGTACAGTTTTTTGTTACGCGGTGTCAGTTTCAGAAGCGTATTAACTGGTCGATATCATTTACCTTATACCTAAGCGATATCTTGTGAAACAAAAAAACAGTGAAGAAAAAAAAAGTTGGCGGAAGAAAAAAAAAAAAAATAATAATTAAAAACCAATTGTTCAAAGAACAATTGAAGGTCTTTCAACCAATAAGGATGTATTTTGATATAAAAAATATTAAGATTCAGTTGAAAATGTCAGTTCCTATAGCTTTATGATGTATAAATATGAATTTCGAGCAAAGGTCAAAATCTAGAACGTCCAAATAACCTATGACCTTGACCTCAATTTCAAGGTCATAAACATAGAATCCCAAATCAAAAGACCCCAGATCTGTATTATCTATGGTTCATGAGTAATATCACTTTACGCATAATTCTAAATATAAGAGGGGCAAAAACTCCCATTTATTGTCTACGCACCCTTCCAATCAAAATTTGTAAGTTACGTCATGTCGCAACTAACAATTTAGTAAAAATATTTTGTCGAAATCTTATAAAGTAATTGAAAATAAGTAAAAATAAGCAAAAATCAAAATTTAGAATTTGACCTTGACCTTTGACCTTGACCTAATTTTCATTTTTTTGGACCAAGGATCTTAAATCTAAAGACCCTAGGTCGCTATCACTAATAGTTTACCAGTTAGAAATGCAAATCACTTATATCATATATAAAAGGGGGGATAACTCTCATATGGAGTCTCAAGATAGCTTTGGTCAAAATAAAACAGATCATCCTGAGGATATAACGAGCAATTTGGAAAAATAAATTTGTCGCTTTCTTTTACGGTTGCGAAGCCTTAGTGGCCACAAGAAAAACAGTGTTCGGGGAGATAACTCTTACAAGGTTAAGGTTTTTGTTACGCGGTGTCAGTTTCAGAAGCGCATTAACTGTTCGATATCATATACCATATATCTAAGCGACATCTTGTGAAACAAAAAAACAGTGAAGGAAAAAAAAGTTGGCGGAAGAAAAAAAATAAAAATAATAATAATAATAATAATAATCAGAACGAATACAATAGGTCTTTCAACTGAAAGGTTGAAAGACCTAATAATTAAAAACCAATTGTTCAAAGAACAATTGAAGGTCTTTCAACCAATAACGATGTATTTTGATATGAAAATATAAAGAATCAGTTGAAAATGTCAGTTCCTATGGCTTTATGATGTATAAAAATGAATTTCGACCAAAGGTCAAAATCTAGAACGTCCAATTTACCTATGACCTTGACCTCAATTTCAAGGTCATAAACATAGGATCCCAAATCAAAAGACCCTAGGTCTGTATTATGTATGGTTCATGAGTAATATCACTTTACGCATAATTATAAATATAAGAGAGGCGAAAACTCCCATTTATTGTCTACGCACCCTTGTAACCAAAATTTATAAGTAACGACATGTCGCAACTAACAATTTCGTAAAAATAATTTGTCGAAATCTTATTAAGTAATTGAAAATAAGTGAAAATAAGCAAAAATCAAAATTTAGAATTTGACCTTGACCTTTGACCTTGACCTAATTTTCATTATTTTGGACCAAGGATTTAAAATCAAAAGACCCTAGGTCTCTATCACTTATGGTTTACCAGTTAGAAATGCATATCACTTATATCATATATAAAAGGGGGGATAACTCTCATATGGAGTCTCCGGATAGCTTTGGTCAAAATGAAACAGAACATCCTGAGGATATAACGAGCAATTTGGAAAAATAAATTTGTCTGTTTCTTATGCGGTTGCGAAGTAGTAGTGGCCACAAGAAAAACAGTGTTTGGGGAGATAACTCTTACAAGGTAAAGGTTTTTGTTACGCGGTGTCAGTTTCAGAATCGCATTAACTGTTCTATATCATATACCAAATATCTAAGCGACATCTTGTGAAACAAAAAAACAGCGAAGGAAAAAAAAGTTGGCGGAAGAAAAAAAAAAAAAAAAATAATAATAATAATTAAAAACCAATTGTTCAAAGAACAATTGAAGGTCTTTCAACCAATAAGGATCTATTTTGATATGAAAATATTAAGATTCAGTTGAAAATGTCAGTTGCTATGGCTTTATGATATGAAAATATGAATTTCGAGCAAAGGTCAAAATCTAGAACGTCCAATTAACCTATGACCTTGACCCTAATTTCAAGGTCATAAACCAAGGATCCCAAATCAAAAGACCCTAGGTCAGTAGTATGTATGGTTCATGAGTAATATCACTTTATGCATAATTCTACATATAAGAGGGGCAAAAACTCCCGTTTATTGTCTACGCACCCTTCCAATCAAAAATTTTAAATTACGACATGTCGCAACTAACAATTTAGTAAAAAGAATTTGTCGAAATCTTATAAAGTTAATGAGAATAAGTGAAAATAAGCCAAAATCAAAATTTAGAATTTGACCTTGACCTTTGACCTTGACCTAATTTTCATTTTTTTGGACCAAGGATCTTAAATCAACAGACCCTAGGTCTCTATCACTTATAGTTGACAAGTTAGAAATGCATATCACTGATATCATATATAAAAGGGGGGATAACTCTCATATGGAGTCTCCGGATAGCTTCGGTTGAAATGAAACAGAACATCCTAAAGATATAACGAGCAATTTGGAAAAATAAATTTGTCGGTTTCTTATACGGTTGCGAAGGAGTAGTGGCCACAAGAAAAACAGTGTTCGGGGAGTTAACTCTTACAAGGTAAAGATTTTTGTTACGCGGTGTCAGTTTCAGAAGCGTATTAACTGTTCGATATCATTTACCTTATATCTAAGCGATATCTTGTGAAACAAAAAAACAGCGAAGGAAAAAAAAGTTGGCGGAAGAAAAAAAAAAAAAATAATAATAATAATAATAATCAGAACAAACCCTATAGGTCTTTCACCTGAAAGGTTGAAAGACCTAATAATAATAATAATAATAATAATAATAATTAGAACAAACCCTATAGGTCTTTCACCTGAAAGGTTGAAAGACCTAATAATAATAATAATCAGAACAAACCCTATAGGTCTTTCAACTGAAAGGTTGAAAGACCTAATAATAATAATAATTAAAAACCAATTGTTCAAAGAACAATTGAAGGTCTTTCAACCAATAAGGATGTATTTTGATATGAAAATATAAAGAATCAGTTGAAAATGTCAGTTCCTATGGCTTTATGATGTATAAAAATGAATTTCGACCAAAGGTCAAAATCTAGAACGTCGAATCTACCTATGACCTTGACCTCAATTTCAAGGTCATAAACAAAGGATCCCAAATCAAAAGACCCTAGGTCTGTATTATGTATGGTTGATGAGTAATATCACTTTACGCATAATTCTAAATATAAGAGGGGCGAAAACTCCCATTTATTGTCTACGCACCCTTGTAACCAAAATTTATAAGTAACGACATGTCGCAACTAACAATTTCGTAAAAACAATTTGTCGAAATCTTACTAAGTAATTGAAAATAAGTGAAAATAAGCAAAAATCAAAATTTAGAATTTGACCTTGACCTTTGACCTTGACCTAATTTTCATTTTTTTGGACCAAGGATCTTGATTCAAACGACCCTAGGTCTCTATCACTTATGGTTTACCAGTTAGAAATGCATATCACTTATATCATATACAAAAGGGGGGATAACGCTCATATGGAGTCTCCGGATAGCTTCGGTCAAAATAAAACAGAACATCCTGAGGATATAACGAGCAATTTGGAAAAATAAATTTGTCGGTTTCTTATACGGTTGCGAAGCCTTAGACATAACAAGAAAACCAGTGTTCGGGGAGATAACTCTTACATGGTAAAGGTTTTTGTTACGCGGTGTCAGTTTCAGAAGCGTATGAACTGTTCGATATCATATACCATATATCTAAGCGACATCTTGGGAAACAAAAAAACAGTGAAGGAAAAAAAATTTGGCGGAAGAAAAAAAAAAATAATAATCAGAACAAAAACAATAGGTCTTTCACCTGAAAGGTTGAAAGACCTAATTAAAAACCAATTGTTCAAAGAACAATTGAAGGTCTTTCAACCAATAAGGATCTATTTTGATATGAAAATATTAAGATTCAGTTGAAAATATCAATTGCTATGTCTTAGTGATATAAAAATATGAATTTCGAGCAAAGGTCAAAATCTAGAACGTCCAATTAACCTATGACCTTGACCTCAATTTCAAGGTCATGAACTAAGGATCCCAAATCAAAAGACCCTAGGTCAGTATTATGTATGGTTCATGAGTAATATCACTTTACGCATAATTCTAAATATAAGAGGGGCAAAAACTCCCATTTATTGTCTACGCACCCTTCCAGTAAAAATTTATAAGTTACGACATGTCGCAACTAACAATTTAGTAAAAATGATTTGTCGAAATCTTATAAAGTTAATGAAGTAAGTGAAAATAAGCCAAATTCAAAATTTAAAATTTGACCTTGACCTTTGACCTTGACCTAATTTTCATTTTTTTGGACCAAGGATGTTACATCAAAAGACCCTAGGTCTCTATCACTTATGGTTTACCATTCAGAACTGCAAATCACTTATATCATATATAAAAGGGGGGATAACTCTCATATGGAGTCTCCGGATAGCTTCGGTCCAAATGAAACAGAACATCCTGAGGATATAACGAGCAATTTGGAAAAATAAATTTGTCGGTTTCTTATACGGTTGCGAAGCCTTAGAGATAACAAGAAAAACAGTGTTCGGGGAGATAACTCTTACAAGGTAAAGTTTTTTGTTACGCGGTGTCAGTTTCAGAAGCGTATTAACTGTTCGATATCATATGCCATATATCTAAGCGACATCTTGGGAAACAAAAAAACAGTGAAGGAAAAAAAAGTTGGCGGAAGAAAAAAAAAATAATTAAAAACCAATTGTTCAAAGAACAATTGAAGGTCTTTCAACCAATAAGGATCTATTTTGATATGAAAATATTAAGATTCAGTTGAAAATGTCAGTTGCTATGTCTTTATGATATAAAAATATGAATTTCAAGCAAAGGTCAAAATCTAGAACGTCCAATTTACCTATGACCTTGACCTCAATTGCAAGGTCATAAACTAAGGATCCCAAATCAAAAGACCCTAGGTCAGTATTATGTATGGTTCATGAGTAATATCACTTTACGCATAATTCTAAATATAAGAGGGGCAAAAACTCCCATTTATTGTCTACGCACCCTTCCAATCAAAATTTATGAGTTACGACATGTCGCAACTAACAATTTAGTAAAAATAATTTGTCGAAATCTTATAAAGTTAATGAAGTAAGTGAAAATAAGCCAAAATCAAAATTTAAAATTTGACCTTGACCTTTGACCTTGACCTAATTTTCATGTTTTTGGACCAAGGATCTTAAATCAAAAGACCCTAGGTCTCTATCACTTATGGTTTACCAGTTAGAAATGCAAATCACTTATATCATATATAAAAGGGGGGATAACTCTCATATGGAGTCTCCGGATAGCTTCGGTCCAAATAAAACAGAACATCCTGAGGATATAACGAGCAATTTGGAAAAATAAATTTGTCGGTTTCTTATACGGTTGCGAAGCCTTCGGGGAGATAACTCTTACAAGGTAAAGTTTTTTGTTACGCGGTGTCAGTTTCAGAAGCGTATTAACTGTTCGATATCATATACCATATATCTTAGCGACATCTTGCGAAACAAAAAAACAGTGAAGGAACAAAAAGTTGGCGGAAGAAAAAAAAAATAAATATAAATCAATTGCTTTTAAAAAGCAATTGTGAACGGTCTTTCACCCCCTTAAAAAGATAATTGATTGATGTGTGTGTGTGTGTGTGTGTGTGTGTGTGTGTGTGTGTGTGTGTGTGTGTGTGTGTGTGTGTGTGTGTGTGTGTGTGTGTGTGTGTTTGTTTGTTTGTTTGTTTGTGTAAGCGGTCTATAGTATTGTGTTACCGGAGAAGTTTCATGTTTAGTTTGGAAAGTGTTTCTTTTATTTTAGGTACAGCGCGCGCGACATCACGTGACACGGGTTTATAATAACGAAAACTTAGTCTTTTTATTTCTTTTTAGGTGGGGACGTTGAACAGACAACATGTATAGAGACGGAATGCACACAATGTAATTTCTTTTGTCATTGTAGGAAATTGACATTTTAATTGATCACAGGTCACGGGCAGTGCATGTTTTGGATTTAATCGATCCGGTGTAACTTTAAAACACATTTAATGATTATTTTCTGATAATGTACATTTTTCAGCACCTGTTTGTAACACAGATTAGTATTTCAATCTCGGAGCGGACATTTTATTGTAGGTTTTTACTGAGATTTACGGACCTAGCAAGCGATTTTTAAGGTATTGCCATTTCTTTTCTCTAGGAAAAGTCTTGAGAGATATCTGCACCAAGTTTTTTTATGAACCTTTATTACATGTATGCCCTGCTGACTGCAAATTTTGAGGTCGATTGGACTTGTAGTTTCAGAGTACATGTGGATTTTTTTTCAGAAGAGACGTAAGAACAATATTAAATTTCAATTTTTCTTGAATAATTGAGAGTTTGTTCCTTCACTATACTGTCATAAATAAACAGTCATACATATTGATTGATTGATTGATTGATTGATTAGTTGGTTGGTTGGTTGATTGATTGATTGATTGATTGATTGGTTGGTTGGTTGGTTGGTTAAACACGTTGGATAGGGTCAATTGAAACAGCGAAAAAGATCTTGGACCCTATATTAAACACATGAAACGGAAACATGATTGATTGATTGATCATGATCATGATCATGATCATGATTGATTGATTGATTGATTGGTTGGTTGGTTGGTTGGTTGGTTAAACACGTTGGATAGGGTCAATTGAAACAGCGAAAAAGATCTTGGACCCTATATTAAACACATGAAACGGAAACATGATTGATTGATTGATCATGATCATGATCATGATCATGATTGATTGATTGATTGATTGATTGGTTGGTTAAACACGTTGGATAGGGTCAATTGAAACAGCGAAAAAGAAGCAAAGAAGATCTTGAACCCTATATTAAACACATGAAACGGAAACATGATTGATTGATTGATCATGATCATGATCATGATCATGATTGATTGATTGATTAGTTGGTTGGTTGGTTGGTTAAACACGTTGGATAGGGTCAATTGAAACAGCGAAAAAGAAGATCTTGAACCCTATATTAAACACATGAGACGGAAACATGATTGATTGATCATGATTGATTGTTTGATCATGATTGGTTGATTGATCATGATTGATTGATTGATTAATTGATTGATTGGTTGGTTGGTTGGTTGGTTGGTTGGTTGGTTGGCAGGCTTTATATAAACCATCAATGGGGATTATGTCCCTTACACAATGGTAAAACCAATGCAGTCGAAATGTAACAAAGTTGCCCCTTGAGGTACCAAACATTTTTCACTATGAAAATTTTCTGTATCTATAACCATTCAAAAGTTATAGGGAAATCAAAGACCAATAAAAATCTAAAATACGACCTTGACCTTTGACCTTGAC
This sequence comes from Mytilus edulis, assembly GCF_963676685.1. Lineage (NCBI taxonomy): Eukaryota > Metazoa > Mollusca > Bivalvia > Mytilida > Mytilidae > Mytilus > Mytilus edulis. The sequence goes on along the minus strand of NC_092356.1, from coordinate 74,504,919 downwards.
CTAATTTTCGTTTTTTTGGACCAAGGATCTCAAATCAAAAGACCCGAGGTCTCTATCACTTATGTTTTTCCAGTTTAAAATACATTTCAAAATTTCAAAAACAAAAGGGGAATTAACTCTCATATGGAATCTCTATAAGGCTTCGGTCAAAAAAAAACAGAACGTCCTGAGGATGTAACGCGCCATTTGGAAAAATAAATTTGTCGGTTTCTTAAACGGTTGTGAAGATTAAGCGATAACAAAAAAAAACAGTGTTCGGGGAGATAACTCTTATATGGGAAAGTATTGGGTTTCGCGGTGTCAGTTTCAAAAGCGCATAAACTGTTCGATATCATATTTCATTTATCTAAGCGACATCTTGCGAAACAAAAAAACAGCGAAGGAAAAAAATGTTGGCGGAAGAAAAAAAATAATAATAATAATAATAATAATCAGAACAAAAACAATAGGTCTTTCATCCGAAAGGTTGAAAGACCTAATAATAATAATAATCAGAACAAAAACAATAGGTCTTTCACCTGAAAGGTTGAAAGACCTAATAATTAAAAACCAATTGTTCAGAGAACAATTGAAGGTCTTTCCATCAAAACAATGTATTTTGATATGAAAGGTTGTAAAACTAAGTTTAAAATGTCATTTCAATCGTCAAATGATAGCTCCTAGTAAGCTGATTCCAAAAATATATTGTTTCCATACATTTTTTTTAAATAAGGGAGATAATTTGTTACTTCCGGTTTGAAAAATGTTACTTCCGATTATATTTGAATATTTACTTGACACTGATTCCAAAAATATCTGGTTCTATATACTTTTATATTAATAAAGTACAAAAAAATAGCTACTTCCGGTTTACAAAAGGTCACTTCCGGTTGGTTTTTCAAGGTTAAATGGTTTGATACCTTTTTCTAAAAGTTGTATATCTTTATCATGTATACATATAGAATAAAAGCAAAGGTCAAAATCTAGAACGTCAAATTAAGCTATGACCTTGAGATCAATTTCAAGGTCATAAACCAAGGACCTCAATTCAAAAGACCATAGGTCTTAATTATATTTAGTTAATGAGTTATAATCACCAAACGCGTATTTTTAAATACGAGAGGGGAGAAAACTCCCTTTTACATTCAACGTATGCTTGCAATCAAAATTTACATCTTACGACATGTCGCAACTAACAATTTAGTAAAAATAATTTGTTGATATCTTATACAGTCTTTGGATATAAGAGAAAATAAGGCAAATTCAAATATTAGAATATGACCTTGACCTTTGACCTTGACCTAATTTTCATTTTTTGGGACCAAGGACCTCAAATCAAAAGATCCTAGGTCTCTATCACTTATGATTTATAAGATAGAAATTCATATCACTTATATCAGATGCATAAGGGGAAATAACTCTCATATGGAGCGGTCATATCGCTTCGGTCAAAATAGGACAAATCATGCGAAGGATATAACGAGCAATTTTGTAAAATAAATTTGTCATAATCTTTTACGGTTGCGAAGGAGATGCCGTAACAAGGAAAACAGTGTTTGGGGAGATAACTCCTACAAAGAAAAGTATTCGTTTACGCAGGGTAAATTTCAAAAGCGCATAAACTGTTCGATATCATATACAAAATATCTAAGCGACATATTGCGAAACAAATGTTTATCGCAAGAACAAAATTAGGCGGAAGAAAAAAAAAATAATCAGAAGAAAAACAATAGGTCTTTCCACAGAAAAGTGGAAAGACCTAATAATAATAATAATAATAATCAGAACAAATACAATAGGTCTTTCACCTGAAAGGTTGAAAGACCTAATAATAATTAAAAACCAATTGTTCAGAGAACCATTGATGGTCTTTCCACCAGTTATGATTTTTTTTTTTTATGAAAATATTAAAATTTGGTTTTAAATGTCAATTTCAGCGTCAAATGACAACTTATTGTACGCTGATTCCAAAAATATAAGGTTTCTATACAATAAAATATGAGTAAGGGAGATAATTTTTTACATCCGGTTCAAAATATGTTACTTCCGGTACTGTCTTACAGTTTACTTGACGCTGATTCCAAAAATATATGGTTTTACATACTTTTAAAATAATTTATTACAAAAATTAGCTACTCCCGGTTTACAAAAGGTCACTTCCGGTTAGCTTTTTCAACGTCATACTGCTTGCAACTTATGCAAAAAGTCTAATAGCTTTAACATGAATACATATGAGGTAAAAGCAAAGGTCAAAATCTAGAACGTTAAATTAACATATGACCTTGAGCTCAATTTCAAGGTCATGAACCAAGCACCTCAAATCAAAAGACTCTAGATCTTTACTTTATATTGTTAATGAGTTATATTACCATACGACTTTTATTAGATATAAAAGGGGGAAAAACTCGCAGCGAATGTTTACGTACCCTTTCGACTAAAATTTATGTGTAACTACATGTCGCGACTATCAATTATGTGAAAATATTTTGTCGATATCTTATAAGATTTCTGAAAATAAGAGATAACAAGCCAATCATGACCTTGACCTTTGACCTTGAACTCATTTTCATTTTTTGGGACCAAGGACCTCAAATCAAAAGACCCTAGGCCTCTAACACTTATGGTTTTCCAGTTAAAAATGCATGTCACTTATATCAAATATAAAAGGGGAAATAACTCTCATATGGAGTCTCCGGATAGCTTCGGTCGAAATAAATCAATTCATCCTGAGGATGTAACGAGCAATTTGGTAAAATAAATTTGTCGGTTTCTTATACGGTTGCGAATATTAAGCGATCACAAGAAAAACAATGTTCGGGGAGATAACTCTTACATTGAAAAGATTTTGGTTACGCGGTGTCAGTTTCAAAAGCGTATTAATTGTTCGATATCATATACCATATATCTAAGCGACATCACGGAAACGAAAAAATTGCGAAGGAACAAAAAGTTGGCGGAAGAAAAAAAATAATAATAATTAAAAACCAATTGTTCAGAGAACCATTGATGGTCTTTCCACCACTTAAGACCTTTTTTATATAAAAATATTAAAACTTGGTTTTAGATGTCAATTTTAGCGCCAAATGACAGCTTATTGAACGCATATTCAAAATATATATGGTTTCTATAAAAAAATATATAGAAAAGGGAGATAATCTTTTACTTCCGGTTTAAAAAGTTTACTTCCGGTATTGTTTGATAGTTTACTTGACACTGATTCCGAAAATATATGGTTCTATATACTTTTACAATGATTTAGTACAAAAAATAGCTACTTCCGGTTTACAAAAGGTCACTTCCGGTTGTGTTTTTTAAGTCACATTGCTTACAACTTAATGCAAAAAGTCCCATGGCTTTATCATGTGTACATATGAGGTAAAAGCAAAGGTCAAAATCTAGAACGTTTAATTAGCATATGACCTTGAGCTCAATTTCAAGGTCATGAACCAAGGACCTCAAATCAAAAGACTCTAGTCCTCTACTTTATATTGTTAATGGGTTATATTACCATACTTATGATATTAGATATAAAAAGGGGGAAAACTCGCGTCAAATGTCTACGTACCCTTTCGACTAAAATTTATGTGTTACTACATGTACATGTCGTAACTAACAATTTTATGAAAATATTTTGTCAATATCTTATATGATTTCTGAAAATAAGAGATAACAAGCCAAAATCAAAATTTTAATCATGACCTTGACCTCTGACCTTGACCTCATTTTCAATTTTTTGGACCAAGGACCTCAAAACAAAAGACCCTAGGACTCTAACACTTATGGTTTTCCAGTTAAAAATGCATATCACTTATATCAAATACATGTATAAAAGGGGAAATAACTCTCATATGGAGTCTCTGGATAGCTTCAGTCAAATAAATCAAATCATCCTGAGGACATAACGAGCAATTTGGTAAAATAAATTTGTCGGTTTCTTATACGGTTGCGAATAATAAGTGATCACAAGAAAAACAGTGTTCGGGGAGATAACTCTTACATTGAAAAGATTTTGGTTACGCGGTGTCAGTTTCAAAAGCGTATTAATTGTTCGATATCATATACCATATATCTAAGCGACATCACGGAAACGAAAAAATTGCGAAGGAACAAAAAGTTGGCGGAAGAAAAAAAATAATAATAATTAAAAACCAATTGTTCAGAGAACCATTGATGGTCTTTCCACCACTTAAGACCTTTTTTATATAAAAATATTAAAACTTGGTTTTAAATGTCAATTTTAGCGCCAAATGACAGCTTATTGAACGCATATTCAAAATATATATGGTTTCTATAAAAAAATATATAGAAAAGGGAGATAATCTTTTACTTCCGGTTTAAAAAGTTTACTTCCGGTATTGTTTGATAGTTTACTTGACACTGATTCCGAAAATATATGGTTCTATATACTTTTACATTGATTTAGTACAAAAAATAGCTACTTCCGGTTTACAAAAGGTCACTTCCGGTTGTGTTTTTTAAGTCACATTGCTTACAACTTAATGCAAAAAGTCCCATGGCTTTATCATGTGTACATATGAGGTAAAAGCAAAGGTCAAAATCTAGAACGTTTAATTAGCATATGACCTTGAGCTCAATTTCAAGGTCATGAACCAAGGACCTCAAATCAAAAGACTCTAGTCCTCTACTTTATATTGTTAATGGGTTATATTACCATACTTATGATATTAGATATAAAAAGGGGGAAAACTCGCGTCAAATGTCTACGTACCCTTTCGACTAAAATATATGTGTTACGACATGTCGTAACTAACAATTGTGTGAAAATATTTTGGCGATATCTTGTATGATTTCTGAAAATAAGAGATAACAAGCCAAAATCAAAATTTAAATCATGACGTCAAATCAAAAGACTTTAGTCCTCTACTTTATATTGTTTATTAGTTATATTACCATACATATGATATTAGATATAAAAAGTGGGAAAACTCGCGTCAAATGTCTACGTACCCTTTCGACTAAAATTTATGTGTTACTACATGTCGTAACTAACAATTTTATGAAAATATTTTGTCAATATCTTATATGATTTCTGAAAATAAGAGATAACAAGCCAAAATCAAAATTTTAATCATGACCTTGACCTCTGACCTTGACCTCATTTTCAATTTTTTGGACCAAGGACCTCAAAACAAAAGACCCTAGGACTCTAACACTTATGGTTTTCCAGTTAAAAATGCATATCACTTATATCAAATACATGTATAAAAGGGGAAATAACTCTCATATGGAGTCTCTGGATAGCTTCAGTCAAATAAATCAAATCATCCTGAGGACATAACGAGCAATTTGGTAAAATAAATTTGTCGGTTTCTTATACGGTTGCGAATAATAAGTGATCACAAGAAAAACAGTGTTCGGGGAGATAACTCTTACATTGAAAAGATTTTGGTTACGCGGTGTCAGTTTCAAAAGCGTATTAATTGTTCGATATCATATACCATATATCTAAGCGACATCACGGAAACGAAAAAATTGCGAAGGAACAAAAAGTTGGCGGAAGAAAAAAAATAATAATAATTAAAAACCAATTGTTCAGAGAACCATTGATGGTCTTTCCACCACTTAAGACCTTTTTTATATAAAAATATTAAAACTTGGTTTTAGATGTCAATTTTAGCGCCAAATGACAGCTTATTGAACGCATATTCAAAATATATATGGTTTCTATAAAAAAATATATAGAAAAGGGAGATAATCTTTTACTTCCGGTTTAAAAAGTTTACTTCCGGTATTGTTTGATAGTTTACTTGACACTGATTCCGAAAATATATGGTTCTATATACTTTTACAATGATTTAGTACAAAAAATAGCTACTTCCGGTTTACAAAAGGTCACTTCCGGTTGTGTTTTTTAAGTCACATTGCTTACAACTTAATGCAAAAAGTCCCATGGCTTTATCATGTGTACATATGAGGTAAAAGCAAAGGTCAAAATCTAGAACGTTTAATTAGCATATGACCTTGAGCTCAATTTCAAGGTCATGAACCAAGGACCTCAAATCAAAAGACTCTAGTCCTCTACTTTATATTGTTAATGGGTTATATTACCATACTTATGATATTAGATATAAAAAGGGGGAAAACTCGCGTCAAATGTCTACGTACCCTTTCGACTAAAATTTATGTGTTACTACATGTCGTAACTAACAATTTTATGAAAATATTTTGTCAATATCTTATATGATTTCTGAAAATAAGAGATAACAAGCCAAAATCAAAATTTTAATCATGACCTTGACCTCTGACCTTGACCTCATTTTCAATTTTTTGGACCAAGGACCTCAAAACAAAAGACCCTAGGACTCTAACACTTATGGTTTTCCAGTTAAAAATGCATATCACTTATATCAAATACATGTATAAAAGGGGAAATAACTCTCATATGGAGTCTCTGGATAGCTTCAGTCAAATAAATCAAATCATCCTGAGGACATAACGAGCAATTTGGTAAAATAAATTTGTCGGTTTCTTATACGGTTGCGAATAATAAGTGATCACAAGAAAAACAGTGTTCGGGGAGATAACTCTTACATTGAAAAGATTTTGGTTACGCGGTGTCAGTTTCAAAAGCGTATTAATTGTTCGATATCATATACCATATATCTAAGCGACATCACGGAAACGAAAAAATTGCGAAGGAACAAAAAGTTGGCGGAAGAAAAAAAATAATAATAATTAAAAACCAATTGTTCAGAGAACCATTGATGGTCTTTCCACCACTTAAGACCTTTTTTATATAAAAATATTAAAACTTGGTTTTAAATGTCAATTTTAGCGCCAAATGACAGCTTATTGAACGCATATTCAAAATATATATGGTTTCTATAAAAAAATATATAGAAAAGGGAGATAATCTTTTACTTCCGGTTTAAAAAGTTTACTTCCGGTATTGTTTGATAGTTTACTTGACACTGATTCCGAAAATATATGGTTCTATATACTTTTACATTGATTTAGTACAAAAAATAGCTACTTCCGGTTGACAAAAGGTCACTTCCGGTTGTGTTTTTTAAGTCACATTGCTTACAACTTAATGCAAAAAGTCCCATGGCTTTATCATGTGTACATATGAGGTAAAAGCAAAGGTCAAAATCTAGAACGTTTAATTAGCATATGACCTTGAGCTCAATTTCAAGGTCATGAACCAAGGACCTCAAATCAAAAGACTCTAGTCCTCTACTTTATATTGTTAATGGGTTATATTACCATACTTATGATATTAGATATAAAAAGGGGGAAAACTCGCGTCAAATGTCTACGTACCCTTTCGACTAAAATATATGTGTTACGACATGTCGTAACTAACAATTGTGTGAAAATATTTTGGCGATATCTTGTATGATTTCTGAAAATAAGAGATAACAAGCCAAAATCAAAATTTAAATCATGACCTTGACCTTTGACCTTGACCTCATTTTCATTTTTTTGGACCAAGGACCTCAATTCAAAAGACCCTAGGCCTCTACCACTTATGGTTTTCCAGTTAAAAATGCATATCACTTATATCAAATATAAAAGGGGAAATAACTCCCATATGGAGTCTCCGGATAGCTTCGGTCAAAATGAATCAAATCATCCTGAGGATATAACGAGCAATTAGGTAAAATAAATTTGTCGGTTTCTTATACGGTTGCGAAGATTAAGCGATAACAAGAAAAACAGTGTTTGGGGAGATAACTCTTATATGAGAAAGTATTCGGTTTAGCAGGGTCAGTTTCAAAAGCACATAAACTGTTCGATATCATATTTCATTTATCTAAGCGACATCTTGCGAAACAGCGAAGGAAAAAAAATTAGGCGGAAGAAAAAAAAAATAATAATCAGAAGAAAACCAATAGGTCTTTCCACGGAAAAGTGGAAAGACCTAATAATAATAATAATCAGAAGAAAACCAATAGGTCTTTCCACGGAAAAGTGGAAAGACCTAATAATAATAATAACTAGATTTGCGATTGCAAGCAATAGCGGATGGCACCCTTCACTATTGCCAGGTGAGCGGTAGCCATGGTAACGGCGGCCATTTTGGAAATTCCAAACTCAAAAGTCAAGTCTACATTAGCTGAGCAACATTTGTTATAAGTTTCAATAAATTTGAAGCATTTTGAAGTTTTTTGTATTTTTGCTGTTTCCATGGTAACGGCGGCCATTTTGAATATTCCAAAGTCAAACCCCCGCTGCATTTTTTTCCCTCCACAATCATATACCATTTAATGTCTCTAGAATAAATTCAACATTGATGTTCTAGAATGTTCTGTGAAAATTCAAAGTTTTGACCTTTTTGCATTGTTTCCATGGTAACAACAGCGATTTTGGAAATTCCAACGCCAAATTCCACATCTTCCAATGTTGCTCATCGTTACTGTGAAGTTTCATTAAGTTTGGAACATTTTGAGATTTTTGAATTTTTTGGAGTAGTTTCCATGGCAACATAGTAGTTCCAATGAGTGCCAAAATCATCCAACACCTGTATATAGTGGGCACCTACATTGTATTAAAATATAATGATTCTGAGTTAAATAGTATCCAAATAGTTCACCAAAACAAAAAACTGGATTTTTTCACATTTGTTTCGTTTCCATGGTAACGGCAGCCATCTAGATGGTGCCATACCCCACTGCACTATAGAATGTTCTTGTCTACATTATGGTATAGTTCCATCGATATTGTTCAAGCCAATTCCGAGAAATAGCATGGACAAAAAAGTGTGGAAGAATAAATATAACTAGATTTGCCATTGCAAGCAATAGCGGATGTCACCCTTCCCCCCATTGCCACTAAGCGGCAGCCATTTCAAAAACTTTTAACAGTGAATGCACATATTTGCATGGCTATACATTTTTCTGTAAATTTTCAGTACATTTAGATCATTTTTCAAAATATGACATTTTTGCCTTGTTTCCATGGCAACGGCAGCCATTTTGAAAGTTTCAAAGTCAAAAGTCTCATCTATTCATGCCAGGTGACAATATTATTAAGTTTCATTAAGTTTGGAGCATTTTGAAAATATTTGACATTTTTCCAGTTTCCATGGCAATGGTAGCCATTTTGGAAATTCCAACTTCAAAAGTTTCATGCAGACTTGACAGTCAACAATCATAGTGAGTTTCATTACTTTTTGAGCATTTTGAAATTTTTGAAATTTTTGACATTTTGGCTGGTTTCTATGGTTACACAGACCATTCCAAATTTCTAATGGCAGATTCCACATTGGTACATGGGAGGGAACATACCATCAGAGTTTCAATGGATTTGACCTACCCTTTTAAGAAAGTAAATGCCACTTTTAGGTGTTTTTAGGACCATTTTGAACTGTTTTGCATTGTTTCCATGGTAACGGCAGACATTTTCAAAATTCCAATGCCAAATTCCACATCTTACAATGTTGCTCATTGTTTCTGTGAAGTTTTATTAAATTTAGAGCATTTCCATATTTTGGAAATTTTTGGTGTGGTATGCATGGCAACATAGCAGTTCCAATGATTGCCAAAATCATCCCAAAGCAGTATATAGTGGGCACCTACATTGTATTAAAATCTAAAGATTTTAAGCTTAAGCATTCTCAAATAATTCCCTTAACTCTAAAATTATTTTTTTTCACCATTTTTTCGTTTCCATGGTGATGGCAGCCATTTTTTTAGTTCCAATACCGGAAAGACACAGGAAAGTCAGGGTTCCTTGTTATAGTGCACTATCATTCAGATTGGTTCCTTAGGCTCTGAGAAAACTGCCGGACAAAATTAGGTGGAAGAAAAATAATAATAACTAGATTTGCCATTGCAAGCAATAGCGGATGGCACCCTTCCCCCATTGCCAGGCGAGCGGCAGCCATTTTGAAAACTTCAAAGTCAAAGAGTGCATCTACACATGCAAAACATCATTTTTGTAAAGTTTCATTAAGTTTGGAGCATTTTGAAAATTTTGAATTTTTTGCTGTTTCCATGGTAACGGCGGCCATTTTGAAAATTCCAAACTCAAAAGTCAAGTCTACATAAGCTAGGCAACATTTGTTATAAGTTTCATTAAATTTAAAGCATTTTGAAGTTTTTCATATTTTTGCTGTTTCCATGGTAACGGCGGCCATTTTGAATATTCCAATGTCAAACCCCCGCTGCAATTTTTTCCCTCCATAATCATATACCATTTAATGTCTCTAGAATAAATTTAACATTAATGTTCTGGAATGTTCTGTGAAAATTCAAAGTTTTGACCTTTTTGCATTGTTTCCATGGTAACAACAGCTATTTTGGAAATTCCAACTCCAAATGCCACATCTTCCAATGTTGCTCATCGTTACTGTGAAGTTTCGTGAAGTTTGGAGCATTTTGAGATTTTTGAAATTTTTGGTGTAGTTCCCATGGCGACATAGTAGTTCCAATGAGTGCCAAAATCATCCAACACCTGTATATAGTGGGCACCTACATTGTATTAAAATATGATGATTCTGAGTTAAAGCATTACCATACAGTTCACCAAAACTAAAAACTGTATTTTTTCACATTTGTTCTGTTTCCATGGTAACGGCAGCCATTTTTTACCATTCCAATGTCTCTTGCACAGCTCCACATGGCGGTTCATATTATGGTATAGTTCCATCAACATTGGTCTGCCCAATTCTGAGAAATAGTATGGACAAAATGTGTGGAAGAATAAAAATAATAATAATAACTAGAATTGCCATTGCAAGCAATAGCGGATGTCACCCTTCCCCCCATTGCCACTAAGCGGCAGCCATTTCAAAATTGTTGAACAGTGAATGCACATATATGCATTGCAGTACATCTTTCTGTAAATTTTCAGTACATTGAGAGCATTTTAGAAAATTTCACATTTTTGCTGTTTCCATGGCAACGGCAGCCATTTTGAAAATTCCATAGTCAAAAGTCTCATCTATACATGCAAGTTAACAATAATATTAAGTTTCATAAAGTTTGGAGGATTTTGAAAATATTTGACATTTCCGCAGTTTCCATGGCAACGATGGCCATTTTGGAAATTCCAACTTCAAAAGTCTCATGCAGACTTGCCAGTCAACAATCCTATAAAGTTTCATCAATTTTGGAGCATTTTGAAATTTTTGAAATTTTTGACATTTTGATTGGTTCCTATGACAACAGACACTATTCCCAAAATTAAATGGCAGATACCACATTGGTATATTGGAGGGACCATACCATCAAAGTTTAAATCAATTTGACCTACCATTTTAAGAAAGTATATGCCACTTTTAGGTTTTTGGACCATTTTGACCTGTTTGCATTGTTTCCATGGTAACGGCAGACATTTTCGAAATTCCAACGCCAAATTCTTTATCTACCAATGTTGCTCATCGTTACTGAGAAGTTTTATAAAATTTGGAGCATTTCCATATTTTGGAATTTTTTGGTGCAGTATCCATGGCAACATAGTAGTTCCAATGATTGCCAAAATCATCCCAAAGCAGTATATGCCCGGCACCTACATTGTATCAAAATATAATGATTCTAAGTTAAAGCATTTCCAAATAATTCATCAAAACCAAAAACTGGAATTTTCCATTATTTTTCGGTTTCCATGGTGATGGCAGCCATTTTTTAGTTCCAAAGTTGCACTGCAACTGGAAAGTCAGGGTTCCTTGTTATAGTGCACCATCATTCAGATTGGTTCCTTTGGCTCTGAGAAAACTGCCGGACAAAACTAGGTGGAAGAATAATAATAATAATAATAATAATAATAGTGAAAAAGAAACAGAGGAATAGCAATATGTCACCCGACATTGTCGATCGGGTGACATAATAACTAGATTTGCCATTGCAAGCAATAGCGGATGGCACCCTTCCCCTATTGCCAGGTGAGCGGCAGCCATTTTGAAAATTCCAAAGTCAAAGATTGCATCTACAGATGTGTATTAACATTGTTGTAACGTTTCATTAATTTTGGAGCATTTTGAAATTTTTGAAATTTTTGCTATTTCCATGGTAACGGTTACCATTTCTTAAATTCCAAAGACATGTGCCACTTCGGGACATGCCATGTTACATATCTATAAAGTTTCATTGGGATTGATGCTATATTCTTCAAGAAAATGCATCTTTAATGTATTTTCCCATAGGGCCAATGTTAAACTTTCGCCCTGTTTCCATGACAATGGCGGCCATTTTGGAATTTTCTTATATTGTCACAACATCTAGGCATACCAAGGAACATTACCACTAAGTTTCATCCAGGTAGGTCTTATAATGAAAGATATAAAATTTGCATTTTTTTTCACATTTGATCAGTTTCCATGGCAACGGCGGCCATTTTTTACCATTCCAATGTCTCTTGCACAACTTGACATGGCGGTTCATATTATGGTATAGTTCCATCAACATTGGTCTGACCAATTCTGAGAAATAGTATGGACAAAATGTGTGGAAGAATAAAAATAATAACTAGATTTGCCATTGCAAGCAATAGCGGATGGCACCCTTCCCCTATTGCCAGGTGAGCGATAGCCATGGTAACGGCGGCCATTTTGGAAATTCCAAACTCAAAAGTCAAGTCTACATTAGCTGAGCAACATTTTTTATAAGTTTCAATAAATTTGAAGCATTTTTAAGTTTTTTGTATCTTTGCTGTTTCCATGGTAACGGCGGCCATTTTGAATATTCCAAAGTCAAACCCCCGCTGCAATTATTTCCCTCCACAATCATATACCATTTAATGTCTCTAGAATAAATTAAACATTGATGTTCTAGAATGTTCTGTGAAAATTCAAAGTTTTAACCTTTTTGCATTGTTTCCATGGTAACAACAGCGATTTTGGAAATTCCAACGCCAAATTCCACATCTTCCAATGTTGCTCATCGTTACTGTGAAGTTTCATTAAGTTTGGAACATTTTGAGATTTTTGAATTTTTTGGAGTAGTTTCCATGGCAACATAGTAGTTCCAATGAGTGCCAAAATCATCCAACACCTGTATATAGTGGGCACCTACATTGTATCAAAATATAATGATTCTGAGTTAAATAGTATCCAAAAAGTTCACCAAAACAAAAAAGTGGATTTTTTCACATTTTTTCAGTTTCCATGGTAACAGCGGCCATTTTTTACCATTCCAATGTCTCTTGCACAACTTAACATGGCGGTTCATATTATGGTACAGTTCCATCAACATTGATTTGACCAATTCTGAGAAATAGCATGGACAAAATGTGTGGAAGAATAAAAATAATAATAATAAAAAGAAAAAAAAGAAACGAACAATAACAATATGTCACCCCAACTCCGTTGAGGGTGCCATAATAACAAGTAATCCTGTGTTAGGATGCTAACACAAAAGTCACCAAAACGGACCCCACATCATTGTTCTGCGGTATCATTGATGCCAAATAAGGTGTGTGTAAAGTTTTAATCAATAAGAAGATTTTTTTTGGACATTTTTGCTGTTTCCATGGTAACGTCGGCCATTTTGAAAATTCCAAACTCAAAAGTAAAGTCTACATAAGTTAGGCAACATTTGTTAAAAGTTTCATTAAATTTGAAGCATTTTGAATTTTTTCATATTTTTCCTGTTTCCATGGTAACGGCGGCCATTTTGAAAATTCCAAACTCAAAAATCAATTCTACACAAGTTAGTCAACATTAGTTTTAAGTTTCATTAAATATGAAGCATTTTGACGTTTTTCTTATTTTTGCTGTTTCCATGGTTACGGCGGCCATTTTGAAAATTCCAAAGTGTCACTTCCGCTGCAAATTGTAAACTCCATAATTATATACCATCATATACCATGAAATGTCTCTAGAACAAATTTAACATTGATGTTCTAGAATATTCCATGAAAATTCACCCCCCTTAAATTATGCCATGGAGACCCCCTACTGAAATAAAATTAGTGCCAAGTTGAAGCAGACATATGTCTCTAAATATTCATAAGAGAATATATAATTCCATCTACTCTACATACAGCAGAAAATTTAGGAAATGTAAAAAAAATTTGACCCCACCCATCTTTGAGCCCCCCTAATTATGCCAAGATGACACCCTGGTATCATGGACATTGGGTTCTGCACCCCCCATGATGCAGACCCTTACCCAGAAAAAATATAAAATTTCCATCCTCTACTCCTTCCAAGAAAATGGTAGGACCGTTTAAGGGGTTAGAAAAAGAAAAATAAGAATAATAATAATAACTAGAATTGCCATTGCAAGCAATAGCGGATGTCACCCTTCCCCCAATGGCCACTAAGCGGCAGCCATTTCAAAATTGTTTAACAGTGAATGCACATATATATATATGCATTGCAGTACATCTTTCTGTAAATTTTCAGTACATCGAGAGCATTTTAGAAAATTTCACATTTTTGCTGTTTCCATGGCAACGGCAGCCATTTTGAAAATTCCAAAGTCAAAAGTCTCATCTATACATGCCAGTTAACAATAATATTAAGTTTCATTAAGTTTGGAGCATTTTGAAAATATTTGACATTTCTGCAGTTTCCATGGCAACGGTGGCCATTTGTGAAATTCCAACTTCAAAAGTCTCATTCAGACTTGTCAGTGTACAACCATATTAAGTTTCATCAATTTTGAAGCATTTTGAAATTTTTGAAATTTTTGACATTTGGGATGGTTCCTATGGTAACAGAGACCGTTCCCAAAATTAAATGGCATATACCACATTGGTACATGGGAGGGACCATACCATCAAAGTTTCAATCAATTTGACCTACCATTTTAAGAAAATAAATGCCACTTAAAGGTTTTTTGACCATTTTGACCTGTTTTGCATTGTTTCCATGGTAACGGCAGACATTTTCGAAATTGCAACACCAAATTCCACCTCTACCAATGTTGCTCATCATTACTGTGAAGTTTTATAAAATTTGGAGCATTTCCATATTTTGGAAATTTTTGGTGTAGTATCCATGGCAACATAGCAGTTCCAATGATTGCCAAAATCATCCAAAACCAGTATATGCCCGGCACCTACATTGTATCAAAATATAATGATTCTAAGTTAAAGCATTTCCAAATAATTCATCAAAACCAAAAACTGGAATTTTCCATTATTTTACGGTTTCCATGGTGATGGCAGCCATTTTTTAGTTCCAAAGTTGCACTGCAACTGGAAAGTCAGGGTTCCTTGTTATAGTGTACCATCATTTAGATTGGTTCCTTTGGCTCTGAGAAAACTGCCGGACAAAATTAGGTGGAAGAATAATAATAATAACTAGAATTGCCATTGCAAGCAATAGCGGATGTCACCCTGGTCCACCAATTGCCACTAAGCGGCAGCCATTTCGAAATTTTAACATTAAATTAATTTATTTACTTTACAATGCATCAGTTTGCAAAATTTTAGGAAGTTTAAAGCATTTTTAAAATTTTGATGTTTTTACTGTTTCTATGGCAACGGCGGCCATTTTGAAAATTCCAAAGTCGTACTTCTGCTTCATATTGTACTCCCCATAATATTGTACAATCATATAAAATTTAATAGCTGTACAACACTTATGTTCTGGAATGTTCCATCACATTTTCTCATTTTGATGTTTTTGTCTTGTTTCCATGGTAACGGCAGCCATTTTGGAAATTCCAAAGTTGAATGCCACATCTAGATTTGCCAGGCAACATTTCTGTAAAAGTTTTATATATTTTTAAAGAATTTTCAAATTTTTGATATTTTTGATCAGTTTCTATAGCAACATCGTAGTTCCAATAGATCTCAAAAACATCCACAGCGTGTATATAGAGGACAGCTACATTATATAAAAATATGATGATTAAATGTTTTGTCATAGTCAAATTATTCACCAAAAACTAAAACTTCATTTTTTCACTCTTTTTCTGTTTCCATGGTAACAGCAGACATCCTGGAAGTGCCAATCTCGACTGCACTTCGGACAATGGTTATTAACATTCTGGTATAGTTCCATTACAATTGGTCCATACGTTTTCAAGAAATAGTCTGGACAAAAAAGTGTGGAATAATAATAATAAAAAAAAGAATCGTACAATAACAATATGTCACCCGACCTCCGTCAGGGTGACATAATAATAAATTTTTGACATTTGGGATGGTTCCTATGGCAACAGAGACCGTTTCCAAAATTCAATGGCATATACCACATTGGTACATGGGAGGGACCATACCATCAAAGTTTCAATCAATTTGACCTACCATTTTAAGAAAGTAAATGCCACTTAAAGGTTTTTGGACCATTTTGACCTGTTTTGCATTGTTTCCATGGTAACGGCAGACATTTTGGATATTGCAACACCAAATTCCACATCTACCAATGTTGCTCATCATTACTGTGAAGTTTTATAAAATTTGGAGCATTTCCATATTTTTGAAATTTTTGGTGTAGAATCCATGGCAACATAGCAGTTCCAATGATTGCCAAAATCATCCAAAACCAGTATATGCCCGGCACCTACATTGTATCAAAATATAATGATTCTAAAATAAAGCATTTCCAAATAATTCATCAAAACCAAAAACTGGAATTTTCCATTATTTTTCGGTTTCCATGGTGATGGAAGCCATTTTTTAGTTCCAAAGTTGCACTGCAACTGGAAAGTCAGGGTTCCTTGTTATAGTGCACCATCATTCAGATTGGTCCCTTTGGCTCTGAGAAAACTGCCGGACAAAACTAGGTGGAAGAAAAATAATAATAATAACTAGAATTGCTATTGCAAGCAATAGCGGATGTCACCCTTCCCATATTGCCACTAAGCGGCAGCCATTTCAAAATTGTTTAACAGTGAATGCACATATATGCATTGCAGTACATCTTTCTGTAAATTTTCAGTACATTGAGAGCATTTCAGAAAATTTCACATTTTTGCTGTTTCCATGGCAACGGCAGCCATTTTGAAAATTCCAAAGTCAAAAGTCTCATCTATACATGCAAGTTAACAATAATATTAAGTTTCATAAAGTTTGGAGCATTTTGAAATTTTTTGACATTTCCGCAGTTTCCATGGCAACGGTTGCCATTTTGGAAATTCCAACTTCAAAATTCTCATTCAGACTTGTCAGTGTACAATCATATTAAGTTTCATCAATTTTGGAGCATTTTGAAATTTTTGAAATTTTTGACATTTGGGATGGTTCCTATGGCAACAGAGACCGTTCCCAAAATTGAATGGCATATACCACATTGGTACATGGGAGGGACCATACCATCAAAGTTTCAATCAATTTGACCTACCATTTTAAGAAAGTAAATGCCACTTGAAGGTTTTTGGACCATTTTGACCTGTTTTGCATTGTTTCCATGGTAACGGCAGACATTTTTGAAATTGCAACACCAAATTCCACATCTACCAATGTTGCTCATCATTACTGTGAAGTTTTATAAAATTTGGAGCATTTCCATATTTTGGAAATTTTTGGTGTAGTATCCATGGCAACATAGCAGTTCCAATGATTGCCAAAATCATCCAAAACCAGTATATGCCCGGCACCTACATTGTATCAAAATATAATGATTCTAAGTTAAAGCATTTCCAAATAATTCATCAAAACCAAAAACTGGAATTTTCCATTATTTTTCGGTTTCCATGGTGATGGCAGCCATTTTTTAGTTCCAAAGTTGCACTGCAACTGGAAAGTCAGGGTTCCTTGTTATAGTGCACCATCATTCAGATTGGTTCCTTTGGCTCTGAGAAAACTGCCGGACAAAACTAGGTGGAAGAAAAATAATAATAATAATAATAGTGAAAAAGAAACAGAGGAATAGCAATATGTCACCCGACATTGTCGATCGGGTGACATAACTAGAATTGCCATTGCAAGCAATAGCGGATGTCACCCTTCCCCCAATTGCCACTAAGCGGCAGCCATTTCAAAATTGTTTAACAGTGAATGCACATATATGCATGGCAATACATCTTTCTGTAAATTTTCAGTACATTGAGAGCATTCTAAAAAATTTCACAATTCTGCTGTTTCCATGGCAACGGCAGCCATTTTGAAAATTTTGAAGTCAAAAGTCTCATCTTTACTTGCCAATTAACAATAATATCAAGTTTCATTAAGTTCAAAGCATTTAGAGAATTTTTGACTTTTTTGCAGTTTCCATGGCAACGGTGGCCATTTTGGAAATTCCAAAGTCAAAAGTATCATCCAGACTTGCCAGTCAACAATCACATTAAGTTTGATCAATTTAGGAGCATTTTGAATTTTTTGAAATATTTGGTCCTGTATCCATGGTAACAGAAGAGTTCCAATGATTGTCAAAATCATTCAAAAGCTGTATATAGTGGACAACTATATTGTGTAAAAATTTGATGATTTCAAGTTCTAGCATACCAAAATTATTTACCAAACCCTGAGGTTTTTAGAGCATTTTGACACTTATGCACTGTTTCCATGGTAACGGCAGACATTTTGGAAATTCCAACGCCAAATTACGCATCTACCAAAGTTGCTCATCGTTACTTTGAAGTTTCAAAAAATTTGGAGCATTTTGAAATTTTTGAAATTTTTGGGGTAGTTTCCATGGCAACATAGTGGTTCCAATGATTGCCAATATCATCCAAAACCAATATATGGCTGGCACCTACATTGTGATAAAATATGATGATTCTGAGTTTAAGCATCTCTAAATTATTCACAAAACCAAAAACTGGAATTTTTCACAATTGTTCCGTTTCCATGGAAACAGCAGCCATTTTTTATGGTCTTAGACCCTACTGCAACCCGAAATTTTGTGTTCCTCCTTATAGTGAATTATCATTAAGATTGGTTCCATTTTACTCCAAAAAACCTGTCGGACAAAAAAAGGTGGAAGAATAATAATAATAACTAGATTTGCCATTGCAAGCAATAGCGGATGTCACCCTTCCCCCCATTGCCACTAAGCGGCAGCCATTTCAAAATCTTTTAACAGTGAATGCAGATATTTGCATGGCAATACATCTTTCTGTAAATTTTCAGTACATTCAGAGCATTTTAGAAAATTTCACATTTTTGCTGTTTCCATGGCAACGGCAGCCATTTTGAAAGTTTCAAAGTCAAAAGTCTCATCTCTACTTGCCAGTTAACAATAATATCAAGTTTCATAAAGTTCAAAGCATTTTATAAATGTTTGACTTTTTTGCAGTTTCCATGGCAACGGTGGCCATTTTGGAAATTCCATCTTCAAAAGTCCCATCCAGACTTGCCAGTCTACAAACATATTAAGTTTCATCAATTTTGGAGCATTTTGAAATTTTTGAAAATTTTGACATTTGTGATGGTTCCTATAGCAACAGAGACCATTCCCAAAATTTAATGGCATATAGCACATTGGTACATTGGAGGGACCATACCATCAAAGTTTCGTTAAATTTGACCTACCATTTTAAGAAAGTAAATGCCACTTTAAGGTTTTTGGACCATTTTGACCTGTTTTGCATTGTTTCCATGGTAACGGCAGACATTTTCAAAATTCCAACGCCAAATTCCACTTCTACCAATGTTGCTCATCGTTACTGTGAAGTTTTATAAAATTTGGAGCATTTCCATATTTTGGAAATTTTTGGTGTAGTATCCATGGCAACATAGCAGTTCCAATGATTGCCAAAATCATCCCAAAGCAGTATATAGAGGGCACCTACATTGTATTAAAATCTAAAGATTTTAAGGTTAAGCATTCTCAAAAAATTCACCTAACTCCAAAATTATATTTTTTCACCATTTTTCCGTTTCCATGGTGATGGCAGCCATTTTTTTAGTTCCAGTACCGGAAAGCAACAGGAAAGTCAGGGTTCCTTGTTATAGTGCACCATCATTCAGATTGGTTCCTTTAGCTCTGAGAAAGCGGGCGGACAAAATTAGGTGGAAGAAAAATAATAATAATAATAATAATACGGAAAAAGAAACAGAGGAAAAGCAATATGTCACCCGACATTGTCGATCGGGTGACATAACTAGAATTGCCATTGCAAGCAATAGCGGATGTCACCCTTCCCCCAATTGCCACTAAGCGGCAGCCATTTCAAAATTGTTTAACAGTGAATGCACATATATGCATTGCAGTACATCATTCTGTAAATTTTCAGTACATTGAGAGGATTTTAGAAAATTTCACATTTTTGCTGTTTCCATGGCAACGGCAGCCATTTTGAAAATTCCAAAGTCAAAAGTCTCATCTATACATGCAAGTTAACAATAATATTAAGTTTCATAAAGTTTGGAGCATTTTGAAAATATTAGACATTTCCGCAGTTTCCATGGCAACGGTGGCCATTTTGGAAATTCCAACTTCAAAAGTCTCATTCAGACTTGTCAGTGTACAATCCTATTAAGTTTCATCAATTTTGGAGCATTTTGAAATTTTTGAAATTTTTGACATTTGGGATGGTTCCTATGGCAACAGAGACCATTCCCAAAATTTAATGGCATATACCACATTGGTACATGGGAGGGACCATACCATCAAAGTTTCAATCAATTTGACCTACCATTTTAAGAAAGTAAATGCCACTTGAAGGTTTTTAGACCATTTTGACCTGTTTTGCATTGTTTCCATGGTAACGGCAGACATTTTCGAAATTGCAACACCAAATTCCACATCTACCAATGTTGCTTATCATTACTGTGAAGTTTTATAAAATTTGGAGCATTTCCATATTTTTGAAATTTTTGGTGTAGTATCCATGGCAACATAGCAGTTCCAATGATTGCCAAAATCATCCAAAACCAGTATATGCCCGGAACCTACATTGTATCAAAATATAATGATTCTAAGTTAAAGCATTTCCAAATAATTCATCAAAACCAAAAACTGGAATTTTCCACTATTTTTCGGTTTCCATGGTGATGGCAGCCATTTTTTAGTTCCAAAGTTGCACTGCAACTGGAAAGTCAGGGTTCCTTGTTATAGTGCACCATCATTCAGATTGGTTCCTTTGGCTCTGAGAAAACTGCCGGACAAAACTAGGTGGAAGAATAATAATAATAATAATAATAATAATAGTGAAAAAGAAACAGAGGAATAGCAATATGTCACCCGACATTGTCGATCGGGTGACATAATAATAATAATAGTGAAAAAGAAACAGAGGAATAGCAATATGTCACCCGACATTGTCGATCGGGTGACATAATAACTAGATTTGTAATTGCTAGCAATAACGGATGGCACCCTTCCCCTATTGCCAGGTGAGCGGCGGCCATTTAGAAAATTCCAAACTCAAAAGTCAAGTCTACATAAGCTAGGCAACATTTGTTATAAGTTTCCTTAAATTTGAAGCATTTTGAAGTTTTTCATATTTTTGCTGTTTCCATGGTAACGGCGGCCATTTTGAATATTCCAAAGTCAAACCCATGCTGCATTTTTTGCCCTCCATAATAATATACCATTTAATGTCTCTAGACTAAATTTAACATTGATGTTCTGGAATGTTCTGTGAAAATTCAAAGTTTTGACCTTTTTGCATTGTTTCCAAGGTAACAACAGATATTTTGGAAATTCCAACGCCAAATTCCACATCTTCCAATGTTGCTCATCGTTACTGTGAAGTTTCCTGAAGTTTGGAGCATTTTGAGAATTTCGAAATTTTTGGTGTAGTTTCCATGGCAACATAGTAGTTCCAATGATCACCAAAATCATCCAACACCTGTATATAGTGGGCACTTACATTGTATTAAAATATAATGATTCTGAAATAAAGCATATCCAAACAGTTCACCAAAACAAAAAACTGGATTTTTTCACATTTGTTCTGTTTCCATGGTAACGGTAGCCATCTTGAACCATTCCATGCTTCCTGCAACTCTGCACCTGGGGGTCCTTACTATAGTAGAGTTCCATCAACATTGGTCCATTGGATTTCGAGAAATCACCTGGACAAAATTTGTTGCAAGAAAAATAATAATAATAAGAAAAAAAAGAAACGTAGAATAACAATACGTCACCCCAACTCCGTTGAGGGTGCCATAATAATAGTGAAAAAGAAACAGAGGAATAGCAATATGTCACCCGACATTGTCGATCGGGTGACATAATAAGAAACCGAACAAAAACATAAAGTCCCCAAAACTCCGTTTTGGTGACTTAATAAAAAGAAAAAAAAGAAACGAACAATAACAAGATGTCACCCCAACTCCGTTGAGGGTGCCATAAAAAGAAAAAAAAGAAACGAACAATAACAAGATGTCACCCCAACTCCGTTGAGGGTGCCATAATAATAATAATAATAATAATAGGGAAAAAGAAACAGAGGAAAAGCAATATGTCACCCGACTTTGTCGATCGGGTGACATAATAAGAAACTAGAATTGCCATTGCAAGCAATAGCGGATGTCACCCTGGTCCACCAATTGCCACTAAACAGTAGCCATGGTAACGGCAGCCATTTTGGAAATTCCAAAGTTGAAAGCCGCATCTAGATTAATATGCTGTAACGTTTTATACATTTTTGAAGAATTTTCAAAATTTAGCTTTTTTTGAACAGTTTCCATGGCAACATTTGAAATTCCAAAGTCATACTGCTGCTTCATATTGTGCTCCTCATAATATTATACCATTATATAACATTTAATGGCCGTAGATTTACTGTAACACTAATGTTCTAGAATGTTCCATTACATTTTTACATTCTTTCTGTTACCATGACAACGGCAGCCATGTTGGATATGCCAACCCTCGACTGCACTTCTGCATATGGCCATTAACATTTTGGTATAGTTCCATAACAATTGGTCCATCCTATTGTCAGAAATAGTCTGGACAAAAAAGTGTGGAATAATAATAATAACAAGTAATCCTGTGTTAGGATGCTAACACAAAAGTCACCAAAACGGACCCCAAATCATTGTTTTACGGTATCCATGATGCCACATAACCTGTGTGTAAAGTTTGATTAAATTTAAAGGATTTTGATTTTTTTCACATTTTTGCCGTTTCCATGGTTACGGCGGCCATTTTGGAAATTTTAAAGTCAAAAGTAATGTCTACATATGGCAGGCAACATTTGTTTTAAGTTTCATCAATTTTGAAGCTTTTTGAAAATTTTCACATTTTTTGGAGTTTCCATGGCAACGGCGGCCATTTTGGAAATTTCGAACTAAAAAGTGAAGTCTACATTAGCTTCACAACATATGTTATAAGTTTCATTTAATTTGAAGCATTTTGATGTTTTTCTTATTTTTGCTGTTTCCATGGTTACGGCGGCCATTTTGAAAATTCCAAAGTGTCACTTCTGCTGCAAATTGTTCACTCCATAATTATATACCATCATATACCATGAAATGTCTCTAGAACAAATTTAACATTGATGTTCTAGAATATTCCATGAAAATTCACCCCCCTCAAATTATGCCATAGAGACCCCCTACTGAAATAAAATTAGTGCCAAGTTGAAGCAGACATGTGTCTCTAAATATTCATAAGAGAATATATAATTCCATCTACTCTCCATACAGTGGAAAATTTAGAAAATGTAAAAAAAAATTAACCCCACCCATCTTTGAGCCCCCCTAATTATGCCAAGATGACACCCTGGTATCATGGACATTGGGTTCTGCACCCCCCATGATGCAGACCCTTACCCAGAAAAAATATAAAATTTCCATCCTCTACTCCTTCCAAGAAAATGGTAGGACCGTTTTAGGGGTTAGAAAAAGAAAAATAAGAATAATAATAATAATAAGAAACCGAACAAAAACATAAAGTCCCCAAAACTCCGTTTTGGTGACTTAACTAGAATTGCCATTGCAAGCAATAGCGGATGTCACCCTTCCCCTATTGCCACTAACCGGCAGCCATTTCAAAATGGTTTAATAGTGAATGCACATATATTTATGGCAATACATCTTTCTGTAAATTTTCAGTACATTCAGAGCATTTTTTTAAAATTCACATTTCTGCTGTTTCCATGGCAACGGCAGCCATTTTGAAAATTTCAAAGTCAAAAGTCTCATCTGTACTTGGCAGTTAACAATAATATCAAGTTTCATTAAGTTCAAAGCATTTTGAGAAATTTTGACTTTTTGCAGTTTCCATGGCAACGGTGGCCATTTTGGAAATTCCAAAGTCAAAAGTCTCATCCAGATTTGCCAGTCAACTATCATATTAAGTTTCATCAATTTTGGAGCATTTTGAAATTTTTGAGATATTTGATCCTGTATCCATGGTAACAGAGTAGTTCCAATGATTATCAAAATCATTCAAAACCTGTATATAGTGGACAACTATATTGTATAAAGATTTGATGATTTTAAGTTCAAGCATACCAAAGTTATTCACCAAACCCGGAAGTTTTTGGAGAATTTTGACCTTTTTGCATTGTTTCCATGGAAACGGCAGACATTTTGGAAATTCCAACGCCAAATTCCACATCTACCAAAGTTGCTCATCGTTATGCTAAAGTTTCAAAAAAATTGGAGCCTTTCCATATTTTTGAAATTTTTGGTGTAGTTTCCATGGCAACATAGTAGTTCCAATGATTGCCAAAATCATCCAAAACCAGTATATGGGTGGCACCTTCATTGTATTAAAATATGATGATTCTGAGTTTAAGCGTCTCCAAATTATTCCACAAAAACAAAAAGTGGAATTTTTCGCAACTGTTCCGTTTCCATGGAAACGGCAGCCATTTTTTATGGTCTTAGACCCTACTGCAACCCGCAATTTTGTGTTCCTCATTATAGTTAACTATCATTAAGATTGGTTCCATTGGCTCCGAGAAAAGTGGCGGACAAAATAGTTGGAAGAATAATAATAATAACAAAGAAACAGAGGAAAAGCAATATGTCACCCGACATTGTCGATCGGGTGACATAACTAGAATTCCCATTGCAAGCAATAGCGGATGTCACCCTGGTTCCCCAATTGCCACTAAACGGTAGCCATTTCGAAATGTTCCATCAGTAAATACAGATATATCCATGACAAAAGATCTTTCTGTCAGTTTTCATAGCTTTATGTACGTTTTCCTGTTTTCAACAATTGTGCCGTTTCCATGGCAACGGCGGCCATTTTGAAAATTCCAAACACAAAACTTAAGTCTACATTAGCTAGGCAACATTTGTTTTAAGTTTCATTAAATTTGAAGCATTTTGGAGTTTTTCATATTTTTGCTGTTTCCATGGTGACGGCGGCCATTTTGAAAATTCCAAAGTCGAACTTCTCTCCATAATTAGATACCATCATATACCATTTAATGTCTCAAGAATAAATTTAACAGTTATGTTCTGGAATGTTCCATGAAAAATTCACCCCCTCAAATTATGTCTAGAGACCCCCCAGTTGAAAAAAAATGTACCATGTTCAAGTGTGCATGAGTCTCTTAATATCATAGAAGTTTCATATAAATTGGAACACATTTCTATTTTTCACATTTTTGCTGTTTCCATGGCAATGGCAGCCATTTTTTTAATTCCAAAGTCAGATGCAAAACTACACATGGTGATTAACATTATGTTATAGTTCCATCAACATTGGTCCATTCGGTTCCAAGAACTAAGCTGGACAAAAAGTGCGGAATAAGAATAACAAGTAATCCTGTGTTAGGATGCTAACACAAAAGTCACCAAAACGGACCCCACATAATTGTTCTGCGGTATCATTGATGCCAAATAATGTGTGTGTAAAGTTTAATTCAATATGAAGAATTAAATTTTTTTTGGACATTTTAGCTGTTTCCATGGCAACGGCGGCCATTTTAAAAATTTCAAACTCAAACTTAAAGTCTACACAAGTTAGGCAACATTTGTTATAAGTTTCATTAAATTTGAAGCATTTTGATTTTTTTAATATTTTTGCTGTTTCCATGGTAACGGCGGCCATTTTGAAAATTCCAAACTCAAAAGTCAATTCTACACAAGTTAGTCAACATTAGTAATAAGTTTCATTAAATTTGAAGCATTTTGAAGTTTTTCATATTTTTGCTGTTTCCATGGTAACGGCGGCCATTTTGAAAATTCCAAACTCAAAAGTCAATTCTACACAAGTTAGTCAACATTAGTTATAAGTTTCATTAAATTTGAAGCATTTTGAAGTTTTTCATATTTTTGCTGTTTCCATGGTAACGGCGGCCATTTTGAATATTCCACAGACAAAGTGCTGCTGCAAATTGTTCTCTCCATAATTATATACCATCATATACCATTAAATGTGTCTAGAATAAATTTAACTTTGATGTTCTGGAATGTTCCATGAAAATTCACCCCCCTAAAATTATGCCAGGAGACCCCCTACTGAAATAAAAAAAGTTCCATGTTGAAGCAGACATGTGTCTCTTAATATTCATAGAAGTAATCATTATTCTATCTACTCTACATACAGTAGGAAATTTAAGAAATGTAAAAAAAAATTGACCCCACCTATCTTTGAGCCCCCCTAATTATGCCAAGATGACACCCTGGTATCACGGACATTGGGTTCTGCAACCCCCATGATGCAGACCCATACCCAGAAAAAATATAAAGTTTCCATCCTCTACTGCTTCCCAAAAAATGGTAGGACAGTTTAAGGGGTCAGAAAGAGAAGAATAAGAATAATAACTAGAATTGCCATTGCAAGCAATAGCGGATGTCACCCTGGTCCACCAATTGCCACTAAGCGGCAGCCATTTCGAAATTTTAACATTAAATTAATTTATTTACTTTACAATGCATCAGTTTGCAAAATTTTAAAAAGTTAAAAGCATTTTTAAAATTTTGATGTTTTTACTGTTTCTATGGCAACGGCGGCCATTTTGAAAATTACAAAGTCGAACTTCTGCTTCATATTGTACTCCGCATAATATTTTACAATCATATAAAATTTAATAGCTGTACAACACTTATGTTCTGGAATGTTCCATCACATTTTCTCATTTTGATGTTTTTGCCTTGTTTCCATGGTAACGGCAGCCATTTTGGAAATTCCAAAGTTGAATGCCACATCTAGATTTGCCAGGCAACATTTCTGTGAAAGTTTTATATATTTTTAAAGAATTTTCAAATTTTTGATATTTTTGATCAGTTTCTATGGCAACATCGTAGTTCCAATGGATCTCAAAAACATCCACAGGGTGTATATAGAGGACAGCTACATTGTATAAAAATATGATGAATAAATGTTTTGTCATAGTCAAATTATTCACCAAAAACTAAAACTTCATTTTTTCACTCTTTTTCTGTTTCCATGGTAACAGCAGCCATCCTGGAAGTGCCAATCTCGACTGCACTTCGGACAATGGTTATTAACATTCTGGTATAGTTCCATTACAATTGGTCCATACGTTTTCAAGAAATAGTCTGGACAAAAAAGTGTGGAATAATAATAATAAAAAAAAGAATCGTACAATAACAATATGTCACCCGACCTCCGTCAGGGTGACATAATAACTAGAATTGCCATTGCAAGCAATAGCGGATGTCACCCTGGTCCACCAATTGCCTCTTAACAGCAGCCATGGTAACGGCAGCCATTTTGGAAATTCCAAAGTTGAATGCCTCATCTAGATTAATATGTTAACATTTCTGTAACGTTTCATACATTTTTGAAGAATTTTCAAAATTTTGCTTTTTTTAACAGTTTCCATGGCAACATTTGAAAATTCCAAAGTCATACTGCTGCTTCATATTGTGCTCTCCATAATAATATACCATTATATAACATTTAATGACTGTAGATTTACTTTAACACTAATGTTCTAGAATGTTCCATTACATTTTTACATTCTTTCTGTTTCCATGACAACGGCAGCCATGTTGGATATGCCAACCCTCGACTGCACTTCTGCACATGGTCATTAACATTTTGGTATAGTTCCATAACAATTGGTCCATCCTATTCTTAGAAATAGTCTGGACAAAAAAGTGTGGAATAATAATAATAAAAACTAGAATTGCCATTGCAAGCAATAGCGGATGTCACCCTGGTTCCCCAATTGCCACTAAACGACAGCCATTTCGAAATGTTCCATCAGTAAATGTAGATATATCCATAACAAAAGATCTTTCTTTCAGTTTTCATAGCTTTATGTACGTTTTTCTGTTCTTAACAATTGTGCCGTTTCCATGGCAACGGCGGCCATTTTGGAAATTCTGAACTCAAAAGTCAAGTGTACATTAGCTAGGCAACATTTGTTTTAAGTTTCATTAAATTTGAAGCATTTTGGAGTTTTTCATATTTTTGCTGTTTCCATGGTAACAGCTGCCATTTTGAAAATTCCAAAGTCTAACTTCTTCTGCAAATTGATCTCTCCATAATTATATACCATCATATACCATTTAATGTCTCTAGAATGAATTTAACACTTATGTTCTGGAATGTTCCATGAAAAAATCACCCCCCTCAAATTATGTCTAGAGACCCCCCAGTTGAAAAAAAAATGTACCATGTTGCAGTGTGCATGAGTCTCTTAATATCATAGAAGTTTCATATCAATTGGAACACATTTCTATTTTCCACATTTTTGCTGTTTCCATGGCAATGGCAGCCATTTTTTTAATTCCAAGGTAAGGTGCAAAACTGCACATGGTGATTAACATTATGTTATAGTTCCATCAACATTGGTCCATTCAATTCTGAGAACTAAGCCGGACAAAAAGTGTGGAATAAAAATAATAAGAAAAAAAGAATCGTACAATAACAATATGTCACCCGACCTCCGTCAGGGTGACATAAAAACCTTAAAAATTCCAAAGTCAAACTACTGCTGCATGTTGTTCTCCCCATGATAATATACAATTATATAACATTTAATGTCGGTAGAACTAGTTTAACACTTATGTTCTGGAATGTTCCATGAAACATTCACCCCCCCCCCTCAAATTATGTCTAGAGACCCCCCAGTTGAAAAAAAAATGTACCATGTTGAAGTGTGCATGACTCTCTTAATATCATAGAAGTTTCATATAAATTGGAACACATTTCTATTTTTCACATTTTTGCTGTTTCCATGGCAATGGCAGCCATTTTTTTAATTCCAAAGTCAGGTGCAAAACTACACATGGTGATTAACATTATGTTATAGTTCCATCAACATTGGTCCATTCAGTTCCGAGAACTAAGCTGGACAAAAAGTGCGGAATAAGAATAAGAAAAAAAGAATCGTACAATAACAATATGTCACCCGACCTCCGTCAGGGTGACATAATAAGAAACGATACAAAAACAATAAGTCCCCAAAACTCCGTTTTGGTGACTTAATAAGAACTAGATTTGTAATTGCTAGCAATAACGGATGGCACCCTTGTCCTCCCATTGCCAGGCGAGCGGCAGCCATTTTGAAAATTCCAAAGTGAAAGAGTGCATCTACACATGCCAGTCATCATTTTTGTAAAATTTCATTAAGTTTGGAGCATTTTGAAATTTTGGACAATTTTGCTGTTTCCATGGTTACGGCGGCCATTTTGGAAATTCCAACTTCAAAATGCAACTCCGCACATGTCAGCCACTATTTCTGTAAAGTTTCATCCAGTTTGCAGCACTTAATTTTTTTTGGAAATTTTGAACATTTGTGCTGCAACCATGGTTACAGTAGATAATTCCAAAATTCTAAAAGCAGACATCTCATTGCCACATGTCATGTTATATATCAATACAGTTTCATTTACTTTGCTGCACTATTCTCTGAGAAAATGCTGATTTTATACATTTTTCCATAGGGTCAATGCAAAACTTGGCCCTAGTTTCCATGACAACGGCGGCCATTTTGAACTATCCAAATATTGTTTTGACATCTTGGCGTACTGGGTCACATTTTCATAAAGTTTCATCCAGCTGGATGTTATAATGAAAGAGTTAGAATTTTTGATATTTGAGCTGTTTCCATGGTAACGGCAGCCATTTTGGAAATTCCAAAGTCAAACTGCAAATCATCTCATGCCAGTTACCATTCCTGTGGAGTTTCTTCCAGTTTGGAACACTTTGAATATTTTCGGATTTTTGCAGTTTCCATGGAAACGGCAGCCATCTTGACCATTCCAAAGTCAGGTGCACAACTTCATATGCCGGTCCACATTATGGTATAGTTCCATCAACATTGGTCCATACAATTCCGAGAAACTGTGTGGACAAAAAGTGTTGAAGAAGAATAATAAAAATAAGGAAAAAAAGAAACGTACAATAACAATACGTCACCCCAACTCCGTTGAGGGTGCCATAACTAGATTTGCCATTGCAAGCAATAGCGGATGGCACCCTTCCCACATTGCCAGGCGAGTGGCAGCCATTTTGAAAATTTTAAAGTCAAAGAGGGCTTTTACACATGTTTATTAACATTGTTGTAAAATTTCATCTCGTTTGGAGCATTTTGAAATTTTTGAAATTTGTGCTGTTTCCATGGTAACAGTTACCATTTCCAAAATTCCAAAGACAGGTGCCACATTGGTACATGCCATGTTACATAACTATAAAGTTTCATTGGGATTGATGCTATATTCTTCAAGAAAATGTAACTTTTATGTGTTTTCCCATACGGTCAATGTTAAACTTTCGCCCTGTTTCCAAGACAATGGCGGCCATTTTGGAATTTCCTAATATTGTAACAACATCTAGGCATACCAAGGAACATTACCATAAAGTTTCATCCAGCTAGGTCTTATAATGAAAGATTTAGAATTTGCAATTTTTTTCACATTTTATCAGTTTCCATGGCAACAGCAGCCATCTTGATGATGCCATACCCTGTTTGCAAAACTTTATATGCTGGGTAACATTATGGTATAGTTCCATGACCAATCGATCATACAGTGCCAAGATATGGCCTGGACAAAAAGCGTGGAAGAAAAATAAAAATAACTAGATTTGCCATTGCAAGCAATAGCGGATGGCACCCTTCCCCCATTGCCAGGCGAGCGGCAGCCATTTTGAAAACTTCAAAGTCAAAGAGTGCATCTACACATGCAAAACATCATTTTTGTAAAGTTTCATTAAGTTTGGAGCATTTTGAAAATTTTGAATTTTTTGCTGTTTCCATGGTAACGGCGGCCATTTTGAAAATTCCAAACTCAAAAGTCAAGTCTACATAAGCTAGGCAACATTTGTTATAAGTTTCATTAAATTTAAAGCATTTTGAAGTTTTTCATATTTTTGCTGTTTCCATGGTAACGGCGGCCATTTTGAATATTCCAATGTCAAACCCCCGCTGCAATTTTTTCCCTCCATAATCATATACCATTTAATGTCTCTAGAATAAATTTAACATTAATGTTCTGGAATGTTCTGTGAAAATTCAAAGTTTTGACCTTTTTGCATTGTTTCCATGGTAACAACAGCTATTTTGGAAATTCCAACTCCAAATGCCACATCTTCCAATGTTGCTCATCGTTACTGTGAAGTTTCGTGAAGTTTGGAGCATTTTGAGATTTTTGAAATTTTTGGTGTAGTTCCCATGGCGACATAGTAGTTCCAATGAGTGCCAAAATCATCCAACACCTGTATATAGTGGGCACCTACATTGTATTAAAATATGATGATTCTGAGTTAAAGCATTACCATACAGTTCACCAAAACTAAAAACTGTATTTTTTCACATTTGTTCTGTTTCCATGGTAACGGCAGCCATTTTTTACCATTCCAATGTCTCTTGCACAGCTCCACATGGCGGTTCATATTATGGTATAGTTCCATCAACATTGGTCTGCCCAATTCTGAGAAATAGTATGGACAAAATGTGTGGAAGAATAAAAATAATAATAATAACTAGATTTGCCATTGCAAGCAATAGCGGATGGCACCCTTCCCCTATTGCCAGGTGAGCGATAGCCATGGTAACGGCGGCCATTTTGGAAATTCCAAACTCAAAAGTCAAGTCTACATTAGCTGAGCAACATTTTTTATAAGTTTCAATAAATTTGAAGCATTTTTAAGTTTTTTGTATCTTTGCTGTTTCCATGGTAACGGCGGCCATTTTGAATATTCCAAAGTCAAACCCCCGCTGCAATTATTTCCCTCCACAATCATATACCATTTAATGTCTCTAGAATAAATTAAACATTGATGTTCTAGAATGTTCTGTGAAAATTCAAAGTTTTAACCTTTTTGCATTGTTTCCATGGTAACAACAGCGATTTTGGAAATTCCAACGCCAAATTCCACATCTTCCAATGTTGCTCATCGTTACTGTGAAGTTTCATTAAGTTTGGAACATTTTGAGATTTTTGAATTTTTTGGAGTAGTTTCCATGGCAACATAGTAGTTCCAATGAGTGCCAAAATCATCCAACACCTGTATATAGTGGGCACCTACATTGTATCAAAATATAATGATTCTGAGTTAAATAGTATCCAAAAAGTTCACCAAAACAAAAAAGTGGATTTTTTCACATTTTTTCAGTTTCCATGGTAACAGCGGCCATTTTTTTCCATTCCAATGTCTCTTGCACAACTTAACATGGCGGTTCATATTATGGTACAGTTCCATCAACATTGATTTGACCAATTCTGAGAAATAGCATGGACAAAATGTGTGGAAGAATAAAAATAATAATAATAAAAAGAAAAAAAAGAAACGAACAATAACAATATGTCACCCCAACTCCGTTGAGGGTGCCATAATAAAAAGAAAAAAAAGAAACGAACAATAACAAGATGTCACCCCAACTCCGTTGAGGGTGCCATAATAATAATAAGAAACTAGATTTGTAATTGCTAGCAATAACGGATGGCACCCTCGTCCCCCCATTGCCAGGTGAGCGGCAGCCATTTTTGGAAATTCCAAAGTCAAAGAAGGCATCTACCCTTGCAAGTTATCATTTTTGCAAAATTTCATTAAGTTTGAAGCATTTTGAAATTTTGGACAATTTTGCCGTTTCCATGGTTACGGCGGCCATTTTGGAAATTCCAACTTCAAAATGCAACTCCGCACATGTCAGTCACTATTCCTGTAAAGTTTCATCCAGTTTGCAGCACTTAATTTTTTTTGGAAATTTTGAACATTTGTGCTGCAACCATGGTTACAGTAGATAATTCCAAAATTCTAAAAGCGTACATCTCATTGCCACATGTCATGTTATATATCAATACAGTTTCATTGATTTTGGTGCAGTACTCTCTGAGAAAATGCTGATTTTGTGCATTTTTCCATAGGGGCAATGCAAAACTTGGCCCCAGTTTCCATGACAACGGCGGCCATTTTGAACTATCCATATATTGTCTTGACATCTTGGCATACTGGAGAACATTTTCATAAAGTTTCATCCAGTTGGATGTTATAACGAAAGAGTTAGAATTTTTGATATTTTAGCTGTTTCCATGGTAACGGCAGCCATTTTGAAAATTCCAAAGTCAAACTGGAAATCAGCACATGCCAGTTAACATTCCTGTGGAGTTTCTTCCAGTTTGGACCACTTTGATTTTTTTCGCATTTGTGCTGTTTCCATGGAAACGGCGGCCATCTTTTACCATTCCATAGCAAGGTGCACAACTTCAAATGGGGGTCCTCATTATGTTATAGTTCCAACAATATTGGATCACTCAATTCTTAGAAACACGATGGACAAAATGTGTGGAAGAATAATAAAAATAACTAGAATTGCCATTGCAAGCAATAGCGGATGTCACCCTGGTCCACCAATTGCCACTAAACAGCAGCCATGGTAACGGCAGCCATTTTGATAATTTTAAAGTTGAATGCCGCATCTAGATTTACAAGTCGTAATGTTTCATACATTATTGAAGAATTTTCAAAATTTTGTTATTTTTGAACAGTTTCCATGGCAACATTTGAAAATTCCAAAGTCATACTGCTGCTTCATATTGTGCTCTCCATAATATTATACCATCATATAACATTTAATGGCCGTAGAATTAAATTAACACTAATGTTCTGGAATGTTCCATAAAAGTTTTCATATTTTTGCTGTTACCATGGGAATGGCAGCCATCTTGGAAATGCCAACCCCCGATTGCACATCTGCAAATAGGGGTTAACATTATGGTAAAGTTCCATCAGCATTGGTCCATGCAATTCCGAGAAATAGTCTGGACAAAAAAGTGTGGAATAATAATTATAAATAAAAAAAAGAATCGAGCAATAACAATATGTCACCCGACCTCCGTCAGGGTGACATAACTAGATTTGTAATTGCTAGCAATAACGGATGGCACCCTCGTCCCCAAATTGCCAGGCGAGTGGCAGCCATTTTGAAAATTTCAGAGTCAAAGAGTGCATCTACACATGCAAGTCATCATTTTTGTAAAATTTCAGTAAGTTTGGAGTATTTTGAAATTTTGGACAATTTTGCTGTTTCCATGGTTACGGCAGCCATTTTGGAAATTCCGATTTCAAAATGCAACTCCGCACATGTCAGTCACTATTCCTGTAAAGTTTCATTCAGTTTGCAGCATTTTTATTTTTTTTGGAAATTTTGAACATTTGTCCTGCAACCATGGTTACAGTAGATAATTCCAAAATTCTAAAAGCAGACATCTCATTGCCACATGTCATGTTATATATCAATGCAGTTTCATTTACTTTGTTGCAATACTCTCTGAGAAAATGCAAATTTTATGCATTTTTCCATAGGGTCAATGCAAAACTTGGCCCCGATTTCCATGACAACGGCGGCCATTTTGTATTATCAAAATATTGTTTTGACATCTTAGCGTACCGGGTAACATTTTTATAAAGTTTCATCCAGCTGGGTGTTATAACGAAAGAGTTAGAATTTTTGATATTTTAGCTGTTTCCATGGTAACGGCAGCCATTTTGAAAATTCCAAAGTCAAATTGGAAATCAGCACATGTCAGTTACCATTCCTGTGGAGTTTCTTCCAGTTTGGAACACTTTGATTTTTTTTGCATTTTTGCTGTTTCCATGGAAACGGCGGCCATCTTTTACCATTCCATACCAAGGTGCACAACTTTACATGGGGGTCCTCATTATAGTAAAGTTCCATCAACATTGGTCCATAGGATTCCAAGAAACACGACGGACAAAATGTGTGGAAGAAGAATAAGAAAAATAAGAAAAAAAAGAAACGTAGAATAACAATATGTCACCCCAACTCCGTTGAGGGTGCCATAACTAGAATTGCCATTGCAAGCAATAGCGGATGTCACCCTGGTCCACCAATTGCCACTAAACAGTAGCCATGGTAACGGCAGCCATTTTGGAAATTCCCAAGTTGAAAGCCGCATCTAGATTAATATGCTGTAACGTTTTATACATTTTTGAAGAATTTTCAAAATTTAGCTTTTTTTGAACAGTTTCCATGGCAACAGTTGAAATTCCAAAGTCATACTGCTGCTTCATATTGTGCTCCTCATAATATTATACCATTATATAACATTTAATGGCCGTAGATTTACTGTAACACTAATGTTCTAGAATGTTCCATTACATTTTTACATTCTTTCTGTTACCATGACAACGGCAGCCATGTTGGATATGCTAACCCTCGACTGCACTTCTGCATATGGCCATTAACATTTTGGTATAGTTCCATAACAATTGGTCCATCCTATAGTCAGAAATAGTCTGGACAAAAAAGTGTGGAATAATAATAATAAAAAAAAGAATCGTACAATAACAATATGTCACCCGACCTCAGTCAGGGTGACATAACTAGATTTGTAATTGCTAGCAATAACGGATGGCACCCTTCCCCCATTGCCAGGTGAGCGGCAGCCATTTTGAAAAATCCAAAGTCAAAGATATTAACATATACAAATGCCAATTAACATTTTTGTAAAGTTTCGTCAATTTTGGAGCATTTTGAAATTTTTGAAATTTTTGCTATTTCCATGGTAACGGGTACCATTTCCAAAATTCCAAAGACAGGTGCCACTTTGGGACATGCCATGTAACATATTCATTAAGTTGTAGAAGGTTTGATCTAATATTCTTGCAGGAAATGCAGCTTGAATATGTTTTCCCATTGTGCCAATGTTAAACTTTCGCCCTGTTTCCATGACAATGGCGGCCATTTTGGAATTTCCTAATATTGTCACAACATCTAGGCGTACCAAGGAACATTACCATAAAATTTCATCCAGCTAGGTCTTATAATAAAAGATTTAGAAATTGCATTTTTTTTCACATTTCATCAGTTTCCATGGCAACGGCAGCCATCTTGATGAAGCCATACCCCGATTGCACAATTTCATATAGTGGTCTACATTATGGTAAAGTTCCATCAATATTGTTCAAGCCAATTCTGAGAAATAGCATGGACAAAATGTGTGGAAGAATAAATAAAATAAGAAAAAAAGAAACGTAGAATAACAATATGTCACCCAAACTCCGTTTAGGGTGCCATAACTAGATTTGCCATTGCAAGCAATAGCGGATGGCACCCTTCCCCCATTGCCAGGCGAGCGGCAGCCATTTTGAAAACTTCAAAGTCAAAGAGTGCATCTACACATGCAAAACATCATTTTTGTAAAGTTTCATTAAGTTTGGAGCATTTTGAAAATTTTGAATTTTTTGCTGTTTCCATGGTAACGGCGGCCATTTTGAAAATTCCAAACTCAAAAGTCAAGTCTACATAAGCTAGGCAACATTTGTTATAAGTTTCATTAAATTTAAAGCATTTTGAAGTTTTTCATATTTTTGCTGTTTCCATGGTAACGGCGGCCATTTTGAATATTCCAATGTCAAACCCCCGCTGCAATTTTTTCCCTCCATAATCATATACCATTTAATGTCTCTAGAATAAATTTAACATTAATGTTCTGGAATGTTCTGTGAAAATTCAAAGTTTTGACCTTTTTGCATTGTTTCCATGGTAACAACAGCTATTTTGGAAATTCCAACTCCAAATGCCACATCTTCCAATGTTGCTCATCGTTACTGTGAAGTTTCGTGAAGTTTGGAGCATTTTGAGATTTTTGAAATTTTTGGTGTAGTTCCCATGGCGACATAGTAGTTCCAATGAGTGCCAAAATCATCCAACACCTGTATATAGTGGGCACCTACATTGTATTAAAATATGATGATTCTGAGTTAAAGCATTACCATACAGTTCACCAAAACTAAAAACTGTATTTTTTCACATTTGTTCTGTTTCCATGGTAACGGCAGCCATTTTTTACCATTCCAATGTCTCTTGCACAGCTCCACATGGCGGTTCATATTATGGTATAGTTCCATCAACATTGGTCTGCCCAATTCTGAGAAATAGTATGGACAAAATGTGTGGAAGAATAAAAATAATAACTAGAATTGCCATTGCAAGCAATAGCGGATGTCACCCTGGTCCACCAATTGCCACTAAACAGTAGCCATGGTAACGGCAGCCATTTTGGAAATTCCCAAGTTGAAAGCCGCATCTAGATTAATATGCTGTAACGTTTTATACATTTTTGAAGAATTTTCAAAATTTAGCTTTTTTTGAACAGTTTCCATGGCAACAGTTGAAATTCCAAAGTCATACTGCTGCTTCATATTGTGCTCCTCATAATATTATACCATTATATAACATTTAATGGCCGTAGATTTACTGTAACACTAATGTTCTAGAATGTTCCATTACATTTTTACATTCTTTCTGTTACCATGACAACGGCAGCCATGTTGGATATGCTAACCCTCGACTGCACTTCTGCATATGGCCATTAACATTTTGGTATAGTTCCATAACAATTGGTCCATCCTATAGTCAGAAATAGTCTGGACAAAAAAGTGTGGAATAATAATAATAAAAACTAGATTTGTAATTGCTAGCAATAACGGATGGCACCCTTCCCCCATTGCCAGGGTAACAGCAGCCATTTTAAAAATTCCTTAGTCAAAGAGTGCATCTACACTTGCAAATTAACATTTTTTTAAAGTTTCATAAATTTTGGAGCCGTTTGAAATTTTTGACATTTTTGCAGTTTCCATGGTAACGGCGGCCATTTTGAAAATTCCGAAGTCAAACTGTAAATCAGCACATGCCAGTTACCATTCCTGTGAAGTTTTTTCCACTTTGGAACACTTCGATGTTTTTCGCATTTTTGCTGTTTCCATGGTAACGGTGGCCATCTTGACCATTCCAAAGTCAGAGGGACAACTTCGCATGGTGGTCAACATTATACCATAGTTCCATCAACTTTGGTCCATTCTATTCTGAGAACTGCTCCGGACAAAAATAGTGGAAGAAAAATAATAAAAAAAAGAAAAAAAAGAAACGTAGAATAACAATATGTCACCCCAACTCCGTTGAGGGTGCCATAACTAGATTTGCCATTGCAAGCAATAGCGGATGGCACCCTTCCCCTATTGCCAGGTGAGCGATAGCCATGGTAACGGCGGCCATTTTGGAAATTCCAAACTCAAAAGTCAAGTCTACATTAGCTGAGCAACATTTTTTATAAGTTTCAATAAATTTGAAGCATTTTTAAGTTTTTTGTATCTTTGCTGTTTCCATGGTAACGGCGGCCATTTTGAATATTCCAAAGTCAAACCCCCGCTGCAATTATTTCCCTCCACAATCATATACCATTTAATGTCTCTAGAATAAATTAAACATTGATGTTCTAGAATGTTCTGTGAAAATTCAAAGTTTTAACCTTTTTGCATTGTTTCCATGGTAACAACAGCGATTTTGGAAATTCCAACGCCAAATTCCACATCTTCCAATGTTGCTCATCGTTACTGTGAAGTTTCATTAAGTTTGGAACATTTTGAGATTTTTGAATTTTTTGGAGTAGTTTCCATGGCAACATAGTAGTTCCAATGAGTGCCAAAATCATCCAACACCTGTATATAGTGGGCACCTACATTGTATCAAAATATAATGATTCTGAGTTAAATAGTATCCAAAAAGTTCACCAAAACAAAAAAGTGGATTTTTTCACATTTTTTCAGTTTCCATGGTAACAGCGGCCATTTTTTTCCATTCCAATGTCTCTTGCACAACTTAACATGGCGGTTCATATTATGGTACAGTTCCATCAACATTGATTTGACCAATTCTGAGAAATAGCATGGACAAAATGTGTGGAAGAATAAAAATAATAATAATAAAAAGAAAAAAAAGAAACGAACAATAACAATATGTCACCCCAACTCCGTTGAGGGTGCCATAAAAAGAATCGTACAATAACAATATGTCACCCGACCTCAGTCAGGGTGACATAACTAGATTTGCCATTGCAAGCAATAGCGGATGGCACCCTTCCCCTATTGCCAGGTGAGCGGCAGCCATTTTGAAAATTCCAAAGTCAAAGATTGCATCTACAGATGTGTATTAACATTGTTGTAACGTTTCATTAATTTTGGAGCATTTTGAAATTTTTGAAATTTTTGCTATTTCCATGGTAACGGTTACCATTTCTTAAATTCCAAAGACATGTGCCACTTCGGGACATGCCATGTTACATATCTATAAAGTTTCATTGGGATTGATGCTATATTCTTCAAGAAAATGCATCTTTAATGTATTTTCCCATAGGGCCAATGTTAAACTTTCGCCCTGTTTCCATGACAATGGCGGCCATTTTGGAATTTTCTTATATTGTCACAACATCTAGGCATACCAAGGAACATTACCACTAAGTTTCATCCAGGTAGGTCTTATAATGAAAGATATAAAATTTGCATTTTTTTTCACATTTGATCAGTTTCCATGGCAACGGCGGCCATTTTTTACCATTCCAATGTCTCTTGCACAACTTGACATGGCGGTTCATATTATGGTATAGTTCCATCAACATTGGTCTGACCAATTCTGAGAAATAGTATGGACAAAATGTGTGGAAGAATAAAAATAATAATAATAAAAAGAAAAAAAAGAAACGAACAATAACAAGATGTCACCCCAACTCCGTTGAGGGTGCCATAATAATAACTAGAATTGCCATTGCAAGCAATAGCGGATGTCACCCTGGTCCACCAATTGCCACTAAACAGCAGCCATGGTAACGGCAGCCATTTTGGAAATTCCAAAGTTGAATGCCGCATCTAGATTTACAAGTTAACATTTCTGTAACGTTTCATACATTTTTGAAGAATTTTTAAAATTTTGCTATTTTTGAACAGTTTCCATGGCAACATTTGAAAATTCCAGTCATACTGCTGCTTCATAATGTGCTCCCCATAATATTATACCATCATATAACATTTAAGGGCTGTATAATTAATTTAACCCTAATGTTCTGGAATGTTCCATGAAATTTTTCATATTTTTGCTGTTTCCATGGCAATGGCAGCCATGTTTTTAATTCCAAAGTCAGGTGCACAACTAGACATGGTGATCAACATTATGTTATAGTTCCATCAACATTGGTCCATTCAGTTCCGAGAACTAAGCTGGACAAAAAGTGTGGAATAAGAATAATAAAAAAGAATCGAACAATAACAATATGTCACCCGACCTCCGTCAGGGTGACATAATAACAAGTAATCCTGTGTTAGGATGCTAACACAAAAGTCACCAAAACGGCCCCCAAATCATTGTTCTACGGTATCATTGATGCCACATAACCTGTGTGTAAAGTTTCATTAAATTCAAATAATTTTTATATTTTTGTTATTTTTGCCGTTTCCATGGTTACGGCGGCCATTTTTAAAATTTTAAAGTCAAAAGTAAAGTCTACATATGGTAGGCAACATTTGTTTAACGTTCCATCAATTTTGAAGCATTTTGAAATTTTTGGACATTTTTGCTGTTTCCATGGCAACGGCGGCCATTTTGAAAATTCCAAACTCAAAAGTTTAGTCTACATCAGTTAAGCAACATTTGTTATAAGTTTCATTAATTTTGAAGCATTTTGAAGTTTTTCATATTTTTGCTGTTTCCATGGTTACGGCGGCCATTTTGAATATTCAAAAGTCCAACCCCCACTGTAATGTGTTCCCTCCATAATTATATACAATCATATACTATTTAATGTCCCTAGAATAAATTTAACATTGATGTTCTGGAATGTTCTATGAAAATTCACCCCCCTAAAATTATGCCAAGGAGACCCCCTACTGAAATAAAATAAGTTCCATATTGAAGCAGACATGTGTCTCTAAATATACATAAAAGAAATTATAGTTCCATCTACTCTATATACAGCAGAAAATTTAGGAAATGTAAAAAAAAAATGACCCCACCCATCTTTGAGCCCCCCTGATTATGCCAAGATGACACCCTGGTATCACGGACATTGGGTTCTGCAACCCCCATGATGCAGACCTATACCCAGAATAAATATTAAGTTTTCATCCTCTAATGCTTTAAAGAAAATGGTAGGACAGTTTAAGGGGTCAGAAAGAGAAGAATAAGAATAATAACTAGATTTGTAATTGCTAGCAATAACGGATGGCACCCTCGTCCCCCCATTGCCAGGCGAGCGGCAGCCATTTTGGAAATTCTAAAGTCAAAGAGTGCATCTACACCTGCAAGTTATCATTTTTGCAAAATTTCATTAAGTTTGGAGCATTTTGAAATTTTGGACAATTTTGCTGTTTCCATGGTTACGGCGGCCATTTTGGAAATTCCAACTTCAAAATGCAACTCCGCACATGTCAGTTACTATTCCTGTAAAGTTTCATCCAGTTTGCAGCACTTAATTTTTTTGGGACATTTTGACATTTGTGCTGCAACCATGGTTACAGTAGATAATTCCAAAATTCTAAAAGCAGACATCTCATTGCCACATGTCATGTTATATATCAATACAGTTTCATTTACTTTTGTGCACTACTCTCTGAGAAAATGCTGATTTTATGCATTTTTCCATAGGGTCAATGCAAAACTTGGCCCCAGTTTCCATGACAACGGCGGCCATTTTGAACTATCCATATATTGTCTTGACATCTTGGCATACTGGAAAACATTTTCATAAAGTTTCATCCAGTTGGATCTTATAACGAAAGAGTTAGAATTTTTGATATTTTAGCTGTTTCCATGGTTACGGCAGCCATATTGAAAATTCCAAAGTCAAACTGGAAATCAGCACATGCAAGTTAACATTCCTGTGGAGTTTCTTCCAGTTTGGACCACTTGGATTTTTTTCGCATTTGTGCTGTTTCCATGGTAACGGCGGCCATCTTGAAAGTGCCAACCCTAAAAAGCAAATCTTCACATGGTGCTTCACATTATGATATAGTTCCATCAACTTGGGTCCATTCAATTCTGAGATCCAGAGTGGACAAAAAAGTGTGGAAGAAAAATAAAAAGAAAAAAAATAAAAAGAAACGTAGAATAACAATACGTCACCCCAACTCCGTTGAGGGTGCCATAAAAACTAGATTTGTAATTGCTAGCAATAACGGATGGCACCCTTCCCCCATTGCCAGGTGAGCGGCAGCCATTTTGAAAAATCCAAAGTCAAAGAGCGCTTTTACACATGTTTATTAACATTGTTGTAAAATTTCATCTCGTTTGGAGCATTTTGAAATTTTTGAAATTTTTGCTGTTTCCATGGTAACAGTTACCATTTCCAAAATTCCAAAGACAGGTCCAACATTGGTACATGCCATGTTACATATCTATAAAGTTTCATTGGGATTGATGCTATATTCTTCAAGAAAATGTAGCTTTTATGTGTTTTCCCATATGGTCAATGTTAAACTTTCGCCCTGTTTCCATGACAATGGCGGCCATTTTGGAACCTCTTGATATTGCATGCACATCTAGGCATATCAGGTAACACTTCCACAAAGTTTCATTCACTTGGGTCTTATAATGAAGAATTTTGAATTTTGAAAATTTTTCACATTTTTGCAGTTTCCATGGAAACGGCAGCCATCTTGAACCATTCCATGGAGCTTGCAACTCTTCACCTAAGAGTCCTTAATATAAAGGAGTTCCATCAACTTTGGTGCAATGGATTTCCATAAAACTCCTGGACAAAATGTGTGGAAGAAAAATAATAAAAATAATAAGAAAAAAAAAGAAACGTAGAATAACAATACGTCACCCCAACTCCGTTGAGGGTGCCATAACTAGATTTGCGATTGCAAGCAATAGCGGATGGCACCCTTCCCCTATTGCCAGGTGAGCGGTAGCCATGGTAACGGCGGTCATTTTGGAAATTCCAAACTCAAAAGTCAAGTCTACATTAGCTGAGCACAATTTGTTATAAGTTTCAATAAATTTGAAGCATTTTGAAGTTTTTTGTATTTTTGCTGTTTCCATGGTAACGGCGGCCATTTTGAATATTCCGATGTCAAACCCCCGTTGCAATTTTTTAACTCCATAATCATATACCATTTAATGTCTTTAGAATAAATTAAACATTGATGTTCTAGAATGTTCTGTGAAAATTCAAAGTTTTGACCTTTTTGCATTGTTTCCATGGTAACAACAGCGATTTTGGAAATTCCAACGCCAAATTCCACATCTTCCAATGTTGCTCATCGTTACTGTGAAGTTTCATTAAGTTTGGAACATTTTGAGATTTTTTAATTTTTTGGAGTAGTTTCCATGGCAACATAGTAGTTCCAATGAGTACCAAAATCATCCAACACCTGTATATAGTGGGCACCTACATTGTATTAAAATATAATGATTCTGAGTTAAAGCATATCCAAACAGTTCACCAAAACAAAAAACTGGATTTTTTCACATTTGTTCTGTTTCCATGGAAACGGTAGCCATCTTGAAAGTGCCACCCCCAAAAAGCAAATCTTCATTTGGTGGTTAACATTATGGTATAGTTCCATCTTCTTGGGTCCATTCATATGAGAGTTCCAGACTGGACAAAAATGTGTGGAAGAAAAATAATAATAAAAATAAAAAAAACAAAAAGAAACGTAGAATAACAATATGTCACCCAAACTCCGTTTAGGGTGCCATAATAATAAGAAACGATACAAAGACTATTCAAAAACTTACTTTAGAAAATGGTGTTATAGTGGAGGAACAAAAAGAAATCTTAAATCAGACA
Source organism: Mytilus edulis (assembly GCF_963676685.1). NCBI lineage: Eukaryota > Metazoa > Mollusca > Bivalvia > Mytilida > Mytilidae > Mytilus > Mytilus edulis. The sequence continues at coordinate 74,461,218 of NC_092356.1, read as the reverse complement.
AAGGTGTTTTATGAAAAACTTTATAGAAAACAAGATTGTTTAAAAAAGGTTGATTTAACACGGGAATGTTGTTATGACGAGATACCAAAGCTTAGCGAGGATGAAAAGCAATTATTGGAGGGAAATATTAATTTTTCTGAATTAACTGCAGCATTAAAGAGGATGAAAAATAACAAAAGTCCTGGATCTGATGGTTACACTGCAGAATTTTTTAAAATTTTTTGGATTGATATTGGTAAATTTGTCCTTAGATCTATAAATTTTGGGTATGGGAAGGGCCAAATGTCTGTCACCCAGAGGCAGGGAGTGATTACATGTATTCCAAAAGATGGTAAACCAAAACAATTTCTTAAAAAATTGGAGACCTATTACTTTACTTAATTCTACATATAAATTGGCATCAAGCTGTATAGCAGAGAGAATAAAATCTGTTTTGTCAAAATTAATAAGCTCGGATCAAACTGGTTTTGTTCCAGGTAGATATATAGGCGAAAATTGTCGATTGATATATGATATTCTACATTTTACTGAAGAAAATAATATTCCAGGAATTCTCCTGCTGATTGATTTTGAGAAGGCATTTGATTCCATATCTTGGTCATTTCTTTATGATACATTAAGATATTTTAATTTTGGTGAATCTGTTATATCCTGGGTTAAAACCTTCTATAACAATATAACAGCTGCGGTGACACAAAACTGCTGTCTGTCAGAATTCTTCACTATAGAGAGAGGCTGTAGACAGGGAGATCCTTTATCCCCTTATATTTTCTTGCTATGTGCAGAAATATTAGGCATTTTGGTAAGAAATAGTAGGGAGATAAAGGGTATTACTATAGATGATACAGAGTTTGTACTTTCTCAATATGCAGATGATACATCCTTGATATTAGATGGCTCGCCAGAATCGCTCGATGCATCTCTTCGTGTTCTCCAATTGTATGCTGAAATCTCGGGACTTAAGATAAATATAGAAAAAACAAGTGTTATTTGGATAGGTAGCAAAAAACATAGTCAGGATCAAATTTGTGTAAAGTGGGGATTGAAATGGGGCTCCAGTACATTTAAACTACTTGGAATTACTTTTTCAGTCGACCTAGATAGAATGATTAATTTAAATTATAGGCCAGTTTTAGATAATATAGACAACACTTTGAAAAAATGGTCAAAACAGTATCTCACCCCCTTTGGAAAGATTACCATTTTAAAAACTTTGGTCATAGCTAAATTAAATCATCTGTTTCTATCTATCCCTAGTCCAGATGAGAATATGTTACTTAATTTAACAAATAAAATGTATGCTTTTATCTGGGATAATAAACCAGATAAGGTCAAGCGAGATCTTTTATGTCAAGATTATTATAAGGGTGGTTTAAAAATGCTAAATTTAAAAGCATTTATACAGGGACTAAAACTTACATGGGTGAGACGTTTGTATAATTCGAATTCAAAGTGGGTGAGATTAGTCTCTATTGTGGAGCAAATAAATTTTATTGAAATAAGTTATATTGGGCCTATTAAAAGGTCATCAAATAAATTTTGGCAAGAAGTTTTTGATGCTTGGAAAACCCTTAATCAAATTAGAAAACCAAGATGTATTGATGAAATTCTATCTTATTCTTTATGGGAGGTAGAAAACTTTAAAATTGGTGGTTCAAGAGTCTACTATAAAAACTGGGCAAATGCGGGAATTTGGACAGTGCAAGATTTGTTAGATGACCAGGGCAAAGTTATGTCATTTCAAAATTTCCAACAATTATATCAATTTAGGCCAAATATTTTACATTATTATGGAATAGCACACTCGCTTAATGAGTGGTTAAACACGATAAATATTGAAGTAAACGAGAGAAGAATTCATGCAATAATACCTTTTAACATAAGTATCTTTTTTGAATCAAAAAAAGGTTCAAAAGACATGTACAACATATTGAATGAAAAATATATTACATTTGCTGCAAAGGAAAAATGGGAGAACCATCTTAATATGACTGGTATTAACTGGAAAAAAATACACACTTCGTGTACAAAATATAGTAAAAGCACTAAGCTTAGCTGGTTCCAATATAGAATTATCCATAGAATTTTGGGAACTAATTCACTACTTTACAAGATGAAAATAAATAGTAACAACATGTGTACATTTTGTAAAGAAGGACCAGAGACCATAGAACATTTATTTTGGAGCTGTCCGATGGTCGCCAGTCTCTGGCATGCACTAAACATTTGGATTTTTGAAATGACAAATATTGAACTGCCTTTGAATATTATGATTATTTTATTTGGTATCTTAGAAAATGTTAAATTGAATTTTGTTAAAAATAAGATTATTCTTTTTTCAAAATACTACATCTACCGAACAAAACTACAAGAAGTTTTGCCAAATTTAAATGCTTTAAAAAACTATTTAAAGGAACACTTGAATTTAGAAAAATACATTTCATTTAAAAACCTCTCTGTAGAGGAATATAACAAATACTGGAGTCCCTGGGCCCCTATCATAGAATAAATAATAAATGTTAAAATTTGATTGAAACACCACTTATGCATATCGCAAGAACAAGTAAGACTTCAATGTTATAAGATATTTATTTATTTTCAAGCTACTATTGCACCACCATATATATTCAATTGTTGTTTTATTATATAATACTTCTTTTGTGTTAAAATGCCATTCTGTACACCTTTGTTCATACATGTTGTGCTAGTCTATTTGTTACAATAAAGAAAATTCATTATAAAAAAAAAAAAAAAGAAACGATACAAAAACAATAAGTCCCCAAAAACTCCGTTTTGGTGACTTAACTAGATTTGCCATTGCAAGCAATAGCGGATGGCACCCTTCCCCTATTGCCAGGTGAGCGGCAGCCATTTTGAAAATTCCAAAGTCAAAGATTGCATCTACAGATGTGTATTAACATTGTTGTAACGTTTCATTAATTTTGGAGCATTTTGAAATTTTTGAAATTTTTGCTATTTCCATGGTAACGGTTACCATTTCTTAAATTCCAAAGACATGTGCCACTTCGGGACATGCCATGTTACATATCTATAAAGTTTCATTGGGATTGATGCTATATTCTTCAAGAAAATGCATCTTTAATGTATTTTCCCATAGGGCCAATGTTAAACTTTCGCCCTGTTTCCATGACAATGGCGGCCATTTTGGAATTTTCTTATATTGTCACAACATCTAGGCATACCAAGGAACATTACCACTAAGTTTCATCCAGGTAGGTCTTATAATGAAAGATATAAAATTTGCATTTTTTTTCACATTTGATCAGTTTCCATGGCAACGGCGGCCATTTTTTACCATTCCAATGTCTCTTGCACAACTTGACATGGCGGTTCATATTATGGTATAGTTCCATCAACATTGGTCTGACCAATTCTGAGAAATAGTATGGACAAAATGTGTGGAAGAATAAAAATAATAATAACTAGATTTGCCATTGCAAGCAATAGCGGATGGCACCCTTCCCCCATTGCCAGGCGAGCGGCAGCCATTTTGAAAATTCCAAAATCATAGAGTGCATCTACTCATGCCTATTGTCAATTTTGTAAAGTTTCATTAAGTTTGGAGAAATTTTGAAATTTTTGAAATTTTTGCTGTTCCCATGGAAACGGCGGCCATTTTGAATATTCCAAAGTCAAACCCCCGCTGCAATTTTTTCCCTCCATTATCATATATACCATCATATACCATTTAATGTCTCTAGAATACATTTAACATTGATGTTCTGGAATGTTCTGTGAAAATTCAAAGTTTTGACCTTTTTGCATTGTTTCCATGGTATCTACAGATATTTTGGAAATTCCAACGCCAAATTCCACATCTTCCAATGTTGCTCATCGTAACTGTGAAGTTTCATAAAGTTAGGAGCATTTTGATATTTTTGAAATTTTTGGTTTAGTTTCCATGGCAACATAGTAGGTCCAATGAGTGCCAAAATCATCCAACACCTGTATATAGTGGGCACCTTCATTGTATTAAAATATGATGATTCTGAGTTAAAGCATATTTAAACAGTTCACCAAAACAAAAAACAGAAATTTTTCACATTTGTTTCGTTTCCATGGCAACGGCAGCCATCTTGATGGTGCCATACCCCACTGCACTATAGAATGTGGTGGTCTACATTATGGTATAGTTCCATCAATATTGTTCAAGCCAATTCCGAGAAATAGAATGGACAAAAAAGTGTGGAAGAATAAATATAATAATAAGAATAATAAGAAAAAAAGAAACGAACAATAACAATATGTCACCCCAACTCCGTTGAGGGTGCCATAACTAGATTTGCCATTGCAAGCAATAGCGGATGTCACCCTTCCCCCTATTGCCACTAAGCAGCAACCATTTCTATGGCAACGGCAGCCATTTTCAAATTTTCAAAGTCATAAGTCTCATCTTTACTTGTCAGTTAACAATAATATCAAGTTTCATTAAGTTCAAAGCATTTTGAAAAATTTTGACATTTTTGCAGTTTCCATGGCAACGGTGGCCATTTTGGAAATTCCAACTTCAAAAGTCTCATGCAGACTTGACAGTCAACAATCCTGTTAAGTAACATCAATTTTGGAGCATTTTGAAATTTTTGAAATTTTTGACATTTTGATTGGTTCCTATGGCAACAGAGACCATTCCCAAATTTTAATGGCATATACCACATTGGTACATGGGAGGGACCATACCATCAAAGTTTGGATCAATTTGACCTACCATTTTAAGAAAGTAAATGCCACTTTAAGATTTTTGGACCATTTTGACCTGTTTTGCATTGTTTCCATGGTAACAGCAGACATTTTCGAAATTCCAACGCCAAATTCCACATCTATCAAAGTTGCTCATCGTTATGCTAAAGTTTAAAAAAATTTGGAGCATTTCCATATTTTAGAAATTTTTGGTGTAGTATCCATGGCAACATAGTAGTTCCAATGATTGCCAAAATCCTCCAAAACCAGTATATAGTGGGCACCTACATTATATCAAAATATAATGATTCTGAACTTAAGCATATCCAAATAATTCATTAAAACCAAAAACTGGATTTTTCCACAATTGTTCTGTTTCCATGGTAACGGCAGCCATTTTTTAGTTCCAAAGTTGCACTGCAACTCGAAAGTCAGGGTTCCTTGTTATAGTGAACTATCATTTAGATTGGTTCCTTTGGTTCCGAGAAAGCGGTCGGACAAAATTAGGTGGAAGAAAAATAATAATACAGAAAAAGAAACAGAGGAAAAGCAATATGTCACCCGACATTGTCGATCGGGTGACATAATAACAAAGAAACAGAGGAAAAGCAATATGTCACCCGACATTGTCGATCGGGTGACATAACTAGAATTGCCATTGCAAGCAATAGCGGATGTCACCCTTCCCCAAATTGCCACTAAGCGGCCGCCATTTCAAAATTGTTTAACAGTGAATGCACATATGCACATGGCAATACATCTTTCTGTAAATTTTCAGTACATACAGAGCATTAAAAAAAAATCACATTTCTCCTGTTTCCATGGTAACGGCAGCCATTTTGAAAATTTCAAAGTCAAAAGTCTCATATTTACTAGCCAGTGAACAATAATACCAAGTTTCATTAAGTTCAAAGCATTTTGGAAATTTTTACTTTTTTGCAGTTTCCATGGCAACGGTGGCCATTTTGGAAATTCCAAAGTCAAAAGTCTCATCCACACTTGCCAGTTAACAATCATATTAAGTTTCATTAATTTTGGAGCATTTGGAAGTTTTTGAAATATTTGATCCTGTATCCATGGTAACATAGTAGTTCCAATGATTGTCAAAATCATTCAAAACCTGTATATAGGGGACAACTATATTGTATAGAAATTTGATGATTTTAAGTTCAAGCATACCAAAGTTATTCACCAAACCCGGATGTTTTTGAAGCATTTTGACCTATTAGCATGGTTTCCATGGAAACGGCAGACATTTTGGAAATTCCAACGCCAAATTCCACTTTAACCAAAGTTGCTCATCGTTATACTACAGTTTCAAAAAAATTGGAGCATTTTCATATTTTTGAAATTTTTCGTGTAGTTTCCATGGCAACATAGTAGTTCCAATGATTGCCAAAATCATCCAAAACCAGTATATGGCTGGCACCTACAGTGTACCAAAATATAATGATTCTAAGTTAAAGCATCTCCAAATAATTCACCAAAACCAAAAAGTGGAATTTTTCACATTTGTTACGTTTCCATGGAAACGGCGGCCATTTTTTACCATTCCATAGCAAGGTGCACAACTTCAGATGGGGGTCCTCATTAAAGTAGAGTTCCATCAACATTGGTTCCATTTTACTACAAAAAACCTGACGGACAAAAAAGGGTGGAAGAATAATAATAATAACAAAGAAACATAAGAAAAGCAATATGTCACCCGACATTGTCGATCGGGTGACATAATAAAAAGAAAAAAAAGAAACGAACAATAACAAGATGTCACCCCAACTCCGTTGAGGGTGCCATAACTAGATTTGTAATTGCTAGCAATAACGGATGGCACCCTCGTCCCCCCATTGCCAGGCGAGCAGCAGCCATTTTCAAAATTCCAAAGTCAAAGAGTGCATCTACACATGCAAATTATCATTTTTGTAAAATTTCATTCAGTTTGGAGCATTTTGAAATTTTTGACGATTTTGCTGTTTCCATGGTTACGGCGGCCATTTTGAAAATTCCAACTTCAAAATGCAACTCCGCACATGTCAGTCACTATTCCTGTTAAGTTTCATCCGGTTTGCAGCACTTTATTTTTTTTGGAAATTTTGAACATTTGTGCTGCAACCATGGTTACAGTAGATAATTCCAAAATTCTAAAAGCGTACATCTCATTGCCACATGTCATGTTATATATCAATACAGTTTCATTTACTTTGGTGCAATACTCTCTGAGAAAATGCTGATTTTATGCATTTTTCCATAGGGTCAATGCAAAACTTGGCCCCAGTTTCCATGACAACGGCGGCCATTTTGAACTATCCAAATATTGTCTTGACATCTTGGCATACTGGAGAACATTTTCATAAAGTTTCATCCAGTTGGATCTTATAACGAAAGAGTTAGAATTTTTGATATTTAAGCTGTTTCCATGGTAACGGCAGCCATTTTGAAAATTCCAAAGTCAAACTGGAAATCAGCACATGCCAGTCAACATTCCTGTGGAGTTTCTTCCAGTTTGGAACACTTTGATTTTTTTCGCATTTATGCTGTTTCCATGGAAACAGCGGCCATCTTTTACCATTCCATACCAAGGTGCACAACTTTACATGGGAGTCCTCCTTATAGTAAAGTTCCATCAACATTGGTCCATTGGATTCCGAGAAACACGACGGACAAAATGTGTGGAAGAAGAAAAAGAAAAATAAGAAAAAAAAGAAACGTAGAATAACAATATGTCACCCCAACTCCGTTGAGGGTGCCATAATAAGAAAAAAAAGAAACGTAGAATAACAATATGTCACCCCAACTCCGTTGAGGGTGCCATAAAAAAGAAACGTAGAATAACAATACGTCACCCCAACTCCGTTGAGGGTGCCATAAAAAAAGAATCGTACAATAACAATATGTCACCCGACCTCCGTCAGGGTGACATAATAACTAGATTTGCCATTGCAAGCAATAGTGGATGGCACCCTTCCCACATTGCCAGGCGAGCGGCAGCAATCTAGAAAATTCCAAAGTCAAAGTGTGCATCTACACATTCAAATTATCATATTTGTTAAGTTTCATTAAGTTTGGAGCATTTTGAAGTTTTTGACATTTTTGCTGTTTCCATGGTTACGGCGGCCATTTTGAAAATTCCAACTTCAAATGTCAACTTTGCTTATGCCAGTGACCATTCCTGTAAAGTTTCATCCAGTTTACAGCATTTTTATTTTTTTTGAAATTTTTGACCTTTTTGCATTGTTTCCATGGTAACAACAGATATTTTGGAAATTCCAACGCCAAATTCCACATCTTCCAATGTTGCTCATCGTTACTGTGAAGTTTCATGAAGTTCGGAGCATTTTGATATTCTTGAAATTTTTGGTATAGTTTCCATGGCAACATAGTAGTTCCAATGAGTGCCAAAATCATCCAACACCTGTATATGGCCGGCACCTACATTGTATCAAAATATAATGGTTCTGAGTTTAAGCATATCAAAACAGTTCACCAAAACAAAAAACAGGATTTTTTCACATGTGTTTCGTTTCCATGGCAACGGCAGCCATCTTGATGGTGCCATACCCCACTGCACTATAGAATGTGGTGGTCTACATTATGGTATAGTTCCGTCTATATTGTTCAAGCTTATTCCGAGAAATAGAATGGACAAAAAAGTGTGGAAGAATAAAAATAATAACTAGAATTGCCATTGCAAGCAATAGCGGATGTCACCCTGGTCCACCAATTGCCACTTAACAGTAGCCATGGTAACGGCAGCCATTTTGGAAATTCCAAAGTTGAAAGCCGCATCTAGATTAATATGCTGTAACGTTTTATACATTTTTGAAGAATTTTCAAAATTTAGCTTTTTTTGAACAGTTTCCATGGCAACATTTGAAATTCCAAAGTCATACTGCTGCTTCATATTGTGCTCCTCATAATATTATACCATTATATAACATTTAATGGCCGTAGATTTACTGTAACACTAATGTTCTAGAATGTTCCATTACATTTTTACATTCTTTCAGTTACCATGACAACGGCAGCCATGTTGGATATGCCAACCCTCGACTGCACTTCTGCATATGGCCATTAACATTTTGGTATAGTTCCATAACAATTGGTCCATCCTATTGTCAGAAATAGTCTGGACAAAAAAGTGCGGAATAATAATAATAAAAAAAAGAATCGTACAATAACAATATGTCACCCGACCTCAGTCAGGGTGACATAATAATAATAACTAGATTTGCCATTGCAAGCAATAGCGGATGGCACCCTTCCCCTATTGCCAGGTGAGCGGCAGCCATTTTGAAAATTCCAAAGTCAAAGACCGCATCTACAGATGTCTGTTAACATTATTGTAAAGTTTCCTCCATTTTGGAGCATTTTGGAATTTTTGTAAATTTTTGTTGTTTCCATGGCAACGGCGACCATTTTGGAAATTCCGAAGTCCAATGTCTCATCTGTATCTGCCATTGGTCATTTATAATGAGTTTTATTAAGTTTGGCGCATTTTGAGATTTTTTTGAGATTTTTTGCTGTTTCCATGGTAACGGTGTCCATTTCGAAAATTCCAGCAACAGTTTCAACATCGACTTATGCCATGTTATATATTCATAAAGTTTCTTTGAATCTGATCTTATATTCCTTTAGAAAAGGCTGGTTTGATCTTTTTCCCCATAGGTTCAATGTTAAACTTTTCTCCAGTTTCCATGGCAATGGTAGAGATTTTGCAGAAGCTAAGTACTGTTGGTACCTCAGGGCACCACTGCCAACATTTACATAAAGTTTCATTAGGTTGGCTCTTGAAACGAAAGATTTAGAATTTTGATTTTTTTTTACATTTCTTTAGTTTCCATGGTAACGGCGGCCATTTTGTACCATTCCAATGTCTCTTGCACAACTTCACATGGAGGTTCATATTATGGTATAGTTCCATCAACATTGGTCTGACCAATTTCTAGAAATAGCGTGGACAAAATGTGTGGAAGAATAAAAATAAGAAAAAAAAGAAACGTACAATAACAATATGTCACCCCAACTCCGTTGAGGGTGCCATAATAACTAGATTTGCCATTGCAAGCAATAGCGGATGGCACCCTTCCCCTAATGCCAGGTGAGCGGTAGCCATGGTTACGGCGGCCATTTTGAAATTCCAAACTCAAAAATCAAGTCTACATTAGCTGAGCAACATTTGTTTTAAATTTCAATAAATTTGAAGCATTTTGAAGTTTTTCGTAAATTTGCTGTTTCCATGGTAACGGCGGCCATTTTGAATATTCCAAAGTCAAACCCCCGCTGCAATTTTTTCCCTCCACAATCATATACCATTTAATGTCTCTAGAATAAATTAAACATTGATGTTCTAGAATGTTCTGTGCAAATTCAAAGTTTTGACCTTTTTGCATTGTTGCCATGGTAACAACAGCGATTTTGGAAATTTCAACGCCAAATTCCACATCTTCCAATGTTGCTCATCGTTGCTGTGAAGTTTCATTAAGTTTGGAACATTTTGAGATTTTTGAATTTTTCGGAGTAGTTTCCATGGCAACATAGTAGTTCCAATGAGTGCCAAAAATCATCCAACACCTGTATATAGTGGGCACCTACATTGTATTAAAATATAATGATTCTGAGTTAAATAGTATCCAAATAGTTCACCAAAACAAAAAACTGGATTTTTTCACATTTGTTCCGTTTCCATGGTAACGGCAGCCATCTTGAAAGTGCCAACCCCAAAAAGCAAATCTTCATCTGGTGGTTAACATAATGGTATAGTACCATCTTGTTGGGTCCATTCACATTAGAGTTCCAGACTGGACAAAAATGTGTGGAAGAAAAATAATAATAAAAATAAAAACAAAAAGAAACGTAGAATAACAATATGTCACCCAAACTCCGTTTAGGGTGCCATAACTAGAATTGCCATTGCAAGCAATAGCGGATGTCACCCTGGTCCACCAATTGCCACTTAACAGTAGCCATGGTAACGGCAGCCATTTTGGAAATTCCAAAGTTGAAAGCCGCATCTAGATTAATATGCTGTAACGTTTTATACATTTTTGAAGAATTTTCAAAATTTAGCTTTTTTTGAACAGTTTCCATGGCAACATTTGAAATTCCAAAGTCATACTGCTGCTTCATATTGTGCTCCTCATAATATTATACCATTATATAACATTTAATGGCCGTAGATTTACTGTAACACTAATGTTCTAGAATGTTCCATTACATTTTTACATTCTTTCAGTTACCATGACAACGGCAGCCATGTTGGATATGCCAACCCTCGACTGCACTTCTGCATATGGCCATTAACATTTTGGTATAGTTCCATAACAATTGGTCCATCCTATTGTCAGAAATAGTCTGGACAAAAAAGTGTGGAATAATAATAATAAAAAAAAGAATCGTACAATAACAATATGTCACCCGACCTCAGTCAGGGTGACATAACTAGATTTGCCATTGCAAGCAATAGCGGATGGCACCCTTTTCCCATTGCCAGGCCAGCGGCAGCCATTTAGAATATTTTTGCTGTTTCCATGGCAACGGCGGCCATTTTGAAAATTCGAAACTGAAAAGTTAAGTCTACATAAGCTAGGCAAAATTTGTTATAAGTTTCATTAAATTTAAAGCATTTTAAAGTTTTTCATAATTTTGCTGTTCCCATGGTAACGGCGGCCATTTTGAATATTCCAAAGTCAAACCCCCGCTGCAATTTTTGCCCTCCATAATCATATACCATTTAATGTCTCTAGAATAAATTTAACATTGATGTTCTGGAATGTTCTGTGAAAATTCAAAGTTTTGACCTTTTTGCAATGTTTCCATGGTAACAACAGATATTTTGGAAATTCCAACGCCAAATTCCACATCTTCCAATGTTGCTCATCATTATTGTGAAGTTTCATTAAGTTTGGAACATTTTGAGATTTTTGAAATTTTTGGTTTAGTTTCCATGGTAACATAGTAGTTCCAATGAATGCCAAAATCATCCAACACCTGTATATAGTGGGCACCTACATTGTATAAAAATATAATGATTCTGAGTTAAAGCATATCAAAACAGTTCACCAAAACAAAATACTGGAATTTTTCACATTTGTTCCGTTTCCATGGTAACGGCAGCCATCTTGAACCATTCCATGGTGCCTGCAACTCTTCACCTAAGGGTCCTCTATATAATAGAGTTCCATCAACTTTGGTCCATTGGATTTCCAGAAATCTCCTGGACAAAATTAGGTGGAAGAAAAATAATAAAAACTAGAATTGCCATTGCAAGCAATAGCGGATGTCACCCTGGTCCGCCAATTGCCACTAAGTGGCAGCCATTTCGAAACTTTTAACATTGAATTAACTTAATTCACTTTACAATACATCATTTTGCGAATTTTTCGAAAATTTAAAGCATTTTGAAAATTTGGATGTTTGTACTGTTTCTATGGCAACGGCCGTCATTTTGGAAATTCCAAAGATGGATTTCAAGTCTTCGCATGCCAAGTAACATTTCCACAAAGTTTTATTCATTTTGGAACACTTTCCGATTTTTCACATTATTTCTGTTTCCATGACAACGACAGCCATCTTGGAAATGCCAACCCCCGATTGCACATCTGCACATGGGGGTTAACATTATGGTACACTTCCATCATCATTGGTCCATGCAATTCCGAGAAATAGTCTGGACAAAAAAGTGTGGAATAATAAAGAAAAAAAAAAGAATCGTACAATAACAATATGTCACCCGACCTCCGTCAGGGTGACATAACTAGAATTGCCATTGCAAGCAATAGCGGATGTCACCCTTCCCCTATTGCCAGAAAGCGGCAGCCATTTAAAAACAATTTAACAGTGAATGCAGATCAACGCATTGCGATATATCTTTCTGTAAATTTTCAGTACATTTTTAGCATTGTCAAACGTTTCACATTTCTGCTGTTTCCATGGCAACGGCGGCCATTTTGAAAATTCCAAAGTCAAAAGTCTCATCTATACATGCCAGTTAACAATAATATTAAGTTTGATTAAGTTTGGAGCATTTTGAAAATATTTGACATTTCTGCAGTTTCCATGGCAACGGTGGCCATTTTGGAAATTCCAACTCCAAAAATCTTATGCAGACTCGACAGTCAACAAATATATTAAGTTTCATAAATTTTGGAGCATTTTGAAATTTTTGAAATTTTTGACATTTTGTCTGGTTTCTATGGTAACACAGACCATTCCAAATTTTTAATGGCAGATACTCCATTGGTACATGGGAGGGAACATACCATCAGAGTTTCAATGGATTTGACCTACCATTTTAAGGAAGTAAATGCCACTTTTTAAGGTTTTTAAAGCCTTTTGACCATTTTTGCCTTGTTTCCATGGTGACACAAGACATTTTCGAAATTCCAACGCCAAATTCCACCTCTATCAAACTTGCTCATCGTTATGCTAAAGTTTCAAAAAATTTGGAGCATTTTGATATTTTTGAAATTTTTGGTGTAGTATCCATGGCAACATAGTAGTTCCAATGAATACCAAAAATCATCCAAAAGAAGTATATAGTCACTGGGGTAAAGCTGATGACCGTAACTGCATTCACGGTCATCCCAAGATGTCGGATGAAAAATTAGGTCAGTTTCTGTATTGTGTGTTAAAGTGTTTCTATATAATTTTCTTTACAAATCATACATTGATACGATGTAAATTTATAAAAGGATCACTCGGAAATCACTAATTACTTCTGAGAAATGTGCATGAAACGGGAAATTCGATTTGAAAAAATCGCCAAGATGACCGTAAATCACAATCGAGATGACCGTAACAGAATCAGCGATTCATAACAAGGCTGACCGTAACTGCTTTTAAGATGACCGTAATTTGTAAATGATGACCGTAACTTTTAAAGGATGACCCTCAATTCTAAGAAATATCTGTATTTATATAACTATCTTTTTGTATCAAATGATTAATCGTGTTGGTATACACATATTAATATGAGAGTTTTATCCTATAGGTAGAAGAAAATAAGACGTGCTTCAAATGCAAAGATTACCATATGTATCTTTTTTACAGTAGAGGGTTTAATTTTTAAAATGAATTTGCCAAAAGACATGCAAATGAACAGGAAGGGAAAATATGCTACAAAAGCGCGATACAATGACACCTTACAAGCATAATGAAAAAAATGCGGTGCACAGACTTCAACTGCTAGACAAAAGATTTTTTGTTTGTTTCTGAGAATTCCTGTTAATGACATATAATAAATACACATTATTAAAAATGCCAAAAAATTGCATGTATATCCATTGATATTATATCGTCTTTCATTTTGTCGTGCAAATAAAATAACAGAAATATTTTGAAAATATCATTCGAATAAACTAGTGAAGGTGATTTCCAGCAAAGTAGATCCTTAAAATAGTATTGTACAAAAAGCGTATCACAAGGCGGAACGTTGTCAATTTGTATATATACAGAAATGTTATTCATACAGTCAGGATTCTACTTCTTCAAAATTATCTCCCCATTACGCCAGTTCATGCTCACAATCGTAGAAATGGAAGCCATTGTAGGGATGACGCTCTGCCAATTTTGCTCTAATTGAAAACTGATAAATTTATCCACATAGCACCATTACGATCGATCGTTATATGTCAGTTATATTTTAAAAGACAAATGTATCTACTAGCTAATGAGCATTAGTTAATGATCTTGTCTGCATTGATTCAACTTAAAAATATTGTCTGTTCGGATGTCAGATGGAATTTTTGAAAATTCTTAAGCATTTAAAAAAATTCTAATTAAATATTTCGTGGAAGGGCAGACTAAACATTTTCAGTGGTTGAAGATTATAAACCCTAGTTATCACACACAAGAAAATCATATTTTTTCGAAGATATCCATTTTCATCATCCAAATTAAAAGACTGTCGTCAAGTACTTTTAGAAAAAATAGCTATTCGAACACACCTACTCTGTTTTTGTGATTCATTAGACAGGTATCTCACTTGACTCATATATTTCATCTTTTCGTACTGTCATTTTTTTACGTTATAAAGTCAACCTGTAGCTTTGATAGAATCTGAAGCGAGATGCTATATAAAGTACTCTTGCTTTGTACGTTTTTAAGACAAAATATACACCCAAACATGCCCTAACATAAAAAGGTGCACCTGTTTTGGGAAATTTTTTCTTGATTCACATAATGGAAGGGCAGACACGAAAATTTCTGAACTAAAAGATTGATATGTTCTCCGTCCGTGATAAAAAAAATCGGAGGTTATGCATTTTCTACATCCGACTTATAGATACTATATATAAAAAAGAAGATGTGGTATTATTGCCAATGAGACAACTTTCCAGAAAAGACCAAAATGACACAAACATTAACAACTATAGGTAACCGTAAGGCCTTAAACAATGAGCAAAGCCCATACCGCATAGTCAGCTATAAAAGGCCCCGATAAGAACCATGTCGTCAACTTGATATCTTATTGTTTTGCATTACTATGTAATAGATACATTGAAAACTTATGCAAATGGTGTTTTTAAAATAAGAAAATTGTCGTTTTATTTGTTTCTATTAACTTTTTAAAATTTTGATACTATATCAAACATTACATTTAACATTTATCGCTTTCTCGATAAACATAGAGCTTCGATTCTTTTGTTCTATTTCAAAAGTGTTTCCGCCTGCATATATCAAGACAAATTAAGATTTTAATCTGCTTCCTCTGGAACCATACACATGGGCTCGATTACCAAACATTCGTATGTTTTATTAATGTTTTTAATGCTCCATTTATTGGCATTATGTTTTTCTGGTCTGTGCGTACGTTCGTCCGTTCGTCTGTTTGTTTGTCCGTTTGTCCAGCTTCAAGTTAAATAAAATTGAAACTTAGTACACATTTTCCCTATGGTATGATCTTTTTAATTCTAATGCCAAATTACAGTTTTATCCCATTTTCATAGTCCACTAAACATAGAAAATGATAGTGTAGATGAGACATCCGTGTACTAGGGACACATTCATGTTTCTACAAATTTTCGTCGTATCGCTGTCAATTTGTGTTAAAATTTTAACGTCGATATCAATAAATATTTCATTGTTTACGAGAAATATGCAATTTACTATCATTGTTATAAATCCTAAATATGGCCAATTATAGTATAGTTTAAAAAAAGAAATTTATGAAACATATTTATATCCGCTAACCGAGCCCCTATTGAGATCGACAAACTCAACAAAAAAGCTTTGAATACAATACGGATATTTCTTAGAATTGATGGTCATCCTATAAAAGTTACGGTCGCCTATATAAATCACAGTCAGTCTTTACAAATTACGGTCATCCTTTACAAGTTACGGTCATCTTTTTACCAATCACGGTCATCCTTGTTATATGTTACGGTCATCTTGAAAATATTTTGATTATGATTTACGGTCATCTTAACGATTTTTTCAAATCGAATTTCCCGTTTCATGCACATTTCTCGGAAGTAATTAGTGATTTTCGAGTGATTCTTTTATAAATTTACATCGTTTGAATGTATGATTTGTAAAGAAAATTATATAGAAACACTTTAACAGACAATACAGAAACTGACCTAATTTTTCATCCGACATCTTGGGATGACCGTGAATGCAGTTACGGTCATCAGCTTTACCCCAGTGATAGTGGACACCTACATTGTATCAAAATATAATGATTCTGAGTTTAAGCATCTCCAAATAATTCACCAAAACCCAAAAATTTAATTTTTCACATTTGTTCTGTTTCCATGGTAACGGCAGCCATTTTTAATGGTCTTATGACCTACTGCAACCGGGAATTTTGTGTTCCTCATTATAGTCAACTATCATTAGAATTGGTTCCATTGTCTCCAAGAAAACTGCCGGACAAAATCATTGGAAGAATAATAATAACTAGATTTGTAATTGCTAGCAATAACGGATGGCACCCTTCCCCCATTGCCAGGTGAGCGGCAGCCATTTTGAAAATTCCAAAGTCAAAGACTGCATCTACAGATGTTTATGAACATTGTTGTAAAGTTTCTTTAATTTTGGAGCATTTTGAAATTTTTGAAATTTTTGGTATTTCCATGGTAACGGTTACCATTTCCAAAATTCCAAAGACAGGTGCCACATTGGTACATGCCATGTTACATATCTATAAAGTTTCATTGGGATCGATGCTATATTCTTCAAGAAAATGTAGCTTTTATGTGTTTTCCCATATGGTCAATGTTTAACTTTCGCCCTGTTTCCATGACAATGGCGGCCATTTTGGAACCTCTTGATATTGCATGCACATCTAGGCATATCAGGTAACACTTCCACAAAGTTTCATCCACTTGGGTCTTATAATGAAGAATTTTGAATTTTGAAAATTTTTCACATTTTTGCTGTTTCCATGGAAACGGCAGCCATCTTGAACCATTCCATGGTGCCTGCAACTCTTCACCTAAGGGTCCTTAATATAAAAGAGTTCCATCAACTTTGGTCCAATGGATTTCCATAAAACTCCTGGACAAAATGTGTGGAAGAAAAATAATAAAAACTAGATTTGCCATTGCAAGCAATAGCGGATGGCACCCTTCCCCAATTGCCAAGCGAGCGGCAGCAAACTAGAAGATTCAAAAATCAAAGAGTGCATCTACACATTCAATTTATCATTTTTGTAAAATTTAATGAAGTTTGGAGCATTTTGAAATTTTGGACATTTTTGATGTTTCCATGGTTACGGCGGCCATTTTGAAATTTCCAACTTCAAAAGTCAACTCTGCTTATGCCAGTGAACATTTCTGTTAAGTTTCATCCAGTTTGCAGGACTTTTATTTATTTTTTTTAATTTTTTGACCTTTTTGCATTGTTTCCATGGTAACTACAGACATTTTGGAAATTCCAACTCCAAATGGCACATCTTCCAATGTTGCTCATCGTTACTGTGAAGTTTCATGAAGTTTGGAGCATTTTGAGATTTTTGAAATTTTTGGAGTAGTTTCCATGGCAACATAGTAGTTCCAATGAATGCCAAAATCATCCAACACCTGTATATAGTGGGCACCTACATTGTATTAAAATATAATGATTCTGAGTTGAAGCATATCCAAACAGTTCACCAAAACAAAAAAATAGATTTTTTCACATTTGTTCCGTTTCCATGGTAACGGCAGCCATCTTGAACCATTCCATGGTGCCTGCAACTCTTCACCTAAGGGTCCTCTATATAATAGAGTTCCATCAACTTTGGTCCATTGGATTTCCAGAAATCTCCTGGACAAAATTAGGTGGAAGAAAAATAATAAAAATAAGAAAAAAAAGAAACGTACAATAACAATACGTCACCCCAACTCCGTTGAGGGTGCCATAACTAGATTTGCCATTGCAAGCAATAGCGGATGGCACCCTTTCCACATTGCCAGACGAGCGGCATCCATTTGGAAAATTTGTAAAAGTAAAAAAAGTGCTTCTACACATGCAAATCATCATTTTTGTAAAGTTTCATTAAGTTTGGAGCATTTGGAAATTTTGAACATTTCTGCTGTTTCCATGGTAACGGCGGCCATTTTGAATATTCCAAAGTCAAACCCCCGCTGCAATTTTTTCCCTCCATAATCATATACCATTTCATGTCTCTAGAATAAATTTAACATTGATGTTCTGGAATGTTCTGTGAAAATTCAAAGTTTTGACCTTTTTTGCATTGTTTCCTTGGTAACAACAGCTATTTTGGAAATTCCAACGCCAAATTCCACATCTTCCAATGTTGCTCATCGTTACTGTGAAGTTTCATTAAGTTTGGAACATTTTGAGATTTTTGAAAGTTTTGGAGTAGTTTCCATGGCAACATAGTAGGTTCAATGAGTGCCAAAATCAACCAACACCTGTATATAGTGGGCACCTTCATTGTATTAAAATATGATGATTCTGAGTTTAAGCATATTCAAACAGTTCACCAAAACAAAAAACAGAAATTTTTCACATTTGTTTCGTTTCCATGGCAACGGCAGCCATCTTGATGGTGCCATACCCCACTGCACTATAGAATGTGGTGGTCTACATTATGGTATAGTTCCATCAATATTGTTCAAGCCAATTCCGAGAAATAGAATGGACAAAAAAGTGTGGAAGAATAAAAATAATAACTAGAATTGCCATTGCAAGCAATAGCGGATGGCACCCTTCCCCTATTGCCAGGTGAGCGGTAGCCATGGTAACGGCGGCCATTTTGGAAATTCCAAACTCAAAAGTCAAGTCTACATTAGCTGAGCAACATTTGTTTCAATAAATTTGTAGCATTTTGAAGTTTTTGGTATTTTTGCTGTTTCCATGGTAACGGCGGCCATTTTGAATATTCCAAAGTCAGACCCCCGCTGCAATTTGTTTCCTCCATAATCATATACCATTTAATGTCTCTAGAATAAATTTAACATTGATGTTCTGGAATGTTCTGTGAAAATTCAAAGTTTTGACCTTTTTGCATTGTTTCCATGGTAACAACAGCGATTTTGGAAATTCCGACGCCAAATTCCACATCTTCCAATGTTGCTCATCGTTACTGTGAAGTTTCATTAAGTTTGGAGCATTTTGAGATTTTTGAAATTTTTGGTGTAGTTTCCATGACAACATAGTAGTTCCAATGATCGTCAAAATCATCCAACACCTGTATATAGTGGGCACCTACATTGTATTAAAATATGATGATTCTGAGTTAAAGCATTACCATACAGTTCACCGAAACTAAAAACTGTATTTTTTCACATTTTATCAGTTTCCTTGGCAACGGCGGCCATTTTTTACCATTCCAATGTCTTTTGCACTACTTCACATGGCGGTTCATATTATGGTATAGTTCCATCAACATGGGTCTGACCAACCCAGAGAAATAGTATGGACAAAATGTGTGGAAGAATAAAAATAATAATAATAATAATAAAAAGAAAAAAAAGAAACGAACAATAACAAGATGTCACCCCAACTCCGTTGAGGGTGCCATAATAACTAGATTTGTAATTGCTAGCAATAACGGATGGCACCCTTCCCCTATTGCCAGGTGAGCGGCTGCCATTTAGAAAATTCCAAACTCAAAAGTCAAGTCTACATAAGCTAGGCAACATTTGTTATAAGTTTCCTTAAATTTGAAGCATTTTGAAGTTTTTCATATTTTTGCTGTTTCCATGGTAACGGCGGCCATTTTGAATATTCCAAAGTCAAACCCATGCTGCATTTTTTGCCCTACATAATAATATACCATTTAATGTCTCTAGACTAAATTTAACATTGATGTTCTGGAATGTTCTGTGAAAATTCAAAGTTTTGACCTTTTTGTATTGTTTCCAAGGTAACAACAGATATTTTGGAAATTCCAACGCCAAATTCCACATTGTCCAATGTTGCTCATCGTTACTGTGAAGTTTCCTGAAGTTTGGAGCATTTTGAGAATTTCGAAATTTTTGGTGTAGTTTCCATGGCAACATAGTAGTTCCAATGATCACCAAAATCATCCAACACCTGTATATAGTGGGCACCTACATTGTATTAAAATATAATGATTCTGAGATAAAGCATATCCAAACAGTTCACCAAAACAAAAAACTGGATTTTTTCACATTTGTTCTGTTTCCATGGTAACGGTAGCCATCTTGAACCATTCCATGCTTCCTGCAACTCTGCACCTGGGGGTCCTTACTATAGTAGAGTTCCATCAACATTGGTCCATTGGATTTCGAGAAATCACCTGGACAAAATTTGTTGCAAGAAAAATAATAACTAGATTTGTAATTGCTAGCAATAACGGATGGCACCCTTCCCCTATTGCCAGGTGAGCGGCGGCCATTTAGAAAATTCCAAACTCAAAAGTCAAGTCTACATAAGCTAGGCAACATTTGTTATAAGTTTCCTTAAATTTGAAGCATTTTGAAGTTTTTCATATTTTTGCTGTTTCCATGGTAACGGTGGCCATTTTGAATATTCCAAAGTCAAACCCCTGCTGCATTTTTTGCCCTCCATAATCATATACCATTTAATGTCTCTAGAATAAATTTAACATTGATGTTCTGGAATGTTCTGTGAAAATTCAAAGTTTTGACCTTTTTGCATTGTTTCCAAGGTAACAACAGATATTTTGGAAATTCTAACGCCAAATTCCACATCTTCCAATGTTGCTCATCGTTACTGTGAAGTTTCCTGAAGTTTGGAGCATTTTGAGAATTTCGAAATTTTTGGTGTAGTTTCCATGGCAACATAGTAGTTCCAATGATCACCAAAATCATCCAACACCTGTATATAGTGGGCACCTACATTGTATCAAAATATAATGATTCTGAGATAAAGCATATCCAAACAGTTCACCAAAACAAAAAACTGATTTTTTTCACATTTGTTCTGTTTCCATGGAAACGGTAGCCATCTTGAACCATTCCATGCTTCCTGCAACTCTGCACCTGGGGGTCCTTACTATAGTAGAGTTCCATCAACATTGGTCCATTGGATTTCGAGAAATCACCTGGACAAAATTTGTTGCAAGAAAAATAATAATAATAAGAAAAACTAGAATTGCCATTGCAAGCAATAGCGGATGTCACCCTGGTCCGCCAATTGCCACTAAACAGCAACCATGGTAACGGCAGCCATTTTTAAAATTCCAAAGTTGAATGCCGCATCTGGATTTACAAGTTAACATTTCTGTAACGTTTCATACATTTTTGAAGAATTTTCAAAATTTTGCTACTTTTGAACAGTTTCCATGGCAACATTTGAAAATTCCAAAGTCATACTGCTGCTTCATATTGTGCCTCCCATAATATTATACCATCATATAACATTTAATGGCTGTAGAATTAATTTAACCCTAATGTTCTGGAATGTTCCATTACATTTTCACATTTTTGCTGTTTCCATGGCAATGGCAGCCATTTTTTTAATTCCAAAGTAAGGTGCACAACTACACATGGTGGTGAACATTATGGTATAGTTCCATCAAAATTGGTCCAATATATTCAGAGAACTAAGCTGGACAAAAAAGTGTGGAATAAGAATAATAAAAACTAGAATTGCCATTGCAAGCAATAGCGGATGTCACCCTGGTCTGCCAATTGACACTAAACAGCAGCCATTTCGAAATTGTCCATCAGTGAATGCAGATTTTTGCATGACAACAGATTTTTCTGTTTTAAATTCCACTGAATTTGGAGCATTTTGATATTTTTTGTATTTTTGCTGTTTCCATGGAAACGGCCGCCATTTTAAAAATTCCAAAGTCAAACTACTGCTGCATGTTGTTCTCCCCATAATAATATACAATTATATAACATTTAATGTCTATAGAACTATTTTAACACTTTGTTCTGGAATATTCCATGAAAAATTCACCCCCCTCAAATTATGTCTAGAGACCCCCCAGTTGAAAAAAAAATGTACCATGTTGAAGTGTGCATGAGTCTCTTCATATTATAGAAGTTTCATATTAATTGGAACACATTTCTATTTTTCACATTTTTGCTGTTTCCATGGCAATGGCAGCCATTTTTTTAATTCCAAGGTAATGTGCAAAACTGCACATGGTGATTAACATTATGTTATAGTTCCATCAACATTGGTCCATTCAATTCCGAGAACAAAGCCGGACAAAAAGTGTGGAATAAAAATAATAAGAAAAAAAGAATCGTACAATAACAATATGTCACCCGACCTCCGTCAGGGTGACATAAAAAGAATCGAACAATAACAATATGTCACCCGACCTCCGTCAGGGTGACATAACTAGATTTGTAATTGCTAGCAATAACGGATGGCACCCTTCCCCCATTGCCAGGTGACCGGCAGCCAGTTTGAAAATTCCAAAGTCAAATAGTGCATCTACAGATGTCTAGTAACATTTTTGCAAAGTTTCATTAAGTTTGAAGCATTTTGAAATTTTGGATATTTTTCCTGTTTCCATGGTAACGGCGGCCATTTTGAAAATTCCAAACTCAAAAGTCAAGTCTTCATAAGCTAGGCAACATTTGTTATAAGTTTCATTAAACTTAAAGCATTTTGAAGTTTTTCATATTTTTGCTGTTTCCATGGTAACGGCGGCCATTTTTAATATTCCAAAGTCAAACCACCGCTGCAATTTTTTCCCTCCATAATCATATACCATTTTATGTCTCTAGAATAAATTTAACATTGATGTTCTGGAATGTTCTGTGAAAATTCAAAGTTTTGACCTTTTTGCATTGTTTCCAAGGTAACAACAGATATTTTGAAAATTCCAACGCCAAATTCCACATCTTCCAATGTTGCTCATCGTTACTGTGAAGTTTCATGAAGTTTTGAGCATTTTGATATTTTTGAAATTTTTGGTGTAGTTTCCATGGCAACATAGTAGTTCCAATGAGTGTCAAAATCATTCAACACCTGTATATAGTGGGCACCTACATTGTATTAAAATATAATGTTTCTGAGTTAAAGCATATCCAAACAGTTCACCAAAACAAAAAACAGAATTTTTTCACATTTGTTCTGTTTCCATGGAAACGGTAGCCATCTTGAACCATTCCATGCTTACTGCAACTCTGCACATGGGGGTCCTTACTATAGAAGAGTTCCATCAACATTGGTCCATTGGATTTCGAGAAATCACCTGGACAAAATTTGTTGCAAGAAGAAAAATAATAATAAGAAAAAAAAGAAACGTGGAATAACAATACGTCACCCCAACTCCGTTGAGGGTGCCATAAAAAGAAACGTAGAATAACAATACGTCACCCCAACTCCGTTGAGGGTGCCATAATAATATGAAAAAAAGAAACGAACAATAACAATATGTCACCCCAACTCCGTTGAGGGTGCCATAATAATAAGAAAAAAAAAAGAAACGTAGAATAACAATACGTCACCCCAACTCCGTTGAGGGTGCCATAATAATAGTAAAGAAACAGAGGAAAAGCAATATGTCACCCGACATTGTCGAGGTGCCATAATAATAAGAAAAAAAGAAACGAACAATAACAATATGTCACCCCAACTCCGTTGCGGGTGCCATAATAATAAGAAACGATACAAAAACAATAAGTCGCCAAAAACTCCGTTTTGGTGACTTAATAATAATAATAATAATAACTAGAATTGCCATTGCAAGCAATAGCGGATGTCACCCTTCCCCTATTGCCACTAACCGGCAGCCATTTAAAAATGATTTAACAGTGAATGCACATAAATTCATGGCAATACATCTTTCTGTAAATTTTCAGTACATTCAGAGCATTTTAAAAAAAATCACATTTCTGCTGTTTCCATCAATTTGACCTACCATTTTAAGAAAGTAAATGCCACTTTAAGGTTTTTGGACCATTTTGACCTGTTTTACATTGTTTCCATGGTAACGGCAGACATTTTTGAAATTCTAACGCCAAATTCCACATCTACCAATGTTGCTCATCGTTACTGTAACGTTTCGTTAAATTTGGAGCATTCTGATATTTTTGAAATTTTTGGTGTAGTTTCCATGGCAACATAGTAGTTCCAATGATTGCCAAAATCCTCCAAAACCAGTATATAGTGGGCACCTACATTGTATCAAAATATAATGATTCTGAGTTTAAGCATATCCAAATAATTCATTAAAACCAAAAACTGGATTTTTTCACAATTGTTCTGTTTCCATGGTAACGGCAGCCATTTTTTAGTTCCAAAGTTGCACTGCAACTCGAAAGTCAGGGTTCCTTGTTATAGTGAACTATCATTAAGATTGGTTCCTTTGGTTCCGAGAAAGCGGGCGGACAAAATTAGGTGGAAGAAAAATAATAATACGGAAAAAGAAACAGAGGAATAGCAATATGTCACCCGACATTGTCGATCGGGTGACATAATAATAGGGAAAAAGAAACAGAGGAAAAGCAATATGTCACCCGACTTTGTCGATCGGGTGACATAATAATAACTAGATTTGCCATTGCAAGCAATAGCGGATGGCACCCTTCCCCCATTGCCAGGCGAGCGGCAGCCATTTTGAAAATTCCAAAATCATAGAGTGCATCTACTCATGCCAATTGTCAATTTTGTAAAGTTTCATTAAGTTTGGAGAACTTTGAAATTTTTGAAATTTTTGCTGTTCCCATGGTAACGGCGGCCATTTTGAATATTCCAAAGTCAAACCCCCGCTGCAATTTTTTCCCTCCATACTCTTATACCATTTAATGTCTCTAGAATAAATTTAACATTGATGTTCTGGAATGTTCTGTGAAAATTCAAAGTTTTGACCTTTTTTGCATTGTTTCCATGGTAACAACAGATATTTTGGAAATTCCAACGCCAAATTCCACATCTTCCAATGTTGCTCATCGTTACTGTGAAGTTTCATGAAGTTTGGAGCATTTTGATATTTTTGAAATTTTTGGTGTAGTTTCCATGGCAACATAGTAGTTCCAATGAGTGCCAAAATCATCCAACACCTTTATATGGCCGGCACCTACATTGTATCAAAATATAATGTTTCTGAGTTTAAGCATATCAAAACAGTTCACCAAAACAAAAATTAGGATTTTTTCACATTTGTTTCGTTTCCATGGCAACGGCACCCATCTTGATGGTGCCATACCCCACTGCACTATAGAATGTGGTGGTCTACATTATGGTATAGTTGCATCAATATTGTTCAAGCCAATTCCGAGATATAGAATGGACAAAAAAGTGTGGAAGAATAAATATAATAATAAGAATAACTAGATTTGCCATTGCAAGCAATAGCGGATGGCACCCTTTCCCCATTTCCAGGCCAGCGGCAGCCATTCAGAAAATTTTTGCTGTTTCCATGGCAACGGCGGCCATTTTGAAAATTCGAAACTCAAAAGTTAAGTCTACATAAGCTAGGCAAAATTTGTTATAAGTTTCATTAAATTTAAAGCATTTTAAAGTTTTTCATAATTTTGCTGTTCCCATGGTAACGGCGGCCATTTTGAATATTCCAAAGTCAATCCACCGCTGCAATTTTTTCCCTCCATAATCATATATACCATTATACCGTTTAATGTCTCTAGAATAAATTCAACATTGATGTTCTGGAATGTTCTGTGAAAATTCAAAGTTTTGACTTTTTGCATTGTTTCCATGGTAACAACAGATATTTTGAAAATACCAACGCCAAATTCCACATCTTCCAATGTTGCTCATCGTTACTGTGAAGTTTCATTAAGTTTGGAGCATTTTGATATTTTTGAAATTTTTGGTATAGTTTCCATGGCAACATAGTAGTTCCAATGAGTGCCAAAATCATCCAACACTTGTATATGGCCGGCACCTTCATTGTATCAAAATATAATGTTTCTGAGTTTAAGCATATCAAAACAGTTCACCAAAACAAAAAACAGGATTTTTTCACATTTGTTTCGTTTCCATGGCAACGGCAGCCATCTTAATGATGCCATACCCCACTGCACTATTTAATGTGGTGGTCAACATTATGGTATAGTTCCATCAATATTGTTCAAGTCAATTCTGAGAAATAGAATGGACAAAAAAGTGTGGAAGAATAAAAATAATAACTATATTTGCCATTGCAAGCAATAGCGGATGGCACCCTTCCCCCATTGCCAGGTGAACGGCAGCCATTTTGAGCATTACAAAGTCGGAAAATCACATGAAGACATGCCAGTTGTCATTACAGTAAAGAATTGGACAATTTAGAGTATTTTGAAAATTTCGGATTTTTTGCTGTTTCCATGGTAACGGCGGCCATTTTGAAAATTCCTAAATTATATTTCAACTCTGCACATGCCAGTGAACATTTCTGTAAAGTTTCATTAAGTTTGGTGCATTTTCATTTTTTTGTAGTTTCCATGGTAACGGTAGCCATTTTGAAAATTCCAAAGACAGATTCCACTTTGACTCATTACATGTTACCTCCCCATAAAGTTTCTATGGGTTTAATATCATATTCTTTAAGAAAAAACAGGTTTAATATTTTTTCCCATAGGGCCAATGTTAAACTTTCGCCCTGTTTCCATGACAATGATGGCCATTTTGGAATTTCTAAATATAGTCGGTACATCAGGGCATACCAAGGAACATTTCCATAAAGTTTCATCCAGTTGGGTCTTACAATGAAAGATTTGGAATTTTGAATTTTTTTTACATTTTTTTAGTTTCCATGGTAACGGTAGCCATCATGCACATGCCAAAGTCCACTGCACAACTTATCATGGTGGTCCATATTCTAGTAGAG
The DNA here is from genome assembly GCF_963676685.1 of Mytilus edulis. Lineage (NCBI taxonomy): Eukaryota > Metazoa > Mollusca > Bivalvia > Mytilida > Mytilidae > Mytilus > Mytilus edulis. Next base: position 74,434,343 of record NC_092356.1, on the reverse strand, counting down.
TTTAACCAACATTGGTCCATTGGATTCCTAGAAATAAGCTGGACAAAATCGGTGGAAGAAAAATAATAAGAAAAAAAAAAGAAACGTAGAATAACAATACGTCACCCCAACTCCGTTGAGGGTGCCATAACTAGAATTGCCATTGCAAGCAATAGCGGATGTCACCCTTCCCCTATTGCCACTAACCGGCAGCCATTTCAAAATGGTTTAACAGTGAATGCACATATATTTATGGCAATACAACTTTCTGTAAATTTTCAGTACATTCAGAGCATTTTTTAAAAATTCACATTTCTGCTGTTTCCATGGCAACGGCAGCCATTTTGAAAATTTCAAAGTCAAAAGTTTCATCTGTACTTGGCAGTTAACAATAATATCAAGTTTCATTAAGTTCAAAGCATTTTGAGAAATTTTGACTTTTTTGCAGTTTCCATGGCAACAGTGGCCATTTTGGAAATTCCAAAGTCAAAAGTCTCATCCAGACTTGCCAGTCAACAATCCTATTAAGTTTGATCAATTTAGGAGCATTTTGAAATTTTTGAAATATTTGGTCCTGTATCCATGGTAACAGAGTAGTTCCAATGATTGTCAAAATCATTCAAAAGCTGTATATAGTGGACAACTATATTGTGTAAAAATTTGATGATTTCAAGTTCAAGCATACAAAAATTATTCACCAAACCCTGAGGATTTTAGAGCATTTTGACACTTATGCACTGTTTCCATGGTAACGGCAGACATTTTGGAAATTCCAACGTCAAATTACGCATCTACCAAAGTTGCTCATCGTTATGGTAAAGTTTCAAAAAATTTGGAGCATTTTCATATTTTTGAAATTTTTGGTGTAGTTTCCATGGCAACATAGTAGTTCCAATGATTGCCAAAATCATCCAAAGCCAGTATATGGCTGGTACCTACATTGTATTAAAATATGATGATTCTGAGTTTAAGCATCTCCAAATTATTCCAAAAAAACAAAAAGTGGAATTTTTCACAATTGTTCCGTTTCCATGGAAACAGCAGCCATTTTTTATGGTCTTAGACCCTACTGCAACCCGCAATTTTGTGTTCCCTATTATACTTAACTATCATTAAGATTGGTTCCATTGGCTTCGAGAAAAGTGGCGGACAAAATAGTTGGAAGAATAATAATAATAACAAAAAAACAGAGGAAAAGCAATATGTCACCCGACATTGTCGATCGGGTGACATAACTAGATTTGTAATTGCTAGCAATAACGGATGGCACCCTTCCCCCATTGCCAGGTGAGCGGCAGCCATTTTGAAAATTCCAAAGTCAAAGACCGCATCTACAGATGTTTATAAACATTGTTGTAAAGTTTCTTTAATTTTGGAGCATTTTGAAATTTTAGAAATTTTTGGTATTTCCATGGTAACGGGTACCATTTCCAAAATTTCAAAGACAGGTGCCACATTGGTACATGCCATGTTACATATCTATAAAGTTTCATTGGGATTGATGCTATATTCTTCAAGAAATTGCAGCTTTAATATGTTTTCCCATAGGGTCAATGTTAAACTTTCGCCCTGTTTCCATGACAATGGCGGCCATTTTGTATCCTCTTGATATTGCATGCACATCTAGGCATATCAGGTAACACTTCCACAAAGTTTCATCCACTTGGGTCTTATAATGAAGAATTTGGAATTTTGAAAATTTTTCACATTTTTGCAGTTTCCATGGAAACGGCAGCCATCTTGAACCATTCCATGGTGCCTGCAACTCTTCACCTAAGGGTCCTCAATATAATAGAGTTCCATCAACTTTGGTCTTTTGGATTTCGAGAAATGTCCTGGACAAAATGTGTGGAAGAAAAATAATAAAAACTAGATTTGCCATTGCAAGCAATAGCGGATGGCACCCTTCCCCCATTGCCAGGCGAGTGGCAGCCATTTTGAAAATTTCAAAGTCAAAGAGCGCTTTTACACATGTTTATTAACATTGTTGTAAAATTTCAACTCGTTTGGAGCATTTTGAAATTTTTGAAATTTTTGCTGTTTCCATGGTAACAGTTACTATTTGCAAAATTCCAAAGACAGGTGCCACATTGGTACATGCCATGTTACATATCTATAAAGTTTCATTGGGATTGATGCTATATTCTTCAAGAAAATGTAGCTTTTATGTGTTTTCCCATACGGTCAATGCTAAACTTTCGCCCTGTTTCCATGACAATGGCGGCCATTTTGGAATCTCTTGATATTGCATGCACATCTGGGCATATCATGGAACACTTCCACAAAGTTTCATCCACTTGGGTCATATAATGAAAGATTTGGAATTTTGCCAATTTTTCACATTTTTGCAGTTTCCATGGAAACGGCAGCCATCTTGAACCATTCCATGGTGCCTGCAACTCTTCACCTAAGGGTCCTCTATATAATAGAGTTCCATCAACTTTGGTTCATTGGATTTCCAGAAATCTCCTGGACAAAATGTGTGGAAGAAAAATAATAAAAACTTGATTTGCCATTGCAAGCAATAGCGGATGGCACCCTTCCCCTATTGCCAGGTGAGCGGTAGCCATGGTTACGGCGGCCATTTTTGAAATTCCAAACTCAAAAATCAAGTCTACATTAGCTGAGCAACATTTGTTTTAAATTTCAATAAATTTGAAGCATTTTGAAGTTTTTCGTATTTTTGCTGTTTCCATGGTAACGGCGGCCATTTTGAATATTCCAAAGTCAAACCCCCGCTGCAATTTTTTCCCTCCACAATCATATACCATTTAATGTCTCTAGAATAAATTAAACATTGATGTTCTAGAATGTTCTGTGAAAATTCGAAGTTTTCACCTTTTTGCATTGTTTCCATGGTAACAACAGCGATTTTGGAAATTCCAACGCCAAATTCCACATCTTCCAATGTTGCTCATCGTTACTGTGAAGTTTCATTAAGTTTGAAACATTTTGAGATTTTTGAATTTTTTGGAGTAGTTTCCATGGCAACATAGTAGTTCCAATGAGTGCCAAAAATCATCCAACACCTGTATATAGTGGGTACCTACATTGTATTAAAATATAATGATTCTGAGTTAAATAGTATCCAAATAGTTCACCAAAACAAAAAACTGGATTTTTTCACATTTGTTCCGTTTCCATGGTAACGGCAGCCATCTTGAAAGTGCCAACCCCAAAAAGCAAATCTCCATCTGGTGGTTAACATTATGGTATAGTACCATCTTCTTGGGTCCATTCACATTAGAGTTCCAGACTGGACAAAAATGTGTGGAAGAAAAATAATAATAAAAACTAGAATTGCCATTGCAAGCAATAGCGGATGTCACCCTTCCCCCAATTGCCACTAAGCGGCAGCCATTTAAAAATTGTTTAACAGTGAATGCACATATATGCATGGTAAAAACATTTTTCTGTAAATTTTCAGTACATTCAAAGCATTTTTTAAAATTCACATTTCTGCTGTTTCCATGGCAACGGCAGCCATTTTGAAAATTTCAAAGTCAAAAGTCTCATCTTTACTTGTCAGGTAACAATAATTTTAAGTTTCATTAAGTTCAAAGCATTTTGAGAATTTTGACATTTTTCTAGTTTCCATGGCAACGGTAACCATTTTGGAAATTCCAAGTTCAAAAGTCTTATGCAGACTTGACAGTCTACAATCCTATGAAGTTTCATCAATTTTGAAGCATTTTGAAATTTTTGAAATTTTTGACATTTGTGATGGTTCCTATGGCAACAGAGACCATTCCCAAAATTTAATGGCATATACCACATTGGTACATGGGAGGGACCATACCATCAAAGTTTCGATCAATTTGACCTACCATTTTAAGGAAGTAAATGCCACTTTAAGGTTTTTGGACCATTTTGACCTGTTTTGCATTGTTTCCATGGTAACGGCAGCCATTTTCGAAATTCCAACGCCAAATTCCACCTCTACCTATGTTGCTCATCGTTACTGTGAAGTTTCATAAAATTTGGAGCATTTCCATATTTTGGAAATTTTTGGTGTAGTATCCATGGCAACATAGCAGTTCCAATGATTGCCAAAATCATCCCAAAGCAGTATATGCCCGGCACCTACATTGTACCAAAAGATAATGATTCTAAGTTAAATCATTTCCAAATAATTCATCAGAACCAAAAACTGTAATTTTCCATTATTTTTCGGTTTCCATGGTGATGGCAGCCATTTTTTAGTTCCAAAGTTGCACTGCAACTGGAAAGTCAGGGTTCCTAGTTATAGTGCACCATCATTCAGATTGGTTCCTTTGGCTCTGAGAAAACTGCCGGACAAAACTAGGTGGAAGAAAAATAATAATAATAATAATAATAATAGTGAAAAAGAAACAGAGGAATAGCAATATGTCACCCGACATTGTCGATCGGGTGACATAATAAAAACAACTAGATTTGTAATTGCTAGCAATAACGGATGGCACCCTTCCCCTATTGCCAGGTGAGCGGCGGCCATTTAGAAAATTCCAAACTCAAAAGTCAAGTCTACATAAGCTAGGCAACATTTGTGATAAGTTTCCTTAAATTTGAAGCATTTTGAAGTTTTTCATATTTTTGCTGTTTCCATGGTAACGGCGGCCATTTTGAATATTCCAAAGTCAAACCCGTGCTGCATTTTTTGTCCTCCATAATAATATACCATTTAATGTCTCTAGAATAAATTTAACATTGATGTTCTGGAATGTTCTGTGAAAATTCAAAGTTTTGACCTTTTTGCATTGTTTCCAAGGTAACAACAGATATTTTGGAAATTCCAACGCCAAATTTCACATCTTCCAATGTTGCTCATCGTTACTGTGAAGTTTCCTGAAGTTTGGAGCATTTTGAGAATTTCGAAATTTTTGGTGTAGTTTCCATGGCAACATAGTAGTTCCAATGATCACCAAAATCATCCAACACCTGTACATAGTGGGCACCTACATTGTATTAAAATATAATGATTCTGAGATAAAGCATATCCAAACAGTTCACCAAAACAAAAAACTGGATTTTTTCACATTTGTTCTGTTTCCATGGTAACGGTAGCCATCTTGAACCATTCCATGCTTCCTGCAACTCTGCACCTGGGGGTCCTTACTATAGTAGAGTTCCATCAACATTGGTCCATTGGATTTCGAGAAATCACCTGGACAAAATTTGTTGCAAGAAAAATAATAATAATAATAAGAAAAAAAAGAAACGTAGAATAACAATACGTCACCCCAACTCCGTTGAGGGTGCCATAACTAGATTTGCCATTGCAAGCAATAGCGGATGGCACCCTTCCCCCATTGCCAGGCGAGCGGCAGCCATTTTGAAAACTTCAAAGTCAAAGAGTGCATCTACACATGCAAAACATCATTTTTGTAAAGTTTCATTAAGTTTGGAGCATTTTGAAAATTTTGAATTTTTTGCTGTTTCCATGGTAACGGCGGCCATTTTGAAAATTCCAAACTCAAAAGTCAAGTCTACATAAGCTAGGCAACATTTGTTATAAGTTTCATTAAATTTAAAGCATTTTGAAGTTTTTCATATTTTTGCTGTTTCCATGGTAACGGCGGCCATTTTGAATATTCCAATGTCAAACCCCCGCTGCAATTTTTTCCCTCCATAATCATATACCATTTAATGTCTCTGGAATAAATTTAACATTAATGTTCTGGAATGTTCTGTGAAAATTCAAAGTTTTGACCTTTTTGCATTGTTTCCATGGTAACAACAGCTATTTTGGAAATTCCAACTCCAAATGCCACATCTTCCAATGTTGCTCATCGTTACTGTGAAGTTTCGTGAAGTTTGGAGCATTTTGAGATTTTTGAAATTTTTGGTGTAGTTCCCATGGCGACATAGTAGTTCCAATGAGTGCCAAAATCATCCAACACCTGTATATAGTGGGCACCTACATTGTATTAAAATATGATGATTCTGAGTTAAAGCATTACCATACAGTTCACCAAAACTAAAAACTGTATTTTTTCACATTTGTTCTGTTTCCATGGTAACGGCAGCCATTTTTTACCATTCCAATGTCTCTTGCACAGCTCCACATGGCGGTTCATATTATGGTATAGTTCCATCAACATTGGTCTGCCCAATTCTGAGAAATAGTATGGACAAAATGTGTGGAAGAATAAAAATAATAATAACTAGAATTGCCATTGCAAGCAATAGCGGATGTCACCCTGGTTCCCAAATTGCCACTAAACGGCAGCCATTTTGAAATGTTCCATCAGTAAATGCAGATATATCCATAACAAAAGATCTTTCTGTCAGTTTTCATAGCTTTATGTACGTTTTTCTGTTTTCAACAATTGTGCCGTTTCCATGGCAACGGCGGCCATTTTGGAAATTCCAAACTCAAAAGTCAAGTCAACATTAGCTAGGCAACATTCGTTTTCAGTTTCATTAAATTTGAAGCATTTTGGAGTTTTTCATATTTTTGATGTTTCCATGGTAACGGCTGCCATTTTGAAAATTCCAAATTCTAACTTCTGCTGCAAATTGTTCTCTCCATAATTATATACCATCATATACCATTTAATGTCTTAAGAATAAATTTAACACTTATGTTCTGGAATGTTCCATAAAAAATTCACCCCCCTCAAATTATGTCTAGAGACCCCCCAGTTGAAAAAAAAATGTACCATGTTGAAGTGTACATGTGTCTCTTAATATCATAGAAGTTTCATATAAATTAGAACACATTTCTATTTTTCACATTTTTGCTGTTTCCATGGCAATGGCAGCCATTTTTTTTAATTCCAAAGTTAGATGCAAAACTACACATGGTGATTAACATTATGTTATAGTTCCATCAACATTGGTCCATTCAGTTCCAAGAACTAAGCTGGACAAAAAGTGCGGAATAAGAATAATAAGAACTAGATTTGCCATTGCAAGCAATAGCGGATGGCACCCTTCCCCCATTGCCAGGCCAGCGGCAGCCATTTAGAAACTTTTGGCTGTTTCAATGGCAATGGCGGCCATTTTGAATATTCCAAACTCAAAAGTCAAGTCTAGGCAACATTTGTTATAAGTTTCATTAAATTTAAAGCATTTTGAAGTTTTTCATATTTTTGCTGTTTCCATGGTAACGGCGGCCATTTTGAATATTCCAAAGTCAAACCCCCGCTGCAATTTTTCCCTCCATAATCATATACCATTGAATGTCTCTAGAATAAATTTAACATTAATGTTCTGGAATGTTCTGTGAAAATTCAAAGTTTTGACCTTTTTGCATTGTTTCCATGGTAACAACAGCGATTTTGGAAATTCCAACTCCAAATGCCACATCTACCAATGTTGCTCATCGTTACTGTGAAGTTTCATTAAGTTTGGAACATTTTGAGATTTTTAAATTTTTTGGAGTAGTTTCCATGGCAACATAGTAGTTCCAATGAGTGCCAAAATCATCAAACACCTGTATATAGTGGGCACCTATATTGTATTAAAATATCATGATTCTGAGTTAAAGCATAACCAAACAGTTCACCGAAATTAAAAACTGGATTTTTTCTCATTTGTTCTGTTTCCATGGTAACAGCGGCCATTTTTTACCATTCCAATGTCTCTTGCACAACTTAACATGGCGGTTCATATTATGGTACAGTTCCATCAACATTGGTTTGACCAATTCTGAGAAATAGTATGGACAAAATGTGTGGAAGAATAAAAATAATAATAATAAAAAGAACTAGATTTGCCATTGCAAGCAATAGCGGATGGCACCCACCCCCATTGCCAGGTGAGCGGCAGCCATTTTGAATATTCCAAAGTCAAAGAGCACATCTACAGATGTCTATTAACATTCTTGTAAAGTTTTATCAATTTTGGGGCATTTTGAATTTTTTGGAATTTTTGCTATTTCCATGGTAACGGGTTCCATTTCCAAAATTCCAAAGACAGGTGCCACTTTGGGACATGTCATGTTATATATCCATGAAGTTGTAGAAGGTTTGATTTAATATTCTTGCAGGAAATACAGCTTTAATGTGTTTTTCCATAGGGCCAATGTTAAACTTTTGCCCTGTTTCCATGACAATAGCAGCCATTTTGGAATTTTCTTATATTGTCACAACATCTAGGCATACTAAGGAACCTTACCATAAAGTTTCATCCAGCTAGGTCTTATAATGAAAGATTTAAAATTTGCATTTTTTTTCACATTTCATCAGTTTCCATGGCAACGACGGCCATTTTTTACCATTCCAATGTCTCTTGCACTACTTAACATGGCGGTTCATATTATGGTATAGTTCTATCATCATGGGTCTGACCAATCCAGAGAAATAGTATGGACAAAATGTGTGGAAGAATAAAAATAATAATAATAATAATAAAAAGAAAAAAAAGAAACGAACAATAACAAGATGTCACCCCAACTCCGTTGAGGGTGCCATAAAAAAAAGAAACGTAGAATAACAATATGTCACCCCAACTCCGTTGAGGGTGCCATAAAAAAAGAATCGTACAATAACAATATGTCACCCGACCTCCGTCAGGGTGACATAACTAGAATTGCCATTGCAAGCAATAGCGGATGTCACCCTGGTCCACCAATTGCCACTAAACAGCAGCCATGGTAACGGCAGCCATTTTGGAAATTCCAAAGTTGAAAGCCGCATCTAGATTAACAAGTTATTTCTGTAACGTTTCATACAGATTTGAAGAATTTTCAAAATTTTGCTTTTTTTGCACAGTTTCCATGGCAACATTTGAAAATTCCAAAGTCATACTGCTGTTTTATATTGTGCTCGCCATAATATAATACCATTTTATAACATTTAATGGTCGTAGATTTACTTTAACACCAATGTTCTAGAATGTTCTATTACATTTTTACATTCTTTCTGTTTCCTTGACAACGGCAGCCATGTTGGATATGCCAACCCTCGACTGCACTTCTGCACATGGCCTTTAACATTTTGGTAAAGTTCCATAACAATTGGTCCATCCTATTCTCAGAAATAGTCTGGACAAAAAAGTGTGGAATAATAATAAAAAAAAGAATCGTACAATAACAATATGTCACCCGACCTCAGTCAGGGTGACATAATAATAATATGAAAAAAAGAAACGAACAATAACAATATGACACCCCAACTCCGTTGAGGGTGCCATAATAAGAAAAAAAGAAACGAACAATAACAATATGTCACCCCAACTCCGTTGAGGGTGCCATAATAAGAAAAAAAAGAAACGTAGAATAACAATACGTCACCCCAACTCCGTTGAGGGTGCCATAATAATAGTGAAAAAGAAACAGAGGAATAGCAATATGTCACCCGACATTGTCGATCGGGTGACATAACTAGAATTGCCATTGCAAGCAATAGCGGATGTCACCCTGGTCTGCAAATTGACACTCAACAGCAGCCATTTCGAAATTGTCCATCAGTAAATGCAGATTTTTGCATACGTTGTATCTTATGTTTTAAATTCCAATGAATTTGGAGCATTTTGATATTTTTTGTATTTTTGCTGTTTCCATGGTAACGGCCGCCATTTTAAAAATTCCAAAGTCAAACTACTGCTGCATGTTGTTCTCCCCATGATAATATACAATTATATAACATTTAATGTCGGTAGAACTAGTTTAACACTTATGTTCTGGAATGTTCCATGAAACATTCACCCCCCCCCCCTCAAATTATGTCTAGAGACCCCCCAGTTGAAAAAAAAATGTACCATGTTGAAGTGTGCATGACTCTCTTAATATCATAGAAGTTTCATATAAATTGGAACACATTTCTATTTTTCACATTTTTGCTGTTTCCATGGCAATGGCAGCCATTTTTTTAATTCCAAAGTCAGGTGCAAAACTACACATGGTGATTAACATTATGTTATAGTTCCATCAACATTGGTCCATTCAGTTCCGAGAACTAAGCTGGACAAAAAGTGCGGAATAAGAATAAGAAAAAAAGAATCGTACAATAACAATATGTCACCCGACCTCCGTCAGGGTGACATAACTAGAATTGCCATTGCAAGCAATAGCGGATGTCACCCTTCCCCCCATTGCCACTAAGCGGCAGCCATTTCAAAATTGTTGAACAGTGAATGCACATATATGCATTGCAGTACATCTTTCTGTAAATTTTCAGTACATTGAGAGCATTTTAGAAAATTTCACATTTTTGCTGTTTCCATGGCAACGACAGCCATTTTGAAAATTCCAAAGTCAAAAGTCTCATCTATACATGCAAGTTAACAATAATATTAAGTTTCATAAAGTTTGGAGGATTTTGAAAATATTTGACATTTCCGCAGTTTCCATGGCAACGGTGGCCATTTTGGAAATTCCAACTTCAAAAGTCTCATGCAGACTTGCCAGTCAACAATCCTATAAAGTTTCATCAATTTTCGAGCATTTTGAAATTTTTGAAATTTTTGACATTTTGATTGGTTCCTATGACAACAGACACTATTCCCAAAATTAAATGGCAGATACCACATTGGTATATGGGAGGGACCATACCATCAAAGTTTCAATCAATTTGACCTCCATTTTAAGAAAGTATATGCCACTTTTAGGTTTTTGGACCATTTTGACCTGTTTTGCATTGTTTCCATGGTAACGGCAGACATTTTCGAAATTCCAACGCCAAATTCTTTATCTACCAATGTTGCTCATCGTTACTGAGAAGTTTTATAAAATTTGGAGCATTTCCATATTTTGGAATTTTTTAGTGCAGTATCCATGGCAACATAGTAGTTCCGATGATTGCCAAAATCATCCCAAAGCAGTATATGCCCGGCACCTACATTGTATCAAAATATAATGATTCTAAGTTAAAGCATTTCCAAATAATTCATCAAAACCAAAAACTGGAATTTTCTATTATTTTTCGGTTTCCATGGTGATGGCAGCCATTTTTTAGTTCCAAAGTTGCACTGCAACTGGAAAGTCAGGGTTCCTTGTTATAGTGCACCATCATTCAGATTGGTTCCTTTGGCTCTGAGAAAACTGCCGGACAAAACTAGGTGGAAGAATAATAATAATAATAATAATAACTAGATTTGTAATTGCTAGCAATAACGGATGGCACCCTTCCCCAATTGCCAGGTGAGCAGCAGCCATTTTGGAAATTCCTAAGTCAAAGACTCCATCTAAAGTTGTATATTAACATTTCTGTAAAGTTTCGTCAACTTTGGAGCATTTTGAAATTTTTGAAATTTTTGCAGTTTCCATGGTAACGGCGGCCATTTTGGAAATTCCAAAGACAAATACCATTTCTGTATATGCCAGTCAATATTTGTGTAAAGTTTGAATCATTTTTGAGCATTTTAGTTTTTTTCACATTTTTGCTGTTTCCATGGCAACGGTGGCCATCTTGAAAATGCCATACCCCGATTGCAAATCTGTACATGCTGGTTAACATTCTGGTATAGTCCCATGACCATTGGTTCATCCAGTTCCAAGATATAAGCTGGACAAAAAAAGTGGAAGAATAAATAAAAATAATAAGAAAAAAAGAAACGTAGAATAACAATACGTCACCCCAACTCCGTTGAGGGTGCCATAATAATAAGAAGAAAAAAAGAAACGAACAATAACAATATGTCACCCCAACTCCGTTGAGGGTGCCATAACTAGATTTGCCATTGCAAGCAATAGCGGATGGCACCCTTCCCACATTGCCAGGCGAGTGGCAGCCATTTTGAAAAATTCAAAGTCAAAGAGCGCTTTTACACATGTTTATTAACGTTGTTGTAAAATTTCATCTCGTTTGGAGCATTTTGAAATTTTGGACATTTTTGCTGTTTCCATGGTTACGGTGGCCATTTTGAAAATTCCAACTTCAAAAGTCAACTCTGCGCATGCCAGTGACCATTTCTGTAAAGTTTCATGCAGTTTGCAGCATTTTTATTTTATTTTGAAATTTTTGACCTTTTAGCATTGTTTCCATGGTAACTACAGATATTTTGGAAATTCCAACTCCAAATGCTACATCTTCCAATGTTGCTCATCGTTACTGTGAAGTTTCATGAAGTTTGGAGTATTTTGATATTTTTGAAATTTTTGATGTAGTTTCCATGGCAACATAGTAGTTCCAATGACTTCCAAAATCATCCAACACCAGTATATAGTGGGCACCTACATGGTATTAAAATATAATGATTCTGAGTTAAAGCATATCCAAACAGTTCACCAAAACAAAAAACTGGATTTTTTCACATTTGTTCCGTTTCCATGGAAACGGTGGCCATCTTGGACCATTCCATAGCAAGATGCACAACTTCATATGGGGGTTCTCATTATAGTAGAGTTCCATCAACATTGGCTCATTTGATTCCGAGAACTAGCGTGGACAAAATGTGTGGAAGAAGATTAATAAAAATAATAAGAAAAAAAAAAAGAAACGTAGAATAACAGTATGTCACCCCAACTCCGTTGAGGGTGCCATAACTAGATTTGTAATTGCTAGCAATAACGGATGGCACCCTCGTCACCCATTGCCAGGCGTGCGGCAGCCATTTTGAAAATTCCAAAGTCAAAGAGTGCATCTACACCTGCAAGTCATCATTTTTGCAAAATTTCATTAAGTTTGAAGCATTTTGAAAATTTTGATATTTTGCTGTTTCCATGGTTACGGCGGCCATTTTGGAAATTCCAACTTCAAAATGGAACTCCGCACATTCAGTCACTATTCCTGTAAAGTTTCATCCAGTTTGCAGCACTTAAATTTTTTTTGAAATTTTGAACATTTATGCTGCAACCATGGTTACAGTAGATAATTCCAAAATTCTAAAAGCAGACATCTCATTGCCACATGTCATGTTATATATCAATACAGTTTCATTTACTTTGGTTCACTACTCTTTGAGAAAATGCTGATTTTATGCATTTTTCCATAGGGTCAATGCAAAACTTGGCCCCAGTTTCCATGACAACGGCGGCCATTTTGAACTGTCCATATATTGTCCCCCGCTGCAATTTTTCCCTCCATAATCATATATACCATTTAATGTCTCTAGAGTACATTTAACATTGATGTTCTGGAATGTTCTGTGAAAAATCAAAGTTTTGACCTTTTTGCATTGTTTCCATGGTAACAACAGATATTTTGGAAATTCCAACGCCAAATTCCACATCTTCCAATGTTGCTCATCGTTACTGTGAAGTTTCATGAAGTTTGGAGCATTTTGATATTTTTGAAATTTTTGGTGTAGTTTCCATGGCAACATTGTAGGTCCAATGAGTGCCAAAATCATCCAACACCTGTATATAGTGGGCACCTACATTGTATTAAAATATGATGATTCTGAGTGTAAGCATATTCAAACAGTTGACAAAAACAAAAAACAGAAATTTTTTACATTTGTTTCGTTTCCATGGTGACGGCAGCCATTTTTTACCATTCCAATGTTTCTTGCACAACTTCACATGGCGGTTCATATTATGGTATAGTTCCATCAACATGAGTCTGACCAATGCCGAGAAATAGCATGGACAAAATGTGTGGAAGAATAAAAATAAAAATAAGAAAAAAAAGAACGGAACAATAACAATATGTCACCCCAACTCCGTTGAGGGTGCCATAATAATAGTGAAAAAGAAACAGAGGAATAGCAATATGTCACCCGACATTGTCGATCGGGTGACATAATAATAAAAAGAAAAAAAAGAAACGAACAATAACAAGATGTCACCCCAACTCCGTTGAGGGTGCCATAAAAAGAAACGTAGAATAACAATATGTCACCCAAACTCCGTTTAGGGTGCCATAATAATAAGAAAAAAAAGAAACGTAGAATAACAATACGTCACCCCAACTCCGTTGAGGGTGCCATAACTAGATTTGCCATTGCAAGCAATAGCGGATGGCACCCTTTCCCTATTGCCAGGCCAGCTGCAGCCATTTAGAAAATTTTTGCTGTTTCCATGGCAACGGCGGCCATTTTGAAAATTCGAAACTCAAAAGTTAAGTCTACATAAGCTAGGCAAAATTTGTTATAAGTTTCATTAAATTTAAAGCATTTTGAAGTTTTTCATAATTTTGCTGTTCCCATGGTAACGGCGGCCATTTTGAATATTCCAAAGTCAAACCCCCACTGCAATTTTTTCCCTCCATAATCATATATACCATCATATACCATTTAATGTCTCTAGAATAAATTTAACATTGATGTTCTGGAATGTTCTGTGAAAATTCAAAAGTTTTGACCTTTTTGCATTGTTTTCATGGTAACAACAGATATTTTGGAAATTCCAACGCCAAATTCCACATCTTCCAATGTTGCTCATCGTTACTGTGAAGATTCATTAAGTTTGGAACATTTTGAGATTTTTGAAATTTTTGGAGTAGTTTCCATGGCAACATAGTAGTTCCAATGAGTGCCAAAATCCTCCAACACCTGTATATAATGGGCACCTACATTGTATCAAAATATAATGATTCTGAGTTCAAGCATATCCGAACAGTTCACCAAAACAAAACACTAGATTTTTTCACATTTGTTTCGTTTCCATGGCAACGGCAGCCATCTTGATGGTGCCATACCCCACTGCACTATAGAATGTGGTGGTCTACATTATGGTATAGTTCCATCAATATTGTTCAAGCCAATTCTCAGAAATAGAATGGACAAAAAAGTGTGGAAGAATAAAAATAATAATAATAATAACTAGATTTGTAATTGCTAGCAATAACGGATGGCACCCTCGTCCCCCCATTGCCAGGCGAGCGGCAGCCATTTTGGAAATTCCAAAGTCAAAGAGTGCATCTACACCTGCAAGTTTTCATTTTTGCAAAATTTCATTAAGTTTGGAGCATTTTGAAATTTGGGACAATTTTGCTGTTTCCATGGTTACGGCGGCCATTTTGGAAATTCCAACTTCAAAATGTAACTCCGCACATGTCAGTCACTATTCCTGTAAAGTTTCATCCAGTTTGCAGCACTTAATTTTTTTTTGACATTTTGAACATTTGTGCTGCAACCATGGTTACAGTAGATAATTCCAAAATTCTAAAAGCAGACACCTCATTGTCACATGTCATGTTATATATCAATACAGTTTCATTTACTTTGGCGCACTACTCTCTGTGAAAATGCTGATTTTATGCATTTTTCCATAGGGTCAATGCAAAACTTGGCCCCAGTTTCCATGACAACGGCGGCCATTTTGAACTATCATAATATTGTCTTGACATCTTGGCATACTGGAGAACATTTTCATAAAGTTTCATCCTGTTGGATCTTATAACGAAAGAGTTAGAACTTTTGATATTTTAGCTGTTTCCATGGTAACGGCAGCCATTTTGAAAATTCCAAAGTCAAACTGGAAATCAGGACATGCCAGTTAACATTCCTGTGGAGTTTCTTCCAGTTTGGACCACTTTGATTTTTTTCGCATTTGTGCTGTTTCCATGGAAACGGCGGCCATTTTTTACCATTCCATAGCAAGGTGCACAACTTCAGATGGTGGTCCTCATTATAGTAGAGTTCCATCAACATTGGTCCATAGGATTCCAAGAACTCGCGCGGACAAAATGTGTGGAAGAAAAATAAGAAAAAAAAGAAACGTAGAATAACAATATGTCACCCCAACTCCGTTGAGGGTGCCATAATAAGAAAAAAAGAAACGAACAATAACAATATGTCACCCCAACTCCGTTGAGGGTGCCATAACTAGAATTGCCATTGCAAGCAATAGCGGATGTCACCCTGGTTCCCAAATTGCCACTAAACGGCAGCCATTTTGAAATGTTCCATCAGTAAATGCAGATATATCCATAACAAAAGATCTTTCTGTCAGTTTTCATAGCTTTATGTACGTTTTTCTGTTTTCAACAATTGTGCCGTTTCCATGGCAACGGCGGCCATTTTGGAAATTCCAAACTCAAAAGTCAAGTCAACATTAGCTAGGCAACATTCGTTTTCAGTTTCATTAAATTTGAAGCATTTTGGAGTTTTTCATATTTTTGATGTTTCCATGGTAACGGCTGCCATTTTGAAAATTCCAAATTCTAACTTCTGCTGCAAATTGTTCTCTCCATAATTATATACCATCATATACCATTTAATGTCTTAAGAATAAATTTAACACTTATGTTCTGGAATGTTCCATAAAAAATTCACCCCCCTCAAATTATGTCTAGAGACCCCCCAGTTGAAAAAAAAATGTACCATGTTGAAGTGTACATGTGTCTCTTAATATCATAGAAGTTTCATATAAATTAGAACACATTTCTATTTTTCACATTTTTGCTGTTTCCATGGCAATGGCAGCCATTTTTTTTAATTCCAAAGTTAGATGCAAAACTACACATGGTGATTAACATTATGTTATAGTTCCATCAACATTGGTCCATTCAGTTCCAAGAACTAAGCTGGACAAAAAGTGCGGAATAAGAATAATAAGAACTAGATTTGCCATTGCAAGCAATAGCGGATGGCACCCTTCCCCCATTGCCAGGCCAGCGGCAGCCATTTAGAAACTTTTGGCTGTTTCAATGGCAATGGCGGCCATTTTGAATATTCCAAACTCAAAAGTCAAGTCTAGGCAACATTTGTTATAAGTTTCATTAAATTTAAAGCATTTTGAAGTTTTTCATATTTTTGCTGTTTCCATGGTAACGGCGGCCATTTTGAATATTCCAAAGTCAAACCCCCGCTGCAATTTTTCCCTCCATAATCATATACCATTGAATGTCTCTAGAATAAATTTAACATTAATGTTCTGGAATGTTCTGTGAAAATTCAAAGTTTTGACCTTTTTGCATTGTTTCCATGGTAACAACAGCGATTTTGGAAATTCCAACTCCAAATGCCACATCTACCAATGTTGCTCATCGTTACTGTGAAGTTTCATTAAGTTTGGAACATTTTGAGATTTTTAAATTTTTTGGAGTAGTTTCCATGGCAACATAGTAGTTCCAATGAGTGCCAAAATCATCAAACACCTGTATATAGTGGGCACCTATATTGTATTAAAATATCATGATTCTGAGTTAAAGCATAACCAAACAGTTCACCGAAATTAAAAACTGGATTTTTTCTCATTTGTTCTGTTTCCATGGTAACAGCGGCCATTTTTTACCATTCCAATGTCTCTTGCACAACTTAACATGGCGGTTCATATTATGGTACAGTTCCATCAACATTGGTTTGACCAATTCTGAGAAATAGTATGGACAAAATGTGTGGAAGAATAAAAATAATAATAATAAAAAGAACTAGATTTGCCATTGCAAGCAATAGCGGATGGCACCCACCCCCATTGCCAGGTGAGCGGCAGCCATTTTGAATATTCCAAAGTCAAAGAGCACATCTACAGATGTCTATTAACATTCTTGTAAAGTTTTATCAATTTTGGGGCATTTTGAATTTTTTGGAATTTTTGCTATTTCCATGGTAACGGGTTCCATTTCCAAAATTCCAAAGACAGGTGCCACTTTGGGACATGTCATGTTATATATCCATGAAGTTGTAGAAGGTTTGATTTAATATTCTTGCAGGAAATACAGCTTTAATGTGTTTTTCCATAGGGCCAATGTTAAACTTTTGCCCTGTTTCCATGACAATAGCAGCCATTTTGGAATTTTCTTATATTGTCACAACATCTAGGCATACTAAGGAACCTTACCATAAAGTTTCATCCAGCTAGGTCTTATAATGAAAGATTTAAAATTTGCATTTTTTTTCACATTTCATCAGTTTCCATGGCAACGACGGCCATTTTTTACCATTCCAATGTCTCTTGCACTACTTAACATGGCGGTTCATATTATGGTATAGTTCTATCATCATGGGTCTGACCAATCCAGAGAAATAGTATGGACAAAATGTGTGGAAGAATAAAAATAATAATAATAATAATAAAAAGAAAAAAAAGAAACGAACAATAACAAGATGTCACCCCAACTCCGTTGAGGGTGCCATAAAAAAAAGAAACGTAGAATAACAATATGTCACCCCAACTCCGTTGAGGGTGCCATAAAAAAAGAATCGTACAATAACAATATGTCACCCGACCTCCGTCAGGGTGACATAACTAGAATTGCCATTGCAAGCAATAGCGGATGTCACCCTGGTCCACCAATTGCCACTAAACAGCAGCCATGGTAACGGCAGCCATTTTGGAAATTCCAAAGTTGAAAGCCGCATCTAGATTAACAAGTTATTTCTGTAACGTTTCATACAGATTTGAAGAATTTTCAAAATTTTGCTTTTTTTGCACAGTTTCCATGGCAACATTTGAAAATTCCAAAGTCATACTGCTGTTTTATATTGTGCTCGCCATAATATAATACCATTTTATAACATTTAATGGTCGTAGATTTACTTTAACACCAATGTTCTAGAATGTTCTATTACATTTTTACATTCTTTCTGTTTCCTTGACAACGGCAGCCATGTTGGATATGCCAACCCTCGACTGCACTTCTGCACATGGCCTTTAACATTTTGGTAAAGTTCCATAACAATTGGTCCATCCTATTCTCAGAAATAGTCTGGACAAAAAAGTGTGGAATAATAATAAAAAAAAGAATCGTACAATAACAATATGTCACCCGACCTCAGTCAGGGTGACATAATAATAATATGAAAAAAAGAAACGAACAATAACAATATGACACCCCAACTCCGTTGAGGGTGCCATAATAAGAAAAAAAGAAACGAACAATAACAATATGTCACCCCAACTCCGTTGAGGGTGCCATAATAAGAAAAAAAAGAAACGTAGAATAACAATACGTCACCCCAACTCCGTTGAGGGTGCCATAATAATAGTGAAAAAGAAACAGAGGAATAGCAATATGTCACCCGACATTGTCGATCGGGTGACATAACTAGAATTGCCATTGCAAGCAATAGCGGATGTCACCCTGGTCTGCAAATTGACACTCAACAGCAGCCATTTCGAAATTGTCCATCAGTAAATGCAGATTTTTGCATACGTTGTATCTTATGTTTTAAATTCCAATGAATTTGGAGCATTTTGATATTTTTTGTATTTTTGCTGTTTCCATGGTAACGGCCGCCATTTTAAAAATTCCAAAGTCAAACTACTGCTGCATGTTGTTCTCCCCATGATAATATACAATTATATAACATTTAATGTCGGTAGAACTAGTTTAACACTTATGTTCTGGAATGTTCCATGAAACATTCACCCCCCCCCCCTCAAATTATGTCTAGAGACCCCCCAGTTGAAAAAAAAATGTACCATGTTGAAGTGTGCATGACTCTCTTAATATCATAGAAGTTTCATATAAATTGGAACACATTTCTATTTTTCACATTTTTGCTGTTTCCATGGCAATGGCAGCCATTTTTTTAATTCCAAAGTCAGGTGCAAAACTACACATGGTGATTAACATTATGTTATAGTTCCATCAACATTGGTCCATTCAGTTCCGAGAACTAAGCTGGACAAAAAGTGCGGAATAAGAATAAGAAAAAAAGAATCGTACAATAACAATATGTCACCCGACCTCCGTCAGGGTGACATAACTAGATTTGCTATTGCAAGCAATAGCGGAGGATGGCACCCCGTACTGGACATTGTCACAGTAGCATCAACAATTGTAAGTGTACAAAAGTCAAACGGCATATCTATTATACATGTCGAAATCAGCATTTCTGAACCTCTCCCCCCCCCCATTGTTTTTTCTAATAGAATACGTTTCAGTTCTATACATAGATTGGGAATCCTTTTAAATGTAAAATTAGACACGCCCGCAAGTAGGAAGGTGGTGTCACGTGATACTCAAGTATATTATCGTGGACTTCTCTTCCGTTGAATACGTTTCAGTTCTATACATAGTTTGGGAATCCTTTTTAAATGTAAAATTAGACACGCGCGCAAGTAGGAAGGTGGTGTCACGTGATACTGAAGTATATTATCGTGGACTTAGCATATTAATATTCTTTTTAAAGGGGACGTTGGACAGACAACATGTGTATATATTGACGGAGCGACGTACTAACTGTTCAATCTATTCTTCAATAGCTCGCGTATCACACAATACATGTAACTTACCGTGTACAATTTAATTACACGCTCATCGATTGATTTCAGCTAATGTGTATAATTTAGCAGGTGTGTCATTCACGGATATGTACTTTAACGCAAGTGCAGAAATGTCAGTAATTTGTACTCTGAGTGTTTCTCGTTCTCTCGATGGCGATTTTCTCTTTAAAGCACATTAAATAAAATACATGTTTTTATTCTAGAATATTCTAGTACATGTTAGCAGTACAGCATTGCATGTGACCATATGCACATACTCCTAATTACGATTTCCGTTGAATTGTTGTTATATTTTTCAAGAAAATGCAGCTTAAATGCTTTTTCCCATAGGGTCAAGGTTAAACTTTTGTCCAGTTTCCATGGCAATGGTAGAGATTTTGCAGACGCTAAGTACTGTTGGTACCCCAGGGCACCACTGCCAACATTTACATAAAGTTTCATTAGTTTGGCTCTTATAATAAAAGATTTAGAATTTGGATTTTTTTTTACATTTTTGCAGTTTCCATGGTAACGGCGGCCATTTTTTACCATTCCAATGTCTCTTGCACAACTTCACATGGAGGTTCATATTATAGAATAGTTCCATCAAAATTGGTCTGACCAATTCCGAGAAATAGCGTGGACAAAATGTGTGGAAGAATAAATATAAGAAAAACTAGATTTGCCATTGCAAGCAATAGCGGATGGCACCCTTTCCACATTGCCAGACGAGCGGCATCCATTTGGAAAATTTGTAAAAGTAAAAAAAGTGCTTCTACACATGCAAATCATCATTTTTGTAAAGTTTCATTAAGTTTGGAGCATTTGGAAATTTTGAACATTTCTGCTGTTTCCATGGTAACGGCGGCCATTTTGAATATTCCAAAGTCAAACCCCCGCTGCAATTTTGTCCCTCCATAATCATATACCATTTCATGTCTCTAGAATAAATTTAACATTGATGTTCTGGAATGTTCTGTGAAAATTCAAAGTTTTGACCTTTTTTGCATTGTTTCCTTGGTAACAACAGCTATTTTGGAAATTCCAACGCCAAATTCCACATCTTCCAATGTTGCTCATCGTTACTGTGAAGTTTCATTAAGTTTGGAACATTTTGAGATTTTTGAAAGTTTTGGAGTAGTTTCCATGGCAACATAGTAGGTTCAATGAGTGCCAAAATCAACCAACACCTGTATATAGTGGGCACCTTCATTGTATTAAAATATGATGATTCTGAGTTTAAGCATATTCAAACAGTTCACCAAAACAAAAAACAGAAATTTTTCACATTTGTTTCGTTTCCATGGCAACGGCAGCCATCTTGATGGTGCCATACCCCACTGCACTATAGAATGTGGTGGTCTACATTATGGTATAGTTCCATCAATATTGTTCAAGCCAATTCCGAGAAATAGAATGGACAAAAAAGTGTGGAAGAATAAAAATAATAACTAGATTTGCCATTGCAAGCAATAGCGGATGGCACCCGTCCCCCATTGCCAGACGAGCGGCAGCCATTTTGAAATTTTCAAAGTCAAAGAACGATTTTAGACATGTTTATTAACATTGTTGTAATATTTCATCTCGTTTGGAGCATTTTGAAATATTTGAAATTTTTGCTGTTTCCATGGTAACAGTTACCATTTCCAAAATTCCAAAGACAGGTGCCACTTTGGGACATGCCATGTAATATATCAATAAAGTTTAATAGATTTGATCTTAAAACCCTTTAGAAAATACAGCTTTAATGTATTTTTCCATAGATCCAATGTTAAACTTTTGCCTTGTTTCCATGACAATGGCGGCCATTTTGGAATTTCTAAATATTGTCGGTATATCAGGGCATACCAAGGAACATTTCCATAAAGTTTCATCCAGTTGGGTCTTACAATGAAAGATTTGGAATTTTGATTTTTTTTTACATTTTTACCGTTTCCATGGAAACGGCGGCCATCTTGGACCATTCCATAGCAAGATGCACAACTTCACATGGGGGTCCTCATTATAGTAGAGTTCCATCAACATTGACCCATTTGATTCTGAGAACTAGCGTGGACAAAATGTGTGGAAGAAGATTAATAAAAATAATAAGAAACTAGATTTGTAATTGCTAGCAATAACGGATGGCACCCTCGTCCCCCCATTGCCAGGCGAGCGGCAGCCATTTTGGAAATTCCAAAGTCAAAGAGTGCATCTACACCTGCAAGTCATCATTTTTGCAAAATTTCATTAAGTTTGGAGCATTTTGAAATTTTGAACAATTTTGCTGTTTCCATGGTTACGACGGCCATTTTGGAAATTCCAACTTCAGAATGCAACTCCGCACATGTCAGTCACTATTCCTGTAAAGTCTCATCCAGTTTGCAGCACTTAATTTTTTTTTGACATTTTGAACATTTGTGCTGCAACCATGGTTACAGTAGATAATTCCAAAATTCTAAAAGCAGACATCTCATTGTCACATGTCATGTTATATATCAATACAGTTTCATTTACTTTGGTGCACTACTCTCTGTGAAAATGCTGATTTTATGCATTTTTCCATAGGGTCAATGCAAAACTTGGCCCCAGTTTCCATGACAACGGCGGCCATTTTGAACTATCATAATATTGTCTTGACATCTTGGCATACTGGAGAACATTTTCATAAAGTTTCATCCTGTTGGATCTTATAACGTAAGAGTTAGAACTTTTGATATTTTAGCTGTTTCCATGGTAACGGCAGCCATTTTGAAAATTCCAAAGTCAAACTGGAAATCAGGACATGCCAGTTAACATTCCTGTGGAGTTTCTTCCAGTTTGGACCACTTTGATTTTTTTCGCATTTGTGCTGTTTCCATGGAAACGGCGGCCATTTTTTACCATTCCATAGCAAGGTGCACAACTTCAGATGGTGGTCCTCATTATAGTAGAGTTCCATCAACATTGGTCCATAGGATTCCAAGAACTCGCGCGGACAAAATGTGTGGAAGAAAAATAAGAAAAAAAAGAAACGTAGAATAACAATATGTCACCCCAACTCCGTTGAGGGTGCCATAAAAAAAAAAGAAACGTAGAATAACAATATGTCACCCCAACTCCGTTGAGGGTGCCATAACTAGATTTGTAATTGCTAGCAATAACGGATGGCACCCTTCCCCAATTGCCAGGTGAGCGACAGCCATTTTGAAAATTCCAAAGTCAAAGATAACATATACACATGCCAATTAACATTTTTCGTAAAGTTTCGTCAATTTTGGAGCATTTTGAATTTTTTTTGAAATTTTTGCTATTTCCATGGTAACGGGTACCATTTCCAAAATTCTAAAGACAAGTGCCACTTTGGGACATGCCATGTAGGATATTCACTAAGTGGTAGAAGGTTTGATCTAATATTCTTGCAGGAAATACAGCTCCAATATGTTTTCCCATAGGGCCAATGTTAAACTTTCGCCTTGTTTCCATGACAATGGCGGCCATTTTGGAATTTCCTAATATTGTTACAACATCTATGCATGCTTAGGAACATTACCATAAAAATTCATCCAGCTAGGTCTTATAATGAAAGATTTAGAAATTGCCTTTTTTTCACATTTTATCAGTTTCCATGGCAACGGCAGCCATCTTGATGATGCCATACCCCGATTGCACAATTTCATATAGTGGTCTACATTATGGTATAGTTTCATCAATATTGTTCAAGCCAATTCTGAGAAATAGCATGGACAAAATGTGTGGAAGAATAAATAAAATAATAAGAAAAAAAGAAACGTAGAATAACAATATGTCACCCAAACTCCGTTTAGGGTGCCATAATAATAATATGAAAAAAAGAAACGAACAATAACAATATGTCACCCCAACTCCGTTGAGGGTGCCATAACTAGATTTGCCATTGCAAGCAATAGCGGATGGCACCCTTCCCACATTGCCAGGCGAGCGGCAGCAATCTAGAAAATTCCAAAGTCAAAGTGTGCATCTACACATTCAAATTATCATATTTGTTAAGTTTCATTAAGTTTGGAGCATTTTGAAGTTTTTGACATTTTTGCTGTTTCCATGGTTACGGCGGCCATTTTAAAAATTCCAACTTCAAATGTCAACTTTGCTCATGCCAGTGACCATTCCTGTAAAGTTTCATCCAGTTTACAGCATTTTTATTTTTTTTTGAAATTTTTGACCTTTTTGCATTGTTTCCATGGTAACAACAGATATTTTGGAAATTCCAACGCCAAATTCCACATCTTCCAATGTTGCTCATCGTTACTGTGATGTTTCTTGAAGTTTGGAGCATTTTGATATTTTTGAAATTTTTGGTATAGTTTCCATGGCAACATAGTAGTTCCAATGAGTGCCAAAATCATCCAACACCTGTATACGGCCAGCACCTACATTGTATCAAAATATAATGGTTCTGAGTTAAAGCATATCAAAACAGTTCACCAAAACAAAAAACAGGATTTTTTCACATTTGTTTCGTTTCCATGGCAACGGCAGCCATCTTGATGGTGCCATACCCCACTGCACTATAGAATGTTGTGGTCTACATTATGGTATAGTTCCATCAATATTGTTCAAGCCAATTCCGAGAAATAGAATGGACAAAAAAGTGTGGAAGAATAAAAATAATAACTAGATTTGTAATTGCTAGCAATAACGGATGGCACCCTCGTTCCCCATTGCCAGGCGAGCGGCAGCCATTTTGGAAATTCCAAAGTCAAAGAGTGCATCTACACTTGCAAATTATCATTTTTGCAAAATTTCATTGAGTAAATTTGGAGCATTTTGAAATTTTGAACAATTTTGCTGTTTCCATGGTTACGGCGGCCATTTTGGAAATTCCAACTTCAAAATGCAACTCCGCACATGCCAGTCACTATTCTTGTAAAGTTTCATCCAGTTTGCAGTACTTAATTTTTTTTGGAAATTTTGAACATTTGTGCTGCAACCATGGTTACAGTAGATAATTCCAAAATTCTAAAAGCGTACATCTCATTGCCACATGTCATGTTATATATCAATACAGTTTCATTTACTTTGGTGCACTACTCTCTGAGAAAATGCTGATTTTATGCATTTTTCCATAGGGTCAATGCAAAACTTGGACCCTGTTTCCATGACAACGGCGGCCATTTTGAACTATCCAAATATTGTCTTGACACCTTGGCATACTGGAGAACATTTTCATAAAGTTTCATCCAGTTGGATCTTATAACGAAAGAGTTCGAATTTTTTATATTTTAGCTGTTTCCATGGTAACGGCAGCCATTTTGAAAATTCCAAAGTCAAACTGGAAATCAGCACATGCCAGTTAACATTCCTGTAGAGTTTCTTCCAGTTTGGAACACTTTGATTTTTTTCGCATTTGTGCTGTTTCCATGGAAACGGCGGCCATCTTTTACCATTCCATAGCAAGGTGCACAACTTCAAATGGGGTTCCTCATTATAGTTGAGTTCCATAAACATTGGTCCGTTCAATTCTGAGAACTCGCGCGGACAAAATGTGTGGAAGAAAAATAAAAATAACTAGATTTGCTATTGCAAGCAATAGCGGACGATGGCACCCCGTACTGCACATTGTCACAGTAGCATCAACAATTATGAGTGTACAAAAGTCAAATGGCATATCTATTATACATGTCGGAATCAGCATTTCTAAACCCACCCCCCCCCCCCCCCAAACCCCCCTTTTTTTTTCTCTTCCGTAGAATACGTTTCAGTTCTATACATAGTTTGGGAATCCTTTTTAAATCTAAAATTAGACACGCGCGCAAGTAGGAAGGTGGTGTCACGTGATACTGAAGTATATTATCGTGGACTTAGCATATTAATATTCTTTTTAGAGGGGACGTAGGACAGACAACATGTGTATATATTGACGGAGCGGCGTATTAACTGTTCAATTTATTCTTCAATAGCTCGCGTATCATACAATACATGTAACTTATCGTGTACAATTTAATTACATGTTTATCGATTGATTTCAGCTAATGTGTATATTTTAGCAGGTGTGTCATTCACGGATATGTACTTTAACGCAAGTGCAGAAATGTCAGTAATTTGTACTCTGAGTGTTTCTCGTTCTCTCGGTGGCGATTTTCTCTTTAAAGCACATTAAATAAAATACATATTTTTATTCTAGAATATTCTAGTACATGTTAGCAGTACAGCAATTGCATGTGACCATTTGCACACACTCCTAATTACGATTTCCGTGGAATTGTTGTTATATTTTTCAAGAAAATGCAGCTAAAACGCATTTTCCCATAGGGTCAATGTTAAACTTTTGTCTAGTTTCCATGGCAATGGCAGCCATTTTGAAAATTCCAAGTACTGTTGGTACCTCGGGGCACCACTGCCAACATTTACATAAACTTTCAAGACTTTGCCTCTTATAACGAAAGATTTAAAATTTTGATTTTTTTTTACATTTTTTTTGTTTCCATGGTAACGGCGGCCATTTTTTACCATTCCAATGTCTCTTGCACAACTTCACATGGCGGTTCATATTATGGTATAGTTCCATCAACATGGGTCTGACCAATTACGAGAAATAGCGTGGACAAAATGTGTGGAAGAATAAAAATAAAAAGAAAAAAAAGAAACGTAGAATAACAAGATGTCACCCCAACTCCGTTGAGGGTGCCATAACTAGATTTGCCATTGCAAGCAATAGCGGATGGCACCCGTCCCCCATTGCCAGACGAGCGGCAGCCATTTTGAAATTTTCAAAGTCAAAGAACGATTTTAGACATGTTTATTAACATTGTTGTAATATTTCATCTCGTTTGGAGCATTTTGAAATATTTGAAATTTTTGCTGTTTCCATGGTAACAGTTACCATTTCCAAAATTCCAAAGACAGGTGCCACTTTGGGACATGCCATGTAATATATCAATAAAGTTTAATAGATTTGATCTTAAAACCCTTTAGAAAATACAGCTTTAATGTATTTTTCCATAGATCCAATGTTAAACTTTTGCCTTGTTTCCATGACAATGGCGGCCATTTTGGAATTTCTAAATATTGTCGGTATATCAGGGCATACCAAGGAACATTTCCATAAAGTTTCATCCAGTTGGGTCTTACAATGAAAGATTTGGAATTTTGATTTTTTTTTACATTTTTACCGTTTCCATGGAAACGGCGGCCATCTTGGACCATTCCATAGCAAGATGCACAACTTCACATGGGGGTCCTCATTATAGTAGAGTTCCATCAACATTGACCCATTTGATTCTGAGAACTAGCGTGGACAAAATGTGTGGAAGAAGATTAATAAAAATAATAAGAAAAAAAAAAAGAAACGTAGAATAACAATATGTCACCCCAACTCCGTTGAGGGTGCCATAACTAGAATTGCCATTGCAAGCAATAGCGGATGTCACCCTTCCCCCAATTGCCACTAAGCGGCAGCCATTTCAAAATTGTTTAACAGTGAATGCACATATATATGCATGGCAATACATCTTTCTGTGAATTTTCAGTACATTGAGAGCATTCTAAAAAAAATCACAATTGTGCTGTTTCCATGGCAACGGCAGCCATTTTGAAAATTTTGAAGTTAAAAGTCTCATCTTTACTTGCCAGTTAACAATAATATGAAGTTTCATTAAGTTCAAAGCATTTAGAGAATTTTTGACTTTTTTGCAGTTTCCATGGCAACGGTGGCCATTTTGGAAATTCCAAAGTCAAAAGTCTCATCCAGACTTGCCAGTCAACAATCATATTAAGTTTGATCAATTTAGGAGCATTTTGAAATTTTTTAAATATTTGGTCCTGTATCCATGGTAACAAAAGAGTTCCAATGATTGTCAAAATCATTCAAAAGCTGTATATAGTGGACAACTATATTGTGTAAAAATTTGATGATTTCAAGTTCTAGCATACCAAAATTATTCACCAAACCCTGAGGTTTTTAGAGCATTTTGACACTTATGCACTGTTTCCATGGTAACGGCAGACATTTTGGAAATTCCAACGCCAAATTACGCATCTACCAAAGTTGCTCATCGTTACTATGAAGTTTCAAAAAATTTGGAGCATTTTGAAATTTATGAAATTTTTGGGGTAGTTTCCATGGCAACATAGTGGTTCCAATGATTGCCAATATCATCCAAAACCAATATATGGCTGGCACCTACATTGTGATAAAATATGATGATTCTGAGTTTAAGCCTCTCTAAATTATTCACAAAACCAAAAACTGGAATTTTTCACAATTGTTCCGTTTCCATGGAAACGGCAGCCATTTTTTATGGTCTTAGACCCTACTGCAACCCGAAATTTTGTGTTCCTCCTTATAGTGAATTATCATTAAGATTGGTTCCATTTTACTCCAAAAAACCTGTCGGACAAAAAAAGGTGGAAGAATAATAATAACTAGATTTGTAATTGCTAGCAATAACGGATGGCACCCTCGTCCCCCATTGCCAGGCGAGCGGCAGCCATTTTTGGAAATTCCAAAGTCAAAGAAAGCATCTACCCTTGCAAGTTATCATTTTTGCAAAATTTTATTAAGTTTGAAGCATTTTGAAATTTTGGACAATTTTGCTGTTTCCATGGTTACGGCGGCCATTTTGGAAATTCCAACTTCAAAAGGCAACTCCGCACATGTCAGTCACTATTCTTGTAAAGTTTCATCCAGTTTGCAGCACTTAATTTTTTTTGGAAATTTTGAACATTTGTGCTGCAACCATGGTTACAGTAGATAATTCCAAAATTCTAAAAGCGTACGTCTCATTGCCACATGTCATGTTATATATCAATACAGTTTCATTGACTTTGGTGCACTACTCTCTGAGAAAATGCTGATTTTATGCATTTTTCCATAGAGTCAATGCAAAACTAGGCCCCAGTTTCCATGACAACGGCGGCCATTTTGAACTATCCAAATATTGTCTTGACATCTTGGCATACTGGATAACATTTTCATAAAGTTTCATCCAGCTGGATCTTATAACGAAAGAATTCGAATTTTTGATATTTTAGCTGTTTCCATGGTAACGGCAGCCATTTTGAAAATTCCAAAGTCAAACTGGAAATCAGGAGATGCCAGTTAACATTGCTGTGGAGTTTCTTCCAGTTTGGACCACTCTGATTTTTTTCGCATTTGTGCTGTTTCCATGGAAACGGCGGCCATCTTTTACCATTCCATAGCAAGGTGCACAACTTCAAATGGGGGTCCTCATTATGTTATAGTTCCAACAATATTGGATCACTCAATTCTTAGAAACACGATGGACAAAATGTGTGGAAGAATAATAAAAATAACTAGAATTGCCATTGCAAGCAATAGCGGATGTCACCCTTCCCCCCATTGCCACTAAGCGGCAGCCATTTCAAAACGGGTTTAACAGTGAATGCACATATATATTCATGGCAATACATCTTTCTGTAAATTTTCAGTACATTCACAGCATTTAAAAAAAATCACATTTCTGCCGTTTCCATGGCAACGGCAGCCATTTTGAAAATTTCAAAGTCAAAAGTCTCATCTGTACTTGCCAGTAAACAATAATATCAAGTTTCATTAAGTTCAAAGCATTTTGAGAAATTTTGACTTTTTTGCAGTTTCCATGGCAACGGTTCCCATTTTGGAAATTCCAAAGTCAAAAGTCTCATCCAGACTTGCCAGTCAACTATCATATCAAGTTTCATCAATTTTAGAGCATTTTGAAATTTTTGAAATATTTGATCCTGTATCCATGGTAACAGAGTAGTTCCAATGATTGTCAAAATCATTCAAAACCTGTATATAGTGGACAACTATATTGTATACAAATTTGACGATTTCAAGTTCAAGCATACCAAAATTATTCACCAAACCCTGAAGTTTTTAGAGCATTTTGACACTTATGCTCTGTTTCCATGGTAACGGCAGACATTTTGGAAATTCCAACGCCAAATTCCACATCTACCAATGTTGCTCATCGTTACCATGAAGTTTTAAAAAATTTGGAGCATTTTGATATTTTTGAAATTTTTGGTGCAGTTTCCATGGCAACATAGTAGTTCCAATGATTGCCAAAATCATCCAAAACCAGTATATGGCTGGCACCTACATTGTATCAAAATATGATGATTCTGAGTTTAAGAATATCCAAATTATTCACCAAAACCACAAACTGGAATTTTTCACAATTATTCTGTTTCCATGGAAACGGCAGCCATTTTTTATGGTCTTAGACCCACCTGCACCCCGCAATTTTGTGTTCCACCTTATAGTGAACTATCATTAAGATTGGTTCCATTTCACTCCAAAAAACCTGCCGGACAAAATAGGTGGAAGTATAATAATAATAATAATACAGAAAAAGAAACAGAGGAAAAGCAATATGTCACCCGACATTGTCGATCGGGTGACATAACTAGATTTGCCATTGCAAGCAATAGCGGATGGCACCCTTCCCACATTGCCAGGCGAGCGGCAGCAATCTAGAAAATTCCAAAGTCAAAGTGTGCATTTACACATTCAAATTATCATATTTGTTAAGTTTCATTAAGTTTGGAGCATTTTGAAGTTTTTGACATTTTTGCTGTTTCCATGGTTACGGCGGCCATTTTGAAAATTCCAACTTCAAATGTCAACTTTGCTTATGCCGGTGACCATTCCTGTAAAGTTTCATCCAGTTTACAGCATTTTTATTTTTTTTGAAATTTTTGACCTTTTTGCATTGTTTCCATGGTAACAACAGATATTTTGGAAATTCCAACGCCAAATTCCACATCTTCCAATGTTGCTCATCGTTACTGTGAAGTTTCATGAAGTTTGGAGCATTTTGATATTTTTGAAATTTTTGGTATAGTTTCCATGGCAACATAGTAGTTCCAATGAGTGCCAAAATCATCCAACACCTGTATAAGGCCGGCACCTACATTGTATCAAAATATAATGGTTCTGAGTTTAGGCATATCAAAACAGTTCACCAAAACAAAAAACAGGATTTTTTCACATTTGTTTCGTTTCCATGGCAACGGCAGCCATCTTGATGGTGCCATACCCCACTGCACTATAGAATGTGGTGGTATACATTATGGTATAGTTCTATCAATATTGTTCAAGCCAATTCCGAGAAATAGAATGGACAAAAAAGTGTGGAAGAATAAAAATAATAATAATAACTAGATTTGTAATTGCTAGCAATAACGGATGGCACCCTTCCCCAATTGCCAGGTGAGCAGCAGCCATTTTGGAAATTCCTAAGTCAAAGACTCCATCTAAAGTTGTATATTAACATTTCTGTAAAGTTTCGTCAACTTTGGAGCATTTTGAAATTTTTGAAATTTTTGCAGTTTCCATGGTAACGGCGGCCATTTTGGAAATTCCAAAGACAAATACCATTTCTGTATATGCCAGTCAATATTTGTGTAAAGTTTGAATCATTTTTGAGCATTTTAGTTTTTTTCACATTTTTGCTGTTTCCATGGCAACGGTGGCCATCTTGAAAATGCCATACCCCGATTGCAAATCTGTACATGCTGGTTAACATTCTGGTATAGTCCCATGACCATTGGTTCATCCAGTTCCAAGATATAAGCTGGACAAAAAAAGTGGAAGAATAAATAAAAATAATAAGAAAAAAAGAAACGTAGAATAACAATACGTCACCCCAACTCCGTTGAGGGTGCCATAATAATAAGAAGAAAAAAAGAAACGAACAATAACAATATGTCACCCCAACTCCGTTGAGGGTGCCATAACTAGATTTGCCATTGCAAGCAATAGCGGATGGCACCCTTCCCACATTGCCAGGCGAGTGGCAGCCATTTTGAAAAATTCAAAGTCAAAGAGCGCTTTTACACATGTTTATTAACGTTGTTGTAAAATTTCATCTCGTTTGGAGCATTTTGAAATTTTGGACATTTTTGCTGTTTCCATGGTTACGGTGGCCATTTTGAAAATTCCAACTTCAAAAGTCAACTCTGCGCATGCCAGTGACCATTTCTGTAAAGTTTCATGCAGTTTGCAGCATTTTTATTTTATTTTGAAATTTTTGACCTTTTAGCATTGTTTCCATGGTAACTACAGATATTTTGGAAATTCCAACTCCAAATGCTACATCTTCCAATGTTGCTCATCGTTACTGTGAAGTTTCATGAAGTTTGGAGTATTTTGATATTTTTGAAATTTTTGATGTAGTTTCCATGGCAACATAGTAGTTCCAATGACTTCCAAAATCATCCAACACCAGTATATAGTGGGCACCTACATGGTATTAAAATATAATGATTCTGAGTTAAAGCATATCCAAACAGTTCACCAAAACAAAAAACTGGATTTTTTCACATTTGTTCCGTTTCCATGGAAACGGTGGCCATCTTGGACCATTCCATAGCAAGATGCACAACTTCATATGGGGGTTCTCATTATAGTAGAGTTCCATCAACATTGGCTCATTTGATTCCGAGAACTAGCGTGGACAAAATGTGTGGAAGAAGATTAATAAAAATAATAAGAAAAAAAAAAAGAAACGTAGAATAACAGTATGTCACCCCAACTCCGTTGAGGGTGCCATAACTAGATTTGTAATTGCTAGCAATAACGGATGGCACCCTCGTCACCCATTGCCAGGCGTGCGGCAGCCATTTTGAAAATTCCAAAGTCAAAGAGTGCATCTACACCTGCAAGTCATCATTTTTGCAAAATTTCATTAAGTTTGAAGCATTTTGAAAATTTTGATATTTTGCTGTTTCCATGGTTACGGCGGCCATTTTGGAAATTCCAACTTCAAAATGGAACTCCGCACATTCAGTCACTATTCCTGTAAAGTTTCATCCAGTTTGCAGCACTTAAATTTTTTTTGAAATTTTGAACATTTATGCTGCAACCATGGTTACAGTAGATAATTCCAAAATTCTAAAAGCAGACATCTCATTGCCACATGTCATGTTATATATCAATACAGTTTCATTTACTTTGGTTCACTACTCTTTGAGAAAATGCTGATTTTATGCATTTTTCCATAGGGTCAATGCAAAACTTGGCCCCAGTTTCCATGACAACGGCGGCCATTTTGAACTGTCCATATATTGTCCCCCGCTGCAATTTTTCCCTCCATAATCATATATACCATTTAATGTCTCTAGAGTACATTTAACATTGATGTTCTGGAATGTTCTGTGAAAAATCAAAGTTTTGACCTTTTTGCATTGTTTCCATGGTAACAACAGATATTTTGGAAATTCCAACGCCAAATTCCACATCTTCCAATGTTGCTCATCGTTACTGTGAAGTTTCATGAAGTTTGGAGCATTTTGATATTTTTGAAATTTTTGGTGTAGTTTCCATGGCAACATTGTAGGTCCAATGAGTGCCAAAATCATCCAACACCTGTATATAGTGGGCACCTACATTGTATTAAAATATGATGATTCTGAGTGTAAGCATATTCAAACAGTTGACAAAAACAAAAAACAGAAATTTTTTACATTTGTTTCGTTTCCATGGTGACGGCAGCCATTTTTTACCATTCCAATGTTTCTTGCACAACTTCACATGGCGGTTCATATTATGGTATAGTTCCATCAACATGAGTCTGACCAATGCCGAGAAATAGCATGGACAAAATGTGTGGAAGAATAAAAATAAAAATAAGAAAAAAAAGAACGGAACAATAACAATATGTCACCCCAACTCCGTTGAGGGTGCCATAACTAGATTTGCCATTGCAAGCAATAGCGGATGGCACCCTTCCCCCATTGCCAGGCTAGCGGCAGCCATTTTGAAAACTTCAAAGTCAAAGAGTGCATCTACACATGCAAAACATCATTTTTGTAAAGTTTCATTAAGTTTGGAGCATTTTGAAAATTTTGAATTTTTTGCTGTTTCCATGGTAACGGCGGCCATTTTGAAAATTCCAAACTCAAAAGTCAAGTCTACATAAGCTAGGCAACATTTGTTATAAGTTTCATTAAATTTAAAGCATTTTGAAGTTTTTCATGTTTTTGCTGTTTCCATGGTAACGGCAGCCATTTTGAATATTCCAATGTCAAACCCCCGCTGCAATTTTTTCCCTCCATAATCATATACCATTTAATGTCTCTAGAATAAATTTAACATTAATGTTCTGGAATGTTCTGTGAAAATTCAAAGTTTTGTCCTTTTTGCATTGTTTCCATGGTAACAACAGCTATTTTGGAAATTCCAACTCCAAATGCCACATCTTCCAATGTTGCTCATCGTTACTGTGAAGTTTCGTGAAGTTTGGAGCATTTTGAGATTTTTGAAATTTTTGGTGTAGTTCCCATGGCGACATAGTAGTTCCAATGAGTGCCAAAAACATCCAACACCTGTATATAGTGGGCACCTACATTGTAGTAAAATATGATGATTCTGAGTTAAAGCATTACCATACAGTTCACCAAAACTAAAAACTGTATTTTTTCACATTTGTTCTGTTTCCATGGTAACGGCAGCCATTTTTTACCATTCCAATGTCTCTTGCACAACTCCACATGGCGGTTCATATTATGGTATAGTTCCATCAACATTGGTCTGCCCAATTCTGAGAAATAGTATGGACAAAATGTGTGGAAGAATAAAAATAATAATAACTAGAATTGCCATTGCAAGCAATAGCTGATGTCACCCTGGTTCCCTTATTGCCACTAAACTGCAGCCATTTCGAAATTTTCCATCAGTGAATGCATATATATTCATTGCATAATATGGTGAAATGATTCAAAAAAAATATTTACATTTTTAAACGATTTGGTGAATATTTACATTTCAAACACAATAAGGCGAATTCAAATTATTCACCATTTCAATCAGCCGTTAAAACATGGGACAATCATTTATAAAGATAATTTAAATTTTAAACACAATTAGGCAAATTCAATCTATTCACCTTTTCAAGTAGCCGTTAAAACATGGGACAAAGATTCAAAAGATTATTAACACTTCAAACACAATTAGGCGAATTCAAACTATTCACTACTTCAATCAGCCGATAAAACATTGGATAATGATTCAAAAAGATTATTTACAGTTCAAACAAAACTAGGCGAATTCAAACTATTCACCACTTCAATCAGCCGTTTAAACAAGGGAAAATGATTCAAAAAGATTATTTACACTTCAAACACAATTAGGATAATTCAAACTGTTCATCACTTCAATCAGCCGTTAAAACATGGGACAATCATTTAAAAAGATTATTTACATTTAAAGCAAAATTAGGCGAATTCAATCTATTCACCTTTTCAAGTAGCCGTTAAAACATGGGACAAAGATTCAAAAGATTATTTACATTTCAAACACAATTAGGCGAATTCAAACTATTCACTACTTCAATCAGCCGATAAAACATTGGATAATGATTCAAAAAGATTATTTACAGTTCAAATACAACTAGGCGAATTCAAACTATTCACCACTTCAATCAGCCGTTTAAACAAGGGAAAATGATTCAAAAAGATTATTTACACTTCAAACACAATTAGGCTAATTCAAACTGTTCATCACTTCAATCAGCCGTTAAAACATGGGACAATCATTTAAAACGATTATTTACATTTTAAACAAAATTAGGCGAATTCAATCTATTCACCTTTTCAAGTAGCCGTTAAAACATGGGACAAAGATTCAAAAGATTATTTACACTTCAAACACAACTAGGCGAATTCAAACTATTCACCACTTCAATCAGCCGTTTAAACAAGGGAAAATGATTCAAAAAGATTATTTACAGTTCAAACACAATTAGGCTAATTCAAACTGTTCATCACTTCAATCAGCCGATAAAACATTGGATAATGATTCAAAAAGATTATTTACAGTTCAAATACAACTAGGCGAATTCAAACTATTCACCACTTCAATCAGCCGTTTAAACAAGGGAAAATGATTCAAAAAGATTATTTACACTTCAAACACAATTAGGCTAATTCAAACTGTTCATCACTTCAATCAGCCGTTAAAACATGGGACAATCATTTAAAAAGATTATTTACATTTTAAACAAAATTAGGCGAATTCAATCTATTCACCTTTTCAAGTAGCCGTTAAAACATGGGACAATGATTCCAAAAAAGATTATTTACATTTCAAACACAATTAGGCGAATTCAAACTATTTACCACTTCAATTTGACGTTAGAACATGGGACAATAATTGAAAAAGATTATTTACATTTTAAACACAATTATGTGAATTCAAACAATGCGCCTTTTCAAGAAGCCGTTAAAACATGGGAAAATGATTTAAAAAGATTCTTTACAGTTCAAACACAATAAGGCGAATTCAAACTATTCACCACTTCAATCAGCCGTTAAAACACGGGACAATAATTCAAAAAGATTATTTACATTTTAAACACAATTAGGCGAATTCAAACAATGCGCCTTTTCAAGTAGCCGTTAAAACATGGGAAAATGATTCAAAAAGATTATTTACAGCTCAAACACAATAAGGCGAATTCAAACTATTCACTACTTCAATCATCCATTTAAACAAGGGAAAATGATTCAAAAAGGTTATATACATTTCAAACACAATTAGGCTAATTCAAACCGTTCACCACTTCAATCAGTCGTTTAAACATTGGACAATCATTTAAAAAGATTATTTACATTTTAAACACAATTAGGCTAATTCAAACTGTTCATTACTTCAATCAGCCGTTAAAACATGGGACAATGATTCAAAAAGATTATTTACATTTCAAACACAATTAGGCGAATTCAAACTATTTGCCACTTCAATCAGCCGTTAAAACAAGGGACAATGATTCAAAAAGATTATTTACATTTTAAACACAATTAGGCGAATTTAAACAATGCGCCTTTTCAAGTAGCCGTTAAAACATGGGGAAATGATTCAAAAAGATTATTTACAGTTCAAACACAATTAGGCGAATTCAAACTATTCACGACTTCAATCAGCCGTTAAAACATGGGACAATAATTCAAAAAGATTATTTACAGTTCAAACACAATTAGGCTAATTCAAACTGTTCACCACTTCAATCAGCCGTTTAAACATGGGACAATCATTTAAAAAGATTATTTACATTTTAAACACAATTAGGCGAATTCAATCTATTCACCACTTAAATCAGCCTGAAAAAACATGGCACAATGATTCATCAGGTTTATCTAAATTTTAAACACAATTAGGCGAATTCAATCTATTCACCTTTTCAACTAGCCGTTAAAACATGGGACAACGATTCAAAAAAAATATTTACATTTCAAACACAATTGGGCGAATTCAAACTATTCACTACTTCAATCAGGCGTTAAAA
The DNA here is from genome assembly GCF_963676685.1 of Mytilus edulis. NCBI lineage: Eukaryota > Metazoa > Mollusca > Bivalvia > Mytilida > Mytilidae > Mytilus > Mytilus edulis. The sequence continues at coordinate 74,397,173 of NC_092356.1, read as the reverse complement.
CATGGGACAATGATTCAAAACGATTATTTACATTTTAAACACAAGTAAGCGAATTCAAACTATTCGCCTTTTCAAGAAGCCGTTGAAACATTGAACAATGATTAAAAAAGATTATTTACAATTCAAACACAATTAGAGCAATTAAAACATGGGACAATGATTCCCAAAGATTATTCACATTTTAAACACAACTAGGCAAATTCAAACTATTCACTACTTCAATCAGCCGTTAAAACATGGGACAATGATTCAAAACGATTATTTACATTTTTAACACAATTAGGTGAATTCAAACTATTCGCCTTTTCAAGAAGCCGTTGAAACATGGAACAATGATTCAAAAAGATTATTTACAATTCAAACACACTTAGACGAATTAAAACATGGGACAATGATTCCCAAAGATTATTCACATTTTAAACACAATTAGGCGAATTCAAACTATTCACCTTTTCAAATAGCCGTTAAAACATGGGATAATGATTCAAAAAGATCATTTACCTTTTAAACAGAATTAGGCGAAATAAAACTATTCACCACTTCAATCACCCATTTAAACAAGGAAAAATGATTCAAAAAGATTATTTACAATTCAAACACAATTAGGCTAATTCAAACTATTCACCACCTCAATCAGCCGTTAAAACATGGGACAATGATTCAAAAAGATTATTAACATTTTATAAACAATAAGGCGAATTCAAACTATTCACCACTTCAATCAGCCTTTAAAACATTGGATAATGATTCAAAAAGATTATTTACATTTCAAACACTATTAGGCGAATTCAAACTATTCACCACTTCAATCAGCCGGTAAAACATGGGACAATGATTCAAAAAGATTATTTACATTTCAAACACAATTAGGCTAATTCAAACTATTCACTACTTCAATCAGCCGTTAAAACATGGGACAATGATTAAAAAATACTATTTACATTTCAAACACAATTAGGCTAATTCATACTATTCAGCACTTAAATCAGCCGTTAAAACATAGGATAATGATTCAAAAAGATTATTTACATTTCAAACACAATTAGGCGAATTTAAACTATTCACCTTTCAAAATTGTCTGTTGGTTTCCATGGGTGGACGTTTAATATGCAATGACACCATGTTGTGGTAACTGTAGTAGGTTTGAACAACATCCACATCCATTTGTAAGTTACCATGGAGATATACATGGTCAATAAGAGTATTTCCATCTGTTGTTGGATGGGAAACTACTTGCGTAAATCCTTGTTGTGTCATAAACTGTTCGATAGAGGAATTTTTCTTCAAAATATCTTGATTGAAATCCCCTAAAACTATTGTTGAAGTATTAATATTTTCCTGTGGTACAGAAATTATCACTTTATACAGTTCATCAAGAAACTCCGCTGTTGGGTAGGTCTCCGGTCTATATACTAGAACTAAATTGGTATTGAGCTCCTTAATGTATGTCACACAACATTCCATGTTTACCGAGTCAATTTCTAGTGGACAACATTGTTGACCATTTGCTATATAAACTCCTACACCACCATGTTCTTTATGTTTGAGTTGATTAAAGATATTTTTCTTTGATGTATATGAAGAAAATCTGTCTTTATGATAAAGGTTAAAACCTTCCAACGATGGAACGACATGTTTCTTTTCCAGCCATGTTTCGGTCATACAAACAATGTTTGCAGTTGAAATGTCACAATTTGCTCTGAGGTCATTAATGTGAGGGATTAATCCCTGTATATTATGAAGGATGATTACTATGTCATTAATTTTGGTAGTTCGGTTGTCAACTGCCAAAAATTTTGGCATTTCTTTAAGAGCCTTACCGATCTGCTCATTACAATACACGTTTTTTTCATCAAAATCTCTAATGATTAAACCCGACATAGATGTAACACGGCTAAGAGCTACATAGGACATACCAGCAGCAAAGATGTTTTTTAAAGACACAACAGCTGTATTTGTTGTTAAACCTTGAACCTTATGAATGGTACACGCCCAAGCAAGTTGGAGTGGAAACTGATACCTTACTGCATTTTTTTTTAGATTTTCCTCAAACATGTTTATCCTAATAGCCTGGTGTTTAGATCTAGATGGTGTTAGATCGTGGCCAATTTTTTCTTTGTCAAAAAGTACCATGACACCCTGTGGCATAGAAGATCCCGGTTTTGAAGGTAAAATGTCTGTTACAGTTCCCATAGCTCCATTCACTAAACCGGATGTCACGTCAACGTTTCTGAGGAGCATTACTCTGGCTTTTGGTCCTATGGTTAAATGAGCTGGTAGAAAATCATGGGATGTTTCATATGGTATTTCTGTTTGTGTGAGTTTTCCTGTCTGAGGATGTTTATCATAATCCTGTGCATCAAGGCTATGAGTGATTTCACAAACTTGGTCGATAATTTGGTTATTGTGTGAATCAACCTCTTTGTTGGTTCCAAAAATGTGAAGAGTTTCAGGTGGTAGCGTATGCTGTTCACATAATTTCAAAATGGCTAAATCCTCTGGCGGTATGTGCTGACTTTTTTTTTTAACGCGCAAGCGGTTAAGTATATGGGCAAAGACCGAATCGTCTTTTTGGCGCATGATCTGTTCAAGTTCTACTAGGGAGAAGTTGGAATTCCAAAGTGGAAAAAAACTTTCAGGTCTAAGATCATAGAGACATTTCTGTTTAACAGGAGGTAACTGGTAAAAGTCTCCAACAGCAATTACACAAACATTGCCAAAACTTGCATTTCCGCTCTGTTTGATTTGTCGCAATCTCTCACTTATGTACACAAGGAGACGTTGACCAACCATAGAAATCTCATCAATTATAAGAATCCTCAGATTCTGCAGCATAGAACGTAGTTTGTTCAGTGCATCATCTCTCAAGTAGACGTATGGTAGTGGTAGAGACTTTGATAGCGAAAACGCCTGATGTAGTGTTGTCCCTCCAATATTAAAGGCTGCGGTCGCTGTGGGAGCAGTAAGAAGCACAACTGTATCGTCAGGATTATCTAAATGAGGAGACAAAATTTTTGTTATTTCATAATGCAAGCACTTAATTAAATGACTCTTGCCTGTTCCAGCACCACCATTTATAAAGACCCTGAATGGTTCAGGATTCTTACCGTTCACTGTATCTAAACACCACTGTCTGATTACATAGAATACATTCTTTTGTTCCTTGTTAAGTTGTTGCATTAATATTTTGATTTGTGGACCAGGAATAGGGATTTGTCTAATTTCAATACCTTGACCGTGGTTGTTTTTTCTGCATGTAATATCCAATTCAGGTATTTCGATGCTGTCTTCTTCGTTCAACTCATGCCTCTCCAATTTTCCTTCTAAACGTTCTACTTCTGCCTCTGGAGCTATTAGAGCCCATGCATCTTCTTGTACGCCTTCAGCCATTAACATTTCCTGTGCTTCATCCAAGGCTTCTGCACTTTTTTCAAACATCCGTCTGTTTTCATCAACGATAGAACACACTTTTTTTGGATTTGTTTCCAATTGTAATAAAACAGCACCATTCAAATACATTTCCTCATATGTTTGAAATTGCGAAGGTTTGAGTTGGCCTTCTATTCTGTGGGGCAAAAACAGTTGAAGTATAGATTGGAAATGTAATTCAGGGTATTTTTCTAATGAAAACCTTGCGTATTTAATAATGGCTGAATCTGTTCTGGAATGTTTTTGAATGTATCCCAAATTGTTTTTAAGCTGATAGGCCAGAGACTTTTCAGGATTTTTAGGTATTTGGGACGAAGAAAGAACACGGTATTCAGAGCAAAATGAGGCGTAACAGACATTTTCAAACAAAACTTGATCCGGTCTTGCTTTATATCTGTCATATAAAGACGGCATCCAAATGTTATCATCAAGTTGTGCAGCTTTCAGTTTTATCACGTTTAATGGGAGACTCATTTTAATTTGGTTGTCGCCAACAGGAACAAACTGCACCTTTCTTGAACTTTCTTTCAAATGTAAGCCACACACTCTATACACTGCTTCTTGTGCACTTACTTCCCGTTGTCTAAAGTAGGCCCCTCCAATCTGCTTCATTGCTTGCTGTGCATCGCAGTTGCCTTCTGCTGCTTCCTTGCTTGCATTTTCTAAAACCACTCCCATCTCTCTCTCAGCTTTTGAAATGTATGATATAATGTACATCACACATGAGTAAGCATCTGTTATGAACTGTAAGTCCATATTGGCATTCCAGCAACGTAGAAGATCTGGATTATACTGGTTTGTCCATATATCAGATGGTGTACGTTTTAGTGTGACGCTACTCCTCTTGCTGAGAATGTTAGATGCCTCCTCGAACTCTTTTTGGGTTATTCCAACAGCAGCAAACAATTGTTGAGTTGTAATGTTTGGTAAATGATCAGCATTTATAAATGTCCAAAGCTTGTGTAAAACCGATTGAGCATAATCTTTCATATATTGTGGAGATTTTTTTATAGATGGATCTGCCAGACTATGAGTTCTTGATATGAATGTTTTTTCTGATGGTGGGCGAGGAAAATTGAATCTACAAGTTGTGCTCTTTTTCTTGCAAGATTTAGAATGGTTTTTGCTATGCTGCTGGACACTGCTAACAATTTCGTATAGTTCTGGATCAACTTTTTCATCTGGCATTTGACAACTTACAAATTTGTCAACGAAGTCACATACAGTCTGGTCCTCATCCTCATCGAGGAGTGGTGCATCATCAATCCAGAAAAGACAGTGAGCATGAGGAGAGCCACGTTGTTGGAATTCTATTCTATGGAAATGATCCTTGACTTTGCCAATATAATTACGTTTTATTATGATTTCCGTTAAAAAGGTGTGGAACCTATGGTCAAACATTACTGCATTCATCACAGGGTTGTTCCTCAATATTTCACATTTAGCTGTCCAGTCAAGATCTTCCAATGACTGATTAATTTTCTGTTGTTCCATTAGTAAGTTAAGAACTTCTGTCCATCTCATATCAGCTGCTGAAAATGTGGCAAACCATGTTGGAATTCCAATCTGACGAATGGTGGCTAAAAGATCTTTTAACGCAGTCTGCCAATATGGTGGTGTACCTCTAATGGGAGTCAAAAATTTATAACCCTGATCTGTAGTCAACAGATTTTTAAGTTGGGTTTTATCTGTTAACACACTAGCTGTTATTGCATTGCCTGCTCTATCTTTACCAGTACCCTTGCGAAGCGCAATTGAAACTTTGGAAATAACTTGCTCCAACTCTGAGAGATACTGCGCATAAAATATGTAGGATGAATCGGATGAAAATCTATCATCACTACTCATGAGTCTTGCGTGAAAGTACCTCGACCTAGTCAAGTGAACATGTCTTTTGTAATCAAATGAGCCGAAGCATCCGTCAGGAAACTGGACAGGAAAAGACATTGCCTCGTTGCCTTTCTCCTGCATCATGCTCACAGGTGTACAACCTTCTCCTGGAGCGACACAAAAAATGTCGTCAAAATGCTGATCCAACATCTCCTGTCCTATATCTACAGGTTGTAGGCACGTGTCATGAGGAAAACCTCGGTCTTTGATATTCTCATCTTCCTCATCATGTTGAGCTGTTTTGTCTTCTTCCTGTAGCATTTTAGTATGACCGTCACCAACTTTCTCTGGCAAAGTGATATCTTGAAAATCAGATGAAATGTCATTGTGCCATGTTAGATTCAATGATGTGTCCTTGTAGTATGGATTGTTGTTCTTTAAAAAATGCAAAGCTTTGTAAATACTTGTGGTATTGACAAATTCATATTGACAATAACCTGTATATGACTGCTTTCTTTTAAGTTTGCATCGTATAAGATGTGTATCATCATCACCCAGAGGAAGAACATTTACAGTCTTTTGTATATCTGTTGGTATTGATACACATGGACCAACTATTCCTCTCTGGTTTCCTTTTGGTAATTGCACTAACTTCATGAACGGTATCCTGAGAGCAATGAGCTGTTTTTCTAATTTGTTCAAGGATTTAAGTTCATCTGGAACAGTTTGAAGCTGTAAACCATTTGCATACGCATCTGCAGGAATCTGACCCTTAAGTAGGTGACGATGGCATGTATAGCATATCCATAAGGTGTGGTTAATAGTCTTACATTTAATTTGACATGCAGATGTACAAGTAGATTTGAATTGAAAATTCAAACACTGATTTGCCACTGTTGCACTCGTTTTTTGTTTTTCATATTTGTCTTGCTCCGTTTTAATCACCTGTTTTCGAAATTTATATTTGATACACACACAACAAATGTATGTTGGTCCATCCCTTACTTGCATCTTAAACCATGCTGCGATTTTGTTTGAACCCTTTCTTCGTCTCTGTTCCAGAAGTAAAGCTTTCTTTTCCCTATACCTTAAATTGAGTCGATACAGTTCACGTTGCCTTTGCTTCAATTTTTCTCTGTATAGTACATTCTTTCTATATCTCAAAAGGTTTAAAGCTTTCACTTTAAGTTGAAAGTCTTTATCACTTGCATATTTTTCAGTTATGTACTTTTTATGGGCCTGTTGAAATGGGATGTTTTCCTTGTATTTGTTTTTCATGTAAGCTTTCTGTGCTTGCTGAAATTGCATGTTTGTTTTGTATTTGTTTCTCATGTAGTCTTTTTGTGCTTGCTTGAATTTAATGTCCGATCTGTATTTGCTTTTCATTGAATCTTTCATTGCTTTTTGATAGGTGGTATTTTTATAACGTTCTTTGCTGACTTTTTTCTTCTTTTCTCTGTACGTAATATTTTTTTTATATAATTTCTGGTAACGTGAAGTAGATGGTTTCGCAATATCACTCATAGATTCATCTGTAAGTTTGAGAGCTGATCTTTCCTTTCTCTTCCTCTCTTTATCTTTATTTCTTTGAGTTCTGGAATGTGGATTACGTTTTTTTCTTTTGGAACGTTTTTTGTTGTCTTCCATTTTTCCCCTAATAAAGACCTTCACAGCTTTGTAATGTGTTGCTGTTCTTGATGTAAAATGCTGAATGCAGTTTCTATACGAGTATTAAATATTTTATTGTCAAATAACAAACTGTATTCGATATGAATACAACATCGGTATCAATTACATAGTTGTTAAATTGTATAAACGCTACCTGTCTTTCAAACAAAGTTCAATGTAGAAATTGAAATATATGGAAACTTGTATTTATAGACGCTACCTGTTTTTTCAAACAAGTTCGATGCATAAATTTCAAATATATGAAGTTCAAGATTTAATAGACTTGACAGGTATTTGGATCTATTTGGGATGAAAAAGGTTTACCTATTTTCATTCTCAATTTTAACAATAAATACACACGAATGTGTTAAAATAAGAATGAAGGCTGAATATCTGTACTTCTGAAAGCTTGTCGTTTTCTCGTTACGAGTTGACGGATTTGGTGTATGGTTTCAGGTCTGGAACAAATCAAAACTTTCTAAATTTGCGATTAACTGTTTGATTTTTTATTTATTTTAACTATGCCATGCGTGTTAAGAACTAGAATAATCAACAATGATAATATAGTTTGGATTAGTTTAAAAAATCATCCAGGATAAAGAGCTGGAAATGTGCAATTCTATTGAAAATGAGGGTTTATTGCACATGGACACAAATAAAGCCTAACTACAGGCAACTTTCAAAACTCTCAAAGTCTTGTTGAAATTTCTTGAAACACTACATGCAGAGAGCATAACATTTTTGATACACGAGATGCTAGATTTAATATACTAAATATAGATCGGACGTGGCTGTGTATTTACACATCCTGCAGAATGATTGATTGAATGCTGTTTGCTCTCATACGGCAGATGTTTGCTTATTGACAATTGCAAATTGATCATGCTTGTGTTAAATGAGAAATAACTCAAATAACTGACATATAATTTTAAATACTATTATACATATAGGCAGCATTGAATTTAGTTTACACGAGATACTTTACTAAATGTACTTCATTCACCGAGCTAGACTGTGTATTTAAACATTTCACAGAATTATTGACTTATTAAATTGCTGTGTCTTTATCACCAATGGTAAGTATTTCGTGCATGTTCAAGCGGAGAATAAAGAACATATATACTGTATAAGACATTTATAGTATTGAATGTCATTTTCTCGTCTTGTGATTCAATTTCAATTGAAAATGAGGGCATATTGCACATGGACAGTTATTAGGGTTTACCAGAGGCCCCTCATAAATCCATGTAAGGGTTGTGGCACTAGTATTTGACATGAAGATAGGATTTATTAAATTTAGATTCATTGAGATGCCAGATGTAATGTTTTACTGGAATATAGATCGGACGTTGCTGTGTATTTACACATCCTGCAGAATGATTGATTGAATGCGGTTTGGCTTAACACGCCGGTTGTATGTACTTTGATTAACGGCCATCACAAGTATCAGTTTTCTTCCCGCCAGTGGTAAGTATTTAATATGAAAAAAGAAGATGTGGTTTGATTGCCAATGAGACAACTACCCTCAAAGACCACAATGACACAATCATTTACAACTATAGGTCACCGTTCGGCCTTCAACAATAAGGAAAGCACATACCGCATAATCAGCTATAAAATGCCCCGATAAGACATGTAAAGCAATTCAAACGAGAAAACTAACGGCCTTATTTATGTTAAAAAAATGAACGAAAACAAATATGTAACACTTAAACAAACGACAATCACTGAATTTCAGGCTCCTGACTTTTGGACAGGCACATACATAGATAATGAGACGGGGTTAAACATGTTAGTTGGATCCCAACCTCACCTAACCTAGGACAGTGGTATAACAGTACAACATAAGAACAAACTATAAAAATCAGTTGAAAAAGGCTTAACTCATCAGATAGACAAAAAATATAAGAGGACGTGGCCGGGTACTTATACATCGCTACACAAAAAGACACAACAAACAGATGTGAGAGTAGAGTACTTGCAGTTAACTGACAGATAGTTCAAAGCCACTAACACCTAAGAAAAAAATCCTGCCTCTAAGACTAAACAGTCAATCTGTACACATCCAACATACAATGGATTTTATATATGTTTAAGTTGAGAACTGATGAACATTGAAAATAAAATATAATTCTTTCAATAAAGGCGAACCAGGATTAATATTTGATAATTTGATCGAAAAACGTTTGCTTTTGTGGATATGATATAGAATGCTATTTTTTCTCGTCACAAGATGCAAACAGCCTGCAATGTGTGCTTGTAATGAAAATGAGGGTATAACCACATGAATGTTTAATACTACAACCTACAGACACTTGGAAACCATTTACAGGGTTGTTGATTGGATTAAGTTTATTATAATATGTACTAACTGAGGAAAACTGCGTATTTTAACATCTCACATAATGATTCATTGATTGATTGATGTGTCTCTATCGCCAGTTATTTAATGTACTTCTGGCATATAGATCGGACGTGGCTGTGTATTTACACATCCTGCAGAATGATTGATTGAATGCGGTTTGATTTAATACGTCGGTTGTATGTACTTTGATGACCGACAGAGGAAGTATATCATGTTCATTGCAGATGAGAAGAAAACAACAATAAATGATAAAGACATGTTATTAAATAGTATTTCACGAGATGCATTATTAAATGTACTACTTAGCACGAGGAAGACTGGGTATTTTGACATGCAGATGAGATTAAATTTGGTTTATTCAATGTACTACTCTTACCGACCAAGAATGCGTATTTTAACATCGGACAGACGGATTGATCGATTGGTGTGTCCTAATGGCCAGTGGTAAGTAGCCATATACGTGTATGTACAAGTGGAAAACAAAGGAACAATACAAAGAAAAGGTACGTTTTTCAATAAGGGTGAACCAAGATATAGAACTGATAATTCAATCAGAATTATCATGCTATATTGGGCAATGGTATAATGTAGTACCCCATTCTCTCGTTTTGTGATACAAACACCTTGTATTTACAGTCCACTTGCAAACCCCTCGAAGGGTTGTTGCAAAGTTTTTTGACATGCAGATAGGTTTGAATTACTAATGTATGCTTTATTGGACGCTGTTAAAATCAAACGAAAAGACTATAATAATATTGCATGTCATTTTCTCGTCTTGTGATGCAAACAGCTTGCAATTAGTATTTCTATTGAAAATGAGGTGATATTGCACATGGACAGTTATTAAGACTTACTATAGGCCTCTTGAAAACCCCTCGAAGGGTTGTTGCAAAGTTTTTTGACATGCAGATAGGTTTGAATTACGAAAGTATGCTTTATTGGACACTATGGTGTGTTAATACTATAGAAGTTTCATTCAATATGGACCGCTTTCCTTTTTTTAACATTTTTTTCCTGTTTCCATGGTAACGGCAGCCATTTAAAAAAAATTCCAACTTCATACTCCTGCTGAATATTGTTCTCCTCATAATACTATACCAACATACAGTATTTCAAGTCAGTAACCTTAACTTAACAATAATGTTCTGGAATGATCCAAGAAAATGCATTCCCCTCAAAATATTCCAAGGAGACCCCCCAGCCGAAATAAATATATGCCATGTTGAAGTGGACATGGGTGTGCAAATACCATAGAAATTTCATTCAAGTGGACATGGGTCTGTTAATATTTCTGGAACGTTTCATACATTTTTGAAGAATTTTTAAAATTTTGCTTTTTTTGAACAGTTTCCATGGCAACAGCAGACATCCTGGAAATAGAAATATGCCATGTTTAAGTGGACATGGGTCTGTTAATATTTCTGGAACGTTTCATACATTTTTGAAGAATTTTCAAAATTTTGCTTTTTTTGAACAGTTTCCATGGCAACATTTGTAAATTCCAATGTCATACTGCTGCTATGTATTGTGCTTACCATAATATAATACCATTATATTACATTTAATGGCCGTAGATTTCCTTTAACACTAATGTTCTAGAATGTTCCATTACATTTTTACATTCTCTCTGTTTCCATGACAACGGCAGCCATGTTGGATATGCCAACCATCGACTGCACTTCTGCACATGGCCATTAACATTTTGGTATAGTTCCATAACAATTGGTCCATCCAATTCTCAGAAATAGTGTGGACAAAAAAGTGTGGAATAATAATAATAAAAAAAAGAATCGTACAATAACAATATGTCACCCGACCTTAGTCAGGGTGACATAACTAGATTTGTAATTGCTAGCAATAACGGATGGCACCCTCTTCCCCCCATTGCCAGGCGAGCGGCAGCCATTTTGGAAATTCCAAAGTCAAAGAGTGCATCTACACTTGCAAATTATCATTTTTGCAAAATTTCATTGAGTTTGGAGCATTTTGAAATTTTGGACAATTTTGCTGTTTCCATGGTTACGGCGGCCATTTTGGAAATTCCAACTTCAAAATGCAACTCCGCACATGCCAGTCACTATTCTTGTAAAGTTTCATCCAGTTTGCAGTACTTAATTTTTTTTGGAAATTTTGAACATTTGTGCTGCAACCATGGTTACGGTAGATAATTCCAAAATTCTAAAAGCGTACATCTCATTGCCACATGTCATGTTATATATCAATACAGTTTCATTTACTTTGGTGCACTACTCTCTGAGAAAATGCTGATTTTATGCATTTTTCCATAGGGTCAATGCAAAACTTGGCCCCTGTTTCCATGACAACGGCGGCCATTTTGAACTATCCAAATATTGTCTTGACACCTTGGCATACTGGAGAACATTTTCATAAAGTTTCATCCAGTTGGATCTTATAACGAAAGAGTTCGAATTTTTGATATTTTAGCTGTTTCCATGGTAACGGCAGCCATTTTGAAAATTCCAAAGTCAAACTGGCAATCAGCACATGCCAGTTAACATTCCTGTGGAGTTTCTTCCAGTTTGGAACACTTTGATTTTTTTCGCATTTGTGCTGTTTCCATGGAAACGGCGGCCATCTTTTACCATTCCATAGCAAGGTGCACAACTTCAAATGGGGTTCCTCATTATAGTTGAGTTCCATAAACATTGGTCCGTTCAATTCTGAGAACTCGCGCGGACAAAATGTGTGGAAGAAAAATAAAAATAATAAGAAAAAAAAGAAACGATGAATAACAATATGTCACCCCAACTCCGTTGAGGGTGCCATAATAATAACTAGATTTGTAATTGCTAGCAATAACGGATGGCACCCTCGTCCCCCCATTGCCAGGCGAGCGGCAGCCATTTTGAAAATTTCAAAGTCAAAGAGTGTATCTACACATGCAAGTCATCATTTTTGTAAAATTTCATTAGGTTTGGAGCATTTTGAAATTTTTGACAATTTTGCTGTTTCCATGGTTACGGCAGCCATTTTGGAAATTCCAACTTCAAAATGCAACTCCGCATATGTCAGTTACTATTCGTGTAAAGTTTCATCCAGTTTGCAGCATTTTGATTTTTTTGGAAATTTTGAACATTTGTGCTGCAACCATGGTTACAGTAGATAATTCCAAAATTCTAAAAGCGTACATCTCATTGGCACATGTCATGTTATATATCAATGCAGTTTCATTGACTTTGGTGCACTACTCTCTGAGAATAGGCTGATTTTATGCATTTTTCCATAGGGTCAATGCAAAACTTGGCCCCAGTTTCCATGACAACGGCAGCCATTTTGAACTATCCATATATTGTCTTGACATCTTGGCATACCGGAGAACATTTTCATAAAGTTTCATCCAGTTGGATGTTATAAGGAAAGAGTTAGAATTTTTGATATTTTAGCTGTTTCCATGGTAACGGCAGCCATTTTGAAAATTCCAAAGTCAAACTGGAAATCAGCACATGCCAGTTAACATTCCTGTGGAGTTTCTTCCAGTTTGGACCACTTTGATTTTTTTCGCATTTGTGCTGTTTCCATGGAAACGGCGGCCATCTTTTACCATTCCATAGCAAGGTGCACAACTTCAAATGGGGGTCCTCATTATGTTATAGTTCCAACAATATTGGATCACTCAATTCTTAGAAACACGATGGACAAAATGTGTGGAAGAATAATAAAAATAATAAGAAAAAAAAGAAACGTAGAATAACAATATGTCACCCCAACTCCGTTGAGGGTGCCATAATAACTAGATTTGCCATTGCAAGCAATAGCGGATGGCACCCTTCCCCTATTGCCAGGTGAGCGGCAGCCATTTTGAAAATTCCAAAGTCAAAGATTGCATCTACAGATGTGTATTAACATTGTTGTAACGTTTCATTAATTTTGGAGCATTTTGAAATTTTTGAAATTTTTGCTATTTCCATGGTAACGGTTACCATTTCTTAAATTCCAAAGACATGTGCCACTTCGGGACATGCCATGTTACATATCTATAAAGTTTCATTGGGATTGATGCTATATTCTTCAAGAAAATGCATCTTTAATGTATTTTCCCATAGGGCCAATGTTAAACTTTCGCCCTGTTTCCATGACAATGGCGGCCATTTTGGAATTTTCTTATATTGTCACAACATCTAGGCATACCAAGGAACATTACCACTAAGTTTCATCCAGGTAGGTCTTATAATGAAAGATATAAAATTTGCATTTTTTTTCACATTTGATCAGTTTCCATGGCAACGGCGGCCATTTTTTACCATTCCAATGTCTCTTGCACAACTTGACATGGCGGTTCATATTATGGTATAGTTCCATCAACATTGGTCTGACCAATTCTGAGAAATAGTATGGACAAAATGTGTGGAAGAATAAAAATAATAATAACTAGATTTGTAATTGCTAGCAATAACGGATGGCACCCTCGTTCCCCCATTGCCAGGCGAGCGGCAGCCATTTTGGAAATTCCAAAGTCAAAGAGTGCATTTACACCTGCAAGTTATCATTTTTGCAAAATTTCATTAAGTTTGGAGCATTTTGAAATTTTGACATTTTTGCTGTTTCCATGGTTACGGCGGCCATTTTGAAAATTCCAACTTCAAAAGTCAACTCTGCTTATGCCAGTGACCATTCCTGTAAAGTTTCCTCCAGTTTGCAGCATTTTTATTTTTTTTGAAGTTTTTGACCTTTTTGCAATGTTTCCATGGTAACGCCAGACATTTTAGAAATTCCAACGCCAAACTCCACATCTACCAATGTTGCTCATCTTTATTATGAAGTTTCAAAAAATTTGGAGCATTTTGATATTTTTGAAATTTTTGGTGTTGTTTCCATGGCAACATAGTAGTTCCAATGATTTCCAAAATCATACCAAAATCAGCATATAGTGGGCACCTACATTGTATTAAAATATAATGATTCTAAGTTTAAGCATAACGTATTAATTCACCAAATCCAAAATCTAGATTTTTTCACAATTGTGCAGTTTCCATGGAAACGGCGGCCATATTTTACCATTCCATAGCAAGGTGCACAACTTCACATGGGGGTCTTCATTATAGTAGAGTTCCATCAACATTGGTCCATTGGATTCCAAGAACTCGCGCGGACAAAATTTTGTTGCAAGAAAAAAAATAAAAATAATAAGAAAAAAAAGAAACGTAGAATAACAATACGTCACCCCAACTCCGTTGAGGGTGCCATAATAAAAAGAAACTAGATTTGCCATTGCAAGCAATAGCGGATGGCACCCTGCTCATATTGCCACTTAACTGCAGCCATTTTCAAAAGTTTAAACAGTTAATGCACATTACGAATTAACAACACGTCTGTCTGTAAATGTTTCTGGAAGTTTAGGGCATGTATCTAATTTCACATCTTTGCACTATTTTGAAAAATCAAAAGTCCAACAATAGTTCGTCACATCCCATTCAATATCAATTGTAAAATGAGTACACTATCATTATTAACCTCTATCTGTTAAAAAGAGAAATACGCATTCACTTGTTTATGCATACGCTTAATCATACTAAAAAAAGGGGGACAGAGGTAATAAAAACATTATGTAAAAATAAAAACATTATGTAAATCAAAGGTAACTACAAAGAAATATTAGCCTAAAGAACATTGTAAAGAAAATACAAAGGTAATCAACAACATTATTTACATAAATGCTGAGTACGAACAGATCCACCGGGCACTGAACGAAGTAAAGACGCTGGAAAATATTTTCAAAAATGATATTTACATTTCAAACCTTGATTTGGTAAAGAGAAGAATTCATTTATGTGTTGAAGCAGTCGTTAAATCATGATAAAATATAGGTCACAGAAAAGAAAAACATTATTAACATCAAAGGTAAGTACGAATATAGTGGTTTCGTACTGAACATGGTAAAAAACAGAAGGAAATCATTATTTACATGAAAGGTAAGTACAAATATAGTGGTTTCGTACTGAACATGGTAAAAAACAAAAGGAAATCATTATTTACATGACAGGTAAGTACGAATATAGTAGTTTCGTACGGAACGTGGTAAAACATTAGGAAATCATTATTTACATGAAAGGTAAGTACGAATGTAGTGGTTTTGTACTGAACATGGTAAAAAACAGAAGGAAATCATCATTTACATGAAAGGTAAGTACGAGTATAGTGGTTTCGTACGGAACATGGTAAAAACATCAGGAAATCATTATTTACATCAAAGCTGAGTACGAAGAGATCCAACAGGCACTGAACGCAGTGCGTTGGAAAATAGTTCAAAAATGATATTTACATCTCAAATCTTAAGTTGGTAAATGAACAATTCATTTATGTGTCAAAGCAGTCGTTCAAACATGGTAAAATATAGCCAACAGAAAAGAAAAACACTATTTACATCAACGGTAAGTACAAATATAGTGGTTTTGTACGGAACATAATAAAAACATTAGGAAACCATTTTTTACATCCCGCACCTCATTTTGATTAAGGGAACTTTGTATTAACTGTTTTTGTACCAGTTAAAACATGGTAAATTATGAACAAAAGAAATCAAAAACATTATTTACATCAAAGGTGAGTACGAAGAGATCTACTGGGTACTGAACACAGTGAAGAAGTTGGAAAATAATTACAAAAACGATATCTACATTTCAAACATTAATTTGGTAAAAAGAACAATTCATTTATGTGTTTAAGCAGTCGTTAAAACATGTTAAAATATAGCAAACAGAAAAGAAAAATCACTATTTACATCAAGGGTAATTACGAATATAATGGTTTCGTACGGAACATGGTAAAAACAGAAGGAAATCATTATTTACATCCCGATCCTCATTTTGTTTAAGGGAACAATGTGTTAAGTGTTCTTGTAGGCCTTTAAACAAGGTAAAAAATGAACAAAAGAAATCAAAAATATTATTTACATCAAAGCTGAGTACGAAGATATCAACCGGGCATTATACGCAGTGAAGACGTTGAAAATAGTTTCAAACCTTGTTTTGGTAAAGGGAACAATTCATTTATGTGTTAAAGCAGTCGGTAAAAAATGGTAAAATATAGCCAACAGAAAAGAAAATCATTATTTACATGAAAGGTAAGTACGAATATAGTGGTTTCGTACTGAACATGGTAAAAAACAGAAGGAAATTATTATTTACATGAAAGGTAAGTACGAATATAGTGGTTTCGTATGGAACATGGTAAAAAACATCAGGAAATCATTATTGACATCAAAGCGTTAAATAATTTCAAAAATGATATTTACATTTTAAACCTTGATTTGGTAAAGAGAACAATTCATTTATGTGTTGAAGCAGTCGTTAAATCATGTTAAAATATAGGTCACAGAAAAGAAAAACATTATTTACATCAAAGGTAAGTAGGAATATAGTGGTTTCGTACGAAACATGGTAAAAAAATTAGGAACTCATTATTAACATCAAAGGTAAGGAGGAATATTATGGTTTCGTACGGAATATGTTAATAATATGAGGAAATCATTATTTACATGAAAGGTAAGTACGAATATGGTGGTTTCGTACTAAATATGGTAAAAACGTTAGGAAATCATTATTTACATCAAAGGCGAGTACGAATATAGTGGTTTCGTACTGAACATGATAAAAACATCAAGAAATCATTATCTACATCAAAGGTAAGAACGAATATGGTGGTTTCGTACTAAATATGGTAAAAACGTTAGGAAATCATTATTTACATCAAAGGTGAGTACGAATATAGTGGTTTCGTACTGAACATGATAAAAACATCAAGAAATCATTATCTACATCAAAGGTAAGAACGAATATGGTGGTTTCGTACTAAATATGGTAAAAACGTTAGGAAATCATTATTTACATCAAAGGTGAGTACAAATATAGTGGTTTCGTACTGAACATGATAAAAACATTAGGAAATCATTATTTACATCAAAGGTGAGTACGAATATAGTGGTTTCGTACTGAACATGATAAAAACATTAGGAAATCATTATTTACATCAAAGGTAAGTACGAATGTAGTGGTTTCGTACGGAACATGTTAAGAAATTTTAGTACATCATTATTTACATGAAAGGTAAGTACGCATATAGTGGTTTCGTAAGGAACATTGTAAAAAACATCAGGAAATCATTATTTACATCAAAGGTAAGTACGAATATAGCGGTTTCGTATGGAATATGGTAAAAAAATTAGGAACTCATTATTAACATCAAAGGTAAGGAGGAATATTATGGTTTCGTACGGAATATGTTAATAATATGAGGAAATCATTATTTACATGAAAGGTAAGTACGAATATGGTGGTTTCGTACTAAATATGGTAAAAACGTTAGGAAATCATTATTTACATCAAAGGCGAGTACGAATATAGTGGTTTCGTACTGAACATGATAAAAACATCAAGAAATCATTATCTACATCAAAGGTAAGAACGAATATGGTGGTTTCGTACTAAATATGGTAAAAACGTTAGGAAATCATTATTTACATCAAAGGTGAGTACGAATATAGTGGTTTCGTACTGAACATGATAAAAACATTAGGAAATCATTATTTACATCAAAGGTGAGTACGAATATAGTGGTTTCGTACTGAACATGATAAATACATTAGGAAATCATTATTTACATCAAAGGTAAGTACGAATGTAGTGGTTTCGTACGGAACATGTTAAGAAATTTTAGTACATCATTATTTACATGAAAGGTAAGTACGCATATAGTGGTTTCGTAAGGAACATTGTAAAAAACATCAGGAAATCATTATTTACATCAAAGGTAAGTACGAATATAGTGGTTTCGTATGGAATATGGTAAAAAAATTAGGAACTCATTATTAACATCAAAGGTAAGGAGGAATATTATGGTCTCGTACGGAATATGTTAATAATATGAGGAAATCATTATTTACATGAAAGGTAAGTACGAATATGGTGGTTTCGTAAGGAACATTGTAAAAAACATCAGGAAATCATTATCTACATCAAAGGTAAGAACGAATATGGTGGTTTCGTACTAAATATGCTAAAAACGTTAGGAACTCATTATTTACATCAAAGGTGAGTACGAATATAGTGGTTTCGTACGGAACATGGTAAAAACATTAGGAACTCATTATTTACATCCCGCAACTCATTTTTTAAAGGGAACAATGTATTAACTGTTCTTGTACCCGTTAAAACTGATCAACAATAGCCAACAGAAAAGAAAAACTTTATTTACATCAAAGGTAAGTACGAATTTAGTGGTTTCGTACTGAACATGGTAAAAACATTAGGAAGCCTTGGTTAAATATGGACAAGGGAATGGAAACACAATATTTTCATATTCAAATGGTTTACACAGTTGGCAATTTAATATTCAATGACACCATATTGTGGTAACTGTAGTAGGTCTGAATTATTTCCGCAGAAATCTGTAAATTGCCATGGAGGTAGACATGGTCAATAAGGGTATCACCGTCTGTTGTAGGATGGGAAACAATTTGTGAGAATCCTTGTTTTGCCATAAACTGTTCAATAGATGATTTTGTCTTCAGAACATCCTGGTTAAAATCCCCCAAAACTATTGTTGAAGTATTTTCATTTTCCTGTGGTAGAGAAATAAGTACTTCATATAATTCATCTAGAAACAGAGAGGAAGGGTAAGTTTCTGTTCTATAAATAAGGACTAAATTGGTATTTATCTCCTTGATGAATATCACTATACATTCCATGTTCGCTGAATCAAGTGTAATCGGACAACACTGTTGATCGTTTCCGATGTAAATTCCGACACCTCCGTGTGTTTTGCGTTTTAGTTGCTTGAAAACTTTTTTCTTTGATGGATATGATGAAAATCTGTTCTTATGCAAAAAGTTAAAACCTTTTAAGCATGGCACTGTTTCATTTTTCAGCCATGTTTCTGTCAAACAAACAAAGTTTGCAGACAAAATGTCTGAATTTGATCTGATATCATTAATATGTGGGATTAACCCTTGAATGTTGTGAAGGATTATTACCATATTATTTTGCTGTATGGGTTTGTCTTTAACTGTTAAGTACAGAGGCATTTGTTTGAGAGCCTTACATATTTGCTCGTTACAGTAGATGTTTTTTTCATCAAAATCTTTGATGGTTAGTCCTACCATTGATGTCACACGACTAAGAGCAACATAGGACATACCTGGAGCAAATATGTTCTTGAGAGACACAACAGCTGAATCAGTAGTTAAACCCTGCACTTTATGAATGGTGCAGCCCCAAGCCAATCGGAGTGGAAACTGAAACCTGACAGCTTTCTGGGGAAGGTTTTCCTCAAACTTGGTAATCATGATAGCCTGATGTTTAGATCTTGATGATGTTTTATCTTGGCAAATTCTCTTATTGTCAAAAAGTACCATGACTCCTTGGGGCATAGACAACCCTTGTTTTGGTGGTAAAACTTCAGTTACAGTTCCCATTGCTCCATTTACTAAACCGCATGTCACGTCAACATTTCTGATGAGCATTACCCTAGCCTGCTGCCCTACAATCAAATGCGCTGGTAGGTAATCATGTGATGTATCATATGGCTGTTCTTTTAGTGCGAGTCTTCCTGTTTGAGGATGTTTATCGTAATCCTGTGCACATATAGTTTGAGTAATTTTACAAACTTCTTCAATAAGTTGGTTATTGTGTGATTCAACCTCCTTATTAGTTCCAAAAATGTGGAGTGTTTCAGGTGGGTTAGTATGCTGTTCACATGATTTTAAGAAGGATTTGTCTTGTAGCGATAAAAGTTGATCTTTTCTTTTTACTCGCAAGCGGTTCAATAAGTGGGCAAAAACCGAATCGTCTTTTTGACGCATGACCTGTTTAAGCTCTACTAAGGAAAAGTTGGAACTCCAAAGTGGAAAGGAGCTTTCAGGTCTTAAATCATATAGACATTTCTGTTTAACCGGTGGTAACTGGTAAAAGTCTCCCACTGCGATTACACAAATATTCCCAAAAAGTGCATTTCCGCTCTGTTTGATTTGTCTCAATCTTTCATTTATATACAAGAGTGATCGCTGACCAACCATTGAGATTTCATCAATTATCAAAATGCTGAGATGTTGCAGCTTTGAACGAAGTTTGTTAACTGAGTCCTCTCTCAGGTAGATGTACGGAAATGGTAGAGCTGGTGGCAGTGAAAAAGCTTGATGTAGTGTAGTGCCTCCAATATTAAAGGCGGCAGTTGCTGTGGGAGCAGTTAAAAGGACAACTATATCATCAGGATTATCGGAATAAGGGGATAATATTTTAGTCATTTCATAAAACAAGCACTTAATTAAGTGACTCTTTCCTGTTCCCGCACCTCCATTAATAAAGACTCTGAATGGTTCAGGGTTTTTGTCATTCACCTTGTCTATACACCATTGCCTTATTCTGTAAAACACGTCTTTTTGTTCTCTATTAAGTTGCTGCATGAAAGTTCTTATTTGTGGAGTAGGCCATATGGTTTGCCTTATTTCAATATCATTGCCTTGTTGATTTGTTTTGGTTGCAATGTCTAATTCAGGAATTTCAACACTGTCTTCTTCATTTATCTCTTTGTTGTCCTCTTGTGCTTCTAATCGTTCTGCCTCTGTTTCAGGAGCAATCAGAGCCCATGCATCTTCCTGGGGTCCATCAGCTAGTAACATTTCTTCTGCTTCTTCCAAAGCTTCAGCATTTTTTTCAAACATCTGTCTGTTCGCATCAACAATGGATTTAACATTTTGCAGTTCTGTTTCTGGGGGTATCAAAACCGCTCCATTTAAATACATTTCTTCATATGTCTTAAACTGCAGTGGTTTTAATTGACCTTCTGTTCTGTGAGGTAGAAACAGCTGAAGATTAGACTGAAAATACAATTCAGGGTATTTTTCTGATGAAATCTTGGATATTTAATAACTGCCGCATCAGTCCTGGATCGTTTTTTGATGGAACCAAAATCATTTTGTAACTTAAAAACTTGAGATTTTTTAGGGTTCTTAGGTATTTGGGATGCAGGAAGAACATAGTATTCAGAACAAAATGATGCATAACAGACTTTTTCAAAAACAATTTCAGCTGGTCTTGCTTTATATCTGTCATATAAAGACGGCATCCAAATATTGTTGTCGTCAAGTTGGTTAGCTTTCTTTTTTATAACATTCAATGGAAGACTCATTTTAATAGGATTGTCACCGACAGGAACAAACTGCACCTTCCTAGAACATTCTTTAAGATGAAGACCACACACTCGGTAAACAGCTTCCTGTGAACTGACTTCACGTTGTCTAAAGTAGGCTCCCCCAATCTTTTTCATTGCCTGCTGTGCATCACAATTACCTTCAGCTGCTTCCTTGCTTGCATTTTGCAAAACCACTCCCATCTCCCTCTCTGCTTTGGAAATATATGAAATGATATACACCACACATGCATAAACATCTGTGATGAATTGTATATCCATGTTCGCATTCCAACAACGCAGGAGATCAGGATTATACTGGTTTATCCACACGTCAGATGGAGAACGTTGCAAAGTAACACTGTTCCTCTTGGTGAGAATATTTGAAGCATCCTCAAACTCCTTTTGCGTGATTCCAGCAGCTTGGAACAAATTTTGAGTTGTAATATTTTCCAAATGCTCATCTTGTAAAACAGTCCAAAGTTGATTTAAAACAGATTTAGCAAAATCTTTAATTTGTTGGGGAGACTTTTTTATGGATGGATCTGCTAGGCTTTTACGTCTCGAGATAAAAGTTTTTTCTGAAGGGGGTCGAGGAAAATTAAATCTACAAGTGGTTCCCTTTTTGTGACAAGATTTAGAGTGGCTTTTACTATGCTGCTGAACACTGCTTACCATTGCATGGAGCTCTGGGTCTACTGTTTTATCTGGTAATTGACAACTGACATATTGATCTACAAAATCACACACTGTCTGGTCATCATCCTGATCAACCACTGGTGCATCCTCAATCCAAAAAAGACAGTGGGCATGAGGAGATCCACGTTGTTGAAATTCTATTCTGTGGAAATGGTCTTTTACATTTCCAATTATTCTACGTTTAATGATAATATCTTTCAGGAAGGTGTGAAACCTGTGGTCAAACATGACAGCGTTCATGACGGGATTGTTCCTCAAAACCTCGGATTTACCAGTCCAATCGAGATCTTCCAACGACTGCGCACATTTTTGTTGCTCTAAAAGTAGTTGTAGAACTTCTGTCCATCTCATATCAGCAGCTGAGAATGTGGCGAACCACGTAGGAATCCCAAGCTGACGAACTGTTGCCAAGAGATCCTTTAATGCAGTCTGCCAATATGGAGGTGTTCCTCGAATGGGAGTCATAAATTTATAACCTTGATCGGTACTCAATAGACTTTTCAGCTGGTTTCTGTCCGTCAACATGCTTGCTGTTATAGCATTACCTGTCGAATCCTTTCCAGTACTCTTCCGAAGCGCTATAGACACTTTGGAGATAACTTGCTCCAATTCTGAGAGGTACTGTGCATAGAATATATATGACGAATCACTGGAAAATCTCCTGTCACCACTAAGGAGTCTAGCATGAAAGTACCTTGATCTTGTGAGGTGAACCTGTCTTTTACTATCATATGACCCAAAAGATCCCTCAGGAAACTGTGCCGGAAAAGACATCGCCTCATTGCCTTCTTCCTGCATCATGCTTACAGGTGTACTACCTTCACCTGGTGCAACACAAAAAATGTCGTCAAAGTGTTGATCCAATATCTCCTGACCTATATCTACAGGTTGTAGACAGGTGTCTGATGGAAAACCTCTGTCTTTGACATTCTGATCTTCTTCATCTTGTGGATCTTCACCACTCGGTTGTGTTTTTACGTCCTGTCTTTCTAAAATATCAGGACTATCTTCATGATCTGTCTCGGCCATTGTTAAATCTTCAAATTCTGGAGAAAATTCGTCAAGCCATGTTTGATTTAACACAGTGTCCTTGTAATATGGGTTGCATTCTTTTAAACAATCCAGAGCTTTGCATATTTTTTTGGTACTGATAAACGCATACTGACTGTAACCTATGTATGCTTGTTTTCTTTTAAGTTTACACCGTACAAGCTGTGTTTCATCATCAGAACGAGGAAGTATAGTAACTGTCTTCTGAATATCTGTTGGTATGGAAACACAGGGGCCAATTATGCCTCTTTGGTTTCCTTTTGGCAGTTGGACAAGTTTCATGAACGGTATTCGTTGAGAAATTAGCTGTTTCTCTAATGAATTCAGATATTTCAATTCTTCTGGAATAGGCGTTAGCTCTAAGCCATTTGCTCTTGCGTCTGCTGGAACTTCACTCTTAATGAGATGACGATGGCAAGTGTAACAAATCCATAGTTTGTGGTTTATGGTTTCACATTTAATTGGACAATCAGCTGTACAAGTGGATTTGAATTCAAAAGAGATACACTGATTCGCCACTGCTGCACTTTTTTTGCCCTTCTTTAAATATTTTTCCGTGTCCAATTGAACAACTTGCTTTCTGAACTTTAACTTGATACACACAGAGCAAATGTATATCGGACCATCTCGTACTTGTTGTCTAAACCATTCAGCTATATCATTTTCAGTGTTTGAACGTCTCGCTTGTACTAAAGAAATTTTCTTTTCTCTATATTGTAACTCCCGTCTGTATAGTTCAAGCTGCCTCTTCTTGCACTTCTCTCTGACTAATACATTCTGTCTATATCTGAGAAGGTTTAGTGCCTTAACTTTATGTTTAAAGTCAATGTCAGTAGCATACCTTTCAGCTTTGGCCTTTTTAATGGCTGATTTGAATTGATAGTTCAATCTGTATTTGTTCCTACTGTACTCCTTCTGTGATTGTTGAAATGACATGTTGAACTGGTATCTGTTCTTAATGTAATCTTTACGTGCTTTTTGAAATGGAATGCTTGAATGGTATTTCTCATTAATTCTATCTTTATGTTCTTGTTGAAATAGCTTGTTTGACTTGTACTTGTTCTTCATATAATCCTTCTGTGCTTGTTTAAAGTGACTGTTCGATTTGTATTTATTCTTAATAAAATCTTTTCGCGACTCTTTAAATTGGGTATTGGATTTATACTTTTTCTTTAAAGCAAGCTTCTTAGCTGCTTTATACGATACATTACTGTTGTATTTGTCTCTGCTATATGCCAATTTCTTTTCTCTATACGTTGAACTGGTTTTATATAGAGTTTGAACTCGGGTAGCTGAGATTTTCTCGGGATCATCTTTCAATTGTTTTTGAAATGCTCTCTGATTTCTTTTGCGCTCTTTGTCTTTATCTCTTTTGGATCTAGTACTAGAACTAGTCCTACCCTTCTTCTTTTTCACAGGTAATTTGGTGTCACCCATCAGATAATCTGACGGAAGATTGAAATCACGAATAACAGAGCAATGGTATCGTGTTTCGTTCAAAAGACCTAAAACAGCTTTTTGCAATTTGAAATTATCTACGCGTTGATCATGTGATTCCATGATAAAATATTGTGTTCATAGAAATCAAAATTCACATTTGCTTTGATAAATGTAGCTCAAATTATATCTTAAATGACGCTGCTAACTTGATCTAAAGTATAGTGTGAAATGGCTGTAACTTCTCTGAAACGTAAATTAAAATGGCGGTAAAGTTTTAAGAAAAAATGTTAGGCAAATAAATTGTATGACTTTCAAGATTTACAGTTCATTAACAGTTCTGGTGACTCCCAATCGGTATCGGGACCTTTCGCCCTAATAACATGTTCGCCCTAGGTCCGTTCGCTCTGAGTTCGTTCGCTCATAGAGTCCGTTCGCCCTACTATAAAAATATTAATAGTCAAGGCATTGAAGTTGAATAAACTCATTCAGATATTTCTATGGTATATATAGCATGTATCTTGAAATTTATGGAAACATTGAAATATTTAAAAGTGTATGGCTTGTTTATGATCATTAATTGTTCAATTACAAAATAATTCGGATCTTTTGATGGATTAATAATAAAAACAAACGTTTTGTTTTTATAAAATATTCAGTTTTAAATTAATAAAAAAAATGAAGTTCGAACGGTAAATTATGAAACAGATTTACAAGTTCATTTATTTATACTCTTAAGATTAGTCA
Organism: Mytilus edulis; assembly: GCF_963676685.1. Lineage (NCBI taxonomy): Eukaryota > Metazoa > Mollusca > Bivalvia > Mytilida > Mytilidae > Mytilus > Mytilus edulis. The sequence goes on along the minus strand of NC_092356.1, from coordinate 74,371,807 downwards.
TACTGCTTACATTCGTGATTGACTGAATACATTTAATTTGTTAACAAATATCAATAGCTTTTAGATAAATACATTGTATTCCAGTATTCTACCCTGTAAATCAAAGGGAAAATGATAAATTGATTGCGGCAATATAAATATTCTGTCAATTTTTCAACAAACTTTAACATATTTTGTTCAAATACTTAAAATAATGCGACTAGACAATAACTAGAAAAAAATACAAATCAGGTCGAATAGAATACAAATCAGGTCGAACAGGTATCAGGTCGAATGAAACCTGGGCGAACAGGTATCAGGTACTCGGGCTAACATGAATCAGGGCGAACGGACCCGGATTCCTCCTAATCTGACGTGGCTGCGTACTTATACAGTTTACACAGCGTGGTACACTCTCAACGAGAGGCATCAAATGTATGACACTTTATATTAAAAGAGGAAAAAAGGAACCTCTGATTGGACGTGGCTGGATACTTATACACCCTACACAGCGCGCTACGCTTTCAGTGTGAGGAATACATCAAACGACGGCTACTTGGCAAGAGTATTACCGTCTATCAAAGTAAATTGTAGTATGTTGCTTATATACATCATTCACATCTTGGTACACTTACAACATGAAGCATGAAATGTAATATTAGTCTATTCATCATACATAGCTGTGTATTATTACAACCTGTGGTCTTCACTCTAAACATTGATCAAAACAACATGAGTGTTTAACTGTACTTTGAAGAGCGATAAGGGGAACTTTCTGTAGAAAAAAAGATAAAAAGAACTTGTAATTGAACGTGGCTGCTTACTTACACATTCGACACACAGCGCAGTACGCTTCTGGTGTAAGGAATAGGTCGGAACATCTGATTGAACGTGGCTGGGTACTTATACATCCTACACACAGCGCGGTAGCGTGCGGAATAAACTTAAGGACGGCGACTTGGCAAGGCTTTTACTGTCCATTGACAGATCAAAGCCACTTGTAATCTGACGTAACTGCGTGCTTAAACATCTTACAGCGCTCGGTACACTCTCAAAACGAGGCATGAAATGTAATATAACTTTTGATCATATAAATAGTGGTGTATTATTACAACCTGTTGAACTAAAATTAGGTCGAACAATGGGTTGACCATGAGGACTCTGACACAAGGCTTGCAATTTAAAATGTAATAGTAGTCTTTTGATGAAATATAATTCGTATCATTACCCACTGTTGATTAAAAATTATGTCGCCTTTGAAAATTTTTCTGTCTGAGTTAAGTACAACCTTTTGATGAAACATATGTGTGTATCATTACACCTCTTAAGGAAAATAATGTCGCCTTTGAAAATTCTTTAGTCCGATTTAAGTACAATCTGTGAATTGGGCGTAGCTTTCGACTTGTGCATCGTGTAAAGAGCGTGGTAAGCTCTCCACACAAAACATTAATCAAAACGACATGCACATGGCAAGTTCATTACTGTATGTTGAACAAAGATAAGACGAACGTCTGATTGGACGTGGCTGCGTACTTATACATCCTGCATAGAGTTTAGTACCTTGTTACAATGAGGGATTGAAAAAAGACGTCGGTTCGACAAGGGTTTACTGTCCTTTAACAGAAGAGCACAGCAACTTCTATGTGACATGGCGGGGTTCTTATACATTCTTATAGTGTGTAACACTTTCAGCAATGCGGCATCAGATGTCAGTAGTTCTTCTGTTATAAAAGATAAAAGGAACTTGCATACTAACAAATGTTTAACACATCGTGATACATTCAGTGTTAGGAATATGTCGGAACGTTTGATTAAACTTGGCTGGGGACTTGTACATCCTACACACAGCGCTGTACACTCTCAGCGCGAGGAATAAGTTAAAAGACGGCGACTTGGCAAGGCTTTTTACTGTGCATTGACAGATCCACTTGTAATCTGACGAAATTGGTACACTCTCAAAACGAGGCATTAAATGTAGTATTATTTCTTTTGATCATAAATAGCTGCGTGTTATAACAGCCTGATGACCTAAAATTAGGTCGGTTTGGGAACAATGGGGACTCTGACACGAGGCTTGCGATTTAAAATGTAACAGTAGTCTTCTGATCAAACATATCTGCGTATTATTGTAACCTGTCAGCAAAAATTACACGAGGCTTCCTATTTAAAATGTAATAGCAGTATTTTGATAAAATATATGTGTGTATTATTACAACCTGTTGAGGAAAAATTGTGTCACAGGAATTGGAAAAAAGACGTCGGTTCGACAAGAGTATTACTTTTCCTAAACAGAAGAGCACAGCAACTTATATACGACATGGCGTTATTCAATGGTAGCGGCGTTATTTCAATGGTATCGGCGGTCTTTTTGAACATATTAAAGTCGAAAGTCGCAAATAGATATGTTACCGATTTGAAGTGTTTTGAAAATTTTGTCATTTGGACAGTTTCAATGGTAACAGCGACCTTTAAAGTCGGAAGTTGCATCTAGTTATGTTAGTGCAGTACAGTTAATTTTTAGACCATTTGAAGTATTTTGAAAATTTTGTCATTTTGGTCGTTTCCATGGTAACGGCAGCCATTTTCCAAAATAATATTGCATCTTATAATGAAGAATTTTGAATTTTGAAATTTTTTCACATTTTCGCAGTTTCCATGGAAACGGCAGCAAACTAGAAGATTCCAAAGTCAAAGAGTGCATCTACACATTCAAATTATCCTTTTTGTAAAGTTTAATGAAGTTTAGAGCATTTTGAAATTTTGGACATTTTTGCTGTTTCCATGGTTACGGCGGCCATTTTGAAATTTCCAACTTCAAAAGTCAACTCTGCTTATGCCAGTGACCATTTCTGTTAAGTTTCATGCAGTTTGCTGGATTTTTATTTATTTTTTAATTTTTTGACCTTTTCGCATTGTTTCCATGGTAACTACAGACATTTTGGAAATTCCAACTCCAAATGGCACATCTTCCAATGTTGCTCATCGTTACTGTGAAGATTCATGAAGTTTGGAGCATTTTGAGATTTTTGAAATTTTTGATGTAGTTTCCATGGCAACATAATAGTTCCAATGAATGCCAAAATCATCCAACACCTGTATATAGTGGGCACCTACATTGTATTAAAATATAATGATTCTGAGTTAAAGCATATCCAAACAGTTCACCAAAACAAAAAACTAAATTTTTTTCACATTTGTTCCGTTTCCATGGTAACGGCAGCCATGTTGAACCATTTTAACGGCGGCCATTTTGAATATTCCAAAGTCAAACCCCCGCTGCAATTTTTTCCCTCCATAATCATATACCATTTAATGTCTCTAGAATAAATTCAACATTGATGTTCTGGAATGTTCTGTGAAAATTCAAAGTTTTAACCTTTTTGCATTGTTTCCATGGTAACAACAGATATTTTGAAAATTCCAACGCCAAATTTCACATCTTCCAATGTTGCTCATCGTTACTGTGAAGTTTCATTAGGTTTGGAGCATTTTGATATTTTTGAAATTTTTGGTGCAGTTTCCATGGCAACATAGTAGTTCCAATGAGTACCAAAATCATCCAACACCTGTATATAGTGGGCACCTACATTGTATTAAAATATAATGATTCTGAGTTAAAGCATATCCAAACAGTTCACCAAAACAAAAAACTAGATTTTTTCACATTTGTTCCGTTTCCATGGTAACGGCAGCCATCTTGAACCATTCCATGGTGCCTGCAACTCTTCACCTAAGGGTCCTTTATATAATAGAGTTCCATCAACTTTGGTCCATTAGATTTTCAGAAATCTCCTGGACAAAATTAGGTGGAAGAAAAATAATAAAAATAAGGAAAAAAAGAAACGTACAATAACAATACGTCACCCCAACTCCGTTGAGGGTGCCATAAAAAAAGAAACGAACAATAACAAGATGTCACCCCAACTCCGTTGAGGGTGCCATAAAAAGAAAAAAAAGAAACGAACAATAACAAGATGTCACCCCAACTCCGTTGAGGGTGCCATAATAAGAAAAAAAAGAAACGTAGAATAACAATATGTCACCCCAACTCCGTTGAGGGTGCCATAATAACAAAGAAACATAAGAAAAGCAATATGTCACCCGACATTGTCGATCGGGTGACATAACTAGATTTGCCATTGCAAGCAATAGCGGATGGCACCCTTCCCCTATTGCCAGGTGAGCGGCAGCCATTTTGAAAATTCCAAAGTCAAAGATTGCATCTACAGATGTGTATTAACATTGTTGTAACGTTTCATTAATTTTGGAGCATTTTGAAATTTTTGAAATTTTTGCTATTTCCATGGTAACGGTTACCATTTCTTAAATTCCAAAGACATGTGCCACTTCGGGACATGCCATGTTACATATCTATAAAGTTTCATTGGGATTGATGCTATATTCTTCAAGAAAATGCATCTTTAATGTATTTTCCCATAGGGCCAATGTTAAACTTTCGCCCTGTTTCCATGACAATGGCGGCCATTTTGGAATTTTCTTATATTGTCACAACATCTAGGCATACCAAGGAACATTACCACTAAGTTTCATCCAGGTAGGTCTTATAATGAAAGATATAAAATTTGCATTTTTTTTCACATTTGATCAGTTTCCATGGCAACGGCGGCCATTTTTTACCATTCCAATGTCTCTTGCACAACTTGACATGGCGGTTCATATTATGGTATAGTTCCATCAACATTGGTCTGACCAATTCTGAGAAATAGTATGGACAAAATGTGTGGAAGAATAAAAATAATAATAATAAAAAGAAAAAAAAGAAACGAACAATAACAAGATGTCACCCCAACTCCGTTGAGGGTGCCATAACTAGATTTGTAATTGCTAGCAATAACGGATGGCACCCTTCCCCCATTGCCAGGTGAGCGGCAGCCAGTTTGAAAATTCCAAAGTCAAATAGTGCATCTACAGATGTCTAGTAACATTTTTGCAAAGTTTCATTAAGTTTGAAGCATTTGGAAATTTTGCATATTTTTGCTGTTTCCATGGTAACGGCGGCCATTTTGAATATTCCAAAGTCAAATCCCTGCTGGAATTTTTTCCCTCCATAATCATATACCATTTAATGTCTCTAGAATAAATTTAACATTGATGTTCTGGAATGTTCTGTGAAAATCCAAAGTTTTGACCTTTTTGCATTGTTTCCAAGGTAACAACAGATATTTTGGAAATTCCAACGCCAAATTCCACATCTTCCAATGTTGCTCATCGTTACTGTGAAGTTTCCTGAAGTTTGGAGCATTTTGAGAATTTCGAAATTTTTGGTGTAGTTTCCATGGCAACATAGTAGTTCCAATGATCACCAAAATCATCCAACACCTGTATATAGTGGGCACCTACATTGTATTAAAATATAATGATTCTGAGATAAAGCATATCCAAACAGTTCACCAAAACAAAAAACTGGATTTTTTCACATTTGTTCTGTTTCCATGGAAACAGCAGCCATCTTGAACCATTCCATGGTGCCTGCAACTCTTAACCTAAGGGTCCTCAATATAAAAGAGTTCCATCAACTTTGGTCAAATGGATTTCCATAAAACTCCTGGACAAAATGTGTGGAAGAAAAATAATAAAAATAATAATAAGAAAAAAAAAAGAAACGTAGAATAACAATACGTCACCCCAACTCCGTTGAGGGTGCCATAACTAGAATTGCCATTGCAAGCAATAGCGGATGTCACCCTGGTCCACCAATTGCCACTAAACAGTAGCCATGGTAACGGCAGCCATTTTGGAAATTCCAAAGTTGAAAGCCGCATCTAGATTAATATGCTGTAACGTTTTATACATTTTTGAAGAATTTTCAAAATTTAGCTTTTTTTGAACAGTTTCCATGGCAACATTTGAAATTCCAAAGTCATACTGCTGCTTCATATTGTGCTCCTCATAATATTATACCATTATATAACATTTAATGGCCGTAGATTTACTGTAACACTAATGTTCTAGAATGTTCCATTACATTTTTACATTCTTTCAGTTACCATGACAACGGCAGCCATGTTGGATATGCCAACCCTCGACTGCACTTCTGCATATGGCCATTAACATTTTGGTATAGTTCCATAACAATTGGTCCATCCTATTGTCAGAAATAGTCTGGACAAAAAAGTGTGGAATAATAATAATAAAAACTAGATTTGTAATTGCTAGCAATAACGGATGGCACCCTCGTCCCCCCATTGCCAGGCGAGCGGCAGCCATTTTGAAAATTTCAAAGTCAAAGAGTGTATCTACACATGCAAGTCATCATTTTTGTAAAATTTCATTAGGTTTGGAGCATTTTGAAATTTTTGACAATTTTGCTGTTTCCATGGTTACGGCAGCCATTTTGGAAATTCCAACTTCAAAATGCAACTCCGCATATGTCAGTTACTATTCGTGTAAAGTTTCATCCAGTTTGCAGCATTTTGATTTTTTTGGAAATTTTGAACATTTGTGCTGCAACCATGGTTACAGTAGATAATTCCAAAATTCTAAAAGCGTACATCTCATTGGCACATGTCATGTTATATATCAATGCAGTTTCATTGACTTTGGTGCACTACTCTCTGAGAATAGGCTGATTTTATGCATTTTTCCATAGGGTCAATGCAAAACTTGGCCCCAGTTTCCATGACTACGGCAGCCATTTTGAACTATCCATATATTGTCTTGACATCTTGGCATACCGGAGAACATTTTCATAAAGTTTCATCCAGTTGGATGTTATAAGGAAAGAGTTAGAATTTTTGATATTTTAGCTGTTTCCATGGTAACGGCAGCCATTTTGAAAATTCCAAAGTCAAACTGGAAATCAGCACATGCCAGTTAACATTCCTGTGGAGTTTCTTCCAGTTTGGACCACTTTGATTTTTTTCGCATTTGTGCTGTTTCCATGGAAACGGCGGCCATCTTTTACCATTCCATAGCAAGGTGCACAACTTCAAATGGGGGTCCTCATTATGTTATAGTTCCAACAATATTGGATCACTCAATTCTTAGAAACACGATGGACAAAATGTGTGGAAGAATAATAAAAATAACTAGATTTGCCATTGCAAGCAATAGCGGATGGCACCCTTCCCCCATTGCCAGGCAAGCGGCAGCCATATAGAAAATTTTTGCTGTTTCCATGGCAACGGCGGCCATTTTGAAAATTCTAAACTCGAAAGACAAGTCTACATAAGGTAGGCAACATTTGTTATAAATTTCATTAAATTTAAAGCATTTTGAAGTTTTTCACATTTTGCTGTTTCCATGGTAACGGCGGCCATTTTGAATATTCCAAAGTCAAACCCCCGCTGCAATTGTTTCCCTCAATAATCATATACCATTTAATGTCATTAGAAAAAATTTAACATTGATGTTCTGGAATGTTCTGTGAAAATTCAAAGTTTTGACCTTTTTGCATTGTTTCCATGGTAACAACAGATATTTTGAAAATTCCAACGCCAAATTCCACATCTTCCAATGTTGCTCATCGTTACTGTGAAGTTTCATTAAGTTTTGAGCATTTTGATTTTTTTGAAATTTTTGGTGTTGTTTCCATGGCAACATAGTAGTTCCAATGAGTGTCAAAATCATCCAATACCTGTATATAGTGGGCACCTACATTGTATCAAAATATAATGATTCTGACTTAAAGCATAACCAAACAGTTCACCGAAACTAAAAACTAGATTTTTTCACATTTGTTCTGTTTCCATGGTAACGGCGGCCATTTTTAACCATTCCAATGTCTCTTGCACAACTCCACATGGCGGTTCATATGATGGTATAGTTCCATCAACATGGGTATGACCAATTACGAGAAATAGCGTGGACAAAATGTGTGGAAGAATAAAAATAATAATAAAAAGAAAAAAAAGAAACGTAGAATAACAATATGTCACCCCAACTCCGTTGAGGGTGCCATAATAAGAAAAAAAAAGAAACGTAGAATAACAATATGTCACCCCAACTCCGTTGAGGGTGCCATAAAAAGAATCGTACAATAACAATATGTCACCCGACCTCAGTCAGGGTGACATAATAATAATAATAATAACTAGATTTGCGATTGCAAGCAATAGCGGATGGCACCCTTCCCCTATTGCCAGGTGAGCGGTAGCCATGGTAACGGCGGCCATTTTGGAAATTCCAAACTCAAAAGTCAAGTCTACATTAGCTGAGCAACATTTGTTATAAGTTTCAATAAATTTGAAGCATTTTGAAGTTTTTTGTATTTTTGCTGTTTCCATGGTAACGGCGGCCATTTTGAACATTCCAAAGTCAAACCCCCGCTGCAATTATTTCCCTCCACAATCATATACCATTTAATGTCTCTAGAATAAATTAAACATTGATGTTCTAGAATGTTCTGTGAAAATTCAAAGTTTTGACCTTTTTGCATTGTTTCCATGGTAACAACAGCGATTTTGGAAATTCCAACGCCAAATTTCACATCTTCCAATGTTGCTCATCGTTACTGTGATGTTTCATTAAGTTTGGAACATTTTGAGATTTTTGAATTTTTTGGAGTAGTTTCCATGGCAACATAGTAGTTCCAATGAGTGCCAAAATCATCCAACACCTGTATATAGTGGGCACCTACATTGTATCAAAATATAATGATTCTGAGTTAAATAGTATCCAAAAAGTTCACCAAAACAAAAAACTGGATTTTTTCACATTTGTTCTGTTTCCATGGTAACGGCAGCCATTGTTTACCATTCCATTGTCTCTTGCACAACTTCACATGGCGGTTCATAATATGGTATAGTTCCATCAACATAGGTTTGACCAATTCCGAGAAATAGCATGGACAAAATGTGTGGAAGAATAAAAATAACTAGAATTGCAATTGCAAGCAATAGCGGATGTCACCCTTCCCCCCATTGCCACTAAGCGGCAGCCATTTCAAAAACTTTTAACAGTGAATGCACATATTTGCATGGCAATACATCTTTCTGTAAATTTTCAGTACATTCAGAGCATTTTAGAAAATTTCACATTTTTGCTGTTTCAAAATTGTTGAACAGTGAATGCACATATATGCACGGCAATACATCTTTCTGTAAATTTTCAGTACATTGAGAGCATTTTAAAAAATTTCACATTTCTGCTGTTTCCATGGCAACGGCAGCCATTTTGAAAATTTCAAAGTCAAAAGTCTCATCTTTACTTGCCAGTGAACAATAATATCAAGTTTCATTAAGTTTGGAGCATTTTGAAAATATTTGACATTTTTCCAGTTTCCATGGCAACGGTAGCCATTTTGGAAATTCCAACTTCAAAAGTCTCATGCAGACTTGACAGTCAACAATCATAGTAAGTTTCATTACTTTTTGAGCATTTTGAAATTTTTGAAATTTTTGACATTTTGGCTGGTTTCTATGGTTACACAGACCATTCCAAATTTCTAATGGTAGATACCACATTGGTACATGGGAGGGAACATACCATCAGAGTTTCAATGGATTTGACCTACCCTTTTAAGAAAGTAAATGCCACTTTTAGGTGTTTTTTGGACCATTTTGACTTGTTTTGTATTGTTTCCATGTAAAGATTAAATGCCATATGTAGATGTGGCATTCGACCTGGAAATTGCATTAAGGCTGTCGTTACGTGGTAACAGGCTGCTAGTATTTTTACCTATTTCTTGTCCTCAGAGCCTATGAAACCTCTTTTGATGATTGGTTCTATGTTAAGGACTTCTATGTGAAGACTTAAAGCTGAATGTATATAATGACCGTCCAGGATAAATGAATTCAATGAAAAACTCTCCAGATGCTGTACATTTATTGAGTGTTTTTTTTTTTAAATAAAAACAGAGACGCACTCTTTAAATGTTGAAACGTTTTTGTCTTGTTGTACAGGTTCCTAATGTCACTGTATGTTCTCGATGGAAAGCTGAATCCGACTCAAGCAATGGCTAATATTAGACATACACTACCGATGGTTAGTTATTGGAATGTTTTAAAATGGCAGTATGATGTCGGGATGCAGGTGAAAGACACTCTTCCAAACTATAGATGGTGGAATTTGTTTTCAAACTTAACATCTAGATTTGGACGACAGATTGGTGTTTACCTGATGCAACAGGTTTGCTAACATTAGTTAATTTACAGAAATATAATCAAGCGCAGACTTCTTGGCTGGTGATACAAACGATATTGAATGTAAGCGAAAGATCTATGCTAAACTTTAAAGAATGCAATTATTTCAATTTTAATACAAATAAATTTAACAGACATGCATTCTGAAGCACAAGAAACAGTTTGTTTTTCATATAGCAAATTGTTTTTCCATTTTCAATTGACATGTTTCCTTTGCTTGTAACATAAAATTAAACAGACCAACTGTAGAAAGATCCAATTGAACATGATTGCTAGTTATATATAAAATATATTAAGGTTTTGTTTTAAATCTATGTGAAAAGAATATATAATTTGTCTGATTAGTATTTTCTTTTAAATCTTTAACCAATAGTATTGTCACAAGAAAATTCTTTTTCGAAAGATTTTGTTGAGATATTTTTGTATATAATATCCAACATGTTAATTGCTTCTGAAACTGTCAGAATTATTTTCTTAAATTGCTTTTTATATCATCATGATGGAGAAAAAAATGACGGGAGAAATCCTGTTAGTGATTTATATGTATATCCTGTCAGCCATTCGTAATATAGAATAGTAAAATTGAGAAAGGAAATATGGAATGTGTCAAAGCGACAACCCGACCATAGAGCAGTATATTCTTGATGTACATTGCTTCTGTAAACTAATGCCGTATCTAGGATTAAAATTTAAACATGGCATGATTTTAATTTTGCGATAAAAATCTATTAAAACTTTTCAAATTCTTGTTTTGACAACATGGTAAATGCTTATGTCTGAAGTGGAATGATTTATATACCATATAAGATAATTCCACACATCACTTAGTCTAATTATTACAATGTACCACGACATGTATCTATTTCAACTAATTTGAAACAATAACAATATTGTATAAAAAAACAACTCAAATTAAATATTTTTTAAAACCACTTAAAGCTATTTCTGTAGCTAGATTTCTGTTATAAGTTTGGTACGGCAAGTTATTATATGAAGAACCCAAGAAAAAAATATGTCTTCTGGTGGAACATTATGCATGTCAACTGCGAAAAATCTTGTATGGTTAATCACACGAAAGCGTTAAAAAAAAATAAAGAACGACAGAGAAGACAGTATTAAGCTGCAATATTTACTACTATACTGGAACACAATAAATCATGTATTTCAAATGAAAACATTCTGCGAGCATGTATAAACATGTAAATGGAGCTCCAACAGATATCAGTTCATATTTTCATACGCTTTTGAAGTTTACTAAAATCACCGACTTAAATCGCCTTCAGATGTCCCGGTCAATCATATTTAAAGTGGAAATGGGTTCGAATTAACTCGGCACATACAACAACAACAAAAATATAATGTTGCCAATCTACTAAAATTCGGTTCTGTAGTCAGGTTGTTGTCAATATTTCCAAGTTGGCTATGGCAGAGTTACTACAACAGAGACTGCATATTGAAAAATCCCAAATAAATAACAGTTTGAAAATATAATAATACATTTTGACTTAAGGTAACTAGTTGGATGAGACTTGATACTTTTATATCCCTTCGAATGAATAAAACCAAGCAATTTAAACTGGTATAAGTGCACACAGTATCTGAGTTGAGTAAGGTAAAGAAAAAAGCACTGCGCGAATTAGAACTACATTTTATCGAAATACAAGCAGTGCTTAGGTCGAAGATTGTAATGGTCAGTCGATTGAGATCTGCGTTAGTTTGGTTAGGAGATCTCACATGTCTCCCGAGAGTGCGGCCTGTCTTCCAGTTGTAGTCGCTACAAAGGCCGTTTTTTCGTGAAATACCTGTTTTGATTCACCAACATACTGTTTACTACATGTACACAGTGGAAGATACACGACATTTGTTGTCTTGCAATTTACATTGCAAAAGATTGTGTATACTGTGCCAGCGGATTGACTGTTAAAAATCTGGGTATTCAATACGTGTTTGCAAAGTATAAATCGTTTGTTTCTGCAACACTTGCAACAGCCTTCAGACAAACTAGTCCGCTTTAGATGATGAATCAGCTATCTCCAGCAAGTATGTAAGGCTTTGGGGCCTTCGGAAAGCCAGTATGTTACGACACTAGATCAAAACTAATAACTTAATAGATATAACATTGTTGAGCTGATATTTAAACGCATTATGTATACAGAATTTATTCAGCCTTGTGTCACCATAAGTTGTGATTCGATAGATCAAATCTGGCATGTTCATTGCATACCAACGAAAGCTTTTTAAAGGTTTTAAGAGCCTATGGGGTCAAGAGGTCTAGCACGTCGAGCATGGTGTAATCCGATTTAGTGCTGCAATATCTAAGTAGCATGAGTTCGAATTCCGGCGAGGGAAAAACAAAAATTAAGAAAGTTGATGTATAGAAATAACAATGTTGGACTGATGTTCAGACGAATTATATATTTATATATAATGAATGTATGTTCAGCCTTTTATCACCATTACTGCTGGCGATCTGATAGATAACATAAGTTATGGAGTAGACACTGGTTTGGCAATTTATTCCTTTTGTATAAAAGGACGGTGATTGTTAATTCTATTTTGAACTTGGTTTCTAATTTTATGCATTTAGGAGCATTTCATTAACTTTTCTTTTTGAATTCCGGGATGCTAATCACTCTCATGTTAATAATAATTAATCCTGTCTTCCTATAAGCCTTACAAAGTCTACATCTCTCTCATTCTCATTCTAATTTTTTCAAACGACTTTTTCTCGGTCATTTTAGTTTACTCTCTTTTAATATGTTTAAGATGTACAATGTATTCTTCAAAAACGGAACTTTGTTGATTTAAAAGGTTTTGTCTCAATTTCTTATTTTGATTTGCTTTAAAAATTTAGTTTCTCTATTTATTTTGAGCCGATATACATAGCTGTCTGAGGCAGTTATAAATATCATTTGTACACGTACGTTAAGCGGGATAGCATGTGAATAATTTTGAACGTCTAATTTAAACGATAGAACATCATGAATTTCCTGTCAAGAATAGACTAAAAAATAAAAGAGGGACGAAAGATACCAGAGGGACAGTCACACTCTAAATCGAAAATAAACTGACAACCCCTGGCTAAAAATGAAAGAAGACAAACAGACAAACAATAGAACAAATATCACAACATAAATTGCACATACCGTTTATGCTATGAGTTAAATGTATAATGTATGCCAATGTACATGTTATTAAATTCATCAGCCGTTATGTCCAGAGCACATGCTTTCATTAAAATATCTAATTTTTTTTTTTTTTTGCAATTAAAGAAATGCGACGGTTCATGGAGTGAAGTGGCGAACAAATTAGAAGACGGTTCCGTTCCTTTACCGTTGATAGCGGCTCTCTATGTTCGGAATAATAAAACAAACAAGAAAGATCATGTTCGAGATGAGAAAACAAGTATGGAAGATTATGGTAAGTGACACCTACGTAACAGAACGTCGTGTTCTGCACACTATTTCAATTTAGCAACATACTTATATCGAGGCAAAAATAAGTGTGAATCAAAAATTAAAACAGCTGATATAACAAAAATAACAAGTGAATATTAAATACTATCGTGAATCTGTTGGTAACTTATTATATGAAGAACCCAAGAAAAAAATATGTCTTCTGGTGGAACATTATGCATGTCAACTGCGAAAAATCTTGTATGGTTAATCACACGAAAGCGTTAAAAAAAAATAAAGAACGACAGAGAAGACAGTATTAAGCTGCAATATTTACTACTATACTGGAACACAATAAATCATGTATTTCAAATGAAAACATTCTGCGAGCATGTATAAACATGTAAATGGAGCTCCAACAGATATCAGTTCATATTTTCATACGCTTTTGAAGTTTACTAAAATCACCGACTTAAATCGCCTTCAGATGTCCCGGTCAATCATATTTAAAGTGGAAATGGGTTCGAATTAACTCGGCACATACAACAACAACAAAAATATAATGTTGCCAATCTACTAAAATTCGGTTCTGTAGTCAGGTTGTTGTCAATATTTCCAAGTTGGAATAACAAGTGAATATTAAATACTATCGTGAATCTGTTGGTAACTTCTTGTCATAATCTAAATACACACTACATTCACTAGTTAGGTAAACATAACATAAATCCTACTTAATCACGCCGAGCCCTTCAACCGTTAAACAGGTAACAGGCAAGTGTCGATATACATTGATATACACTATCATTTATTGCTTTTATCCGTTGAATTAAATGACAAATTGAGATAATAAATGAAATGAGTACAGAATTTTACGCCATTGGCTAATTTTCTTTAGATGGTGCATAACCTAAGACATGTATCCTTTATGGAAAGCCACAGCTGCCTTACGATAATAATTACCATAGCATTAAGGTTAGAGATATATCATGAAGCCAAAGTTCTATACTATAAAGACATTTGACTATAATACTCTGTCAATTTGCTATATCACTATGATACATTTATATACTTTAAAGACACTTTGATATAACTCGGAGCTACATTTTAATACTATTCTATGATTTCACTTTGTTAATAAGATAATATTTTAGACTATGAATACATATGAATATTGCATGGAGCTACATTTTTATACTTATTTGTCAATTTGCTAATATGTGGTAATTTTATAAATTTCCTGTTTATAAAAGTTTGATTTTTTCGAAAAACTAAGGATTTTCTTATTCCAGGCATACATTACCTTAGCCGTATTTCGCACAACTTTTTGGAATTTTGGATCGTTATTGCTCTTCAACTTTGTACTTTTTCGGCTTTATAAATATTTTGATATGAGCGTCACTGATGAATCTTATGCAGGCGAAACGCGCGTATGGCATACCAAATTATAATCCTGGTACCTTTGATAACTATTAACACTACTGGGTCGATGCCACTGTTTGTGGACGTTTCGTCCGAGAGGGTATCACCAGCCCAATAGTCAACATTTCGGTTTTGACATGAATAACAATAGTGTGGTAATTTTTATAAATTTCCTATTTACAAAACTTTGATTTTTTCGAACAAATAAGGAGTTTCTTATTCCATGTATATATTACCTTAGCCGTATTTGGCACAACTTTTTGAAATTTTGGATCCTCATTGCTCGTTTAGAAAATGTTAAGGTTAAGGTCATTGCTCCTTAACTTTGTACTTGTTTGGCTTTATATATATATTGATATGAGCGTTACGGATGAGTCTTATGTAGACGAAACGCGCGTCTGGAGTACTAAATTATAATTCTGGTACTTTTGATAACTATTTATACCACTGGGTCGATGCCAATGCTGGTGGACGTTTCGTCCCATAGGATATCACCAGCCCAGTAGTCACAATTTCGGTGTTGACATGAATATCAATAATGTGGTCATTTTTATAAATTTCCTGTTTACAAAACTTTCATTTTTTCGAAAAACTAAGGAGTTTCTTATTCCATGCATAGATTATCTTAGCCGTATTTGGCACACCTTTTTGGAATAATGGATCCTCATTGCTCTTCAACTTTGTACTTGTTCGGCTTTATAAATATTTTGATATAAACGTCACTGATGAGTCTTATGCAGACGAAACGCGCGTCTGGCGTACTAAATAATAATCCTGGTACCTTTGATAACTATGTGATATTGCAATGGCGTAAATATACTTTTTATACTATAAGGACATTTCAATATAATATTAAGCAACTTTCTCATACTAAGTTGTCACCTCAGTATATCATAACGATAAATCTGTATACTATACAATTATCTCCATATAACATGAACCAATCATACTATTGTGTCATATAATTATCTTATAAAGACATATTTTAATATCTAGCTAGTAATTCTTACATCACGTGGTGTCATCTATAGACCACTAGCATATTTGATAATACTATAAGATCATTTCATCATTTCATAATACCATTTCACCATACTCTAAGACAAATCTATAAAAAGTGGTGAAAATTCCCCGCGAAATTCGTCAGCATCATCGATTGTATTTAAAAAGAGGCCATGAAGAAAATCTGTTTGCGGACCTCAAGGAATCGCTTTCATAATGAATGAATTTATCGACTTTAATGTTGCATTTACCCTCAGCGATGAGGGGGTTGAATAGACTTAGTTTCGACCTGATAGGCGACACATACAGTTTGGTACCCCCAAAAAATAAACAAGTACAAAATGAGTAACATAAAAGACTAAAACAAATTTTGATTATCATGAAACGGCTACTTTTTTTAAAGATAGTTTACTTTAACCACGTGTTTGCAAATCATGTTGACAGGTAAGATGCAAAATTTGTAACCCGTATCCCGTACCAGCATTTCCCGTACCCATTATATTTCAGCCTTATTCTTGAATATTATTTTTCACTTAAAGCTTAAAGATAGTCCAGATCGGCAGATGTTTGAACTGACATTAATGATAAAATCATAATGATCTGTAAAATGAAGTTAAAAAAATTATGTTGAAGTCGATAAATCTTTCCTTTTCTATCTACATTTTACGAACTTATATAGTGGTTTACATATACACATCTTGTACGCTAACCTTTTCATATATGCATGAATGAATATTTTAAAATTTAAGTCCAAACCGATTCATAACAAACAATTACTTTTATATATACAAGTAGTTTTGAGCAAGCTAAATAGGCTTACGATTTAGTCTTAGATGCTTGATTTTTTTAATAGTTGTTAGTGACTTTGAAATAGCTGTCAGATAACTGCGAGTACACTCACATCTGTTCCTAGTATTTTTTTGTTGTTGGAATGTACAAGTACCCGGCCACGTCCACTTGTATTTTTGTCCATCTGATGAGTTAAGCCTTTTTCAACTGATTTGCATAGGTCATTCTTATGTTGTACTGTTATACCAATGTCAGCAGTTGGTAAACGTAGAACAGCAAGTTACTAATGTGACTATAAAAGATGCCCCGTGTGAAATTAGTGATGTAACAATATGTGGCCATCTTTCAAAATTTGGTGATGTTGTGCAGGGGTCCCTCCGCAGAGGTATTATTAAAGATACAAATATCGAGACCTGCACACGCTATGTGCAATTAACAAACTGTATCCCAATTATTCCAACCGCAACCACATTCGGGAGATTTAGTGTCAGGATGTTCGCAGACAATAACAGGACAGAGTGTCCGTACTGTACGAGAACTGATCATCCTTCTTATCGATGTGCAAACAAACATTCATGAAGGCAGAGACGCCAATAAAAACGACTCGTTTACCGAGGAAAACAACTCAGAAGAATTAATTATTGAATTAAACAAAACAACTGAAACTGTGTTTGAACAAAAAAACGTTACCTTCCCAATCCCTCAGACAGTAATATTTGGTGCATCAAATTGCAGTTGCATTAGAATTGAGGACCCAAGTATTAACAATATAGCGGTATCAGGCACCACCCTTGATCAAATTGATAAACTTGTTTTTAAATCTGACAGTATAGTAAATTCTGACTATGTTACTTATGTGATTTTATCATTAGGGACAAATGACATCAGTAAGCACAGAAGTGCCACCGAGCAAATAACGGCAAACCTTACGACATGCATAGACACACTAAAAACCAAACACCCAAATGCACGCATTGGTATCTGCAGCATTCTATCCAGAAGCGGCAAGGGCAGCTCTATACAAGCATTAAATACAGCAGCGAGGTCTGTAAATAGCTTTACACAAAAACTATGTGTAAAAGATCAAGTGCTAAAATATATTGATCTATGGGACGAATTTGCTGCAAACAAAACACCGTTCCGTACACTGTTTGACTTGAATGACCCAAGTGGGGTTCATATCAGCAAATCCGGTATAGAATTGATGGAAAATATTTTTGAGGACTTTATAAATTCAGAGTGTGAAGGTGAATATGAAACCCGAGTAAAAAACGTAATCGCAGTTCAAGTTCCACTCCTGGCTCAAGCGAGAAGCAAGATGCCCAAATCATATTAACTAACTATTCACAATATATATAATACATGATTTTTTTTTATTGTTGCCAACATCTAAATTGCTATAATGCATCTGTATAATACAAGTTTGTCAATAACTTTCAAATCAATGCTATTTTTAAACAGTTTGTGAAAAATCCTATGTTTATTTTTATTTACATGTACACACGTGGGCAATGTCATGAACTACGACCGTTTTTTTCAATGAATTGTTGTAACTTGTGTATGTCCACCAACGTTAACTACACGATGAAACTGCAAATGTGTTGTCAAAAACATGAAAAAGTAAAGTAAACAACATGTTTATTTTCCTTTTTGATCGCAGAAACCAAATTTCCATGATTATTTTTAGAAACCCATGTGGGTTTCGGTCTAGTTCACAAGTTGGAAAAATGAATAAAGTGGTTTACTTAATTATAGATGAAAATAACGGTTACGGATGTATGCTCATCCCAGTCAACTGTGACGGTGTCATATGTAAGAAAGGAATATTACGATTGTAAATTTGTTGAGACTTTCTATTCATATATTTGTGTATAAATATTTTATATATACATATATATATATTATATAGCACATAAAATGAATGAACATAGGAAAGCATTAATTCACTATATAACTTTGTATAATGTCGATATCTATTGTTAGTTGAAATGTCAATGGTATGGTAGACAATACAAAACGAAATGTCGTTTTTTTATTGGTGTAAAAAGAAAAACATTGATGTAATATGTTTACAAGAAACACATAGCTCTAGCGATGTCGAAACGAAATGGAAAAATTAATGGATGGGGGAGAGTTTTTGGAATCATGGATCAAGTAATTCAAAAGGGGTAACTATTCTTTTCTCTGAAAAATTTAAATTTGAAATTACTAAAACCGGACGGAATAGTATTGGTAGAACAATTTCTGTGCATGTTAAAACCCCAGATAATAACAGGATTTTTATTTACAATGTTTATGCTTCTTATCTGGCGGGTGACAGAAAATTATTTTTTGAAAAAGACATACTTATTGATAACAATAATAGAAATATCGTTCTTGGAGATTTTAATTGTGCTCTTATTAAAAGTTTAGATCGAAAACCAGTGCCTTTACGAGACGGCATAGGATCATGAATTAAAAACTTTTGTTGAACATAATGCGTTAATAGACGTGTGGAGAAAGCGATACCCTAAAGAAAAACAATATACTTTTTGCCGGGGTAACTCAAGGTCACGAATTGATTATATATTTATAAGTAGTGAGCTTCAATCTAAATCACAACAGGTAAAACTAGTTTATTTTCCGATCAGTGAACATGATGGTGTGTTCATGAAATTAAAAACAAATGAACCAGAACGCGATCCCGGAACGTGGAACATGAATTCATCAGTTATTCAATCGGATTTATTTAGAAATACGTTCGAAAGCTTTTGAAGGGAACTTGAAATTAAAAAAAAATAATTTAGAATGGTGGGAGGAAACTAAGATAAAGATAACAAGTATATCTATAGAAGTTGCAAAGCAATTAAACATAACAGAAAAACAAGTAAGGGAGTGGGAAAAAAGGTTAGATAATATTACGGGAACCCATCCTATCAAAAATGAAAACGAATTAAATAATTTGAAAGTAAAAATTAAAGATTATTATGCCCAAAAAGCTGAGGCAGTCAGAATTAGGTCTAAGGTTAACTGGTACATGTACGAGAAAGGCGAAAAAATCAACAGGGTACTTCTTTAAGCTCGAAAAATAGAGGGGTGCTAAAAAATTATGGACTAGAATAAAAGGTTTAGACAGGAGGTATAAGGACGATATAGAATCTATTCTAGAAGAACAAGTGTCTTTTTACAAACAATTATTTACATCCGAGGGGTGGGATAGGGATGCTGCAGAAAATCTATTACCAAAATGTTGATCATAAACTAAGTGAGGAAAATAAAAAAAATGTGTGAAATGGAAATATCTTTAGATGAAATAAGTAAGGCCGTTTAAATTTTGAAACTTGATAAATCTCCTGGGGAAGACGGAATTGTGAATGAATTTTACAAAACGTATAGGTATTTGATAAGCGACGACTTCGGGGCGGTTATTAAAGAAATTTTTGACAACAATTTGCTCTGTGAATCTCAATACAGAGGTATGATAACGCTTATGTTTAAGTCTGGGGAAAGAGAAGACATAAAAAATTGGCGTCCTATAACGCTCTTGAACACGGATTATAAAATTATTTCCAAAGTACCCGCGGAAAGATAAAAAAATTATTACCGCAAATAATTGATTTCGATCAAGAAGGGATTGTCAAAGGGCGCAACATTTTTCAAGGCAATAGATTATTACAAGATGTTATAATTTTTTGTGAATTAGAAGATGAGGAGGGTGCGATATTATATTTAGATCAACAAAAAGCATTTGATAGGGCAGAATGGGAATGGATCGATTTTTGCTTATTAAAATTTGTGTTTGGGAAAAAATTCAGGAGTTGGGTAAAAATGCTTTTCATTAACGCTAAGACGTGCATTCATACGAATGGGTTTACTTCTAGATTCGTAGGCATAACCCGTTCAATTTGTCAAGGATGCCAAATAGCCCCGATGTTATATATCCTGCAAGCAAAACCACTTGCAGCATCAATTAGAAACAATCATAATATAAAAGGAATAAAATTTCCTACTAGAACTGGGGACTTTATTGAAACAAAGCTAAATATGTTTGCTGACGATACTCAACTCTTTAATAAAAGCGAGGAGTCTATCGAAGAAACATTTGAAACTTTAAAACTGTACGAAAATGCTTCAGGGGATAAAATGAATATGGATAAGACTGTTGGCATGTATTTAGGCAAGTGGCGAAATAAAAAAACAAAAATTTAACAAAATTAAATGGTCTAAGCGTCCTGTGAAAGCATTAGGGGTACTACATGGATACGGGGTGGACTTAGATCAAATTTGGTTAGAAAAAATAAATAAAATAAAAAGCTGTATGGAAGTTTGGAAATCAAGATATCTTACATTTACGGGAAAAGTTGTAATTATTAAATCCTTTGTACTGTCCGTCATTGGATACGAAATTGAAATGAGAGGTATCCCGGATTTATACGAAAATCAAATAAATAATAGTATATGGTCCTTTATATGGGATGGGAAAACAAACCAAATCGCTAGAACAGTGTGTTTTTGTTTACCGAAAGAAAAAGGGGGGATAGGAATGATAAACTTAATGGACTTTATTAAATCAAAACAAGTGAAAAGTATGTACAGTATTGTCAACTCAAAAACACAAAAATGGAATGCAATAGGAAAATACTGGTTAACGTCTCTAGACGAAAAATATGATACAGATTTATTTATATGTTCTTGCTCGGACACTACATGTTTTAGGCAAATACAAATGTCCAAATATTATAAAGAACTTTCAATTTCCCGGACTGACTTACAGAAAATCCAAAAATCGGTCACGAAAGAGGACCTTTTAGAAGAAAATATTTTCGTCAATTGTAAATTTAAGTTCAAGGGACATGCATTATATTATGCAAACTTTGCCTTCAGTGGAATAAAAAAAAATAAAGATGTATCATTTAAAACTTCTTTTGATATTTTTAAAAGTCTTAAAGATAAAAGGAATTGGATTGCACAATATAGTCGCATTAAATCTTTGTTAACACCTCAACAAATTGACGTTTTAAAAACAGATTCTAGCATACAAAGTCATTCTGATAGACCCATAAAAATAATAAATTCTTGTCAATTTATAAAAAATGGAGTTGTCGTTGATGCCAAAAAATTATGCCTGAAATATATTAGATACTTTTATGAGAATAAAACAGCTCCAAAAATTCAGTTGAAGTGGAATTTACATTTTGGGAATGAACTATCATGGGATTACATTTGGGAAACTTTGAATAACAATTTAGCTAACAGGAAAATTAAACAATTTCAATGGAAGTTACTACATAATATAATTTACACTGAAGAAAAATTACAAAAAATGAATCACCCAAACGGGAAGTGTCACTTTTGCAATGAAAAAGAATCACTATTCGTCTCTTTATTTATTGTAAACTGGTTGAAGACGTTTGGCGGGAAATTTTTGAGAAAATAAGCAAATTTTGTTCAAAATTAAATATCCAAAAATTACAAAAATCGGAAACAACTATAATTTTTGGGGATATCAATGCAGATGCATCTATACCCAAATTTAGATACGGTGCTTTTAATCACGAAATGGGTCATCTGGAAAACTAGAAATATCGCAAAATATCAAAAGAAAGGGATAAGTAAATCGGTGATTTTAAATATGATAAAACATGAAATGCAATTTTTGCTCAAATATCTTAAACCGAATACAAAAATCGAAGCCTTTTCCACTATGTGTGACATTTTTTGTATATACATATATATTTTGCGTAGTCAGGTCAGTGCAATGACCTATTTGATACTGATTGAATAATAATATGTACACTGCTCTTAACTCTCTACATGTAATTTCTGTAACAGTTGTGTATGTATATCATATAATTGTAAGAAGACATGCTGTATAAACAGGTTCATATTATAAACAAATATTTACTCACCATATCTTTCAAATGAATCCTTATTGGGTATCAAAATCATCAATCCATTTTATTTATGAATGAACTACACATCCCTTTAACAAATCGTAAGTGGTAAATGATCACTCGACCAGAAATTTAATGTAATTGAAATTAATATAACAAAAGACTTGATGTACGATAAAATTGAAACTGCTTAATAAATAGCCTTTGTGAGAAATAAATAATGATAAAAACATGCTTTTATTCAAATAATTATATATGGTGAGAGGTATAGATATATATAGATCGATAATGATTGCAGGTACATGTACATTTGTACAAGGATAGATAATATTTACAAAGGTTGATGTTAATAACTTATAGTGGGAGTTTTTTTTTCATTTGCTTTTTCCCCTACATATGAGTCTGTAAAAATTGGGGCCCCCTTAATTGTTTCCCCGGACAACTGAGGGTTGATGTAACAGGTGATTGTTAATTAAATATGCTGAATATTGAAAAAATTAAAAAATAAAAAAAATAAAAATGTCAGCAGTTGAGGGGAGGGTTCGGATCCTACTTACATTTTAACCCTTCACATTATGTATGTATGCGCCTGTCCAATGTCAAGAGCCTGTAATTCAGTGGTAGTCGTTTGTTTATGTTTTACATATTTGTTTTCGTGCATTTTTTTTAATATTAATAAGGCCGTTACTTTTTTCGTTTGAATCGTTTTACATTGTCATGTCGGGACCTTGTATAGCTGACTATGCGTTATGAGCTTTGCTCATGGCGGAAGGCCGTACGGTGACCTATAGTTGTTAATTTCTGTTTCATGTTAGTCTCTTATAACAGTTGTCTCATTGGCAATCATACCACGTCTTTTTTATATTATAATACACTGTACATTAAGTATCATTATTTATTGAACATAAAATAAATAGATAAATAAATATAGTTCGTATAATTAAGATGTTTAAAATGTATAACATTTAAAAAAAATGCGTATGTGAAAGTGTAACTTTTTTCCATTTTGCTTTGGATTCATCTGGTGTGTAAAGAAATTGACTAGCAAAGTGTCGAAGAGGGAAATTTGGTAGATATAAACACAGCCATGATCACCCAGACTTTCGGCTGTACAAAAAATACCGGGCTTTTTATTCAAAAGAAGTAATGGGAACATTTTAAGATCATAACATATATTTCTGATATAATCCACATATTTAAATAATCAGCATGGATTTCTTGTATTACACATTCCGATATTCAAACCACCATACTTTTCTCCTGTTCCGAAATAAATGTAATATTTGTTACTGGACGATAAACACTTGTTCATCACGTTCATCCGTTTACTCGAATTAACAATCCAGCCTAAGACTTGCAATTCAACAGGATATAGTATATATATTTCGCATCAATGTTATTATAATATATTGGATTATTTTTCATTTTACTTCCTCTATTTCGGTTCATGCATTCGTTTCTATTTCGTTTCGCACTTTATAGTCACCCAATAATATCGTACTTGTCTAATGTTGGTACGGAGATTACTGTACGGTTTGGATACGGAATGATATATCAAAACATAAAGGTTTTCAGCAGGTCGTCATTTCAACGGGGGATTTTCTATATTCTAGGTTATAGGGTGTGCGGCTTGAATATGTCCATTGTTCTGCTAATTGTAATGTGAATAGGTAGAAAAACATATAAGATATATAGGATAAGAAAGGTGTTAATGGCTGTGTGTCTGTCCACAAATGTTCCTTCTTCTTGACTTTGCAAGTAAATTTTTCAACACACCTCATGAAACCAAACCAAAATAGAAAAAGGTCACACTTTCACATATGCAAATTGTAAATGTTATGCATTTGTAGAATCTTGATTATACGAAAAAGGATAGCGTACCGGAACCCAAACGGCACCCTTTTTCAATTGAGCATTGCAACCCCTCCCCCTTAAACCGAAGATGTCTATGTTAAACGCTAGATAAATTCGTAAAATTTATATAGATAAGTTGAAATTTATCAACTAAAAGCAATGATTTTTTAACTTCCTTTTCCAGATCATTAAGTTTTTAATTTGGGCGAGAAGAATAAAGGCCATCTTTTTGCTATTGTCTTTTATGTTATTTAGTTTTTGTTTGTTTGTTTTTAGGGGATACCAATCTGCATGTGTCGCCTATCTGGTCGACATCAAGTCTTTATAACTCTGCATCAATGAGGGCAAATGCAACATAAGAGTCAATAAATCTATTCATCTTGAAAGCGATTCCCTAAGGTCCGCAAAAAATATTTCCTTCACGACCTTTATCTATTATTACAATCGATGTTGCTGTTGAATTTGCGAAGAATTTTCGCCGCTATTTATAGATTTGTCTTATGGTATGATGAAATAGTCTTATGGTATGGTGCAATGGTATTATGGTATGATGAAATGGTCTAGTAGTGGTTTCAAATAGTCTTCTGATATATATAGATGACACCTCGTGATATGAGAATTGTTAGCTTGATCATAAAATATGTCTTTATAAGATACACTGAAGTTATATGACGAAATTGGTTCATGTTATATCGAGATGATTGTATAGTATACAAATGTATCGTTATAATATACTAAGGTGATAATTTAGTATGATAAAGTTGCTTAATGTTATATTAAGATGTATTTATAGTATAAAATATATGTTTATGCCATTGCAATGTCACATAATAGTTTAACAACATGACAAATCAGTAGAAAATAAAGGTAGCTCCATGCTATATCAAAGTGTCTTTACGGTATATAAAAGTATCTTAGTGATATAGCAAATTGACAAAGTATTATAGTCAAATGTCTTTATGATAAAAAACACTTTTTCATGATATATCTCTAACCTTAATGATATGGTAAATCTTATCATAAGGCAGATGTGGCGTTCCATAGTCCTTGCATTTATTAACCCTCATCATCCATCAAATGTAAAATCAAAACCAATCTACACCAAATAGACAGTTATTACTACATGCATTTGAAACTGTTGAATTGTTACGGCAATTTTTAAAAGAAAGAAATCAACCAAACTTATTTGTTTTTAATTTGGGCACAGGTAGTAGTCTAGTCAAAATAGATGAAAAATGTGGCCAACCTCAAAAAAATTGCAACAGAATTATTTTTGGTATTTTTCAAATCTAAAAGGCTTTCTTTGTAACATACTAAAAGTCTACCAAGATATTTGAGTGGGAAAATGATTTTTTTGGGTGAAAAATAGCAAAATTTGACAAAAGTAGTGAAAAACTGGGAAAAGCTTGTTAAACATTCATTTTAGATGATAATAATTTCAAATCAAAAGTTTTACAACAGGTTATACAGTGTTTATGAAATATTATAATAAAAAAATAGTTTTTGTTTTATAAACATGAAATTTTAGGTGAAAACATCTGATTTTTGTTGGAATTTGAGATCTTCAAAGCGTGAATTGATTACCAACAGGACTGGGAAAATATAAATATTGGTAATAGAGGTTCATTTGATAGTTCAAAAAAGACAAAAACCTTTATTCTAATCATTCCAAAACTTTACAGCAATTTTTAATAGGGTAAATAATGATTTTGGGTAAATTATAGCAAAATCATCAAAAAATCGTTAAAAACTGGAAAAACACCAATTTGGAATTTTAACTGTTTTAAATCACTCCAAAAATTAAAAAAATGCAAATCTTAATAGAATAATAATCAGATCAAACAAAATTCATTGTAAAACAAATTTGTAAATAACTGATTTTGTGTAAAAAAAAAAAGAAGCAAAATTTGGCCCAAAATTGACAAAACTAGAAAAAAATGACAAAATTCATATTTTTTTTTTCAGAAATCAATTAAGATCTCAGATTACATTAATCTATATTCTTTATATGAAAAAGTGCAATGCTTAGATTCATACTATTTTAACCAACAAGAGATGTTAAGCGAAAATCATAGATTTGTTGACCATGCATATTGAGGGGTAAAAAGTATCATTGACCAAAACGAATGATTTAAAAGTAAATGACAAGATACATGGAAACATTTTTTTTAAAGATTATTCCATAGTTTTCTGTATACAACAAATATCTTTTCATCAGTAAAGTCAGATTCAGCAATGGGAACAGTATTAGAAAAACTCAAACCACAACATTCACCGCATCATACCGACCATTGTGTCTACAGACACATCCTTTGGTGTTGCAGTTTTGCTTACATTTGTATCTTACAATGTTAAAACTTTTATCAGTTGCAGGAGGAAGTTCAATCAAAATTGGACGAAGTTTTCCACATGAAATTTACTAACCATTGTCTGCATGGTCTGTAGGATCTATGTCAACTTCTTCTTACATCCATTTTTGGCACCGATAATACATTCACAGACTATGAAATTGCCCTGAATCAAATGCTTCTTCTCCTGCTTTGATGATATCTGCTTTATAAAGCATTATTCATTAAAACTTGACATGCGTTTTCAGATACCCTTGGTTAAGTGTTTTTAAAACATGTCTTTACTTACTTACTTAGTCCTTAACATGCCTTACGGCACATAGGGCAAGGACAAGTTTCCTCCACTTTTCTCAGTTGTTTGCTTTTCTTTCCACTGTGCCCCACGTATATTATCTTTCCTTTAGATCATTTTCTATGGTGCGTCATTATGTTCTTTGAGGTCGGCCTCTTTTTCTTTTTTCCTCTGGTGTCCATCTAAGGGCTACCATGGTCATGTCATCAGATGTTTTTCGTATAACATGACCAAGCCACCTCCAGCTTTTTTATATCAGCAAAGTCTCCATGTCCTTGGTGCTGGTCATCTCATGTAGGTCTTTGTTGGAGATTTTGTTTGGCCAGAATATTTTCATTATTTTCCTCAGACATATGTTATAGTAGCTGGAGAGCCTGTTGATATCTTTCTCAGTCATTCTCCGGCACTCTGAGCCATATAGGAGTACAGAAAGTACACAGCTGTTATAGAGCCTGAGCTTGGTCTTATTTGAAAAGGCTGTTGTTTTCCAGATATTGCCTCGTCTAATGAATGCGGATCTAGCTTTCCCTATTCTGATCTTTATATCTCTTTCCGCACCACCTTCTGTTGTTATACAACTGCCTAGATAATTAAATGAATCTACTGTTTCCAGCTGTTTTCCTTCTATAAATATGATAGGATGTCTTTCTGTATTGAGGTACATTAGCTTTGTCTTTTTGGCATTGATCTTAAGTCCAATCATTTTAGCTGTTTCTTCTAGCTTTTCGGTCTTCTCCTTCATGTGGTCTTTGGTATGGGATAAAAGTGCTAAATCATCAGCATAGTCTGTGTCCTGTGTTACAAAGTGTCCATCTCAGTCCATTGTTTAATACTTTCTGCTGGGGTTGTTCTCATTACCAAATCAATAGCAATTATGAACAGCACAGATGACATAACACATCCTTGTCTTACTCCTAATTTTACAAGGAAACTAGTGTCAGCTTCAGAGTTGATGGTACTTGAGAAGTTTGTATAGAACTGCTTGATGAGATGCACTATCTTACCTGGTATTCCATAGTTTCTCAGAACTACCCT
Source organism: Mytilus edulis (assembly GCF_963676685.1). NCBI lineage: Eukaryota > Metazoa > Mollusca > Bivalvia > Mytilida > Mytilidae > Mytilus > Mytilus edulis. The sequence continues at coordinate 74,343,718 of NC_092356.1, read as the reverse complement.
AAAGATTTTCCCGGTGTAAGCTGTCAAACGCTTTCTCGAAGTCCACACAATTTACTAGTAGATTTCTCTGCCACTCATGACACTGTTCTCAGTTGTTACATAGGACAAATATGTGGTATATGCAGCCTCTACCTTTTCTGAAACCAGCTTGTTCTTGTCGTAGTTTCTTATCAACAGCCTCTATAATTCTTGATATTAAAATTATGCAGGAGACCTTACTTGGAATGGATAGTAAGGTGATTCCTCTTCAAATATTGCAGTAAGTTAAGCCTCCTGATTTTGGTATTGTTATGATGTTGCCTTCAGACCAACTGTTAGGAATAACAACTTGCTCCCATGTTTTCTGGAATACTGGGTGTACACTATCCGCTGCTAGGACTGTATCTATCTTAAAAAGTTCTGCATTTAGTTGGTCTATGCCAGGTGACTTTTTGTTTTTCAAGCTTTTAATGGATGCCTGTATTTCTTGTTTTGAAGGTGGATCTGTGTCTATTTCAAGGTCTAAGGGTGCCTCAGGAAATTTTTCTAGATTATCTGGTTCTTTTCTATTAAGATCCTCTTGAAAATGTTCCTTCCATCTCAAATATTGATCTCGTTCTGTTGTTAGCATATTGTTGTTTTTGTCTTTAATTGGCATATCAATTTTAGCTTTTTTATCACTTAGTTGTTTAGTTACTGTGGATTCATTTATTTTCGTGGATTGCTGAAAACTTGCAATTTCGTGGATATTTGGTTTCATGGTTTTGCCTTCATGTCTCTGCATACAAAGCCCATTGGTTATATGCTTTTTGTTGAATATTTGAATTCGTGGTGCATATGTACCAACGAAACCCACGAAATTAGTTTCCAACGAATAATAATGAATTCACAGTACTTGATAAATCTGTCCAATTCTCTGATTCACCCATTCTTCTGCCCCTGGTTAGACCTCCACAAGATTTGACACTTCTCATCAATATTTGTTCTATAGTAAAATCTGTAGAAAGACCACTCCAAAAATTGTCTGTTGTATGTAGTATTGATGAAGAAAAAAATCTATTATCCATTACTAAAAAGGAACTTTTCATGTCAAACAGTCAAAACAAACAAGCTCGTTGGTTTTCCCGTTTTAATAGTTTTACACTAGTAATTTTGGGGCCCTGTATAGCTTGTTGTTCGGTGTGAGCCAAGGCTCCGTGTTGAAGGCCGTACATTAACCTATAATGGTTTACTTTTATAAATTGTTATTTGGATGGAGAGTTGTCTAATTGGCACTCACACCATATCTTCCTATATCTTTTTAACGTGCTTTGTGACAAGCTAAAAGATAATAACATAAGATGTAAGAATGTGACTGGTGATGCAGATTGTGCAAACAGCTTTGGATTGTGCTTTGTCTTTAGTAGTCATAGTAAATGGTGAAGGTACGGATCTATTTGTGTTACTTATTTATCATGTTAATCAGCAGTGCAAACGGGTTATTTTTAAATCTGAATAAATGACAATCAACCAAAAAAATGAAAATATGGAACATAAAACAGTCTAAAGGATTTCTTGGGGATGATGTTGCTCTTTTTGCATTCTATAACAGGTTGTGACTCATCATCTAGGCTTTTTGGAATAAGCAAAGGACTTCCATTAAGATCAAGTTTTCATGAATAAGCCGGCTTCATTAAAGCAGATATCACCAAAGCAGGAGAAGAAGTGCTCACATGTTTATATGGAGGACTTCCTCTAGAAGGACTTTACATTCTTCTCTGGAGAAAATTCAAATCTATAGTAATTACTGGAAACACATTGGTTCAGGTGAAAAGTTTACCACCAACATCAGATTCAGGGCAATTTCATAGTCTTCGAGTGTATTATCAGAAGAAGTTGACATAGATCCTACAGACCATGCAGACTATGGTTGGGAAATCAAACATGGAAAACTTTGTCCAATTTAATGGAACTTCCACCTGCTCCTGATAAGCTTCTTAACATTTAAATATTAGATGCAACTGTAAACAAACTGTGACACCAAATGATGTGTCTGTTGAAAAAATGGTTTCTGAAAAATATAAATTGTATTTTTTTCCAGTTTTTGACGATTTTTTTTACAAATTTAGCTTTTTTCACCTAAAATCAGTTATTTTACTATTGTTTTACAATGAATTTTGTTTGATCTGATTATAATTATATTAAGATTTCCGTTTTTCTATTTTGGAGTGATTCAAAAACAGTCAAAACTCCAAATTGGTGTTTTTCCAGTTTTTAACGATTTTTGATTGATTTTACTATATTTTACCCAAAATCATCATTTACCCAATAAAGAATTGCTGTAAAGTTTATGAATGATTAAAATAAAGGTTTTTGTCTTTTTTAAAGAATAAAATGAACTTCTATTACCATTTTTTATATTTGCCTGTCTGTTTTGGTAATCAATTCACACTATGTGAATCTCAAATTCCAACAAAAATTGGATGTTTTCACCTAAAATTTCATGTTTATAAAAAAAAACTATTGTTTTTGTTATTTCATTTCATAAACACTGTATAAACTGTTGTAAAACTTTTGATTTGAAATAATTATCATCAAAAATGAATGTTTAACAAGCTTTTCCCATTTTTTCGCTATTTTTGACAAATTTTGCTATTTTTCACCCAAAAAAAGTCATGTTCCCACTCAGATATCTTGGTAGACTTTTGGTATGTTACAAAGAAAGCCATTTTGAATCAAAAAATACCAAAACAAATTCTGTTGCAATTTTTTTGAGGTCAAATGCTATTTTGACTAGACTATAGTTCACGATGATCAAATATAATATTTTCATTTAGAAGTTAAATCAAAGTTTTGAAGACCATTACTTGGTGATGAGTATATAAATGTTAGCAACACAGACAAGTTAAATGTTGACAAACAATATGTCTAGCGGCTGTCGTTTCGAATTTTCCGCCTACTTTCTTTGATATGTTTTGCTTTTATGTACTACGTGCGCTTTGCAATGTGCTTTTTTAATAATGTTCAATCAATGCAATGCATAATTGATTCATCAAACAATGCGTATTGTAGATTGGATTGAATTTTCCCCGTATGAGGTACTCATACCGACATATGATGCTGCAATTGACATGAGGAATTTTGGTAAAACATTTTACGGAGGTTTTGTAACAGGCACAAATGGAGAGCGGGCGATACTGTTTTTACTAGGTACCCATTACTGTGAAGTACATTCTACATTTTTATGTGTTTTAATTGTCATAATTCTTATATTTGATTTGAATATTAGGGTACACGATTGATATGATTGGTCGAGAGGACTTTTTTTTTCGATAGACGATGTTGAACAAACTTTTTTTCGTAACCAATGTAAACAAGATGGCGACGATATCAACACCGACGTGTTTTTCACTCACGTTAATGGGTAAATAAAATAATACACAAAAATATTCATTTGAATGATTACAAAAGTTTTTGCAGTTTTTTTTTTATCAGATAGCAAATGTTATTTAGTTCACATGTGTGCGTTAACCAACATATATATTCATGCGCAAGGTCTTATCAATGACATACATATACAATCTACGTGTGATAGCGGTAAGTAGTGTGGAAAACATATTCCCTATCTCGAATTTTAAAGAATGATAAGGATTGAACGTTTTTTAAGGACTGTATTGGTGTATAACTTGGACCAAGTCACTCACAAACATATCCTAAAAGTCCAAAGGTCGAGTTTATACTTTAAAAGGCGTTTAATCCTATAATACACCGAATAATATATTGAATTGAGGAAAACTAATCATATGTTCCTGAGAAATATGGAAGATTGACGTATGGATATAATGTAGGTTTACAATACATGTTTCTATATTAATTAGAAAAAGTAATAAGGATAGACACCGATTAATAAACAAAATAAAAAAATATTCTAAACATAAGATTTACATGAAATAACCTGCTCCGCAGTGTGATCAGAAGTATTGGAGTTGTTTTTAGGTTGTTCCGTTGGTTAATTCAGTCTAACTTTGCATTGAGTCAGTTTGTTTTCCTTGCACATATTATCATTTCAAATACCTCACTAGAAATTAAAATCACTTACTATACCAGTTTGACAAGACAGATATAATTTGATAACTGATGTTACATGAGGTGTGGTTCTAGTTAAACTGGATTAAATACGCTGTACCTCAAACTATTACAAGCAATTGTATACGATATAAATCATATGTTCATTTAGAGGTTTTTCAACCCGATATTGTCTATAAAACCTTACCACTAAGAATAAAAAGTGGACGAATTGTAACAAAACTTATAACGAAGAGTATCACAATATTTAAGCTACACAAAGAACATAATTGCAATTGTTCGTCAAAATATCTGCCAGTCAAAACGATATAATTGTTGAAAGCATATGAAGTATTTGCTTTATCTAGATAAATCGAACGGAGAAAAAAAACATCAAAATAACGCTATGTATCTATTTTTTTCTAGGGATATGTGGAAGTGCATATGCAAAAATAAGACAATTCAAACCATCAGGTAATTATACATAACAATCATCGTAAAACTTTAAACGACAGTTAATATATTAATACAAAAACAAGTTAGTTTAGATAGCAGAAATCAGTCTAGCCAGAAAAATGCACGACACCATTTAAGCTTATCATAGATACCAATATTGATATGTTGTATTTAAGCCAGATTGCCAATTTGTTCCCCTATGTGTATGTGGCTTTGAAGAAATCCCAATATGATCTTTAATGGTGCTACACCTGTCAATTCTTGACTTTTGCTCTTTATATATATAGAACTCAAATCTATGTTGCGTTACAAATCTATGGCAGATTCCTAACCTATGGCAAATTTGAGGTCATGTCATCCCAAATCTATGGCAGATTATTTTCAATCCTAATCTATGGCAAGTTTTGTAATGTCCAAATCTATGGCGGATTTTTGTTGTTTCCAAATCAATGGCAAATAGTGTGCAAAAAGAAAACTATGCAGTACATGTACGACCATTTACTTGTCTTAAACAAGTGGACTTCTCCTTTTAATATAGATGAGACCGTTGGTTTTCCCGTTTGAATGGTTTTACACTAGTAAATATGGTGTCCTTTAAAGCGTGAGATTCATTGCGAGCCAAGACTCCGTATTGAAGGCCAAGCTTCCCCCGTGTGAATCAACATTTACACAACATTTGCTTCGAGCATCCTTGCAGACAAGCATATGGATGTCATTGCACCTCCCAAAACCACCTATTAGATCTCCGTTAAATTTTGGATGGATTGATAAGGATGGTTTGAAGCCTGTGTTTTACGAAGGACAAATGTCCTCGGACTTCCTACAAGACCTTTTTTGTACTTGTAAAGGAAAATCTGTATGCTCAAAAAAATGTGTTTGCTTTGAGCAGAACCTTTCATGTACAGACCTGTGTCCATGCCAGGCAAGTGAAATGTGTAAAAATATAAATACACGTCTTGTGATTCTTGCTGAAAATGAAGATGACGGAGATAACGCGTAAATGTGTTGCTTGTTGCACTAGCTGGTACACAAAGTTTCAAGTTCTAGGAGGGTTGGCATGCCTCCAAAATAATTAATCCCCGCCACATTTTGTATGTGTCTGTCTCAAGACCTGAGCCTGGTATGCAGCGATTGTTGTTTCTTTCTATATGCTATATTTGTGTGTGTTTTCCTAATTTATTTTGTTCATTTATTAGGATGTTACATCATTCGTATACATTTGTTAATTTGGAAATTGAAGACAAAGCAGTATAGGTTTTAATCATTGTTGAAGGCAGTACGGTGACACATAAGTAATAACTAATGTGTCAGATGGTCATTTTGGACAGAAGTCTCGGTCTCAAATCTTATTTCTTATATAGAATTCATTTGAAGATTGTGGTACGTTGCCAAAGAAAAAAGGGGGGTGACAGATACCAGAAAGATCATGTAATAGACAAGAACAAGAGAATAATACACAGCAGATAATACTATGAAAGCCGCAATAATTGTGGAAGAACAGATGCAACATTACAAGTTAAAAAAATTGTGACCATATGAAGTATTGACGACAGGCATAATGTTATAGCAAAAGGTTTCCTCTTTCGAATGATATATTCTATAGGTGTGTGTTCGGTGGGGAGATTAAAGTAAAAACAATCTTCCTTAAGTCACCGTGACAATTGATAGTCTATTAACGTATGTTCAAAAACCTTTAGGAATTCATCATATTAGAACTAAATTATACTCCATTCCATTGTCAAAACTTTCTTTACTATTTCAAGATGCCAAAAATACTTCCGTTACTTTCGTTCTGTTTTGTATAGATTAGTTGCAATTATCATGGACATTGCTAACCATAGACTATTCAAACCCGTATTGACTACATCCAATAGTGAGGAAAAACGTTACTTATTGAAGGTAGAATTCGCCAATAAAGGTTTAGATGCTGTAAATATTGGCAATATTTTCCATCAAAAATCTGTACAAAAAACTATACCTGATTACTTCAAAAATAAAGCTACACCTGTTATTTCTTATTCTTACTTAGTCTATTGCATCAAAGATTTTCAACCACAAGAGAGTTTTAGAGGCTTTTAACCTCAAAGATACAAAATCCAAGCCTCCAGATTGCTCATGTGCATCTTCTCAATACAATTATAGTCCAGCTGGTCATATTATTACTGGTGACCTTGGTATTGTTACCAATGAACAACTAAGAGAGTTGCTAGCCAAGGGACCAAAGTATAGAATCTCCCAGCCCATCAACTGGAAAAGAATTTCAAGTTACTGATGGATGCAGTTGAGGACTATACAAGAAAATGGATAGAGCGCGAACCAGACGAACCCGACCTGGACACTCTGTCTGAATGGATCTAAGCTATTCGATCATGCATTCAGAGGCGCATACAAAAACTAAGATGTAATTTGAGTACTAGAGTTTCTAACCCTTTCAAGAATCCGGAGGTTGTGGATGCTTTATCCTCTTTAATTTGCATGACAAATATGTCGTTGTTCCGGAAGATAAAGCCTCCAATAATATTGTCTTCATATGTAAAAAACATTATTTGCAATGTCTCACTACATGTCTCACTACTGCCTTTTCGCCATCGTATGTGACGTCACATTTTTTTAATTACGTTGACGCCTGGACTGATTCGGGTGTGTCTATTCTGTGTTAAACTTTAATAAAATTATGTATTCGGGTTTAGTTTTCTGTAATTAGTTAATACTTCAGTTTCATTATGTATATCTCTTTCATATTCATTTGTTAAAATTTACTGTTTTCAATAGCATGAATTGTTCTATATAATAAGGATGTTCTTATCCCGGGCATAAAAACAATGCCGTATTTGGCAAAACCTTTTCAACTTTTGATCTTCAGTGCTGTACAACTTTGTACCTTTTTCACTTTCGATCTTTTATATCTGGGCGTCACTTGTAAGTCTTGTGTGGACAAGGCGCGTTTTTGGCGTATTGAATTTTAAACCTGATGCTTTTTGTAATCTATTAATCATGTTTTTCCTTGTCTAATATGTTCTCCTATTTATTTGTATTGTAGTCCTGTAATATTATGTTGTCATTTCAATGTTATATTTAACTTTGCCATTAAAGTGCGAGGTTTGGCATGCCACAAAACCAGGTTCAACCCACCACTTTTATTCCCCTTTAAAAGTGTCCTGTACCAAGTCAGGAAGATTGCCATTGTTACATTATTGTTCGTTTCTGTGTGTGTTGCATTTTAACGTTGAGTCGTTTGTGTTTTCTCTTATTTTTGAGATATTGAGATAAGACGTGGCACGGTACTTGTCAATCCCAAATTCATGTATTTGGTTTTTATGTTATATTTGTTATTCTCGTGGTGTTTTGTCTGATGCTTGGTCCGTTTCTGTGTGTGTTACCTTTCGGTGTTATGTCGTTGTTCTCCTCTTATATTTAATGCGTTTCCCTCGGTTTTAGTTTGTTACCCCGATTTTGTTTTTTGTCCATGGATTTATGAATTTTGAACAGCGGTATACTACTGTTGCCTTTATTTATATAACAGAAGTATTAATTTTACTTTATTTTCGATGTTTATACTACGAAACAAAGATATTTTTTTTTTTTTTTAAATCGATGTAGAGCGGTCTTGGTTACAAGTTAACTTAGTGTTGAGCAGACCAGTCAAAAGTTAACTTGGGAATAGATTTGGTTTCGATCGAATTTGTCAAAGCAAAAGTTAACTTATGTTAAATTTGTGGCAGGACTGGTTTCGAAGTTAACTCAAACTTTACAGCAGGACTGGTTTTGAAATTAACTTATTGTAACTTTACGGCATGACTGGTTCAAAGTTAACTTATATCAATAGCGGACCTGTTTCGAAGTTAACCTTTTGGCAGACATAAACAGAGTCCTAGAACTAAGTCCGCTTTACAAGTTAACTAGATTTTGGTCCTCATAGAGCTGGTCAGAACAGCCCTAAATCCGGTCACAGGTTAACTTTGACTAGTCCAAATGACTGGTTATCAAGTTAACTTGATGTGCAGGTTAGGACTGCACCCATCTGTTTACGTAGTGGTTAACAAAATAATTACCTTTCTTATTCAAAAAATAAAAAATAGTAATTGCCACGTCAGCTATGTCCAAAATGTATGTCAAATATCTGTCACAATGCAAACATGTACAATTACTTTACTTGGGCGGATTTATTGGCCCTAATAAAAAAACAAATTCAGTATTATAGTACTTTGAAGCATTCAAATGAAATGAAATGCAAGATAATTTTATCAAATATAAAATATCATGTCTTACCATAAATATTTGATATTTCAAAGACTAATTTATAGTGTGTTCATAGTAAACTTAATAATTGCTGCTAATTCCCCAAAAATAATACAGTAAGCATTGTTTTATATGTGAAAAAGCGTAGCCACAATTCACCTTGTCCGATGTTGTGTAATTCCTCGGTGTAATTCATCTTTAACCAGTTTTACCCAGTTCTAAATCACAGCCGTACCCTGGCTTCTCAAACAGTCAATGCTTGTGCTAAAAACATTTGTAGAACCATTGTTCAAGATTAACGTATTTTTTAGACAGTCAATTGCTGTCGAATTTTAGTTATTTGTGATGTTCAGTTTTTAATGTCTCCTTGTGGGTTCTTCCACATCTCCTCTTTTCATCAGGTGTATTTGTGACGATTTTCAATTTTTGATACGATCACAAAACGTTTTATAAACAGATCTGACGATTTTGTTAATTAAATTTTACTGTTGTCACGTATGACAAAATAAAATCAAAGCAAACATTTTTGAAGGGATTTATGTTTCTGTGGTTTGCAAATGAGTCATACATATATGATGTAATATTCATTACCGTTTAATTAACAGAAGAATTTTTAATTTTGAAAGAAAGGAACATCATTGAGTACGAACAGATAAAAAAAAGGATTAAAGAATGTACGTAAATATTTCAAATGGCAATCATACTTAACTATCATTTTACGAACCTAAATTAATTTTAAGTTTAAAAATAGAAAATGGAAATGGAAAATTTGTCAAAGAGACAACAACCCGACCAAAGAGCAGACAACAGCCGAAAGCCACCACTGGGTCTCAAATGCAGTGAGAAACTCCTTACCCGGAGGCGTGCTTCAGCTGGCCAGCCCCTGAACAAAAACGTATACTAGTTCAGTGATAATGGACGTCATACTTAACTCATACAAAAAAACAAATTAAAAATCACACAAGACTAACATGGGCTAAAAGCTCCAACTTGGGACATGCGCTAACATGCGGCGGGGTGAAACATGCAATTTTAGATCTGAAATGTTCCCTATACTTCTATTCAATGTAGAGAAAACATTTAAAAAAAACACACAACAAGCATACAGTAAAACTCAGCTAAAACAACGAGTCCGATGTCACAATAGGTAACAAAAGAAACTAATAAATTGACAAGTATTCATACATTATGACAACTAGCAGTTCCAGACCTCAATTAAAAAGGTTGACAAATTTTGTCTCCATATAATAAAAGAGGAACGAAAGATTCCAGAGGGACAGTCAAACTCATAAATCGGAGAAAAAAAATGACAACGCCATGGCTAAAAATCAAAAAGAGAAACAGACAAACAATAGTACATATGACACAACATATAAAACTAAAGAATAAGCAACACGAAACCTATTAAAAATTAGGGGTGATATCAGGTGCTCCGGAAGCTAAAGGGTGAACAGATCCTGCCCCACATGTGGCACCCGTTGTGTTGCTCATGTTATAACAAATCCGGTAAATAGTTTAATTCGGTAGGTCACATTCATGAAAAGGAAGGAGGTTGTAGTTACGACATAAGGAACATATCCGATATCATCTGTGAAACGGTTATTCCATAACGGGCAGCCAACTCGTGATGGCGGCTGGAAAATGTACGAAGGGCTGATTTTTACCATTTTGAGAAGATATATACCTCGTATGAGGTGCTGCTGGAATGTTGTTACTTAAACATGGAAAGTTCACAATTGGAAAGCTGAAATAATCTCTTTTGTCGTAAAGTTTGGTTTCAACCGACCCTCATTGTCAATTTATAGATGTAAGTCAAGGTATGAGGTCGACTTAACTGTTTCTGTTGCATCCTTTATCTCTAGTTCGATGTGATAAATGCATTTAACATAGTCACCATATTTTTAAATGATTTAGTGAGAGAACATCATCTATATAGCGGAAAGTAAAGTTAAAGGATATTGCTAACTTCTTATATATGGTTAGGGTTAGGGTTATGGATCTTATCTATATATTCTTATCTTTCTTCCTAAGAAGTTCCTGTGTGAAGTTAAATCGATGTAGAGCGGTCTTGGTTACAAGTTAACTTAGTGTTGAGCAGACCAGTCAAAAGTTAACTTGGGAACAGGTCTGGTTTCGATCGAATTTGTCAAAGCAAAAGTTAACTTATGTTAAATTTGTGGCAGGACTGGTTTCGAAGTTAACTCAAACTTTACAGCAGGACTGGTTTTGAAATTAACTTATTGTAACTTTACGGCAGGACTGGTTCAAAGTTAACTTATATCAATAGCGGACCTGTTTCGAAGTTAACCTTTTGGCAGACATAAACAGAGTCCTAGAACTAAGTCCGCTTTACAAGTTAACTAGATTTTTTGGTCCTCATAGAGCTGGTCAGAACAGTCCTAAATCCGGTCACAGGTTAACTTTGACCAGTCCAAATGACTGGTTATCAAGTTAACTTGATGTACAGGTTAGGACTGCACCCATCTGTATACGTAGTGGTTAACAAAATAATTACCTTTCTTATTCAAAAAATAAAAAATAGTAATTGCCACGTCAGCTATGTCCAAAATGTATGTCAAATATCTGTCACAATGCAAACATGTACAATTACTTTACTTGGGCGGATTTATTGGCCCTAATAAAAAAACAAATTCAGTATTATAGTACTTTGAAGCATTCAAATGAAATGAAATGCAAGATAATTTTATCAAATATAAAATATCATGTCTTACCATAATTATTTGATATTTCAAAGACTAATTTATAGTGTGTTCATAGTAAACTTAATAATTGCTGCTAATTCCCAAAAAATAATACAGTAAGCATTGTTTTATAAGTGAAAAAGCGTAGCCACAATTCACCTTGTCCGATGTTGTGTAATTCATCGGTGTAATTCATCTTTAACCAGTTTTACCCAGTTCTAAATCACAGCCGTACCCTGGCTTCTCAAACAGTCAATGCTTGTGCTAAAAACATTTGTAGAACCATTGTTCAAGATTAACGTATTTTTTAGACAGTCAATTGCTGTCGAATTTTAGTTATTTGTGTTGTTCAGTTTTTAATGTCTCCTTGTGGGTTCTTCCACATCTCCTCTTTTCATCAGGTGTATTTGTGACGATTTTCAATTTTTGATACGATCACAAAACGTTTTATAAACAGATCTGACGATTTTGTTAATTAAATTTTACTGTTGTCACGTATGACAAAATAAAATCAAAGCAAACATTTTTGAAGGGATTTATGTTTCTGTGGTTTGCAAATGAGTCATACATATATGATGTAATATTCATTACCGTTTAATTAACAGAAGAATTTTTAATTTTGAAAGAAAGGAACATCATTGAGTACGAACAGATAAAAAAAAGGATTAAAGAATGTACGTAAATATTTCAAATGGCAATCATACTTAACTATCATTTTACGAACCTAAATTAATTTTAAGTTTAAAAATAGAAAATGGAAATGGAAAATTTGTCAAAGAGACAACAACCCGACCAAAGAGCAGACAACAGCCGAAAGCCACCACTGGGTCTCAAATGCAGTGAGAAACTCCTTACCCGGAGGCGTGCTTCAGCTGGCCAGCCCCTGAACAAAAGCGTATACATGTACTAGTTCAGTGATAATGGACGTCATACTTAACTCATACAAAAAAACAAATTAAAAATCATACAAGACTAACATGGGCTAAAAGCTCCAACTTGGGACATGCGCTAACATGCGGCGGGGTGAAACATGTTTTTTTAGATCTGAAATGTTCTCTATACTTCTATTCAATGTAGAGAAAACATTTAAAAAAAACACACAACAAGCATACAGTAAAACTCAGCTAAAACAAAGTCCGAGTCCGATGTCAGAATAGTAACAAAAGAAACTAATAAATTGACAAGTATTCATACATTATGACAACTAGCAGTTCCAGACCTCAATTAAAAAGGTTGACAAATTTTGTCTCCATATAATAAAAGAGGAACGAAAGATTCCAGAGGGACAGTCAAACTCATAAATCGGAGAAAAAAAATGACAACGCCATGGCTAAAAATCAAAAAGAGAAACAGACAAACAATAGTACATATGACACAACATATAAAACTTAAGAATAAGCAACACGAAACCTATTAAAAATTAGGGGTGATATCAGGTGCTCCGGAAGCTAAAGGGTGAACAGATCCTGCCCCACATGTGGCACCCGTTGTGTTGCTCATGTTATAACAAATCCGGTAAATAGTTTAATTCGGTAGGTCACATTCATGAAAAGGAAGGAGGTTGTAGTTACGACATAAGGAACATATCCGATATCATCTGTGAAACGGTTATTCCATAACGGGCAGCCAACTCGTGATGGCGGCTGGAAAATGTACGAAGGGCTGATTTTTACCATTTTGAGAAGATATATACCTCGTATGAGGTGCTGCTGGAATGTTGTTACTTAAACATGGAAAGTTCACAATTGGAAAGCTGCAATAATCTCTTTTGTCGTAAAGTTTGGTTTCAACCGACCCTCATTGTCATTTTATAGATGTAAGTCAAGGTATGAGGTCGACTTAACTGTTTCTGTTGCATCCTTTATCTCTAGTTCGATGTGATAAATGCATTTAACATAGTCACCATATTTTTAAATGATTTAGTGAGAGAACATCATCTATATAGCGGAAAGTAAAGTTAAAGGATATTGCTAACTTCTTATATATGGTTAGGGTTAGGGTTAGGGTTCTTATCTATATATTCTTATCTTTCTTCCTAAGAAGTTCCTGTGTGAAGTCAGCCTCATAATAATACAGAAACCAGTCGGCAAGAAGAGGGGCACAATTGGTTCCCACTGAAGCATGTTTTGGTCATCATAATCTGAAAAATTTGTATTTACATTGTATATTATTTGTATATTTTTTTTGCCCTGCAATGCCTCATTATTTTTTTATCACAATGTTTGAAACCATTCCTGTGGGCCTGTATATTACAAAGGATTATTGATAAAAAAAAAAAACTATTCCATTAATCAAACTATGAAGAGAACCCCACCCGTCATGTGTATACTAGTAATCATTTTACGCCACGGTGCTACGTAGCTCTAACGTTAAAACCACTGTTCAATGCATACATAACCTTATTAAGGGTTGGACAATTTACAGCTTAACACTTTTCTATTGTTTTGGCAAAACTGCAATAGTTCAAGAGTTTGTGTTTCATGTACATACAAATCCGGTAAATGGAGTTATTTGCAGGTTACAGCGATGTACGGTCCGTTTGACCGGACCGAATTGCACGATATTTACTAAACAGAATCTTATACCCGTGCTTTATTGTTTTTTAAGTTTCATTGAGATTTTTCCGTGGTGAATGTTTTTTTGTTGTTGCACCACTGACAAATATTACAACTTAATACAGAGTTAAAAATAGATTAATTTGTTAATTTTTTGATAACTTTCAACACGACTCAACTGTTAACGAACAAAGTCAACAATATCATTAAGTTTTATTAATGTTGTTAAAACTTTAATAGCATATTGTTTTATTCTTCGGTAATTGCAAACGTGTTTTAGTAACCTTGACCTATAGTTGTTGATGTCTGTGTCATTTTGGTCTTTTGTGGATAGTTGTCTCATTGGCAATCATACCACATCTTTTTTTTTATATACATATAGTAACTGCTATTAAAGCTATCAAATAATTTGTAGACGGCACATTTATTTTCTTGAGGTAGACACCACTGAATATACTAAGGAATTTCCTAATAGTAAAAACAAATATCTCTGGTCCTCTAAGTGTCGTCTTAACTTTAATTCTCAAAAACAGAAATCATTATTATTACAAGAAAAGAAAAAAAAACTAGTCATCCGATCGTAAAAATGAATGACAATGATCTTCAAGAGGTAACTTCTTATAAATTCTTATGTATTTTTTTTAATAGTTGGTTCAGGAATTATCACACTGAATATATAGTTAAACGAGCATATAATTGAAAACATATCCTAAGAATGATGTGTTTTCATATATTCAACCAATATAAGAGTACGGGAATGTCATTTGGGATAACAAGAAACACTATTTGAGTAATAAAGTGAAAAATGTTCAAACTAACACAGACATCAACAACTATAGGTCACCGTACGGCCTTCAACAATGAGCAAAGCCCATAGAGCAAAGTCTAGTTTAGTTTCAACATATTTGTTTATAAATGAATTGGAAACAAGTTTTGCAACTTTCATTAATCCCATTCAAATTGCCGGGTGCGAGTGATGCATTGTAGCGGCATTAGCCTGCTCCTTTACGAAACCTACAATGATGTCTTTAACATGCCAGAGATATGACTGTCTCTTAACACTGTTCAACCATTTATCGTCCCCTTCCGAAGGACTATCGTCATTTCCCCAAAACCATCCTCGCAAATGGTGTCAAGAGAGAGTCGAATTTTCATTCAGGAATAGGAATCGAATCAGGAACCTCTGTGTTAGTTACTATGTCATTGATAAAGTTGTGAAAGGTATCGGACATCAAATTGAACATTAGGGTACTTATGTAAATTTATAGAACAAGACGCTCTTAAGAGCCTGTGTCGCTCAACTTGATCTATGTGCAAAGGCGTTTATGATATAACCAATCAAAAGCTTTGATGATGTCACAAAACCCACACTTATTGCTTATATAGAGCCAAACTAGAGGCTCGAAAAAGCCTGTGAAAAAAAAGGTCAAAATCTCCTTAAGGGGTCAATTGACCATGTAAATCATATTTATTGATCTTCCTTTATTGTATAGTGTTGTTTATTTCTATCTATAACATCTTCGCTAGCCAAAGGTTACGATCCACTTCCCTCCTCTTATGCTTGTCGGACTGGAATAGAATTTCGGAAACACAGGGTATTGCTTTTTATTGGTTGCAGTCGAAACTCGCTGCATCCTATC
Organism: Mytilus edulis; assembly: GCF_963676685.1. Classification (NCBI taxonomy): domain Eukaryota; kingdom Metazoa; phylum Mollusca; class Bivalvia; order Mytilida; family Mytilidae; genus Mytilus; species Mytilus edulis. Next base: position 74,328,103 of record NC_092356.1, on the reverse strand, counting down.
AAAAAGCGCCTTTAACGTGATCACGTGAACATGTAGAAAGCGTATGTAAAGCATCGCTCTGTGCTTATTGTGCAACAAGTCTTTACATTCCTAATCATACAACCATATTTAGTGACAATTTGAATGTTTTTAATCAACTAATAGAAGTCCCTGTACATGTTTCGTGCAGAAATGCATGAATGTCAACGTATATTTTCGTTGCTGCTTTACCAAATGTAGAATCTAGACGCTACTATGTGTTAACCTCCAAATTGAAGAGTTCAGGTGCTACCATTGGTCAAGAATAATGTATTTGGAATGGACGTGACTTTAATCTAATGACAGATGGCGCAACATTGTTATCACAAATGTGGGCTTAATCTGCCTAGGGTGAAGAGGATGGCAATGGATCGTAACCATTGGATAGCGAAGATGTATCTATAATAACATTCAAAATTATAACCAAAAACTGGCAAATTTTCTCAAAATTACCAATTCAGTGGCACTAACCGAACGATGGGCTGCCTTGTCGGTCAAAAGTTTTCAGGGCAGATAGTTTTTGACCAAATGAACAAGTTTATGTCGTCAGATTTGCTCTGAATGCTTTGGTTTCAAAAATATAAACCAACAACTTCAGTTTACTATATGTACTATTTTTAGCCATGTAGGCCATCTTGGTTTCCGGGCAAGGTCATCGGACACATTTTTAAACTAGATACCCTAATGATGACCGTGGACAAGTTTAGTAAAATTTGTCTCATTAGTTTCAGAGGACATTTTTGCAATACATTACAAAAAAGGAGTAGGTCCGGCAAGAACCGATTTTGGCCCCAAACTTTAGATCCATCTGATGAAAGATTTCGGACGCTTTTTGAAGTTTTATGAGTCTTCTTCAGTCAATTCAATTAGTTGATGTGGAATATTTGAACTAGTTTAGTCATAAAAATTGCGCAAATTCATGTTTAAGTATAACAATTCTATCAAATATGCTAAATATGTCACTTTTCAGATGGTTTTTGTCAAAGTATTAGTGACCGCATCCATCTTCACTCTCAATCTCTTTACATGCTTAGTATCCTTATCTAATAGAACTCGCATTTAGATATTAAGAATACACACAAAAGCGGCCACTTCCATTTGAGACGAAAACCGACCCTAATTCTAACTCTAACCCTAACCCGTCTAAAATTCAACTAAATGTTAATATTGTGAAGATTTCAGTTACTTAGCATGACGTAATATTGCTCAAACTCGGTACATGTGCATTGTTTTGTCAAAAACAGTCAATATCTATGTAACATAAATATTCCACTTTCCAAAGAATAGCGACAAGTGTACATTATAACAATTTTTAAATCATAACTGCTATATTTTGGGACCAACAAGGGGTCTGACTATACCTATGCCTTCACGAAAAATTATCTAATAAACACTATAAAAGACAATAACTTCATAAGGGGTCAACTGACCATTTTGGTCATGTTGTTTTTATTGAAGATCTCACTTTTCTGAACATTATTGCTGTTTACAGGTTTACTCTATCTATAATAATATTCAAGATTATACCAAGAAAAAACTTCCTTAAAATTACCAATTAAAGGAAAGCAACCCAACAACAGGATGTCAGATTCATCTTTAAATTTTAAGACAGATAGATCTTGACCTGATATAATTTTTTTTACCTCGTGTCAGATTTACTCTAATTTCTTTGGTTTCAGAGATATAAGCCAAAATCTACATTCAACCCCTATGTTCTATTTTAAGTCATGGCAGCAATTTTGGTCGGTTGGCCTGGTCTCCGGACATAATTTAGAAAAAATACATCATAAGAAATTTAATCTATTACACTATGAATTGTTATCTTTTTATATAGTACAAAAACGATTTACTGTAATTTATATAAATAAGAAGATGTGGTATGATTTCCAATGAGACAACTCTCTACCAGAGACCAACACGACACAGACATTAACAATTATAGGTCACCGTACGGCATTCAACAATGAGCAAATCGTATACCATATAGACAGCTAAAAACACCGATATGAAATGATTAAACAATACAAACGAGAAAACTAACGGCCTAATACATTTACACAAAATTAACGATAACCAAATATATAACGCATAAACAAACAATAAACACTGAGAATTACAGGCTCTTGACTTGAAACCGGCACTTTTTTAATTTCGATATCATCTTAATTTCTGTTTAACAGAAAAAAGTACCTTAACAAAAAAACATCCTACTTTCGAAGGCAAATTGTCAGCTAAAATGAACGGTGACCCATTTTTTTATTTTTATTTTCTATGAAGTATATTATAAAGTTCATTGATAAAAAAAATGGCGAACTTCTATCAATAAAAAAAAATCGTTTTATACCAGAAAGCCACCTTAAACTTTTTTTGTTGACATAACAATTTGGTCATGTTAACACGCATGATTAGTTATTGATACGATTTAAACTGTTAAATTATGATAAACTGTAGTTGTTTTGTTAATTGAACGATGTGGTAAAACATTTGACCTTTACAACGATTTTCAGTTTTTTTAAATATGAAACACAACATTTAATGTCAATAAAAAAAAGTCCGGCGAAGGCCAATACAATTGCCTATACCAAGTCAGGAATATGAAATTTGTTGTCCATTTGTTTTATGTGTTTTATCCATTAATTTTGCCATTTGATTATGGACTTTCCGTTTTGAATTTTTCTCGGAGTTCAGTGTTTTTGTGATTTTACTTTTTCAATTTATGAATTGAATGCTTCTTTTTGTAACTTCATTAAGGTGTAAAAGCGTTGACCGAAGTCAACGCTTTTACAACCTTATGAAGTTACAAAAAGAAGCATTCAATACTAGGATCATGAGAACACGATTTTTTTCAAGTTTTGATTTAATTCACCTCTGAACTTTATTGTGGGACCTAGTGTCTTCATGAATGATAAATTTTATTGTGTAATGAAGCTGATTAAGAAATAGAGCGAAATTCCAGTTAGTCAATCAGAATGACGTATTATAATGAAACATCTTATGTGATTTGTATAGAACACAATCATATTCTTCGTGGTTATATTAAAATAGTTACATGGGATAGCAAAATCTGTGGAGATATGCATGTTTCAGGACACACACTACACACACCATTGTTTAAAAAAAAAACGAATGATACAATTGCCTATGAATATTGAACTAGCCATCATTAAACAAATACAATTTATCTATACTAACAGCTAAAAGAACAAATGGTAGGAAACTCTACCAAAGATCTAGCAAAATAACTCACATGTACCAACATGTACCAACATGCATAGTTTCGAAATAATTGTATTCGAATGTTTACAAGTAAACATGGTTAATTGTCGCAAGTAGAAAGAAAACAAGGAAAATGTTACACATGATGGTATATTAATACAATAACAAACTGTAGTTTGCTGAAACAAATGCATGAAGTAAACAACATCAGTTGCAACAATATACGCCATTTAATATAATATTATTTAGCAATATATAGCTTATCAGGAAGAGTTTATGTATTGTTTTTATTGTAGAGGGTGGACAGTTCAAGGTCATAAGGTATGTTACCTTACTAATGATATTAACAATATTAACTTAAAAAACATACAAAAGATTATTATTATCATTTATTTTTTTTATTTCCACTAAATGGAAATGCAAACTTTCAAGAGAAGTCGCGTTCTTTTTTATGTCGGCTATTTCTATGACATTTCACTCAGGCTTTATCATAATCGATTTGTCAAACATTAATTGTGAAAGCTGTTCTTGTAGAAAACCAAAATGTCAGATATGTCACCGTTCGGGCATTATACGTTTGGCGTTCAGGAATCGTTCGTACGTCAATTGTAACGCACTATGTTTGCCTTGGATTTACGATTTTCTATTCGTTAAAATGTTCAAACGAAAACTGTACAGTGTCTGGTTACACAAGTTATTACATAATTATAAACAATTACGACATATTTGTCATTACCGATTACAAATGTGACGCCCGAACAAATATACTAGTTGTAAATATGAACGAAACATATGCCACTTGACATTCAGCTACCAACAAAACACCATACACCATTCCTAATTCTATCTACACGATCCGAAATTACCCATAATGCAATTAAATTGCAACGACTACAAAATTATGTATTCGTTTTAAAAAACGAATTTTGATCACAATTTTGCAAACTAATATATAAAATTAAGACTTCCGTGATAATGGTCATAAAAACAATACAGATCAAATACATATACATATATTGGTAAATAATTAAATTACGCATAAAAATTTGCTTGTACTATATATTAAGCAGTGATCTGCCTTTCTGTAGAGGCTGTGGCCTCCGTCAATAAATAACGATGGGTTTCACTGCTTTTATTATTAAGTTTTTTTCGGTTTTAAAATGTAGCGTAAATTTAAAAAACTTGATTTTCAAATAAAAACGACAAACAATGCAAAAAACGAATAGTTCTTAGATCATATAAACTATTCATGTATAATCATGAAAGCGATATTGGTGTACAGGAAACCGGTCAAGGCGAACTCTAAAAATCGAGAATACTCGGTTTTGCGAGTTTACGATCCTGTCGTGCAATAACTAATTATGCTTATGGCCAGCGTAATATAAATAATAATTATTTTTCTGCTACAATCAACAGTAGAATCATACATATCCTTTTTTATTCAATTTGTTGAATCATCCACAAAATAGCTTTCACATCTCATCTTGACCAAAAACTAAAACAAACGAACCTAAAAATATACCTGTAAATTTTTGCAATTTCTTTTTTTTTCTCCCTTAAAATGTCGAGATTGAAAACGCATTTTGTTCCTTTAGAGTAAAATATGACGTGTTATTTGAATATGAAACTCGATTATTTTTTCTCTCAAATTTTGAAAAGAATCTTTATTTTTTTTAAGTAATACTCCTTATACGTTCAACATTCAAAGTTTTCGTTTGATGTTAATAAAATGTATGTATCTTTCACTCAGTAACGACATTGATCAGCAGAAATTCAAGGTTGGTCAGGTTTGAGTGTTCACGTTTCTCGGACCAAAATATGTTTGGTCCTGCCGAGTAATCCTTGATCACAACTATGTTAAGCTTTCCAATCTAACTAAAATTCAAAAATTGCTTTCTAACCGATCTTTTCATGTACCTGACAGGCAACACTCCTTATTTTACAAGAACAGTCTGCTTCTCCGTGTTATAAACTTGTGAAAGATATTGCCGAAATTTCGGTATTGAAGTGAATCTACATCTCAAAAACAGGATTTTAAAATAACGGTTTTGAGTGATCAGCTATCAAACCAAGCTCTGAAGATACATCACTTCCATGTTGTCTGGGTGTGAATCATCTATGTTTACAGCAGTATCAAAGAATAAGATGATGATGGTAGAAAGAACTATGGACGTCATGTGGCAAATATTACATGCATATTGGACCATGAGTTGTCAATCTGTATGAAAAAGATTTCCAATACAACCATATTGAGAAGGAATGTTTACATGCTATACTTTTGTACTAAAGTATGAAGGGGTTTTTGTGTCGTTCACCTTAGACACCCTCTAACGGTATTTTTGAAAAAGACGGAACTAATTTAATGTCATTTTTCTATATTTTTTTAATATAACTATAAGTCTTTTATATGGCAAGAATACCCCTATTTAGCGGACAAGCAGTTTATTCTTTTTTCTGTTATTGAATACCAAGAAAGAAAATAAATCCCGAACTTAAATTGAAACTTTGGTACTCAATAGTTTTCCAGCAAAATATTCACATCCCTTGGGGATAATTAGTGTACGTCCAGTGGTATATATATAACATGCATGTCGGAACAAGAAATTTGGCATAAAGTATACTTATAGAACCATGTTCACATTTTAAAACATTATACCCAACAATTGTGATGACGAATTCCTTCCTTTGTTCGAGAACAATTTTATTGAAATAGAAATCTGTGATTTTACTATGTCCATAACTTCGATTAACAATAAAGCAAGTTGAATATCGACTTGTATTTAATTCAAATGGTTTTTCTTTTTCTTCTTTTTGGTATAAAATAGTCCATGGCATCGACATCCCTTGATAACATACTGTTGTTATGCGAGGACTAGTCTATTTACAAAACTTTTAACCCAAATTAAACAAAATGTATGTTTCTTTCTTATGTTCGATGTAAAATTGCCGGTATATAATTTAAATTGCAACTATCTATTAGAGTTCCGTAACTTTCTATCCATGCAGGCGTACAAACGAATGGTCGACAAGTGCGTATATTTTTGTTAAATCAATATGTCTTGTATGTTTCAAACTGTCCTTCACCTTTGACTACTAGACGAATACTTACATTTTCTCAAAATTTACACTTTGAAAAAAATGTGTAAACAGATTTTTATTTCAGCAAATCTTTTTTTTTTAATATTTAGATTTTTATAAATAATATTCTTTACACCAGACATGTTATTTGTAAATAAGCGTTTGAGTTTTAGTAATATTGACTAGTATATCACTATTGGACACGCAAGACAGAGATGTGTATTATACATCCGACAGGAAATCGCTTGAATACCTGGACGTCACAATACCTTTGGGATTAATACCATTAACCATGCAGGTGATCAGACGGTGTCTTCTCATTTATTCAATTTTTAAAAATAAGGTTATCTCATTTAGCCAACTTTTTATTTTTGTTAATTATTGGGTTGTTAGTTTAGTTATAAGAAGGTGTCTTTCTAAAATTTGACAGTATAAATAGAATGTCGTTCCCCTCTTACTTTCAAGGGAAATCAACAACCTGTTTACCCCCCCCCCCCCCCCTTTATTCCCCCGGTCAAAGAAAAAAATATCCAAATACTAGTACATTTCTCTAAAAGCCCAAGCATACCATGAGTAGTATTAGTTCATTTTTCTTAATTACGATGTACTATGAATAGATCACTTTTTTTTTAAAGAATTTGTTTTACAGATATTAGAATAATGTGCAAAACGTAAGTCTAGAAGCGCGGCCCCAAAAATGTAGATGAAAGAATATAGCGATGATGAAATGATTAAGAAAACATATTGATTGGTTGTCGGTTGCTTAACGTCTAGTGGCAAATATTAATTTGATGCATGTTTAGGAAGTTTAAAATAATGATCAATTGGCATTAACGTTAAATAGTGAAATAGATAAAAGCAAAAGATATAGATATAGGAATATAAAAACGCACACTCAAACTCGCATATATACATCTCTAAAAAAAAATCATTTCATGGTGCCCCCTATATATTGGCTATCAAAATGATTGTGTTTTTATTACTTATTAAATCAATTAAAAATACCGCTTGTAAATACTGTAGCAAATGTAGCACATAAAAGGACACCACTTAAATCATGAACAGTCGGTAAACGGAAAAAAGTCACAGGAAAAAAAGTCACAATATGTTTAAGTGAAATTATTTGTCAGAAGTATGTTGGAATGCTCGTGAAAAAGTCACTATGTACTAAATATCTATTGGGAATGTTTCTCAATACATTCATATATATATATATATATGTGCCGCCATATGACTAATTCATACAAATAAAATTGAGAATGGAAATGGGGAATGTGTCAAAGAGACAACAACCCGACCAAATAAAAAACAACAGCAGAGGGTCACCAACAGGTCTTCAATGTAGCGAGAAATTCCCGCACCCGGAGGCGTCGATTATATATATTGTAACTTATATTGTAATATATATTGTAACTTTTTTTCCTGTAACTTTTTTTCCGTGACTTTTTTTCTTGTGACTTTTTTCCTACATTCGAATAGTCATGCTTTACGAATTTCTTTGACATATATGATACATTCTGTATCATCGGGCTATATAGATACTGAGTGTTATACCTTGAATTTTCCGGGTATTACAAATGTGCATGTATATTACTGATTTCATATTTTATAGACCTATGAGAATATGTTTATATTCAAGGAAACATTGGGTATCAAATTAATATACTAAGTGGTTTTTATTTATCTTGGTATTAAATTAAAGAAACTTTGAAAATACTATTGCGTGTCTAGTATAAAGCAGACTTGTTGACTGTTACCGTAGAAATAATATGCCCTGTACTGAAGAATATGAATGACATATGGAATAAAGAAAAAGACTTTTAAAAATCATAATTTTAAATTTTATAATTTTGTATATTTTAATTAGAAAGTTATCTAATGTTTTCTCGACACGTGCCTCAAAAAGCTGATTGTCACCTCTAGTGTAATTGGTAGAAATTCCTGTTCGCTCAACCTTGACCCGTGAATAATCTGCTAGTATACTGATTAAATATGGATATGGTATTTCAAATTGTTCTCTATTTTTTTTTTCATTTGTTTGTTTCTGTCGTATTTATTCTGTCTTATATTTTCTATTTCTAAGGTAATCGCGTATTTTCAACTCTTTTCAGTTTCATTTATGTTTAAGATAATTTTGATTCATATTTTTCTGCAACTTCATTGTAACATGATAGACATATTGCATACTGAAACGATCCGAGGAGACAATTCCTTAATCATCAAGGGCCATACATATCGGAAGGTCAGTGTCCTGAAATATAACAACATATCTTACTAATGTACCATAAAACTGTGTAAAGCCAGAGAGTCACCACGGATTTTATTGTCAAAACACAGATCAAGCATAAATATGTGGTAGATGTCCGAAAGACAGAGGCTAAAGAACTACGGTTACGGTCAGGGAAAATACATGGAGATGTATCTTGTAGGCCTTCTACCCCCTCCCCACTGAGAGCAGTGGGCCACAGTTATATATATACATGTTATGCTTGAAAATTCATAAATGTGTACAAGTGGCTAATGGAAGAGGTATATAATGTTAAACAAAAAATAACATGACTTGGATGGAGAGTTCTCTCATTGGCACTCATATCACATCTTTTTATATCTATTCACCTGTAATTTACCTGTAAAAAAAATCGGCGCACATGAAAGAAAATATAGGCGCAAATGAAAGAACAAATCGGCGCAAATGAAGTGAAGATCGGCGCAAATGCAAAACGCCGCTTGGAGTGATACAGCAATTGCAAAACGGGTAGATACGATATGTAAACAAATAATTAAACTTATCAAAAGTTTATTTAGAGTAACCGTATGCCGGATGAACAAAAAGTGTGCCATTTATTGAAAAACATATATGGTTTGGTATAACAAGAACACTTCTTCAGTGTTCTAAAACATTTCTCACATACCCCCCACCCCCCAACCCCGCTTTAAGCTCTGGATCCGCGCCTGCACATTGTGAATTATATTTCTTACACCACGATGTTTATTACATTATAAAATAAAATGGTATTCATCTTCAATTGTTGAAATAAAGATGAATTGTTAAAAAAAAAAGCATTGACATCAGTTTTAAAGTTATCGTTCATAGAAGACAGTTATGATTAATTCTATTCTCTTTTTAAAACTTATTACTCTTGGAGTTTTTCTATATAACTTCTGTACTTGGATTTTGAAGAACCCCATGGACACCACATACTCTCATATATCTTATAAGGTATAATGATAGCATGTAAACTCTTGTGTTGTTAGTAAGGAAATGAAATCTCAAAAGCATTTTTTTTCTCAATTTGTATCTCAAAATAGGGTTCTTTAATCTAAAAAAAGCTTGCATAGCAATTTCCTTAAAAAAAGATATAACAAAGGCAAAGTTTTAAAACTCAAAATTCATTTTTTTTTTTCATTATATAATCTTGAAATTATACCACGCTAAACCGTTAGGTTAACAACCATTAATTAATCAATAAGTAACGATCAAAAGACAATCGTTTATTGGATTAGGTTGATTGAAAATGATGATTCGAAAATTTGCAATAAGCCGTTGGTCACGTGGCGAGTGGCACGCGTTGATTGAAAAGTCATTTAACTTCAAAATTATAATATCTATTGACACCTAACTTTATAGACATCTTAACTCGAACATTTCTCGAATGAGTGTAATTATATGAAACAATTTTTCAAACTTTTATCTTTAATGCGTTTAGATTAACATGCGAAAATAAAGGGCTGCGCTTTAGCACAAGATACGCCCGTTACTTAAAATTTGAAATTTATAAAAATTGAGAGGGAGCTTACATCAATAGATATAAACAATTCACCAAAGTTTCATGGACATTGGTGAAAGCCTTTTTGAGTTATTGTCCGAAGTGTTGAAAATCCCCCCTTTTTTATGAATAAAGCCCCATAAATCCAAAACTTAAAATCGGAAATTAAAAAAAGAGCGAAAGGGAGACTACGTCAATAGATATAAACAATTAACTTAAGTTTAAAAGACGGGCGTATAAAAAAAACGGGAAGTGACTTGAGATAGATAAATGGACAACTATATACATGGTATACAAACAAATGTATTGTTATTTTCTGTAGTTATCATATGAAATGTAAAAAAATACCCAATTCAGATATCCTCATTACACATAATCTGTTGAAATGCGTTGAAAGCATGGGAGTTTGTTTTTCCTGCTCCTATATTCGTAAATATTTTCTTCGTCTAAAAAGTGATCGATGTTTATATTGTTCTTATTAGTCCTGAATTTTATAGAAAGAATCACGCCTCTTAACAAAATCGTAAGAAAAAAGGGGGAAAACCTTGAATGACACAGTACAAAACTCCCAGTATATTATATTTTATCATGGCCATTATAACGCCTTATCTATATATTGTTTACTACAAACATGAAACCAACAATAAAATGATACCACCAGCTATTCAATTGTACCATTTTGGTACTACTACTATTTTGTGTTACACGAAGTTCCTCAAAACATGGACTTAGTATAGAAAGTCCCTGCTCAAAATAAGACAATTTTGACATTTCAAAGAACTCAGGTGCTTTTTCGTTTTATTTTGCCTGGCATTGTCGGTATGTTTTCGGCTTATAAGTTTGAAATCCGCATTGCACGTTATATGTTGCCTCCCTTATTGTGCAGCAGCAAATATTCCAGAAGTACGTAATAAATACTTAGGATCTCGCATCATGACTAAAAAAATAATATATGTATTAATGAATCCTTTTTATCAATCAGGATAATATGCTCATCTCGGGGCCTTTAATAGCTGACTTACTTTGGTGTCTTGTGGAGAGTGGTCTCATTAGCAATCACATACTATAGTACCACATCTCCTTACGCACTATGTTTGTATGCATTTGGGAACTGAAATGTTTTACGTTTTCACTCAACTTTTGATTACATTTGCACGCATTTATTTAACAGGCTTATTCCAATAAAAAAAAGTGTCTCGCAACAAAATTTCAGTGATTTGTGGCTTAAGCTAACTTGTATAGTAAAACTATATCAATGCATTAACCAAAACTGACCATATTTACATTTTATGATGTAAATATATATACATAGTAAATGAGCAATATTTTGATGTCAGAATGCATTGCATTAAACAAATGACAGCAACACTGCAACACAATGTCAACACAAATTTATTCCGATCATTTAGATTGCCAGCATATCCTCTTTTTATTCAAATAGTGTCTTGCAACAAAATTTCAGTGATTAAAATCATTTGATACCTCAAGCTGACTCATATAATAAAATTATTTTAACGTGTCAACAAAATTTCAGTGATTTGATACCTCAACAATGCTCAAGCTGACTCATATAATAAAATTATCTTAATGCGTCAACAAAATTTCAGTGATTTGATACCTTAAGCTCAATCATATGATAAAACTATTTTAACGCGTCAACAAAATTTCAGTGATTTGATTCCTTAAGCTCACTCATATGATAAAACTATTTTAACGCATCAACAAATTTTAGTGATTTGATACTCAACATTGCTCAAGCTGACTCATACAATACAATTTGTTTAACACATCAACAAAATTTCAGTGATTTGATACCTTAAGCTGACTCATATAATAAAATTATTTTAATGCGTCAATGAAATTTCAGTGATTTGATACCTTAAGCTGATTCATACAATACAATTATTTTAACGTGTCAACAAAATTTCAGTGATTTGATACCTCAACAATGCTCATGCTGACTCATATAATAAAATTATTTTAATGTGTCAATGAAATTTCAGTGATTTGATACCTTAAGCTGACTCGTACATGTATGATAAAACTATTTCAACGCGTCAACAAAATTTCAGTGATTTGATATATTTAACAATGCTCAATCTGACTCATATAATAAAATTATTTTAATGTGTCAATGAAATTTCAGTGGTTTGATACCTTAAGCTGACTCATATAATAAAATTATTTTAACACGTCAACAAAATTTCAGTGATTTGATACCTCAAAAATGCTCAAGCTGACTCATATAATAAAATTATTTTAATGCGTCAACAAAATTTCAGTGATTTGATACCTTAAGCTCACTCATATGATAAAACTATTTTAACGCGTCAACAAAATTTTAGTGATTTGATACCTCAAGCTGACTCATACAATACAATTATGTTAACGCATCAACAAAATTTCAGTGATTTGATACCACAACATTGCTCAAGCTGACTCATATAATAAAATTATTTTAATGCGTCAATGAAATTTCAGTGATTTGATACCTTAAGCTGACTCATATGATAAAACAATTTTAACATGTCAACAAAATTTCAGTGATTTGATACTCAACAATGCTCAAGCTGACTCATATAATAAAATTATTTTAATGCGTCAATGAAATTTCAGTAATTTGATACCGTAAGCTGACTCATAAAACAGTCTAAACCAAAAACTTTTTCTTCTACTAGTCCAGAAACTAAATATCAAAACATGTAAAATTTTGAAAAAAAAATCTTGTCTGAATCAATATTTACTAGTCTGGGGCATCGGACTAGTGGCTAACCGTGCACACTGATATAATAAAATTAGTTTAACACGTCAACAAAATTTCAGTGATTTGATATCTCAAGCTGACTTGTATAGTAAAATTATTTTAAGGTGTCAACAAAATTTCAGTAATTTGATACATTTGTACCTCAAGATGACTCATATAATAAAATAATTCTACTGCGTCAACCAAAACTGACCATATCTGCACTTTATTATGTAAATCAATATAGCAGCATAGTAAATCAGCAATATTTTGATGTCAGCATGGATTGCATGAAATAAATTTGGTAGATTGTTGGCATTTCTTATTTTTATTCTAAATATTGTCTCGCAACACATTTTCAGTGATTTGAAACCTCAGGCTGACCATGCTGACTAATATGATAAATTATTTAAACATGTCCACCAAAACTGACCATATAAGGACTTAATCATTTCTATTTATATGTTAATCTATACAGCAGCATACGAATCAGCAATACTTTGATTCTTTTCTGTTTACGTAATATAAAACTGTCACTGAAGTCAATATCTGTATCTGTATTTCCCACTGCTGAATATGGATGGGTATGTCACTGATTCATTTGGCTATTGTGTGATTGGTGGGTCTGCCCATAAATAAGTCATGCTTGCTGAGGTATGCTCATTTGAACTTAGTGGTTCAGGATGTTTTGTAAGATACACCTTAACGCGAATAGTGCAGCGGCGAAATCTGAAAAGACGCTTAGTTAAGGAGTTTAATGCATCCAAAGAACACACACCTGGATTTTTTTTAAAATGAAAGAATACATGTTTAACTTAAATTTTAAACATGCCGTAAGAAAATCGTATGGTCGAATTTCCGTAAAAATGGCTTTCAAGAGCGTTATGTAGTGTATAAAAACAATCACTTATACACTAACATGTTAATTATTATTACGAATAACAATATAACGGCTATTTTTTGATATGATAATGAAAGAATATATTACTGACGATAAAAATAGCCAATTATTGTTTTATAAATATTTACCATTAACATTTTAAAAACCGTTTTACTTCAGTAGTTGTGGTTAACACAATTTTCGCCGGTTTCCGTTAATAACAGGATAATTATAAAACACTTCATTTGTGTTTATTTGGCATAAATATACACTTCGATATTTACTTTATACCAAACAATTTTTGTTTGTAACATTTTTTATTCGATTTACAAGACATTTCTAATTTGAATAGAACACATCAACCTGTTACATAATTTATATAATTCCGGAATTACGATCCGGGACGTTTATTTTTGTTCAATCCTCACTCCGGTCAGATCTATCACTGTACAAGCCAAATGTCGATTAGCATTTCACATTGAAATTGTTTAATTAAAATCAGTTTTAGGGTTTATATTTGTCTTTACACTAGTTCTATTTTTGTTTTTTTTGTTATTTTAAATACCCAGAGTGGTAATTTATATTGTTTTTTTTATCATTGTTTACACTGTGTAAAGTAATCGCTTAAAAATTATTTCGGATCTATTGTGAAAATTTTCCGGATAATGTCACAGTTCGGTAGTCCTTTAAAACTAACCCCAACAAGTGCCAAGAGGGGGAAGTCTTCATAAGATTGTCAGGAATACATAATTTGTCAGATCAAAAGCCCGGGAAAATTATATATTTTCACTGACAAGGGCAAAGTTAGTTTTATTGAAGCTACTAAACTACGGAAAGATGAGATATATTTAAAGATTGTAGAAGAGTTGTCTTCTATTAATCAATTTTTTTCGGAAAATATTGATGTTAAATACCATAGATCTTGTTGTAAATCTTACACCAGTAAGCAGAATCTATCTTGTCACAAACAAGAATTTATGGAAACGGAGGAGAATATAGGTGGTGCTTGCATTTTTTCACCTGCTACAAGCACATCTAAAATCATTACTCAATCAGAGTGGTATTCCTGTATTTTTTGTAAGAACAAAACTTACAAAAAAGATGCTAAATTGCACAAAGTGGAATCAGAAGACAGAATTAAGAATATACTTGAGGCAGCCAGAAATAATTCGGATCATGAAATTGAGTCAACGGTTTTAAATGAAAATTTTACTGAGAATGCCCTTTATCACTCGGCTGGTATAACTAAATATCTACTGAAAACACCCCAAAAAGTGTAAGCAGACTCTTCTGACCATGCTACTGCATTTGTGAAGTTGGTATCAGAAATTAATTCAGACCTGAGGGTAAAGCATGAGGCTTTTATGATGTCAACCTTGCTTGAGAAATTTCGTTTCTTGCTTCCACAGGACTATGCCGATAAATACACAACATATACATTGCAAAATAGGTTAATGAATTATTACGGCGATTCAATTGTCATACAACCACAACAAGGCCAAATATCATGTTCAGCAGCTCTATATCTATCGGTGACGCCATCAAAGCTGCAAGTCAGCTTAAATCTGAACTCAAAATAGCACAGTTAGATTTGGAAATTTGAAGTTCCAAAAATACCACAAGTGAAGAACAGATTTTACACACCGCAGCCAACATTTTTTTGCGTGATATGCATAGCCTTGATCTAAGCAATGATTATTACCCAACACCTTCCGAATGTTCTCTGCCGTTGTCAATTCAAACAATGCCCCCCAACCTGACCAAATTTATTTGTTGGTTAATAGATGAAAAGTCTTTTTTGGCCGTTACAAACCAAAACATACTACCGTAGAAAAAATGCAAAAATGTATGTCGCTTACAGAAAGCATAGTTTCAATGAGTACTAATGTTATTACTCCATTTCAAATTTGTCTTGCATTACAATTGTATCATGCATTTGGATCAAAACCAATGGTTGAAACATTAAATGTTCATGGATTTTGCAGTTTGTATTTGTTTATGGATAGTCAAAAACTGTACCAAAATCTGGATGACTGCACATATCGCCAAGTCTGCTATTGGATCGCCTCTACAGTTTGGTTGGAAAGAAGGAAAGTGTGGTCTTAAACCTATCTTCTTTGAAGGTCAAACGTCATCTGATTTCCTTCAAGATTTGGTGTGCACATGCAAAGGAAAATCTGTTTGCAGTAAACATTGTGTGTGCTTTGAACAGAAGTTGTCCTGTACTGAACTTTGTCAATGTCAAGCATCTGAACTTATTAAAAACATCAAAACACACCTAATGCTTGAATACCTGACCTATTTACGTCTCAATAATGCTAATTCATATATAAACTTGTTTTGCTTTAAGTTTTTGTCCACTTTTTCTGTTGATTTAACATACGTTTAGTTTACTTTGACACTGAAGATATTTTCGTTTATTATGAAAGAACGATCGGGAAAACGTCAAAAAACGTTGATTTGATGCTAACATATTCTTTAAACCTTATATGAATACATTTTGATGTACAACAAAAAAAAAATTATGACAGCTTTTGTCTCCAAAAAAATGTCAAAAATTTACTAAAATAACCATCATGACCATTGAAACTGATATCAATGAAATTTAATTGTATCCCTCCTTTACTTGACTTCAAACTTTTGTATAGTAGCAATTCGTGGTCATACTTGATTTTCATGGGAAACAAAAATATTACCAAAGTTCAAGGTCATCTTTGTATGGAAACTAAATGAAGTCATAAATAAACAAAATGTTCTCATAGCAAAAAACGTCAATTTTAACGTTAAAAATGACGAATTTAGAAAAAAATGGTATTCCCGACTGGCTACATATATGCTGAATGAAATATTGTCCCCTGATTGTTAAATATGTTTTATATTCCTAAGTTCAGCCCAACATTGACAGTAAAGTCAAAATTTTGTAATATTCAATTGTTGACCTTTGACCTCAATTATGCAAAATTCCGACCATTTCTCATGCTTACGGCATCATTAATATTAAAGTTAACACAATTATCTTTCCAATGATATATAATTTAGCCGTGTGTTCGGTGGGTGCAAAATAATTTTGGATTCTATCGCTGGTCTATAATCCTGGCTTCTTGAACTTTTGATGCATATATATAACAATCACTTTTCCATGGTGGCGTCAGATATTTTGTTTTATGACGTCAATATTTTACAGGAACCTGTGTGATATATATTAATGGCAGACACATAGCAATAAGTATACCCGTAGCCGGGGGATTCGGACGAATCCCCCTTCAAAACAGATAAGCACTGTTAAAGTCAATGTTCTGTTCGAATTGTGACTGTTTAAGTCGAGTTTGTGAGTCCAACGAAAACTAATTCAGTTGTACGTCACCCAATAACAGAATAAGGTGACTGGCATGAGATATGTCCTTTGTACTATTAAACTTCTTTCATGCCTTTATGATGAAAATTATAAGTCAGTCTCTGCTGGAAAAAGTATACTGTTACACGTAGTATATAATGTCGGTTTGTTAATTTTGTTGGTAGCTAAACAAGTTGCAAATATTCCATTCCTGTTCGCATTGCTAAGTATTTTGTCGAACGTTCATGATATCATTTATAATCCATAAGGACAAATCTTACACAATTCACGAGATTGTTCATAATTATACAACACCTTATGTTCAATACATGCTACATGTAACACTGTTCAGTATACAATTTTCTTTTGAACATTTTAAACAGAATCGTAAATCCAAGGTAAACAAACCTGAATTACGAAGGAATAATTTTGAAGAGCCTGTCAAAAATGGGGAACGAAAGCAACGTTAATAATGATGTTGATAACCCATGATATAAAAATGATGTTCCTATGCGTGGAGAACCTCTAACGACTTTATACAACTTCTAGTTTCTTTTAATTTATGATAGCTGCAAGTGATAACAATTGTCAAATCTTATAACCATTGTTCACTATAAATAAGAATATGAACAAATAATAAAAAAAGTTACTTTAATATACACATTATTTTTTTTTTCGTATTGTTATTTATAATATATATAGTCTAAACCAATTTGCTACTCTGGAAAAAATATTAATCAAGATTATTATTATTAATTATGTTTACAATCCGAAAAATTTAAATAAAAAGAACTTTGATTTCAACCAATGAAATGTCGTACACCATTCATTCACACCATTCCCGATTGCACGATACACGATCACACTATTCCTCATACACCATTACACCATTCCCCTTACACCATACACCATAGCACCATACTCCTTACACCATTGCACCATACACCTTACACCATTACACCATACACGTTTTTTGGGGAAGTTTACACCATTCCAAGGGCTGTACAAAAATGTCTGAATTGTTTAAGCTTACCTAAGCCGTATTTGGTACCACTTTTTTGGAATTTTGGATCCTCAATGCTCTTCAACTTTGTTTTTGTTTTGCTTTATGAATATTTTGATATGAGCGTCACTGATGAGTCTTGTGTAGACGAAACGCGCATCTGGCGTACTAAATTATAATCCTGGTACCTGTACACATTGATAAAGATAATCATGTATGACATAATACAGTATTTTGTTGCAAGACAATATTTTGAATAAAAAGAAGATATGCTTGCAAATTCAATTGATGCGGATAATATTTTGTAGTCATTGTGTGTTCGAATGATTCTGTCATTTGTATTATACAATCACTCCGGACACAAAACTATACATGATTTAATAAGGCGGTGAAATAACTAAACACGATAAAGTGGTTTGGTTGATGTGGTCACATGATTTAGTTATACGAGTTAGCCTGAGGTTTACAAACTACTGAAATTGTGTTACATATCAATATATCGAACAACAGGTGGGCATGCTGCACTGTAAATGTTTGTGGACAAAAATAAGTAGTCTTTGTGTTCCAATATTGCTGTTTTTTAAAAACCATACTGACATACAATTATTACTGATGTTCTTTTCAGCTACATGTATATAGATTAACCAACTAGTGTAAATGTGGTCAGATGTGATAGATACATTCAAATGAGTTTGCTATATGAAGCTAGTCTGAGTTGTAATAACTACTGTTTTTGATGATGAGTTAAGTAATTGAAAGAAAAAGACATACATGCATTGTTGATAGGTGCAGACGAAGACTTATTTGTAAACCAACTGTAAAAGTTATGAACGTCAGTAACTGTACACCAAAAGTGCTTTCAACTACTATGATTACTTAAAAAATATTCCAGGTTGGCGTGATGTAATTTATCTGAATACTAAGTTTCTTGGATTTACTGTTTAAAACCGATCAGAACTTTAGCATTCTTTATTAAATACTGGTGTGTAAGATTTAAAGAATTTGACATTGATTTGATTATATGTGCAATGCCCGTTAGCAGGACTGGTTTCAAACATAATTTATATAAGTAGCGGACCTGTGTCAAAGTAAATTTTTTTTCAGACATAAAACAAGTCCTAGGTCCGCTTTTCAAGTTAACATACGGTACCTATAGTTGTCTATGTCTGTGTCATTTGGTCGCTTGTGAAGAGTTGTCTCATCTTCTTTTTTATATAGATTGTAGTTCAATGACTGATAAGAGCAGTTCTTAATCCTGGCATAGGTTAACTCTGGACAGTCAAAATAACTCGTTATCAAGTTAACTTGCTGTATGCTTAGGGATAAACTCATCCAAGAAACCAGGATTGAAATGTTATATTAACGCCTGATGCGCGTTTTGTCTACAAAATACTCGCTCGATTCAAAAATGTCAAAAAGGTCAAATAAAGTTATACCATTTAAAAAAAAACATATTGCATTTAAATGAGGAAATATGCCATTTTAATGAGGAAATATGCCATTTACATGAAGAAATATACCAATCAAATGAAAAATATTGCATTTAAATGAAAAATATCAAATGTCTGCAACCAATGCCATTCACTGACCATTAATTTTGTTAGTATATTTATTTATATTTTATCATTTACAATGTTTAAGAAAGCTACATTTGAAAGAGAATGCACATCCTAAATTAGTCGTATTTGTGCACTATTTGTATGGTTAAAATGTCATTCACAGTGCATTTTTTCTTTTCTTTTAATTTTTATCTCAGGATGCGTTTCTAAAATGTATCCCGCTTAGTTGAGACGACAAAACACAAATATATGAGTTTCGTTGTGGTCATCAATGTGTATTAAATAAAGTTAATATGCATTTACTGAATTGTTGGGTGTTAAATTTTTCTTGTAATATACTGCAGTAAATATAAATAGCGCATATCATTATACTTTTACAGAATTCTTAAAGATTGGATTCGTTCCGTCTTCGATTACCTTGATGAGCATAGTTTTGGGAATGTACCAAATTGTTTTTTTGGCTTGACACCGTTCAATGCAGGTAGTTAATTGTAACTATATGGTCTGTTTTTATACATATAAATACAAGCAACAGTAGTATACCACTGTTCGAAAAATATAAATCGATTGTGAGATAACAAATCCAGGTTACAAACTAAAATCGAGGACAACATAATCATCTTTTAGAGGAAAACAACGAAACAACAGAAACACTAAAGTGCAACAAAAGACAATTGAATACACGCGGAAACGATACCAACTGTCATTTTCCTCACTTGGTTCAGGACATTTGAATACAAATGAATAGTTGAACCTGGTTTTGGGGCTAGTAATATTTTTCGATCCCTAACATCACTGAATAGACATAAATTATCGAAATCCGGATATGGTGTAAACAATTTAGCACCTCATGTTGTGGTTTACCATCTTTATTGTTTTTAACTTGATATTCAATATCCATATTGATCCATATTGTTACACCTTGTGATCAACTTATTTTGCTATCGTCAATGGCAGTCAGCAGGGTTTAAGAACATTATATATATAAATAGGTTAGACTCATATCGATCTCTGGTCTAAAATCGATTATTTCATAGACTGTATCTTACATTAATTTGTAGGATCCTTTACTATAGATAATGTAGCTGATCTGTAAAAATAACATCTTCATGCCTTATATATCACAAACTGTAGTACGACTCTATATTAAAATTGACGTGGAAAGGTCACTCCCGGCCACCAACAGCTTGTTTTTTTTATGAAGCCCAGGTGGTCGTGTTGTCTAGCGCGCCGGGAACAGAACAGGCGATTTGGTGTCATGATATCTCAGTAGCATGGGTTCGAATCCCGATGTGGGAGGAATAAAAAAATATGAAAGCAAACTTACAGATCTAACATTATGGGGTTGGTATTTAGACGAGTTGTATGTACAGAATGTACACAGCCATGTATCACCATAATTGCTGGTGATCCGATGGATAAATCTGTTGTAGAGTTGTCACTGGTTCAGACGTACGTAAAACAAACATATTTCTGTGACTGTATCTTTCATTAATGTGTAAGATCCTTGGAACACCCCGTTTGTTTGGACGGTCAATGCATTTGAATGGGGACATGTAATTGGAACACCTTTTAGTTTGTCCTAGATTGGGCACCACCTTTTTTTTAAAATGGCTGGATCAGCCCCTGATATAATATATGAGTTCAACGGTTCATTCAACCTATGCCAACTTTTTAAAATTTAGGTATAAAATTGTTTGAAAAGATGTTGGCATATGTTAAATAATTTGTTACAGATTAAGTGTTATAAAAACATAAATTAATTAGGGGCTTATCAATTTACAACCAGTTTAAACCTACCGTTAAAGTATAAATATTATAAAAAGTCATTTACAAGTACAAGTGCAAGTGAAAATGAAGGTATAATTGTGTGTGTTGATGATCTCTATTTCATATAGATAATTTGACCTTAAGAATTAGACTTTTTACCGGATTTGTAATCACATAAGCAACACGACGGGTGCCGCATGTGGAGTAGGATCTGCTTACCCTTCCGGAGCACCTGAGATCACCCCTAGTTTTTGGTGCGGTTCGTGTTGTTTATTCTTTAGTTTTCTATGTTGTGTCATGTGTACTATTGTTTTTCTGTTTGTCTTTTTCATTTTCAGCCATGGCGTTGTCAGTTTGTTTTAGATTTACGAGTTTGACTGTCCCTTTGGTATCTTTGGTCCCTCTTTCATATAGGAATTTGTTAAAAATCAAAATAATGAAATAATGAGGAAAAAAAAGATTTTTTGGGATTTTTATTAAAGGAATAATCATTTAGTCTTATTAAATATATATATATATATCAGTTTCATTCTCATGAATAATATACGATATATGATCTAAATATTAAATTTTATATAAAAAGTGTTCTCAAACTACAATGTAAGACATGTACGTTATATTCTAGTCCTTGATGGGTTACACAAAGTGGTCCTAAAAAACTACACGAGAGGTTTCTTATGATGGTCTTATGATAGTCACAAGTTTGTTTATATAAATTATACTGATTTTTTAAGTAATTTTGCAAATTATCTCATTATTATCAAATTATCAATTCAGATGATGGAGTTCCAAATTAGAGACACAACATGTAACCATAAATCTCCCAACTCAAAATAATAAATAAAAACAAACACAGAGTACAAATGTACGTTAATTTTCAAACTAAAACAAAGTAAATAAATAAAGGGTGTACGGTCCAACTGGAAAGTAGCTGCCTGTGAATGAATCCTTCTGTTTGATATTTTTTTTAAATTTCATATTGCAAAATTAATATGATTTAAAAACGTTTTGTATATTTTGTTGCTTGTTGGAGTAGATATATTAAAAACAACAATATAATGAACCAAAATTATCATAAATATTTGCACCAATGAAATAGCTTTTTATCTCTTTTCTTTCTCAAGTATTGTTATATTTAAGAGGCTGTTCCATTAAGTATAGAGCATCAGATCGAAAGTAAAAACAAAATGAAAATCATCAAACCTTTCTTAAAATGAACATCGTATTCCTTAAAGATCATACGACAAATAATAACGATTACTTGAGAGGAAAAAAAACTTTTTTGGCAGTTAAATGATGGTTACCATAGAAACTAGTGAATCTGAGACACTATTTGAGGTAAAAAAACAGGATATTCCGACACGACATATAATATCAAATAAAGAATAGTGGTCATTGCAAGCAAATATTTTAATTAGATAACCTTGAAATAATAAGCTTCAAAAAATCTTTTCTAACCACTATGTTTATTTATGGTTGCTATGGTTGCAGGAAAATCAAAGGGTTCAAGTTGATAAATTTTACACAAAAATAAGCAATTTTTGGGTCAAAATTGTAAAAAATGCAGATGTATATAATATAAATGTTAAATGAGTGACTATCATATAATTTCAAATTTTGGGTAGACTTTTGTATTTATAGTGTAATCAAAATAGATGAAAAATGTGGCCAACTTAAAAAAAATTGCAACAGAATTACTTTTTGATATTTTTTCAATTCTAAAAGGCTTTCTTTGTAAAATACTAAAAGTCTACCAAGATATCTGAGTTGGAACATATATTTTTTGATTGAAAAAAAGCAAAATTTAACTAAAATTGTCAAAAACTTGTTGAACATTCAATTTTGAGGATCATTTCAAATAAAAAGTTTTACAACAGTTTACACAGTGTTTATAAAATGAAATAATAAAAAAATATTTTGTTTTTGTAAACATTAAATTTTAATAACAAAAAACATTCAATTTCTGTTGGAATTTGAGATTTACATAGCGTGAATTGGTTACAAACAGGACAGGAAAAATATAAATACTAGTAAAAGAGGTTCATTTGATAGTTCAAAAAGACGAAAACCTTTATTCTTATCATTCCAAAACTTTACAGCAATACTTTTAAAATTTGGTAAATGATGGTTTTGGGTAAAATATAGCAAAATCATCAGAAAATCGTTAAAAAATTGAAAAACACCAATTAGGAATTTTAACTGTTTTTAAATCACTCCAAAAAAAAAATGCAAATCTTAATAAAATGATAATCAGATCAAACATAATTCATAGTTGAACAAATTTGAAAATAACTGATTTTGACCAAAAATTGCAAAAACTGGAAAAATGAATCAATTCATAGTTTTTTCAGAAATCAATTAAGATGTTAGTGAAAATTAAATTATATGTTTTATATTTGAAGTGCAATGCTAAAATGCGTACTATTTCAACCAACAGGAGATGTGACGGATGTTTCCTTGTCATGTTTTGGAACTTTTGTCAGATTTCGAAATACTCCAAGTTATGGTGTTATCCATTTGAATGCCTAAAAAAATGTTGCCCATGGACCCCCAATTTTTCTTTTTATAAATCATTTACATATATAAAAAGTACAAACGCATCAATACTGAACTCCGAGGAAAATTCAAAAAGGAAAGTCCAAAATTAAACGGCAAAATCAAAGTCCAAAGACATCAAACGAATGGATAACAACTGTCATATTCCTGACTTTGTACAGGCATTTACCAATGTAGAAAATGGTGGATTGAACCTGGTTTTATAGCTAGCTAAACCTCTCACTTATATGACAGTCGCATCAAATTCCATTACATTGTCAACGATGCGTGAACAAGACAAACATACTCAAAGAGTAAAAATGTCAAAAATAGGGGTACAGCAATCAACATAGTGTTATCATCTTAATCACTATAAAAACAACAATTGTAACGAAGAAGCACAAAAAGGCATACATCAAATTTAACATCCCCATTCAGCCATTTGTAAAAGTCTGATAATATCTTATTTTTCAATAGAATTTTAGAACTTTAACTGGTCAATCAAAGCTATAAAAAAAACAAGAGAGAACATTTTCCCGCCAAAATTCTAATGGCTTATATCTCGAAAACAAGCACATTGACCCCCATAGTTTTTTATGTTATTTTGATTCCTCAATTTATAATAGTGCTATGGAAAGCTATTTATTTTGAAACTAAGCAGCGAACTTCTTTAAGCGAAAACTCAAAGATTTGTTGATCATGGATAATGAGAGGTTAAAAGTATCATTGACCAAAACGATAATGATTTAAAAGTAAATGAAAAGATACAAGGACACATTTTTTTTAAAGATTATTCCAAAGTTTTCTGTAAACAATAAATCAGGAATGGTAACAGAATTAGAACAACTCAAACCACAACATTCAGCGCATCCTACCGAATAATTCTGCAGACCATTTTGTCTACAGAAACATCATTTGGTGTTGCAGTTTTGCCTACAGTTGCATCTTATAATGGTTAAACTTTTATTAGGTGCAGGAGGAAGTTCCATCAAAATTGGACAAAGTTTTCCGAGTGAAATTTCGCAACCATAGTCTGCATGGTCTGCAGGATCTATGCCACTTCTTCTTACATCCATTTTTGTCACCGATAATACACTCAAGGACTATAATAAAATTAACGGTACCAATTTTGTTGCACCAGATGCGCATTTCGACAATACATAAAATTGCCCTGAATCGGATGCCTTTTTTCCTGCTTTGATGGTATCTGCTTTAATGAAGCCTTATTCATGAAAACTGGATCTTGATATGTTTTGTTAATTTTTTTAATGGAAATCCTTTGCCTTTTCCAAAAAGCCTAGATGATGAGTTACAAACTGTTATATCATGCAAAACGTGCAACGAATTACAAACATCCTCTCAAAGAAATCCTTTAGCCTGTTCTATGTTCAATATTTTAATTTTTTTGGTTGATTGCCATTTAGTCAGATTTAAAATAACATGTTTGCACTGTTGATTTACATGATGGATAAGGAACACTAATATATCCGTATTTTCACCATTTACAATGACTACTAAAGACAAAGTACAATCCAAAGCTGTTTGCACAATGAGAAGATCTGCATCATTAGTCACATTCTTACATTTAATGTTATTATCCTGCAGCTTGTCACAACGCAGGTTAATAAGATAGATATAGGAAGATTATTTTCAAAATGAAAATGTGGAACATAGAACAGTCTAAAGGACTTCTTTGGGAGGATGTTTGTTATTTGTTGCTCATTATGCATTCTTTAACAGGTTGTTACTTATTATCTAGGATTTTTTTAATAGATAAAGGACTTCAATTTAAAAAAAATAACCAAAAATATCAAGATCAAGTTTTCATGAATAAGGCTTCATTAGAGCAGATACCATCAAAGCAGGAGAAGAAGCGCTAACATGTTTATATGGAGGACTTCCTCTGGAAGGACTTAACATTCTTCTCTGGAGAAAATTAAATTCATAGTAATTACTGGAATAACATTGGTTCATGTGAAAAGTTTACCACCAACATCAGAATCAGGGCAATTTCATAATATTCGAGTGTATTATCAGAAGAACTTGACATACATCCTACAGACTATGGTTGTGGAATCAAACATGGAACACTTTATCTAATTTTGATTGAACTTCCACACCTCTGACAATCTTAACATTATTAGATGCAACTGTAAACAAAACTGTGAAACCAAAATATGAGTCTGCCGAAAAATGGTTTCTAAAAAATATGAATAGTATTTTTTTCCTGTTTTTGCCGATTTTTAGACAAATGTAACTTTTTTCACCTGAAATCAGTTATTTCATTATTTATTTTACAATGAATTTTGTTTGATCTGATTATAATCATATCAGGATTTCCATTTTTCTATTTTTGAGTGATTCAAAAGCAGTTTAATCTCCATATTGGTGTTTTCCAGTTTTTATCGATTTTTGATTGATTTTGCTTTATTTTACCCAAAATCATCATTTACACAATCTATATTTTCTGTCTGTTATGGTAATCAATTTGCGCTATATGAATCTCAAATTCGAACAAAAATCGGATGTTTTCACCTAAAATTTCATGTTTATATAAATAAAAAAACATTTTTTTTATTATTTCATTTCATAAACTTTGTATAAACTGTTGTGAAAGTTTTAATTTGAAATAATTTTTATAAAAAAAGGTTTAACAGTCCGGTGACCTATAGTTGTTAATGTCTGTGTCATTTTGGTCTCTTGTGGACAGTTGTCTCATTGGCAATCATATCACATCTTCTTTTTTATATTTTCCCAGTTTTTCGCTATTTTTGAAACATTTTGCTATGTTTCATGCTTCCACTCAGATATGTTGGTAGACTTTTAGTATATTACAAAGAAAGCCATTTGGAATCGAGAAATACCAAAACAAATTCTGTTGCAATTGTTTTAGGTCAAATGCTATTTTGACTAGACTATTATATTAGTGGCAGCTGCCTAAAATTATGTTGTTTCGGAGGCAATTGTGTACAAAAACTACAAATATTATCACCTTATATGGGTCAATATCATAAACAAATTACACTTATGATTTAATTTGTACTAACAAAATAAATGTCACTCAAAAGTGTATTAAATTGAGTAGGAACATATGCTTACAATCTCCATGGCAACCATCTGTTATGCATAGTTACCAACTGAGGCTGACAATATCCAACGCGATTATTAACAAAATTTTCACTTAAGGTCAGCTGGTGATAAAAAAAAACCCACACAAACATATGAATAACAGTCAAATTGTGCGTTGAGATATGCAAAACTCTCCTAAGCAACACTAATTTATGACATAAATGCCTAGTAACTAACTGATACTTAAAAATACCAATGCTCAATTCATGGATAACAATCACAATTTAAAAATATAAATACCTGATAAAAACAAAAATAACATAAAAAGATCAATTATGCATCATGTGCATAATGATATTTTATAAAAAAAAAAATCTTAAGTAACACTACTTATTGCATAGCCACAAAAAAGCACATACCAGAAAGCAGTACATATTTAACGGAAACTTTAAACTTGTGCGCAGAAGTTTCAACAATTTGTATGCATAACTTTCAAAAATAATTTTCAAGGCTTTCAAACTTTTGCGATCCTCCATATTAAATCAGTTAAATTAGAAAGTCGTGCTCACTAGTTTTTATACGACCAAAAAACATTTGTTTGGCGTAATATATTTGTATGATGTCGTCATAGTCGGCGTCAGCGTCGTCCAAAGACACATTTAGCTCTGACAATTACTTTAATCTAAGGGAATGGATCTGTATGAATTTTTTCTAGATGGTTCAATACCAAAAAAGGAAGCTTGTGATAAATTTTTTGGAGTTTTGGTACCAGCAGGTAAAGAATTAGGGGCCAAAAAGAAATTTCTTTTGCAGTTTCTTGACAATTACTTATATACCCTATTCGCTCATATTTATTATATATGTAAGGCATACAATAATACAATTTATATATAGTGTTACTGATAGCCCAGTAAGCATATTGGACAACGGAATTTATCAAATAATTACATACAAGTGTCTTGATCTATATATATAAATGTTCCGCACCATATGTGTATTTGGACCATACGTGTATGGTCATGACCATACGAGTATACTCATATGGTCCGACCGTACGCGTATGGTCGGACCATATGAGTCAATACTCGTATGGTTACATTTGTATTAACGGGCCGGACCATATGAGTAGTTTGACCATATAGGTATTTTTTTTCAAAATATGCATTACAAACGTTTCAATAATACAATAAACTTTTTTTCTAAAAAAAAACGAATGATGGTTACATGACAATGTATTAATTTAAAGGCAACGTTAAATTAAATATTGATGCGAAAGTTAATTTTCATCGCTTATTACATTCTGTAGGCTTATGCTGACATTTACTTCCACACGGTAACATAACTTCTTTGTGCAAGTACATTTGCACGTAATGCATTGTTGTGTACGATTCTTTTCAGTTACACTTTTTGTTTGCAAGTGAAAAGATAGCATTCTTTCCAGCTGGTTTTGGGTTATTCCGGTGTTTATGAAGCTCTAGATTTCAAATATCGTAATATGACTACAGTAGACCATATTCACAAAACAACTTCAATAAATTATGTTCCTTGCAAGAGACTTTTTGTGTAACAGTTTATTGAGTAATTTTTGAAAGTTATCTTTTCAAGTCGTCATATTGCTATTCACTCGTAATAACAAATCGGTAATGCACATCGGTATAAAATGTGTTTATTATAGTTACTAGGTAGTAAAATTAACTATAAGAAAATTCTTATTTGTATTCGGTTAATCTCGGAATTATGATATGATAATAAAATTACCTATATGATAGCGTATTTGTACCAAGTCAGAAAGATGGCCATTGTTATATTATTGTTCGTTCCTGTGTGTGTTGCATTTTAACGTTGAGTCGTTTGTGTTTTCTCTTATTTTTGAGATATTAAGATAATACGTGGCACGGTACTTGTCTATCCCAAATTCATGTATTTGGTTTTCATGTTATATTTGTTATTCTCGTGGTGTTTTGTCTGATGCTTGGTCCGTTTCTGTGTGTGTTGCGTTTCGGTGTTGTGTCGTTGTTCTCTTATATTTAATGCGTTTCCCTCAGTTTTAGTTTGTTACCCCGATTTTGTTCTTTGTCCATGGATTTATTAGTTTTGAACAGCGGTATACTACTGTTGCCTTTAATTAAGGAACGGTCATACCATATGAAGAGTTTAAAAGTTTTCAAACTAAACCTTTACAGTGTGTTATTTACCCCGACCATATGCGTATGGTCGGACCATATGAGTATATACCCATATGGTCATGACCATACGGGTATGGTCTAAATACTCATATGGTCCGGAAGAAAAACATATGAAAAAAGCAATAACCACAATTACTCCTAATATCAAATACCTTGAAATATAATATTAGGTACAACTTAGCTAGAAAGTAAAAATTTTACGCACAAGAGTATGGAACGCCGGAACTGTCTTATAGTGTAAATATTTAATGTGTTTTGTCGCTTTGCCTTTACGTCCTGTCATTTCTTCTTTATGTTATGTGCAGATGCCTTTATATCCTGACACGGCATTTCTGTGTTATGACAAATTAGTAATTCGTTTGGTCAAACAATTGTATGATATGCCATTGCTAAACTTTGTTGTGTAAAATATGCATTAAATTATGCTGTAACTACTATATATTCTGTGAATACTTCGGAACTTTATGATCAACCACCTTTACATTCTCTCATATTTTATCTATGTTGTGTCTATTCTTCTTTTACGTAAGGCAGTTAATAATTGTGTCCTGTCTCAAATGTTATTGTTATGTCAAATGGTCTAAACGTTTTGTTTTTATTCACCTTTGTTCTATGTAAATCTCATGATATTATAGTCTTTGGGCGTTTTGTTGTGTTTATACATATGTATCTCCAGTGAAAAACATAATACATCATGGTATAATTCATATGCATTTTGCCGTACAGTTGATACTCTCTGTAAGTATTCATTACGTCATGTGCAAATGCCTTTTACCTTATGTGCAAACAACTAATACGTTTTGGGCAAACCTCGTTTACCTTATGCGCAAACATCGTTTCCTTATGTGCAAGCACCTATAACGTTATGTGCAAATACCTATTAAGTTATGTATAAAAACTACATCGCTATGTGCACACACTATTACGTTATGTGCAAACACCGATTACGCTATATGCAAATGTCTATTACATTATGGATCATTATGTCCAAACATCTATTACGTTTGGTCCAAACACCAATTACGTTATGTGCAAACACCTATTACGTTATGGTAAACGCCTTTTTGACACAGATTAAAACAAAACGCATCAGTGATATATTCACTTTGAAAATTAAGAAAATTGTAAGTTTTAACTTTCTAAAAAGTTCTGAACTACTTCGCTGTATTCTGTTTCAAGCTAATATCCATCGGATGCTGAAAGTGAACTGAAGGTAATATGTGAGCATTGGGTTGTTGATTTAGTATTGGAAATGTAGTATTTTATATATTGATTGATATAAAAATGTTTTATAAATATTTAGTTTTTTTGTTCTACTTAAAGAGTGTGCGTTATACATCCATTCTTTTTATATTTTGTTCACTTTACTTGTTGAAAATTCAAATATTTACAACTATATAGACACGATCTTCGAGATTTGTCTCTCTGGAGGTGTGCCTAAATTGACAAAAGTCATAAATACATTTCATGCATTTTTGAAAACATTGTACAGGAACATTTGTAGCAAACAAATCGTACGATGTTACGCGCGATGTTCGTACCGTTTACGTTTTTGTATGTTTTGTGAATAAAAATGGGCTGCAGAAAAAAACGTATTTTAAGTAAAACAAAGATATCATTGTGCTGGATATAAATGTCCTTTTTCAATTATGTCCATTAAAACATGATAAAACGTATTTCTTCGTGTTGTTATGCATTTGATTCTAGATTTTGGAAAAATAATGGGCTGTCCCGGGTAATATTTAATGAGGAAAAACTGAAGAATAAGCCTTCTTTTCAACTTTTTTTCGCCGATTTTTATTATTTTGTTTGTTGCCGCGAATTACCATGAAATGACAACCCACTATGATATATGTTTTTTTTACGGCTAATGGCGTCTTATTCTGTAACGCCATGCAAATCTGCAAAGTTTCATAGTGTCCCATCTCCATTTTCAAAACTACTTTAACGCATACAGTTAAAATATACGGATAAATGATGTCATCAGGTGAGAAAATGGTACAGCTAGTTTAATGCTATTTGATTGTAATTAATTAATTTCAAAGGCAAAATCGATCAAACACAAAAACAAAAATGATCCTACATTTTTTAATTTGGTGACGTTGCGTCCAGTCGAAATAAACGAAAACGATGATTAGCTTTGCACTTTATAGTCGCCAATCAAAGTCTTATCTGGACATGTTATTTTTCTAATATTTTCAAAATATCTATATTTATCTCCATTGCATTCGTACTTTCCGAGAAAACGATGATTGAAAATTGGTGACTAGATGTCGCACGCATTAAATTTCTTACGGCGGCAACCTGACGTCAATTTGAATAGCCAAAGCAACAAAAAAACGCAGTGCCATAAAAACACACAGAACAAGCGCACAACTTAGTCGATTGTCGGTGCATATATTGTTCTACATATATAGAGAGATACTTTTTAAACTACGAGTTGATTTATCTATATGTTACTGATTTTTCTGATTATTTTTATCATTCTATGATATTGATAAGTGTTGCCCTCAACCTGGAACAGATTGAAGGTTTTATTTTTACTCGCAAATTTTTAATTAAGTGCAGCACTTGCAAGTTTAAACGAGTAAAACTTGGGTGCGTAATTGTACGAGCATTTTTTTTTTGCGTTTCTATCTTATAGCACTAAAGAGTCTTCTTTAAAATTTACGGAGGAAGAATGTTTCGGATGATGCTCCCAATGTTTCTGTTAACGATACGAATATATTACTGTAAAAACTAAGAAGAAACTTACACTTGTCAGAAAATACACTAAACCGGATAAAATGTTGAATTACTTTAGAGAACTTTAAGACAAATTCGCTGGACATCAGACGGAGTAGAAAGTTTGCCGGATATTTCACGTATTATCACTTTATATTATCGGTTCAGACATTTTGAATGTTACTAAACCGACATTAGTTTCCAACACGAATATGCAATTTTTATTCGAAATTATTCTTCGAAACTTCGTGAAACGGACATTAGGACGCAGCCGGGGGCTTTTTGAAGTAGACATTATTTTTTTTCGCGGGAACGAAATACTACAATCTGCGGTAGATTTGTTTAAATATTGCGGAAAACATTTGAACGGCACTAAGTTACTGTATTGTAAGCGCCGAATCGGGAGTATAGATCGTGACACAATATCTTTTAAATCGTTCCTAATGTTTAAAGTCTCTATCAAGTTTTTTTTTCTTCTTTGAATGATGCTTATTTGACAGTTACGTATCTGTCATGTTATTCTTGTGAAAACTAGTTGTTTGGTACTTACAAAGACTGCATAAATAATTCCATTTGAAGTATAAAGCCCCCATACCGACAATTGTCGAGAACAACTGAAGCCGTAATTGGGGGTCCCGCAGAAGATGTGGTATGATTGCCAATGAGACAATTAACTCTCCACAAGAGACCAAAATAACACAGACATTAACAATTATAGGTCACCGTACGGACTTAAACAATGAGTAAAGCCCATGCCGCATAGTCAGCTATAAAAGGCCCCGCATTGACAATGTAAAACAATTCAAACGGGAAAACTAAGAGCCGTATTTTATTTAAAATGAACGAAATACAAATATGTAACACATAAACAACCGGCAATCACTGAATAACGGGCTCCTGTCTACATGGACTAGGGACAGGCACATACATACATAGTGTGGCGGGGTTAAACATGTTAACGGGATCCCAACCCTCCCCTAACTAGACAGGTACATTAACTTTACTTATTCTAGAAGTATTTTTCTAGCGTCTAAACCATGAAAAACGTCAGATTTTAGCGATAACGTACGTTACGCTTATATAGGCACGAGCTTTGCTCGTAACGTCTACATATTGCAGATTAGCAATGCAAGTAAAAACGTATTCATGATTGATATTATATTTTTTAAATTTCAGTGAGTATTTTATGCATAATAAAACTACCATGAATTTGATCTGAAATGTAATACACACAGTTAATTTTCCGGCATTTGATGTCCTCAGAAGAGAACAGTCTGTACATATGTATCTCATTTAAGCCAATAGTTGTTGCTGAAATTCAGCCACATCATGAAGCAACCAAATATAATTTATATGTGAAAAGTAATTATTTCAAGATGGCGTGTATATCGACTGAAACTAAAAGCTCTGTCCTGTTATTCGAAGCAAAAAAAAGCTATATGTAAAAAACAAAATGCAACCTCATTTCTTTACGGAAAATGTGAACGGAAAATAAGTTGATATGAAAAAAAAGAATACGTGGTATGACTGCCAATGAGACTACTTTCCACAAGAGACCAAAATGACACAGGAATTTACAATTTTAGGTCACCGTACGGCCTTCAACATTGAGCAAAGCCCATACCACATAGTCAACAATAAAAGGCCCCGAAAAGAATATGTAAAACAATTCAAACGAGAGCACTAACGGCTTTATTTATGTAATGTTCTTTTCCATCTGCACCAAGCGGGTCATTTCATAGGTCGCCATATCTTGCATACATAATTATAACATATGGGTTTGGAAGGCGCCAAATTACATTTATGAATTAAAGACTTTTGACAAGGTCAACACATTATATATGCGTCTATTTAGATTATATTGACTGAGGACGAAGATATTTTCTCGCCACCTCTTATCTTGTATTTTTTTTTAATTAACAGGGAGTTTTGGCAAAACTGAGTCCCGAGCCCCCTCTTAATCAAACTGCTTATAGAACCAACTAACTCAGCTCCATCATTTTCAAAAATTCTGGTTCCGCCACTGGTTATTGATTGAGAAATCAAAAAGAGAAAAAAAAAGTTTTTTTTTTTAACATAAATTAATAATATGAACATTTCGTTTAACTCGTTAGAAACATAAATAAAGTAAAACCATCTTTAATATTTATACACACGTACAGAAAAGTGTGTTACCGCATGCGGAGAAATATCTCAAGAACGTTTGCGATATCCCTGGCATGCAGAGTTATCTGTCTTTGTTCCCTCTCTCTGCGTGGGACATTGAATGTTTTGCTGGAAAATATGAATGCCCACTCAAATGCAATCTATAAGAAAAATCGAAATATTACAGAAGAGTGAATGAATGAATGATCTTTATTCTCATAAACCAAATACATAGTTACAGAGAAGATATTACAATAATATATATTACATATATAAGATATAGCATGTGTGAAATACAAATTAATATGATATGAGTGTCCACCATGCACTTGCACAGCACTTTAATTAATGTCTGTACTTTAACGTCACTTTCAGGTAACAAGATGTGATTTTTTTTTCTGAGACAAGTGCTTGTAACCGTCCACAAGAACTTGCGGTCATCCGATGTTCAGTATTTCAGTACTTTGATTCATATCTTTAACATAAAGATGTTCTCAAATGGTAATAAAACATAACAAGGGTTTTATATTTTTTACAAATGTCTTATTGTCCTTATATTATCTTTATTCATTTTAAGAACTCAAATCGTATCAATGACATACTGCACATTTAAAGATTTTTGAAACTGGGAGTTAGCTGGCAATTGTTTCATGGTGCTTTAAACGGATGAACAAGAGGGTTCCGAAATTCCAATTATACAAATCATGAAAAGTGAACATTCTTAATTTATAATCAGTAGCATGACAATTACAGAAGAATTTTAGCCTTCCTTTTCGTGTTACATGTAAAGTCTGTCACAGTTTTCTCTTCGTTATATTGGTGATTTTTGTATAAAGAATTCTAAATATGTTACTTTGATTTCAAGGCGAACAGGACTGCACCAACTCAAGATTGTTTCCGCACTTTGAGGATAATTTGGATTGAATCATATGAACTTCATGCTTCGCTAGCCATTTATATAAAAAAAAAAAACGTCTCGCTTTAACAGTAGCCGAAAAAAAGGGGGACCGATATATCTAAAAATTCGTAAGGGTTCAGCGGAACCCAGTGTCTCGACTTCTTTCACTGTTCATCGCAGGCTCAACAAAAATGAGGAAAAAATTCTATAAAATTAATCCCTTTGATACGATCTTTGATTGTAAGAAGCTTCTGTCCACGTTTGGTAAAAATACAGGCTAGTTTATGATTCTAATAAATGTTTTAAAAAAATGAACTTCAGACTGGAAGTCCATTCATAAGTAAAACACAGGTACAAAATCTGAACAAAATTTCCTTCTAGATATTAGCTCTTGATCACAAACAAGCTTCTGTAAAAATACAGGCTAGTTTATGAATCTAATAATTGTTTTAAAAAAGACCTTCAGACTGGAAGTCCATTCATAAGTAAAACACAGGTACAAAATCTTAACAAAATTTCCTTCTAGATACTAGCTTTTCATCACAAACCAGATTCTATCCAAGTTTGGTACACATCCAAAAGAGTATAAGAAAGTTATTAAAATTCGAAAAACATTACATTATAACCACAGAGTGAATATTTTGTTTCACAGCAGAAAATCTTAGTTCATTTATAAGTAAAATACGAAAAAATGGAATTTTATTTTTTACAAATTTTAATTCTGGATAGTACATGTAGCTTTTGATCATAAACAAGCTTCTGTTCAAGTTTGATAGGAATCCAGTATAGTTTAAGAAAGTTATTACAATTTCAAGAACTTTAACCACAGAGTGAATATTTGTGGACGCCGCCGCCGACGACGATGACGACACCGACGACGACGGAATGTAGGATCGCTATGTCTCGCTTTTTCGACTTAAGTCGAAGCCTCGACAAAAATGGCAATATTTAACGGAAACTGTCAAAACATATTTTAAATTGATAACATTAAGATCCAATAGAATGTATTTGTATGAAATTTTGTATTTTTTAAAATAAGATTTGTCAGAATAATGAGGTGCAGGCTAGCAAATTCCTCTTATGAACATTTGGCTTAATTGTGTAATGCCGCTACAAGGCAGCACTCGCACCCGCAAAGTGGAAAGGGATAAACTTGTTTTCCAATCCACTATAAATAAATATGTTTAAACTTATTGTGTATTTGGCTATAGTTAACGAACCATTCGCGTTCATAACTAAACACATCGGAGCTTACCGTTTATACCGTATATCCAGTAATAATATTCATTGAATTTATGACTCTCCGTTCGGAAAATAAGTTTATGTTTCTAATTTATATGACGATATTCGTTGAAATATTGAACAAAAAAATATATTCATATCAACAACTGTGGAATAATGTATTGATTATAAATGTACTTTGTAGGTAAACGTAAAATTTATTTGTACGAGCTTTATAAACAGGACGAAAAGCGAGGCTTGCCGAATTTTCTCCTGTTTCGCAGCGAGAACTAATACATTTTTTTTTATTTATGACAATGTACATATATTGTTTACAATTTACACCTGGTATTTGAGAATAAGATGTTTAATCTTAACCATTGTCTCTGATTTTTTACAACTATTAAAACGCGGATTCGAAGAAAACCCCAAAATACTAATACCAGAAAGAAATTCATATTACCGATTGATCAACATGCAAGCGGGTAGCAGAAAAAGGAGTAGGTCCAGTAAGACCCCCTTTTGGCCCCAAAATATAGCAGTTTTACAAAATTGTTAAAATGTAAACTTTTAGTTATTTATTGGACAGTAGAATGCTTCTGCTACATAACTATGGGCTGTTTTTGACAATACAATGCACATATATCGGGTACTAGCACCATAAAGTCATGCTAAATAACTGAAATCTTCACAACAGCATTTTAGTTAAATTTGAGACGGTTTTCGTGTAAAACGAAAGTGGCCGCATTCGTGTTCATCCTCAATATTGAAACATAAGTTGTATTTTATTATAATACATAACATATATAAAGGTTAAGGATGAACACGAATGCGTCCACTTTCACTTTGCCCAAACCCGACTGAAAATTGACATTTTTCGTCATATTTGATAGATTTTTCATATTTGAGCTTGAATCGGATCGTTTTTAATGACATTATCAGTAAAAATCTTTCACATCAATTGATTGATTCAAATTAAATAGACATTAAAGTGTTTGAAAAGTGGTCAAAATCTTTCGTCAGATGAACCTGAAATTTGAGGCCAAAATCGGTCCTTACCGGACCTACTCCTTTATTTGTATTTGTACAAACAAAGCAAAACAATGTTGTTTACCTGTTATTTGTATACAATAACTAGCTAATAGCAGGATAAAAGCGAATTACTTAACTGTAACATTTTTTTTTTTTAAACTGGTGAAAAAACTAAATGGGTTAAAAAAATAGATTAGCTAACTATGCGGTATGGGTTTTTGTTAAAGGCCATAAGGGGATCTATTGTTATTTATTTCTTTGTCAGTTTGGTCTTTCGTGGAGAATTTTCTCATTGGCATGCATACCACATCTGTTTTATAGATAGTCAGTATTTTCTGAAATTCAAAGGGAAAATTATGTTATGGTGACCATTTTAGCAACAAAATTATTTATTCATTCTTATAGACAACAAAAGAATCTATATACACATCACTTATAAAACAAAGAATTGAAGAAAACAATAACAATTTACTAGATAATGTATTTATTTTTTGTATCGTTCTTGATGACAAGATTCGAAAAGTTACTGGACCAAATACGGATAAATGAAGGTCATTGTCGGGAGTTTCAAGTTGCGGGATTTAATTTCGAGTATAGCCAGTGAAAGTGAAAAAAGGCTGATAACCCTTTCATCCAGAATTAAATGTGTATGCGTCATTTTTGTGGATTACAGGATAAGTCATTTTTAATATGAAAAAAAACAAGTTTTTTTTTTTAGAGAAAATGCAGCTTTTTGTTACACCTGTCTACCTGCCTGATCCAAAATCGAATCAAATTTTTCCAACATCCCTGTGAGTTTTAAAAAAAAAATTGTCAAATAAGAGGGGCGGGTCACCTGACCACCCCTTTTCAGGACATCCACCTTTTCAACACGCCTTGTCAGGGACGGAGGAAATAATAAGTCTTAGGAAGGTTATTCAGAATAATATTCACAACTGTTAAAGGAAATGAACGAAAATAAAATCATAGACATTTTGTAGGATTTCTTAGCTGCTACGTGAATCGTGGGAGACGTCATTAAATTCGTAGCATTAATCTAGTACATATGAAAACCATACTGGGAGGGTAATAACACATTCTCCTGGTCTTTGTGTAGAGTTGTCACATTGTCATTCGTACCACATCTTCTATTTTAAATCGTTTTGTCCCTTTTAAGTTACACCTCTTGGAAACTAAGAGTCGTGTCTGTATATTTGTTAAAATTTTCCACAAGTAAAGTGAACAAATTTTCAAATAAAATTAAGTATGGAAATGGGGAATGTGTCAAAAAGACAACAACCATAGAAAAAACAACAGCATGGATGCATAATGCACACTTTTAAAGTGGAGCAAAATAATTTCCCATAAAACTAGATACATTGTATGTATATAGCAGTCTTACATCAATCAATAAAATTATAAAAATCCAGTTTGTAAGAAAGGTAATTTTTTTAATTTTCTTCATTTTCAAAATGCATATCACTGATGCGTTTTGTTTTTAAATCTGTGTCAAAAAAGCGTTTACCAGAACGTAACAGGTGTTTGCAAATAACGTAGTAGGTGTTTGGACATAACGAAATAGGTGTCGGCACATATCGTAATAGATGTTTGGACATAATGTAATGGGCATTTGCACATAACTTCAAGGTGTTTGCACATAATGTAAGCTGTATTTGCACATAAAGTAATAGTGTTTGCACATATTGATGTAGTTTTTATACATAATTTAATAGGTATTTGCACATAACGTAATAGGTGTTTGCACATAAGGTAAACGATGTTTGCACATAGGGTGAACGATGTATGCACATAAGGTAAACGAGGTTTGCACATAGGGTGAACGATGTATGCACATAAGGTAAACGAGGTTTGCACATAGGGTGAACGATGTATGCACATAAGGTAAACGAGGTTTGCACATAGGGTGAACGATGTATGCACATAAGGTAAACGAGGTTTGCACATAGGGTGAACGATGTATGCACATAAGGTAAACGAGGTTTGCACATAGAATGAACGATGTATGCACATAAGGTAAACGAGGTTTGCACAAAACTTATTAGTTGTTTACACATAATGTAAAAGGCATTTGCACATCACGTAATGAATGCTCACAGAGAGTATCAAATGTACGGCAAAACGCATATGAATTATACATGATGTATTATGTTTTCACTGGATATACATATGTATAAACGCAACATAACGCCAAAAGACTATAATATCATGAGATTTACATAGAACAAAGGTGAATCAAAACAAAACGTCTAGAACATTTGACATAGCAATAACATTTGAGACAGGACGCAATTGTTAACTGACTTACGTAAAAGAAGAATAGACACAACATAGTTAAAATATGAGAGAATGTAAAGGTGGTTGATCATAAAGTTCCGAAGTATTCACAGAATATATAGTAGTAACAGCATAATGTAATGCATATTTTACACAACAAAGTTTAGCAATGGCATATCATACAATTGTTTGACCAAACGAATTACTAATATGACATAACACAGATATGCCGTGTCAGGATATAAATACATCTGCACATAACATAAAAAAGAAATGACAGGACGTAGCGGCAAAGCGACAAAACACATTAAATATTTACACTATAAGACAGTTCCGGCGTTCCATACAAGAGCTATAATATGGTTTACATGAATGTAAGCTTAAAAAATGAATAAATGAATAACTGAATAACTCGATCATGAACGACTTCGCCGACCAGGAACAACCAGACAAAAGCCACCAATGAGATAAACTGGAAACCCGGATCCGACCCAATGCGACAAGTCGTCTCACGAGACGTGTTTTGTTTTGAAAAATATACAAATGCATGTATAAAAGTATATTCATAATATCACTGGAACTTAAATGTTGCCCTGTCTGCAGCGTGCTAGAAAGAGATAATCTCAGGGAAAATATGTCCCGCTATAAAGTTAGCCACATGTCTTATACCTAGTGACGTTAACTTATAAAACTACTACGCTAGTATCGTATATACAATAATTTCTCCCTATACTACGAAACGTTGTTTTTTTGGGGGGCGGGAGGGGCATATTTTATTTCTTTTTCTTTAAGGGGGTACCCAACACTTTTTAAAAGATTTGAACTATAGGTCTAAAAGATTTGGCAACTAAAAGATGGCACCTTTTACATGGTAGTATCGGTAAAAATTGGAAGTTTCTGATATATGGGTATAGGGTTAAACATGTTAATTTTTTTTTTATTTAATCCTAAATTGACAATATCATAGCTAATAATGATAGCTGGGGTAAATATTAATTTACTGAAATCCTTTTCTTGTAAGTTTTTTATTCCGTTAATTATTTCTGATTCATATAATATGTAAAAACAATAATTCTAGTTGTGTAATAGTCAGAAATCTTTAATTTCATAGTATTTCGCAATGTTAAGAAATATATTCAGTTGCACAGTATTGCGCAATATCACAATGTTGCCCAATAACAAGAAATCTTCAATTACACAGTACTGCGCCATAGCAAGAAAACTTTAATTTCACACTTTTGCGTAATAGCAAGAAATCTACACTTCTGCATTATTGTACAATAGCAAGAAATATACAAATGCACAGTATGGCGCATTATCACAATATTGCATTATAGCAAAAGTATTACACAATAGCAATAAATCTTCAACTGCAAAGCATTGCTCAATAAGCAAGAAATATAAGATTGCAAAGTATTGTGCATTAGCAAGAAATCCTGAATTGAAAATTAAACAAAATAGTTTGTATAAAATTGAAAAGAAGAAGATGGGGTTTGATTGCCAATGATACAACTCTCCAGAAGAGACCAAAATGACTAAGAAATTAACTATTAAGGTAACTGTGCGGCCTTCAACAATGAGCAATGCCCATACCGTATAGTCAGCTATAAAAGGCTCCGAAATGACAATGTAAAACAATTCAAGGAGAACACTACCGGTCTCCAAGCACATACATATTCAATGTGAGGTGTTTAAACATAATTGCGGGATTTTGTCAATTTCAAATTTTCCGTATCAGGCTGCGCTCGGCGAATCATTTTATTT
Source organism: Mytilus edulis (assembly GCF_963676685.1). Taxonomy (NCBI): domain Eukaryota; kingdom Metazoa; phylum Mollusca; class Bivalvia; order Mytilida; family Mytilidae; genus Mytilus; species Mytilus edulis. Next base: position 74,286,887 of record NC_092356.1, on the reverse strand, counting down.
GATGATGTCACAAGTATAAATTGTTCACACGATTTTTCAAACTGATCCGCATCACATTAAATTTCCGGTAATTGAAAATATCTATTTTATTTATATGGTACTTAAGGGACTGCATAAATGTTTGACAATCTCTTCATAATTGCAATTTATCTAGTGATCAGTCTCTTCATCACCTTGTCCCGCAAAATTGATCAATATTCTCTCAAGTTAGTATTGATGAAAAGGGATACAACTGCAATGAAAAGTTTGTATCCTTCGCAAATATATTTTAATCAGAAATAAGGGATATCACATGTATGTTATTGGAACTAATTTTACCTAACAATATTTGTATTGAAAACCGTCTCTGATGGGAAAAACAAGAAAACAACTCTTTATATAGGGGGTTAGGGTCTTTATTTGAACTCCATGATCGGGTGTGTTTAAGCTCGAGAATTCGGAATCGACGCTTTTGGGATCCGGGAATTCTTTTTTTTCGAATTTCAGGGGTGGCCGGAAATTAAATTTATCTAAATTTAGGACCTCGGGATTCCGTGTTTTTAAGCCCAGGACTTCGGGATCAGGACCCTCCTATCCCCTCTTTATACAAATACAATATATACAACATTAATGCAGTTAAAGTTTAAGTTTAAGGTATATTTCTTCCATGGATATATTTCAATTATAATTCGTTTATGCATTGCATATCAGGAAATCTGTTGATATGATTGGTTGAGAGGACTTCCGGTAGTTGATCTTGACGTTGGCTATTTTTCGACAGACGACGTTGACCGAACTTCTTTTTGTAACCAAAGTAAACAAGATGGCGGCGATAATAACACTGACCTTTAACAAAATTTATTTTCACTGCACGTTAATATTTAAATTCAATAATACACAAAAACATTTGTTTAAATGATAAATAAGAGCTTTTGAAGTTTATTTTTTTATCAGATAGCAAATTTCATTGAGTACATATGTTTGCGCTAACCAACAAATATATGCATACGCCAGGCCTATTCAATGCCATACACCTACTATTTACGGGTGATAGAGGTAACAAGTGTATAAGATATATTCCCAATCTCATACCTAATAGAATTATAAGGATTCAACGCCTTTTAAAAGGAATGTATTTGTAGATAAACTGGACCAAGGTACTCGCAAACATATCATAAAAGTCCTTTATTTGTGTGTGAGTGAGTTGGTCGAATTTATACACCAATAAATTCCTTTTAAAATGCGTTTAATCCTATAATAAAAGGAGAGAAGATTTAGTAAAATGACGGATTTTTTTTGGTGTAAAATCAAGTCAAATAAGGAGCATAATTGGCAATAATACAAATATAAACAAAATAACAAAAAATGATGTATCTACTATTGGTCTTCTTACAAACTTTTCCAATGAGCAAACCCATACTATATAGCAAGCTATCAACAATGATAAAAGCCAGCAGCATGAGTAAATATTTAAAAAAAAACATGCATGAAATAGGCTTAAACCACAAACTAAGAAATAAAAATGAAAGACAGCAACCAATAAAAATAAGATTGAGAATGAATATTGGGTATATGGAAAAGAGACGACAACCCAACCAATTGAATACCACTGAATCACATGCTCCGGAATTGGGACAGGCACTTAACTAATGTGTAAGGCGAGGGGTATTTGTTTACAAGCCTTACCATACTAGTCTTGAACAAACAATAGTTTAAAATTTCGCAACAAAACTGTTTCAAAAACTTCTAGCAAATGCCATGTAAATTGACTGGTGTAAGTCAACAGATTTTGAATTAAAGATGCTTGACCATAGTCGAAATATAAAGCAAATAATTAAAATTTAGGTTATTTTCAAAGGAGGTTGTGGGTGCTTTGCTTAGACAAGGATGTTAGATCAATAAATAGAGTTGATTCTAATTAGACTCAAGTTTTCAACTGTTCAGCATACAAAAAATTTCATTTGTGTAATTGAAAAGGTTGGAATGAATGAATGAACTGAATATTTATAAAAAAAATCATTTATAAAATTAAGGACGTATTATCACATTAAAAGGGCATAACCAGGTGGTTTGGTGAAATAAAATGGGGTTAAAAATTGTGAATTTTAAATGCCCATTGATTATGTTAAATTTTATAGACATTTAACAATTTTACAATTTAAAAAAAATGTATGCACCCCCCCCCCCCCCCCCCCCCCCCCCCCTTGTTTTTTAAACCCTGAATCCGTCTTTATTAATCCCCATTACTTGATAATTGGCAAGTTCAATCTATAAACATTTATGGCATGAACCAAAACAGTGTAATAATGTAAGCAGAATAGCAATAATATGGAACCAGGTAATCTCAGTCTACACACCATATATGGCACATCTTAGAAAAACGTAGAAAAAAAATGGGATCAAATGGCATTTTTGAAACCGTCAGTAAAATAAAATCTCTTAAAAGTCTACCCAATTTTATTTTTTTTAATTTACAGTATTGATATTTAATATAAGGATTACATACTATATCATATCACTGTTTGTCCAGAATTTTGTATACCTATGTTACAAATTGGGTCTCATTCCATAATGTTTCAAATTCAAATTCTTTTGCATTATCCCGTTGCCATAGCAACGTATTGCAAACACATCCTCACTGATAAAAAAATGTTTTATATGATTTGCAATGGTTACCTTACTTTGTACTTGTAACAAAAACCTCACTCCAAGTCACAATTTTGCTCTAGATAACCTGCAAGTGTGTTGATTTTTGTCTAATGTTGGTACACTCTTTGGACTGGTTACTAAGGAAACATTTTCCTTAGATACAAGATAAAATGATGTGATTGAAAAAAAATGTGTGTCTCTAACATGATTGTTATGATATAACAAACCAATTAAGAGCACTTTTAACTGTATCTAATTTTTTGTCCATTCCATGTTTGTACAGTACGAAGCTCAATGCTTATAGGCACGGCCTCTTAGGCATGTTAAGTGTTTAAGGTAGATGGGGTGTCTAAATTATAATCTAGAGAATTTCTTGATAATTTGCCAAATGTAGTTTATATCCTGCTTGTTTAAGTAAATAAAGGCAACAGTAGTATACCGCTGTTCAAAACTCATAAATCCATGGACAAAAAACAAAATCGGGGTAACAAACCAAAACCGAGCGAAACGCATTAAATATAAGAGGAGAACAACGACACAACACCGAAACGCAACACACACAGAAACAGACCAATCATCAGACAAAACACCACGAGAATAACAAATGTAACATGAAAACCAAATACATGAATTTGGGATAGACAAGTACCGTGCCACGTCTTATCTCAATATCTCAAAAATAAGAGAAAACACAAACGACTCAACGTAAAAATGCAACACAAAGAGAAACGAACAATATTATAACAATGACCATCTTCCTGACTTGGTACAGGACACTTTTAAAGGGGAATAAAAGTGGTGGTTTGAACCTGGTTTTAAGGCATGCCAAACCTCGCACTTTAATGGCAAAGTTAAATATAACATTGAAATGACAACATAATATTACAGGACTACAATACAAATAAATAGGAGAACATATTAGACACAGAAAAACATGATTAATATATAACAAAAAGCATCAGGTTTAAAATTCAATACGCCAAAAACGCGCATTGTCCACACAAGACTCACCAGTGACACCCAGATATAAAAGATCGAAAGTGAAAAAAGTACAAAGTTGTACAGCACTGAAGATCAAAAGTTGAAAAGGTTTCGCAAAATACGGCATTGTTTTTATGCCCAGGATAAGAACATTCTTATTATATAGAACAATTCATGCTTTTGCAAACAGTAAATTTTATCAAATGAATATGAAAGAGATATACACAAAGAAACTAAAGTGTTAACTAATTACAGAAAACTAAACCTGAATACATAACGCCTAGATATAAAAGATCGAACGTGAAAAAGGTACAAAGTTGTACAACACTGAAGATCAAAAGTTGAAAAGGTTTTGACAAATACGGCATTGTTTTTATGCACGGGATAAGAACATCCTTATTATATAGAATACTTAATGCTATTGCAAACAGTAAATTTTAACAAATGAATATGAAAGAGATATACATAATGAAACTGAAATATTAACTAATTACAGAAAACTAAACCCAAGTTTATCACAAAATAGACACACATCCGAATCAGTCCAGGCGTCAACGTAATTAAAAAAATTGTGACGTCACATACGATGGCGAAAAGGCAGAAACGTTATGCCACATTTGAATTTATGAAATTTAGAAACAGCATGACGTCACATATGAAAAACTATCATTCAAAAATGAGATAGAATTAGGATTGATTTAGAACTAAATACTGATAATTCATTTAAACAAAATGCATATTGCAATACTTATTAATAGCAATTAACTGTAATATATATATATATATGTCCAGTTTGTTATGAATCCAACTTCAAACGTAAATAATCGTACAAAATTTTATATAATTAATAAAGAGGAGATGATTAATTTTTCTATACGTCATACCTAAATATATAATAAGAAGACGTCAACACATTTGACAAAATCTGATGAGAATTACAAATATAACATTAAACATGTAAACTAAATACATGAATTTGGGATAAACAAGTACAGAAACACGTCTTATAGTAATGCGAATTCACATTCAGCAAAACGGTCACAATCGGGAATAAGTCACGTTTGGTAATTAAAAGATAAGACGACATAATGACAAACCACAATCTACCATGTGGTAAAAATGTCCTTAGCTAGTTTGGTTAAAGAGACATCATATGGATCAACCAATTCGTGATGGTGTCCATAAGAACATTAATAAAAAGAATGGATCACAGGACTTATTTTCACACTACAGGTTGTGCAAAATTGTCAATTTTTGTATAGATTATGCATGGAAAACCCAATGTTCGGTCATAAACAAGAACTACACCATAGAATTTTGAGAAGATAGCTCCAATAATATTCTTTCAGATAAGAAGAAGAAAAAATGGGGTCACCGGACCCGTTTTCTTGCTACATAATAAAATGGGTTAATTCTAACACATTATATTGTAAAAATAAAACGACATGAGTTATCTGCCCTTGCATTTGAGTTATCTCCCCTTATTTGGCATAGTTGGGAAAAAATGAATCGAAAACAAGTATTTGTCTTTTGGTAAAATACAACCCTAGATATGATAAAACATGGCATTTTCTATATTATAATGAAAATTCTTACACATGAATTACCTACTAATCTCAAAATTTGAATATTTTATCAAATATCTAGACCTTGTTTTCTGGTATTACAAAATCCAAAATGGAGGAAGACACCCTATCTACCTTAATTCAGAAATTAAGTGGTTTTTTTTATTATGAATTTTATATTTTTTTTAACACAATTTTGCTAATAAAAAAGGGTTATATTTAACAATTTTTATCCTTTTGGATTTTTTTTATAATTAGTCCATTTTTACTACAATACAGTTTTGCAAATACTTTCTTTTTGTTTCTGAATTTTCCAAGAGTAGTATTTTAATGCTAAAATATACTGGCTGTATTTTACCTTTTTTTAATTAATATTTGCCATACCAACACCTATTGTGTTTTGTTTGTAGGCATAGGTTGAATTTATTTTTATCAAATGTTGGCATAACTGTAAGACACCGAGTTCAACTTATACTCCAATAACAATATAAATGTATCAAAATAATGGTTTTCCTACTTCATTAGTGAATGAAATGCTATGAAAAAATGGAGTGTGTCTTGTTATTATATATATTTAGGCATATACCTTGATTTTGTTGAATGTCATGCTCGTCTCCAGATCTGCAAGTGTTGATCGGGATTAAACACGTGTTACTATAATATGATCCAATAGCAGATTACCGTTCAAAATTGATGAAATAAGTTGAATACTTTTTTTCTAGATTTGCTGCTTTTTTGGACAAGTATTACACGGACACTTTTTATCTATAGGATCAATCGTGCATTAGTGAGTTGATAGGGAGTTGATCTTTAGATAAGATTTAATCTTATTTACTTATTTCCTGTCTTTTTTATTGAAATATAAGCGTCGGTTTCATCCTTTCTTTACTTTAAGCATTGTTCAAAATATTATTCATGTCCATATATTGACGAAAACATTTATTGACCGATTATTTTGCTTCACAAAGGGGGGTGGGGGCTGTTAGTTCTTTTCTGAGTATATTAACTATTTACTTTTTCAACGCCATCACCCAAATATTTTTTTTTAAATAAGCACTATTATACAAACGGTATTCGGAAAATCGGGAATCAAATTCATAAAGATCATAAATGTGTCATCTGCTTGACCATAGTAATTTTTTCCTCATACAATTTGGGATCAAAATATATTTTTTTAGGAGAACACCATACCCCCCTTTTTTAAGTTAAATGTCTCATCCGTTAGTGTACTGATATGAATAGTATTTCACTGGAAATATTTGAAAAAAGTTATTGATGCTATCGTAAATATATTATTTTATATACAAAATAATGTTCGCATCAATTTAGAGAGACAGCATGTTCTTTTTTATACAAATTATTGAATCGTGAACAAATTTCAGCAGGTTTTTTTTTTTTACCTCAGACTGACTCGTATAATAAAATGATTTGTCCCAAACAACCAAAACTGACCCTGTAAGCACTTTATTATATAAATCTATATGCCACATAGTAAATCAGATATATTTTCATGTAAGGGATTGTATAATAAAAAAGGTAGCAATATTTGAATAGGATGCCTAAAAAATATTGTAAGCATCAATTTAGAATGGCAGCATGTCCTTTTTTATACCAACTATTGAATCATTAACAAATTTAGCAGGTTTGGTTTTTAACCTTAGACTGACTTGTATAATAAAATTATTTGTCCCAAACAACCAAAACTGACCCTGTAAGCCCATTATTATAGAAATTAATATAGCCACAGAGTAAATGAGTTATATTTTTCATGTAAGGATTGATTGTATAATTAAAAAAGGTAGCAATATTCGAATATTATGACTTAAAAATAATGTTCGCATCAATTTAGAATGACAGCATGTCCTTTTTTTTATAGAAATTATTGAATCGTTAACAAACTTCAGCAGGTTTTTTTTTTTTTACCTCAGACTGATTCGTATAATAAAATTATTTGTCCCAAACAACCAAAACTGACCATATAAGCACTTTATTGTATAAATTAATATAGCCACATAGTAAATGAGTTATATTTTCATGTAAGGATTGATTGTATAATAAAAAAGGTAGCAATATTTGAATATTAAGACTACAAAATTTGGTTTGCATCAATTTAGAGTACCGGCATGTCCTGTTTGTATTCAAAGTATTAAATCATAAACAAAATTCAGTAGTTTTGATACCAAAGTCTGACTACTATAATAAAATTATCTAAATCTATATAGTGGCGTAGTAAATGAGTTGTATTTACATGTAAGGATTGATTGTATAATAAAAAAGGTAGCAATATTTGAATATTATGACTAAAAAATATTGTTTGCGTCAATTTAGAGTGTCAGCATGTCCTTTTTTTATTCAATGTATTCAATTGTAAACAAAATTCAGTGTTGTCAAACCTCAGACTGACTCGTATAATACAATGTTTTGTCTGCATCAACCAAAAGTGCCATATTAGCACTTAAACATGTAAATCTTTATAAGCCGCATACTAAAAGTAAATGAGTTGTATTTTCATGTAAAGATTGATTGTATAATAAAAAAGGTAGCAATATTTGAATATTATGACTAAAAAATTTTGTTCGCATCAATTTAGAATGCCAACATGTGCTCTTTTTATTAAAAATATTGAATTGAAACAAATTTCAGTAGTTTTCTAACCTCAGACTTACTAGTGTAATAAAATTATTTGTCCACAACAACCAAAAACATACCATATTATCACTCTATATAGCTGCATAGTAAATGAGTTATATATCCATGTAAGGATAGAACAGTCTCCAGGACAAGTTTGCCTTTCCGCTGAGTGCAAAAGGTGTCACCTTAATTTTTGGAGTTAAGTCAAAATGAAGTTGATAATTTGGTTGGCATTGGTTCCCTGATATTTGTCGTAAATTTTTTTGGCTCTAGCACCACTGTTGAAAAATTTATGCCCCTTTTTTCAACAATTTCCTCAGAGGAAAAGTAGTTTTATTTTTCCTCAAGGAAAATTGTTTTTTCCTCAAGGGGAGAATATTTCCCTTAGGGAATTTGCTGCATAAATATTATCTTATAAGACATTCTGTTTCATTTGAGGAAATTCTTTTTCCTGTGAGGAAATTCTTTTTCCTGTGAGGAAATTATATTTCCTTTGAGAAAATTTGCGGCTTGAAATTTACTTTGAGGAAATACTTTTTCCTGTAAGAAATTTGTTGCTTCAAATTTTCCTTGGAGGAAATACTTTTTCCTGTAAGGGAATTTTTGACAAACACTTTTCCTTGAGGAAAATTCAAGACAACGAATTTCTAATTTCCTTTAAGGAAATTTCTGAACATCAAATTTCCCTTAAGGAAATGTTTTCCCCTATTTTTCCTCTATGGAAATGTCATTACAATACAAACAGTATAAATATAATTTTTCCTAGACTGAATTATTGATACAAAAGATAATTAAAACTTTAATACAAATTTCCATGGTGAGTATTCAACATACAAAAACGAAAGGCTGACTATTTAACATGTTTAAGACAAAACAATAATAAGCAAAACGCTATGAATATCATACCATTTGCGATGTTATTAATATTGTGCTCATATGTGCATATTAAATAAAATAAACACGTTTCATGTTTAAATAACTTGTCTTCTGTTTCAGCTGCTGTGTACAATTTTTCGACCCCCTACGTAATAGTTCAGTGCATAAATAATTCCATCCACAAGACATCTTCCTTCAATTTGTTGAATAAATTTTGACAACTTGTTCCGACTTAAAACTTCTTCTCTGTATATTTGATATGATGAAGCCATGTACATACAGGTGTTTATTTCGACAACACACATGACACAGATAATTTATCTATAATCCATTAGTGAATATGTAGGTTGTTACATATTACACAATTGTGTGCTTGTGCATCTTTGATAGTACTCCTTTTTGTGTATAGCAATTTTGTAGATTTTTTTTATATTTCTTTTTCCAGAAAAACACACTGTTCATTTCACATTAATTAATCCAATTAGCACATTATCTAAAAATGTATTAACAATTAAGTTTCCTCTTCAGTATAGACCTGCAGGACCTGTTGATGATCATAAAAACCAAGATATCTGACCTATAAATACACAAAATAAAAATAAAAATTATATAAATGGAGAAAAAAAAACAGCAGTATAAATAAGCTTATTTTACATGTTTTTTCATGTTTTAATGAATATTTTGAGAAACTTTCACTTGATATTCTAACTTAAGAGTTCTCTTATTTCAGTGCTTTGTGTCGAAGTTTTAATATTTGTTGTTTAGGGCCTTGCAGTGATGTTTAAAGTTGAGCCACTTGCACTAGTTGTTATAGAATGTTCATATGATGTGTTATTTGAACCACTGTCCTATATTATAGTAAGGTTGAGTGCTCACAGACATGATTTTTTTATTAATTGTTATTGACTTTGAACATGTTGAACTAAATTTAATTGCTTAAATCTTTTAATGTTGGGATCTTTATTGGCCAGTGGTGGATTCAGAAATTTTCTTTAGTGGGGGCCCATTGACTGCCTAAGTAAGGGCCTGCTCCTGTCACGCTTCAGTGATTTCCTATGTAAGCCCCCGGCCCTCTCTAAATCCGCCTCTGTTGGCTGACCTATAAGGGAAGTGTTTTCTCATTACTGAAGGCCGGCCCACCATTGGCCTTTAATTTCTTGCATCCACTGCATGAAACTCTGGTGGATAAGTCACTCATTTACCATACCACATCTTCTTATTTTTATATGAATCATCAATCAAAGGCAATTACTTTTATTTGTGTAATTCAGAAATTATCGAGAGGTTTTTAGTAATGCGAATAATGTGACTGGGTGATTATCGCAAAAATAAGAACTCATATTTTGATATATATATATAAAGATCTTTATGCAGATTTTTTTTGTTGTCCATTCGTAAAAAATCACAATAATAAATGCAAGCAATAATGTCTGAATTTACAGTATATAGAAGTGGTATTACCATTTAGGCCTTGTTGTATTCTGTTTATCTTGTTTTGCCGCTCATTTCTGTTGTAACTGTTTATATTTTTCATTATTTTTCTATATTTCTTGTCCTAAACATAACAAGGGTAAAAACTATTATTATTATTCTATCAGTATGTGTTTTTCTTTATGTATACAATAATATTTAAAAAGAATGAAATATTTGTGCTATTTCATTTCACAGACTTTTTGCCAGTCATCACTTTCAAAGACTTTCACTCTGGTCAATAGTTAAAAAAAACAAAACATTCCCATACTTTTTCTTCGTGTTCGTACTAATTTTTTTATTGAACAACAAAGACATGATTCAACTATTTATTTATTATTTGTTTGCTTGACTGCTTAAACTTAAATATTGTTTACAGTATAATCATGATAATCTGTTTGTGTCTCACTCGTAAAAAAATCAAATTAATATATATTACTTACAGAAGCAATAAAACAAGAGGCTCTCAAGCATTTTTGTCAAGAGCCTGAAGTGCTCACCTGAAATTTTATTGCATCAATCTTCCATTTGTGATCATTTTACCCTTTTATTCCATTTTAACCATGTACATGATGTAACTATAAAGTGACTATGTTTCTTGATGTAAACATGGTAAAAGGAAATGAAATACAAACTTTATACTAGTTACTCAGAAACTCATTCTGTCCAAGATTGGCTGTTATAGTTTTGCAATGTTAAAGGAAAAGATTCTTTAGAGTATTAAGCAAACTAGATAAACACATTGTGAAAAATTGTCTTATAAAGGCAATAACTCCTGATGGGGTCGATTAAAAATGTTGGTTGCATTAATATCATATTTGTAGACCTTACTTTGCTAATTATGTTTGCTGTTTACAGTATATCTTTATCAGAAATAAGATTCAAGTTAATAACCAATAAAAATGCTACGCATGGCTTAGCTTGATACGACCGTACAGGTTGAACCGTGAAAAGTTGGGGCAAGTATGGACACAACATTCAAGCTTGCTACAGCTCTGAATTTTAAACTTGGATTGTGATTCAATAGTTGACACATCATATAGGTTTCTGACACAAAATGAATGTGGTCCAAATACTTAAAAATTTTAAATT